>NC_064846.1:126671703-127273310 GCF_024166365.1 Elephas maximus indicus
AGAAAGACAGTTTTATATTAGGAGTGAATGTCACATTTCTTGATCTGGTTTCTTAAGAATGATTGTGTCAAAAAGGTTAAATCAAATAAGAAAATAAAATTAGAATGGTGGGGGGTGGTTGCGTGATTTTACCAGTTTCTTATTGGTTAATAGAAGCAATCACGTGATGTCTACTTATAGAATCAGATGGAAAAATATTTTTGTTCTTTAACTGCTAGCAATTATGTAGGTAATTTTGGTGCTCTCCATTTATAAATGTGAAAATACACAACTCAAACTGTTACTGACAGTTGTAAGTTTTGGCTTATATAGGATATACTTTTATGTATTTCTTCCTAAATATCTTAAACCAAACTGAAAGTTGAATCTGCATTTCTGACTTTTGGTTCCCATTCTGTTACTTTTGAAATCTTAAAAGGAAAAAATGTAATGAAACAGGATAGCAATGCTGCAGTTTCTCTTTGTTGGCAGTGAAGTGGAATGAAGGTAGAGGGGGAGGGAGATGAGTCTAGTGGGATATATAATTGGTCTTTTTTTTTTTTTTCTCTTATATACTTTGAGCACTTTTAAGGTCATTTTTCTCAGACTAATAACTTTCAAGACTTCGGTATAAGTATTTATTTTTAAATAAATAAATAAAAAGACAAGGTAAGCCTGACTGTTAAGAGCAAGTCTTGCAATAAACCAGGAAACTAGGTGATCCAACCTTGTGAATATTACAATTTATTTGACTTAATTAAGGTGTGGCCGAGGATGTGGAAAAACACTACTTATTCCCCTGATGCACGTGAATTTATAGGTTTTAGAGTCTTAAAGATAGAAAAATGGTGACAAAGTATTAAGAGGTAATTTATATCAGATTGCTTATTGTGTTTAGAGAGTTAAAATTATTTTCAGCTCTGTATTTCATCTAAGTACTTGGGTAAAACGTGATGATTTAATAATCTGGCTAAACACTGTCATGTTTAAAGGGAAAAGGAAAAAATGTTAAAAACCTCTATATAAATTTTACTTTCTACTCATCATTTAGAAGCCATTCTTTTGAATGTGTGATATAAGCAGGTTGAAATATTAAATGCTAGAAATTATAACCCAGAAGATTCCTTTAGGTCATCATATTTTCAATTCTATTTGCCATTCACTGTTGTCAGTTTGTTAATTTTAAAAGTGTCTTTAAGATGCCCTGAATTTTTCCCTGGAGTCTTTGAGAGTAGTATTAGCATTTTTGTATCCTCTGTTAAGAAAAAAAAAAAAATTTTTTTTTTTCCACGTTAAGAAGTACTAACAGTGTGCATGTGTGTTTGTGGGTATGCAAAGCTGCAGACTGAAGGAAATCTCCTTTATCTGCCTTGTTTGCCAAGTGACCTCAAAATAATTTTCTCAAATGGCATTTGATATTCGCATATTTAGAAATATGAACACGTTCCCTTTGGATTTATTTCTTGAATTTTTGGTATGATATACAGTTTTCCCCAACTGACTGTTTTTTTCCTTGAGGAATGTATGTGTGTGTGTGTATATATATATATATATATATATGTGTGCGTGTATATATGTATATATACACATACATATGTATATATAATACTTGATTTGAAGGGAAGCTTTAGTCACTAGTGAAACAAGTGGCTATTTGTTAGAACCCAGATAAGCCACCCAGTGTTGTTCCTATGACAACTGAGTAGCTGGGTGTTGAAATGTAGCTTTAAGTTCTCAGTTTAGAAATGTCATTCAGACCTCCCACTACAGTCTCATTGAGTAGGAGGATAATGAGAAGGGGAAAAAGCATAAAGCAACGTAAGCATCTCCATTTGTTTCATGTCTTCCTGACTTGTTTTTGTGTACAGGATTGCCCTGGGAGTGGTAGACATAGGTCTTGAACAAAACAATACCTCACTATAAAATAGTAAATGTAAAGGGGTCAGAAAAGATGGGGGAGATAAGTAACAACATATGGGGTAATAAAGAGGCAGGAGAAGTCTGCTTCCATGGGTTTTTGTAGATCCTTTTGCCAGGGCTGACCATCAGTGAGAACATCTTGAACCAGTTATTGTATAGCTCTTCAAGAGCTGCAAATATTTCCTTAAAATGCAGTGTGGGGAAAATTCCTTTGGTAGCAGGATGGTTTACCACTTTTACGTAACATTTATCCATCTCCCCGAGGCTGACTACATGGAATACTGTGTTCTTTTAAGGTACATGTTTTTAAATCAACTGTCATTTAATAGCTTTTGTCTGTTTTCTATGGAAAAGACAAGGCCGTGCTATTAAAATGGTGATACAACTTAAGTATTTTACCCTATGTTCGAAAAACAACTTAAAAAAAAAAACCCTTAAAGGTTGTTCAAGACCTAATGCTTATGGAAATGAATCAGTTGATTCAGAATGCTATAAAAACAAAACAGTTGCCATCGGATTGACTCTGACTCATGGCAACCTCATGTATGTCAGAGTAGAACTGTGCTCCATAGGGTTTCCAATGGCTGATTTTTCAGAAGTAGATTGCTGGGCCTTTCTTTTGAGGTACCTTTGGGTGGACTCAGACTTCCTTCCAACCTTTTGATTAGCAACTGAGAGTGTTTTGACCATTTATTTGTTCATTACTACCCCCAGAAATTAGAAAGGAAGAGTTCAATGGGGTTGTCCCTTTCTTAATATAGGTCTGCCATCTCTTCTGAAATCCAAAAAGCTCTGAAAATTAAAAGATTTTAATATAAGTAATGTGGTAGCAAATCTTGACCTGAACTGATGTGGTTATTTATACTCTTTATTTATCGAACTTATTATGGATATTTGTATATTTTACTCAGGGATTTGAACTGGTTCTGCCCAGATCAGTCATGGCCAAGGAAGCAGCACAGGAACAGATCCGAATTTTTGAAGTTACAGTTTACTGGACAGATAGCCAGAACGGGAAAAATTACAGGTCTAGGCTCTGCTAGAGACGTAATCTCCCTCTTAAAGAACAAGGGCAGCTTATTCGTTGCATACCAACCAAATCTCTTGCCCTCAGATTTTCAGCACAGGAGAAAGCAGCGCTGTCCCACTCAAAGATGGTGGTGCCCTGCTCAAAGATGGCAGCACTCTGCTCAAATATGGCAGCACTCTGCTCAAATATGGCAGCTGACCGTACCACATTCAATGTGTGTCTCTCTCCTACAATCCTGCCAATAATCCAGGCTCATGTATCAGGCTCCTGAAAGGGCTCTTTATACCTCTTCGGAGTCTCCCGTTCCAGGGCTTCAAGCCACAATTTGCCAAATCTGCCAAATTGTGAAACTTCTGGTCTGTTCCTATTTTACTTCGTTGGCCATGACTGAACTGGTTCAAACCAGTTTGAAGCCCTGGTTTTACTTCTACTTAGAAATTTTAATGTGTTTGATCATAGAATGCTGCCTCAGACCTCCTGGAGTTTTATATATATGTAGAATAATAACCCTATTTCTTTTATAAAATAATAATATTCAATCTTAGTGTCAGATGAGGGTTTGTAGACCTCTAATTGCTGCCATATATTGAGATCATATTGTGTGCCAGGCACTATTCTAAATGAATCACTAGCATCTAAAACAGTGCCTGGCATGTTGCTGTAAAAAAAAAAAAAATTAGCATAGCAAGCTTACAAAAATACCTTGCCCGGGGATGGCACGGCTGGCAAACAAACAGAAGGTACATGTTATTTGCTTAAAAATACAGTAATCCTCACAAAAACTGCCTGTGGCCAATATGATTGTTATCCCCAACGTACATGGGAAACTGATGCACAGAGAGGTGAAGCAGCTTGCCTAAAGTGAGACAGTTAGGAAGTAGTGGAGCCAAGATTTGAAAGTGGTTTAGCTGCAGTCTGGTCTTATTTAATGAGCCTGCTTCAGTTTTTTTTCAGGTATGAGAGAGGACTGAAGATGTGGCACTGAATCTCTTGACTGAGGCAGAGGGACGTTTCAGTTTGTTTTATTCCTAATCACCCTGTGCCTGGTGCCATCACAGCTAATGGTCATTACCAGGGCCCTACTGGGAAAGGGTTTTAATAGTTTCTCCTGGGTGGAAGTGTGAGAGTTCCAGGGATCTGAGAGGCTCTTAATCGCTTCCCAACATGATCTCTATCATGGAGATGACTTCTTTATTTTGAGAGTTAGACGAGTAAAATAACTCTTTTCTTAGCCACAAAGAAATTAACTTGAATAGTGAAAAATGCCTTTTTGTAGACATTTTCTGAATCCTTTACATGGCAGGAGGTTTGGGCTCTGATGAGGGAGGGCATGGGTCATCTCGAAGGGGAGCCACACTGGGACAAAGCAAGGCCTGTGGGGGGAACTGTAGGTTTATGGCACTCTTTGAATCCTTAAAAGGATACTTCTAGCAGTACTTGTCAAAAATATAGATAAATATTAGTATATAAGATACCTCTGCAACCCTTATATATTTCTAGGGATAAGAAAATTCATCCCAAGCTGGTGGCAGCTTGCCCACTCTATACCTCAAATTCCCTATCCTTCTTACCTGTATTATTTTTCTTCTTGGTACTTATCTCTGTCTGATACGTTTTACTTATTTGTTTCGTCTTTTAGTCACACACTAGCAGTAATGTTATCTTTGAAGAGATTTAAAGGTTCTACATTTATGCCTCTTTAATGTCATCTTCAAACTCATTCCCATCTGTCAATCTCAGACTGCTATAAATAATTTTTTTGCCTATTAGATTTTCCTTTTTTTTTTTTAATTTTTATTAAGCTTCAAGTGAACATTTACCATTCCAATCAGTTTGTAACATATAGGTTTACATACATCTTACTCCCTTCTCCCACTTGCTCTCCCCCTGTTGAGTCAGCCCTTTCAGTCTCTCGTTTTGTGCCATTTTTGCCATCTTCCCTCTCTCTCTATCTTCCCATCCCCCCTCCAGTCAAGAGTTGCCAACACACTCTCCCATGTCCACCTGATTTAATTAGCTCACTCTTCATCAGCATCTCTCTCCCCCCCACTGACCAGTCCTTTTCATGCCCGATGATTTGTCTTCGGGAATGGTTCCTGTCCTGTGCCATCAGAAGTTCTGGGGAGCATTGTCTCTGGGATTCCTCTCGTCGCAATCATACCATTAGGTATGGTCTTTTAATGAGAATTTGAGGTCTGTATCCCATTGGTCTCTTGCTCCCTCAGGAGTTGTCTGTTGTGCTCCCTGACAGGGCAGACATTGATTGTGGCCGGGCACCAACTAGTTCTTCTGGTCTCAGGATGATGTAGGTCTCTGGTTCATGTGGCCCTTTCTGTCTCTTGGGTTCTTAGTTGTCGTGTGACCTTGGTGTTCTTCCTTTGCCTTTGCTCCAGGTGGGTTGAGACCAATTGATGTATCTTAGATGGCCGCTTGTTGGCATTTAGGACCCCAGGCGCCACAATTCAAAGTGGGATGCAGAGTGTTTTCATAATAGAATTATTTTGCCCATTGACTTAGAAGTCCCCTCAAACCAAGTTCCCCAGACCCCAGCCCCTGCTCTGCTGACCTTTGAAGCTTTCATTTTATCCCGGAAACCTCTTTGCTTTTAATCCAGTCCAATTAGGCTGACTTTCCTTGTATTGAGTGTTGTCTTTCCCTTCACCCAAAGCAGTTAGATTTTCCTTGTTATTAGTAATCATTTTTATATCAACATCCACGAGAATTTCTTTTTGTAAACAGACTTCTAGATTTGTGATCAGAATTTGGAGAACTGATATCTTCATTCAGAAGGGGAAACAACCAGATTTTAATATAATCATTGAGTTTTTTTTTTAAATCATGATTCTGAATTACTAAGAAGAACATGCAAAGTAAAATACTTTTACATTTTGTGAACTACCCTCAGTTTAGGTAAGGATCTGTAGATAACATTTATTCCAGCTAAAACATTATCTTAAATCTACCCACTTGCTACCCTTTCCCCTTTAAAAAAATAAGAAAATCAATGTAAAATACTTGTTCTGCATATTATACTGAAGAAAGTAAGTGATTTTATCTTGGATATTTCCTGCCTCAAGTTCTTGAATTCTCAATTTTAACCTATTGTCTTTCAATCCTGTATTTATTCTGGTTTATACATTCTGAAGTATTTAGGATAATCTAAAACTTAAAACTAAAAAATTCACATCGATTATTCATTGTAAACAATGTGGCTGTATGAATACATCATTCATCTTTGTATTAATTCTTAAAGGAACAGATTAGATGCACATAAAAGTTGAATTTAGTATGCTTTTGTACATCAGTATAACAGTAGACATTTTTTCTTAGCCATATTTAATAGATTTTAGTTGCTTTCTTTTAAATGGCTAATTTATTGAACAACTTTAAGAAAAAGAAGTGTAGCTATTTACTTAAAGGTATAAAATGGAATAATTATGAAAATCAAGCTAAAGTTTTACGTTAAATGTTAACCCTTTCTGGCTCAGAAGAGTTTAATTTCCTTGAAGCACCTGTTCTACTGAAAGCCTGTTGTGGTGGTGTTATTGGAAGAAGGCTTAGTTCTCCTGCCTTTCCTAAAAGGAGATGGATAAAAGATTTTTTAAATGAAAATTCATAGATTTTCTCAATTAGGGTTTATGTGATACATATAAAATGAGATGAGTTCTTAAAAATGGGACAAACTGAATGAATTTATACAGAGCCTGCAAGATTCGCAGGTAGCTTTTTCCTGATTATCTGAAAAAATCTCCTCCATACCTCCAGATGTTTCCCAGTGAGCATCAAGTAAGTGGCAGTGGTCACACCACCTCAAGAAGGTGCCTATTTATAACATCCACTGAAATGTTTACTCTCTGAGAGGCACACACAGGCTTTGGAAACAAGTAGAGTTGTGCTGTCAACTCCATTTTGCACCTTACTAGCTGAGAAAGCTACTCCGTTTGTTTCCGTAAGCCTTGGAGAGTAGAGTGTCAGTATTAGCTCATACGGTTGTGGCATGAAATGAGATAACAAGTGTAAAGCACGTGGCGTGGTACCCAGATACAATGGTGCTTAATACAACTTTAGTTTTCTTCCCCAATTCTTTCAGGGACAAATTTAGTCAGTTTAGTCCCAAAGTCTGTAGATCCATGCTGAGTTACATGACTTTTTTTTTCCACATCAGCTGAAGCAAATTGATGATGAT
Organism: Elephas maximus indicus; assembly: GCF_024166365.1. NCBI lineage: Eukaryota > Metazoa > Chordata > Mammalia > Proboscidea > Elephantidae > Elephas > Elephas maximus. The sequence goes on from NC_064846.1 coordinate 126,678,819, forward strand.
GATGCTGACTGCCGTTTATTGGATACTTACTATGTTCTAGGAGCCCTGGTGGTGCAGTGGTTAAAGCAGTACGAACCCGCCAGTCGCTTTGTGGGAGAAAGATGTGGCAGTCTGCTTCCATAAAGATTTACAGCCTTGGAAAGCCTATGGGGCAGTTCTACTGTGCCCTATAGGGTCACTATGAGTCAGAATCAACTTGATGGCAGTGGGTGGGGTGGGTACCATGTTCTAACCAGGTGCATTGACCCATTTAATCCTCATGACAACCCACTGGTACAGTTATTGTGCCCATTTTATAGATGAGGAAACTGAGGCACACAGAGGTTAAAGGAACATTCTTAGGGTCACTCAGCTGATCAGTTATGGTGCCAAAATCCAAATCCCAGATAGACTGTTGCCAGTGCAGATGGCAAGTACTTAGGGCAGAAAAGCAGAATAAAATTTGACTGAACCTGAAAGTCTCAGAAATGGTTTTCTATAAAGTGTCACATCTTCCAGGCCTGGACCTCTCAATATTGAAATACATAGTTGACTTTTCTGCTTCTTATTTCACAAATCATTGGGAGCAGTTTTAGTCATCTGTGTTTTATGAGTTTTAATGAGCCCACTGAAGTATAGGAGGGGAATTCCTTGTTTTCAGTTAATCTCATGCACTAACAAATTTACTCATGCAACTTCCCCTATTTTTTTCTCTAATGTTTTCACTTGAAAGTGGGGGTAGAAGGGAGAAGTATGTGAGCGTTTGAGCCCTAGGGATGTACTTTCATTAACCCTTCTGGAGATTCTTTCTTCTATTTGGTATAGAATTAATCCATAGAAAATTAAAATGAATAAGAATCTATGTTCACTAATATTGTTCTCCTTTATCTCCATCTAGTCTGGGTGCTATCTAGTGGGACAAAACCTCTAAACAAAGAATTACAAGAAGCCGTCTGTATGCATAAAACATTATGTTTGGGCGAAGAGTTAATTTTCAGAATATGGGAAAGGGTTTTCATATTTAAAGTTTCCTTTTTCAAATGTAGATTGAGAATTTGACTTAGAGGGTAAGGGCAGGCTGCCTGCCTGAGGGTTCAGAGTGCCAGGAAATTAGGAAAAAAAATCCTCTGGCCTTAGATCAAGCCTACCATTAGGAAGATAAACTAATTATGTCTACCTTCCTTCTTTTATTTCATCATTCATTCATTTATTCATGTTCTCATTTAACACCTGTAGGACAAATGAAAAAAAAAGGACAGGGGTGAGAGTCCTTTAGGGGACTAACTAATTCTTAATTCCTTTCACCTCAGGCAATGACTAAATCTTTTATTTGATCTTTCGCCATTTTCGAGACAAAGAACATTCAGACTGATACTCATAAAAAGTCTTTAAGCATCTTCCTTTGGCAGCCATGCCTCCTCTTTAAGGTGTGTGGGAGACAAGGCTTGTGAGGGGAAAACAATGCAGAAAAATTGTTTTTTTTTTTTTTTTTAATTTTTTCTTTAAATGGCGGCAGAGGAAGGGATCTTAGTAGGGAATGGGTAATTAAATATGGTCTACACTTCTTTGAGCTTTCAACTCATTTGCTCATTTAAAGAAAAATTCAGAGAACATTCAAGACTACTAGAAGAATGTCTTGCAAAATAATTTTTAAATAGAACTTAAACCAATTTAAAGGTTAGAAATCTTACTCTGCCCTCAAGCAAATTTGTTATGAGTTTTTAAAAATATTTCTAAATAAATATGTGAAAAATGAGAACTACCCTTTTTTTCTTGGTGGTGGTGGGGGAAATCAGAGGATAGGAGGGAGGGTTTATACAATTACTGTTTTTAAAAAGTGTTATTTGTCACCATGCTGGAGTTATGAATACTCTTCCTTAAAACAGCCAGAGTCCTTATCTTTACTTGTGATTTGTCATTCCCCATAGTTTCTGAAAAACACATAACTAACCCTTCAAGTTCTTTTCAATGGTACAAACTGCGTCTGTGTGTTTCCTGATACAGGTTTGACCACAGCAGCAAAAGCAATGAAAATGTTTTATGGTTTTCAGCATGAAATATGAAGTCTACATTAATAGTAGGTATGTTAATGGGCAATGGATCGAAATGTTAATCTAGATTCAAAAATAAAAAATAAACAAACAAAAAGCACACTTCACCAGAATGGCTTATTATCTCAGGGCTCTTGTCTCAGAGAGAGAGAATCAAATAAGGATAGTCAGGACCAAGTTTAGGTTGGTGAAGACAGTGAATTTCAACCTTTCTCCCTGTCTTATTTGACACCCATGCTCTAAAAGACCCTCCCTTATCTTCTACCCAGGGAAACTATTCTTTCTCCTGCACCCCTGCCCAATTTGTCTTAATACTGGGGAAATGATTACTTTTCTACAACTTTGTCCACCTGGCCCTTGAAGCATGGGGTGTTTGGGCAAGGTGTTAACAGAAGTTGTTTTGGGTGCCAACTAGACTTCATAAGCTTGAAGCAGAGACATTGAAAATATTTCATGTGAAAAGTATTCATTTTACAAAAATTTATTGCACATACACTATAAAGCAGGTAACATTCTAGGTCTGGGAAAACGGCAGTGAACAAAGTCCCAGCTATTCAGAGAGTGCAGGTGATTTCTGTATGGATCCTTGAGAGTTGAGCCCATGATGCCTCATAACTGGACTGTATACAAGTTGGATATAAATGTCTTTGGGTAAGATACTACTTTTGTAATTTAAATTAGTGTGATATGACAGATAAAGTATAGGCAGTCCCTGGGTTACAAAAATCTAACTTACGTATAACCCATAGTTATCAACCAACCCCCATAAAGCTTATTATGTTAAAAATTTGAGGTACATGCAATGGTTCGTAATAACAAATGGGCGCTACTTTGCGATAGGCATCAAAACATTATTACTGTATTATTATGTTAAAGATGTTTTAGTGTATCTGGAAGTGTTTAATTTTTTATTCGTAGAAAGGTATACTATATGCTAAGACAAACATTTGACTCATGTTGGGAACTGTACCAAACTGTTTTGACTTACGTACAAATTGGACTTAAAGACAGACTTAGGAAACGAACTTGTTTGTAATCCGGGGACTGCCCGTAGAGCTATTTGAAATACAAATGCAGCTAAGGAGCCAAAAGTGTATAATTCTTCCTGTCATTTCTATTCATCAGGTAGGTTTGGGACCCCGAGTATCTAGCAGTGGGATGTTTCGATTCAATTTATTAAATTTTCCAAATTTCATCTTCCATGGTGTATGTCTTTCCTGATTTGGCAGCTGGCAATAATAATTGAAAAACAAGACAGTTCAGAATTTTAAACTATGTGGTTTTTAAGTAATTTGATGTTAAAAATGTCTTTGTTTCTGTAGTCCTGAGTTTTGTGTTCACTCAATTGAGAAATTCCCTCATATAATTATATGTGAAAATTTACTGCTTGATACAAGTTAGAAAGATGTGTTATATAGTACTTGTTTTACAATTGGAGGCAGATAGGGAGCATGGAGAAAAAAAATTGGTTAAACAGTTGGCAGGGCTTCAAATCGGAGTTCTAGTTTCTGCATTTCTAAGAAGTTATACATAAGAATCACATGGGGATCTTGTTAAAATTTAGGTTCTGATTCAGTATAACTGGGGTAGAAATGCAAATTCTCAACAAGGATTCAAAACAGAATGAACTGGTTCAAAGCCCTGCCAACTGGGGAGGGTGGACTAATATGTACTTTTTCTCCTTTAAATTTTTGCTAAAAACTTCTTTGAAATTTCTTAAAGGTAGAGTTATTATAAATGGATTACAGCTCCTTGTCATTCTCTTATTATCGTAATCTGATAGTAAAACTCCTACCCAAGTGTGGCTATTTGATGTTTTTTGTGTAAAGTCCATGCAATTTCTGTCATCTGGGAGTTTACACGTTAAGAAGCATGACGTCCTGAAAGCAGACATAGCATGTGCGTGCACATCATTCTGTTGACACTGGGCCACACAGCCAGGCCTGGCGACATACAGGGCTTAAAGCAAAGGAGCTTTATTGCTGTTTGCAAATTATTGCCCAGATTTATCTTACTCCACACCACCTGAGATGTTAATTTTTGTTACCTTGCCTGACATTCTTCATTTGGGTTAACAGAGATTTTTTTTTGACGGGGGCTACCTGCAGGAAAGGGGTATCGGTTTTGTTCTTTTTTTTTACCTGCAGGAAGGGGGTATCGGTTTTGTTCTTTGTAGTTTAGGTCAACTGAACCTGAATTCCTCACTGCCTCTGACTAAAAAACCCACTGGAGGACCTAAGTCTTATGTGTGGGGAGCAGAAATTAGTAATTTAGGAACATAGAGTGTTTTGTGGAGTAGGGCCTAGTTTGTTCCTTTCCATCCTCCCTGAAGGTAGGAGCTCTGCACTGAGAGGAGGGAGAGGTGAGCACATCATGAGAAAACTGACCCCCTTGGGTGAGTGGCATGGGGAGCTGAGAGATAAAGATGTAGAAATGGATAAGGGAGGATGGAGGGAACCTCAGCGTAGCTGGCAAATCTCTAATCCTAACTCCAGGCATCCTTGGGCCTCTGCCTCACTTCTTCCTGGTATCCTGGACATGATATCTGTTCCTGCTCATCTCTAGTGAGACAAGGGACATGCTCCTGATAGACTGAGAGTCCCTTTGCTGAGGAGTCGACAGCAAGAGGAATTCAGGTATGGGCGTTCAATCCACCATCTTCCCAAAATCCTTCATATAAATCTCTCTACTGAATCTACTTTCTAGGTATAATATAAAGAGCTAGATATATAAAGAGCTAGACATAGATATTCCTTTTCTACAAACTTTCTGACTTTTTTGCTTTGAGGGAAGCACATGGAATGCCCATGTAGCAGTGTCCTCTATTTGGTCCTTCCGCTAAGGCCAGTCACCTCTGATGGGCTCTCAGGGCTTAAGCTAGTTTGCCCCGTGCACCTTGGGATTTCCCCCTTTTCTTTCCCCATGTAAATAGACAATTTGCAGTCTGTGTTCTTAGACCTTGATATTGCTGCCTTTGACTGGAGTCTATTCTGGAACAACTGTGTGGTGGCTGGGCACTGCAAAATGAGTCAGTTCCTGCAGTTCGGTTACAAGTTCTCAAAAAGTATTTCAGAATGTGGATGTGGTCAGCAGAGTCATTTTCCAGGCATCTAAAAGGAAACCCACATCAACTGTAACAATTGAGCTGTGAACTGATGGCCATGCACAGAAGAACCAGGCCTGCTTTTCCTCAAAGGAAAGCCTGTAGCTGCCCTCAAATCTAGCCTACTCTGCATCTTAAAGGAGGATTCATCTTTATACTTGAAATCACATTTTATTTTTCTGTTACTTTTTGCACAAACAATGCTATAGATGTTTTGGTCTTCATTGCTTCTTGAATGAAGGTAGACATTTGATATAAAAAAAAATTGTAAAATGGAATCTATAGGATTAGAGTATGATTAGTACAGAGTGTGAAATGTGATAATTTAGCTGATTCACCGAAGAATGACTAAGATGATTTAGGTACCACTAGAGTACATGGGAATGTGATTATTTTGTTTACTAATTAAGTTCTGAACCTATGTAGCACTTTATAGTAACACTGATAAAAAATTAAATTCTTTTCAAGCTGTGGAAGAATTTCAAGTTTGGAATAACATTTAGAGAATATTTAGTTCATCGTTTTAAAAAATAATCATTGTGATTTTTTTAATCTTTTTGGGTACCCATGAATTATGTAAAATTTTGATTGTTCTTCATTATCAGCCTTGTTTATCACTCATTAAAACTGAAGGAGTTTTTAATAATAAAACAAAACTATAAAACAATGGGCAAATGATTTGAACAGATACTTCACCAAAGATATGTAAATGACAAACACGTGAAAAGATGCTCAACATCATTAGTCATTAGAAATATAAATTAAAACCACAGTGAGATACTGTTCCATACCTATTTGCATGGCTAAAATTAAAAAGGCCAACCATGCCACATGTTCGTTGTGATACGGAGAATCTAGAAATCTCATACATTTTGGTAGACAAGTAAAATGATAACTACTTTGGAAGATAGTTTGACAGTTCTTAAAATGTTAAACATATGCCTACCATTGATCCAGTCATACCATTCGTAGAGAAAAGAAAGCATATTTCCATACAAAGACATGTGCATGCATGTTCATAGCAGTTTTATTAGTAATAAATAGCTAAAAACTGAAAGCAACCCTAGTGTCCGTCAACAGTTGAATGAATAAACAAATTGTAGTGTATCTATTCAATGGATAGGATACTACTCAATAATGAAAAGGAATGAAGTGTTGATACTTTAAACAACATGGATGATCCTCACCCACGTTATGCTGAGTGAGGAAGCCAGACAAAAAAGAGTGCATACTGCATGGTTACATTTGTAGAAAATGCAAAGAAATCCATAATGACAAAGCAGATCAGTGGTTGCTTGCAGTATAGGGTGGGGGGCCGGGGAGTTGGCAAGAGGGAAGGATTACAAAAAGGCAGGAGGAAACTTTGGGAGTAGTGAATAATTTCACTATCTTGATTGTGGTGATGGTTTCATGGGTGTATACGTATGTCAAAACGTATCAAATTGTGCACTTTAATATGTGTAGTTTCTTGTATGTCATTTGTTTCTGAGTTTTAAAAAAAATCATTGTTGTAGTAGATGAAGGGTTTAAAAATGTCCTTATTTGGCAAAATAAAAAGCCAACATCCCTTGGGTGGAAATAATCTAATAGAGTTTTAATGGTTTGGGAAGAGAAATGTAACCTAGTGCCGTGAGAAAGCAAAGTTAAAATGTGAACATAATAAATGTGACATCTTTAGTTTCTACTGTTTAAAAGGCATTTAAACAAGTAGTTCAGGAAGTATCTTGCCCACCACTGTGGGGCCAGCTGAATCCCTGGTTTTAAGCATTTGCCCTAAATGCAAGTACTGTAGCACTCATTGTACAATACGGATTAAAGCACATGAAGCTGAATTCAGATTGCAAAAACAACACATTAAAATACCTACCTTCAGATTCTACTATTATTAGAGAAATATATCTCCTATATTTGTAAAGCACATTGAAATTATAAAGTACTTTTAGAAACCTGATGTGATCCTCTCAATAGTTTTAGTACAGTCAGTATTATTAGCCTCATTTCCTTGGGGAGCAAACTAAAACCCAGAGAAACAAAGCTACTTGCCTGGATTACAGAACCCCCATCTTCTTGGTTAGAGATCACCATTATTCCCACTACACCTTGCTGCTTCTTCACACTCACGTCATTGAGGCAGTGTGATCCCCTCTAACCCTCAGTTGCCCCATCTGTAAATGGGTAATAATAACACAGCCACCTGCTTAGCTATAGCTAGGCTGTTGTGTCAAAGGCTTATATGGAAAGAACTGTGGAAGCTGGACAGCACTGTGTACACAGTGGGTATTGGTATTTACTGGATTACTGATGGCACAGTACTGAGTAGGCGTCTTTGTAAAACCAACAGGGTAGCACAACAGCCTAATTTCATTAGTCCCACTTTGGCTTCCATTAAGATTGGAAAGTTTCATGATAAATGAAATCTTGTACACTGGATTATTTAAAATTCTTCTTTAAAAGTTAGCAAACGACTAAGTTGAGTCCCAGCAGCTCCAACTGCTGGTGTCTTTTGAACGAGACAAAACAGAGCTAAAAGCAAGTTCCATTGGGGTTGACCTAGCCAAGAAGGTTGGCCCATGACTGGTTGGGGGCAGCTGCCTTTTGGAAAAATTCCTGACGGGCCTGTCACCACCCATGCTTTTCTCTGCCCAGCATATGTGATAAACTGCGTAGGGCCCAGTTATAGCTCTCTAGTGTTCTCTAAGACGGCATTTCACAAAACACGTTCTCAGGAGACAGGAAAAAAGTTCTGTAGTCAAATAAGTTTAGGAAAAGCTGAGTTCAACAACATGAAATGGGTTTCTTTCCTGTAGGACTTTTCAGAACTGTTTATATTGGTAGTGAAACTTCAGGAGGGGCATATAGTGCAGCTACAACATTTCTCAAATTGTTCAGTGCTCGAAGGAGTACACTTTGGGAAATGCTGTTTTATAACCTCTTATCTGAGGTATTGGTAAATTGACGATTTTCCTAAGAATTTTCTGTCTGCCCTGTCCCCACTGGCACATCTAAAACAGCAAATGTGACGTTTTCATTTCTTGAGAGTTCCAGTTTCTAAACTTCTTATTCTTGATTTAAAAAGTTGTCCACATTTATTTTAATCTTAGAAAATCAGGGGTTATAATAATAGGGGAGCACAAAAGACTGTAAGGTTTCTTTAAGAATGAAATTCAATCAAGGCAATCTATTTTTTGTTTTGTTTTGTCACCAGCTCCTCTAGATTCTTCCCTTGAGGTGTCTCCAGTTCTTTCATCCCTAATGCTGTTTGTCCATTCAGTGCCCCGTCCTGGCCTCTATAGGAGTTTACCAAACAACACTCTCCTGTCGGCATATAGTTTGGTTTAGCTATTAGTGATCCCAGTAGTAGGATGATTTTGAACTTTTAGTGTGAAAAGAATTATATATTATGGACTTTTTTGTATGGTTTGTTCCCAGACTATAGAAACATCAATGATCAGGGTAGCACTTACAGGAGAGGTAATGTCAGAATGAATATTAATTGTAAGTAAGAAATTTGAATAGTTTGCGTGACATTCGTCACAAGCTGGGAATGGGGGTGGGGGTGGGCAAGAGAACAAACATGAGGTTAGCAGCAGTGAGTAAGGAAAGGGGATCAGGCGATTCTGGACTGAAGTGAATTGGGGTCATTCCTGGCTATTCGAATGTACATAGGATGTTTAGGCAGTCCAAGACCTGGATTCCCCAGGAAGGCTGTCTTCTCAATTAGTTTACTTTTCAGGCTCTGAGGTTTACTGTGCTTCCAGCGTTGCCAACTTAAATCTAGTATGTTCTTATGAGAAGGTGAGGCTTGCCCTTCATTTCTGAGCTCCTTAGACTCTGCCGTTTTCTCTAAACGAGAGGTTTTGCACTTCCTTTTTTTATTGAAAATTGCTTCTACTGTACATTGCCATTCACACCTCCAGGGACCTCCCTCCCCCACACTTTCTCTTGTCCTCCCTGAGCCAGTCCTTTTGAGGTTATACTATCCTTTAGCGCCGAGTACCTCTCTTGAACTCTTTTCTGCAGTCACAGAAAGAGGAACCAGATTCCCCCTGTGTTACTTACCATCAATATAAACAGAAGTTTTGTTTCTGTTATTTCCCCTTTCAACCTAGTGATAAAAGTTTGCCACTGTTCTCCTCCCACCAACACCCACAGGAAGAAAGGCTTCCTTTCTTCATCTCTTGACTTTACCCAGGCCTATGAATAAACTTCCTTTTCTCCAACTTCAGATGCTCACGTTTTGTAATATATTTTTTTAAACTTCTGAGAGTCACTCCTCCTGCGTCCTTCTCCTGACCTTCTAGTTTCCTGCATCTCGTAAAATTCCTCTTGTCCAGAGATAATAGTTGACACCTCAGTGTCACGGCTGAATATTGGGCTCCTTTTGCACCTCTTTGCTCCAACCCCCACCCCCCGCCCGAGCTGCATTGATAGACATCCCTCCTCCGTGCTCTCTGTCACTTGAAGTGGGCCTCTCTCTTCGTTATCCTTCTGCCTTTTTACATTCCAGATTATGCTGTTGTGGCCCATCTCAAAAATCCAGCACTAATTGTAAGCTGAGAACTTGATCTTTTGATGTTTTCCTCTTATTTTAAATTTTGTTTTTGAATCTAACTTTTAATTAGTTTGCTAGTATTTTTTTAATATTTGCTGTAAAACCAAACCCATTGCCCTCGAGTCGATTCTGACTCATAGCGACCCTATAGAACAGAGTAGAACTACCCATAGGGTTTCCAAGGAGCGGCTGGTGGATTTGAACCACTGGCTTTTTGGTTTGCAGCCAAGCTCTTAACCACTGTGCTACCCAGAGTCCTATATTTGCTATACAGAACTTAAATTTCCTATGCAGAACTTAAATTTGCTATACAGGACTGCCCATTAAGCTGCCAGTACCCCTCTTTTGTGAGCACAGACATTGTTCAGCATCAACCAATAAGGAGAGAAGGCAGGAGAGAAAAATGCTCTCATCAAGACTTTGTATAGCCCTTGGCTTACACTGAGTTATTACCACCAAAAACACTTGGTTTTCTTAGGACCAAAGAACTAGTCACATGTCCACCACGTGGCAACCACTCTGAGAGCAAGTACTTGACTTGTAGGTTAGAACTTTATTCTACTGCCTTTCTTCTAGTCTCTAGAAATTTAAAAAATATCCCACCCTACTTTTTTCCTTCAGTTAACACATTTCAGAGCAGCCTATAATTTTCTTTAAAAATCTCAATTAAGGTTCCCATGTTCTCTTTGTTACGCAAGTAGAATACACGTTTTCACCCTGTTCTTCTTTGCTAAAAGTTGTATATGTGTTGTAGTGGTAGGTCATAACAGATAGTATCTGTAGGTATGAGGTATATACATTTAACTCTCCATCATTTTCAAATCATTTTTATTAGCCCCATCAAATCTTGTCATTTCATCTGTTAGCTATCTTCCCTTCTCTTCCTTTGTGATGTGATCCATTTACATAAACCACATAGATTTAAAATCCAATATACTACCGTATGTATGTATAATACCTCATAATTATAACGCCCAGTGTGGTTCAGCTTTAGTTTATAACTATCACAAATGAGAAACAGCAGCATATGGAGGTTCCCTTTGTTCTTTCTTCTGTCTCCCCCTCTCCTCCCCAAATTACCTGTTTAATCATACTGGTTTTTCACTTTACCAGGGTAGATCTTTTTTCCTTATGATATGAAATGGAGGAGGTTACGATAGCCTTCCTGAGCTCCAAGGACCTTTCTGTGCTAAAAGGTTATGACTGTATGTAAATGCTCACTCCAAGGCAATGCTTTCACTAGCCCGCACTTCTGGTAAGAGGAAAACACACTCCTTTACAAACAGCTTTATCCTATAAGCACCCAAAAAATCTAACCAAAAGGTATCATCAATCTAAGATGGAAAGCAAGAGATGGCTAAAGGATAAAGAAATACAAGAGTTTTCCTGAAATGGAGACACTGTCCTCCCACTGTTTGTTTTCTGATGTGTCTTAGTACAGATAATAGGCACTTTAGTGTCTGTTCACTCAGGTTTATTTATTTGACAAACATTTATGAAAAGATTACTATGATCCAATATACTATGCTAGGACCTGTGAAATCTGAAAAGAATAGGACTCAATTCTTACCTTCAAAGAGCTTAACGTTCTCCTAGGAAAACAAGTTTATAAACAAATAACTGCATTGTTATGTGGCTTGTGTTTCTGGTTGAAACCCGAACCAAGTGATCTGGAAGGCACCCTGAGTAGCATGCAGTTAATTTTCCAAAAAGATGCTGGGAAGGCCCCTTAGGAATTTAGGAGAGTCCTTTTGAATAGGGCCCAGCAGAGAGAAGAGGAGCTGGCAGGCAGTGCATAAAAGCCAAATATCTGTCCCTCCTTCAGTCCCTCTGAGCTGAGCAAAACTTGATGGGAAGAATCAAGGAAGACAAAACATGAAGAATTTCGTACCGTGAGAACAATTAGTGAGGAAAGGAGTTCTGTACAGTGAACGCAGAGACTTGGTGGAGATTTGATTATAAATGTAACCTGCAGTGTTATGCAGGTGGGCCTTTTTTAGAAAATGCCTTTTAGAAAGTTGCAGGAGTCTTAAGAAATGAGACTAAATTTGAAAAGACGCTAGTAACAGTATAGAATAGTGATAAGTTAATTATGACTGAATACAAATCTGAAACTCAAGAATTTTGGGGGGAGCTGATTGTTTTTTCTATAATTTGTAGGTTCGGAAAACATTTACCTTATTTTGCCATTCTTAGTTTTTTTTAGCTTATCTTTCATGGCTTATAAATTATTTTACTTACTTTTGTAATGCAAGAATTCCTCAACATCATTGCATACGCTAGACGTTACATGGAGAGGGTGCCATAAGGATTTTTTTCAGAGAGGGGGAGAGGAACAGAAAGAAATATATGCATATGGATTTAGTGTAGTTAATTTCTGGAACTTGTCCGTAAAAAGCCTGTACTTATGTTAAAGCTACCCTTTTTCTCTGACTGTTTTTAATGAGTGAAATTATTCATCAAATGATTGTTTAAATTTTTTTTGTTTTCATTGAGAAGAATTAAAGGCATTTGCCTAATTGCTAAATATTATTTCTAACAAACTAGTCTGAGTCTATCTTTATGGGGCTTGAGTGGTTTTGCCTTCAGAAGCTTGTTTTAGGATCTCCTGCCAACCTCTTCCCTTCCCAGGCCTGTTCAGACTAGAATTATCTGGCAGGGAACGTCTTTGAAAAAAATGTCTTGAGCAGGAACGTCCTGGAAAATGTTCACCCCAATCCTCAAGTTGACTTGCAGAGCAATTTACTAAATAGAGAGATGTGAGAATCAAGTGACCATCAGCTGGTATAAATGTTTTTGGTCAATGTGGTCACAGGATCTCAGGTATTCCAGAGCTGGACTTGCCGCACCCACGTGCTTGGTGAGGGTGATACCCTGGCTTCTGTAACATAACACAAAAGGAATCCAAGTTCCCAAGACAGTACTTTAATTAGACACCTGTACTTAAAAGGTTGGTTTCTCCTCTGGCAAAGTTTCACCCCGTGGCACACTATATGTACATGCGTGCATTTCTTTCCTGTGCCATCAAGTTACAGTTAATTAAGCTTTTTGTTCTTAACCATGTGGGAGGCAGTTTTTGTTCACTTTTAAAGTTTGACTTTGTTAGAACTGGGTACTCTGTGTGTACTGTCAAACTGCACAAATATAAGTACTCCCGTTTAGTTATAGAAGGATACTGGCACATTCACTAAAATATGTGAAACGTCATGATTGGGGGTGGGAGGACATCTGGAACTAAACTTTGTGGAATAGAAAACTGTAGAAAATCATGGAACCAGAAAGGATTTGGAAGATATTTTATTCAAAAAGTATAGATTTTCTCACTTTTGAGTGAAAAAAAAAATCATTTAGACAATGTTGACTTGCTAAAGTTAGTGTTCTGATAATGGTATCAAATTGTTCACCTCTATTTACTTCCATGTACAGTCCTTGAGGTCAGAATTTCTTTCCAAAAACCACAATTTCTAGAGTTAGAGGTACATTTTTGGGAAAAAAAAGAGTTGTTTTGGTAATGTCAAAGTAATCCTACTCCTCCTTTAGTTGCATGACCCATGAAGCAGCATTTCTTTCATTTTGAGTGAAACTTTGGTAACAGCGTCATTTCATATCTGTCATTGTGGCTTTAAATAATCAGTTCCTTTCTTCTGGGTTTATAGGTCACCTTTGTTCTAATTATGGAGTTTGAGCTGTTCAAATTCTAGGTTAACATTTCAAGATTTGTACTTCATCCCAGTTCCAAACAGGCTTTTTCAACAGCAGGTGGCAGGCTTAACATTTAATCAGTCTTTTCTCTCCCTCTAAACACTGGGTTCTGGGTTAAACTCCTTTTGCCATTACACATATTTCACATGAATGGTCTTTAGCCAAAATGGATGGACTTTTTTGTTTGGTACTTTTTGTTTGTTTGTTTGTACTGTGAATAGGACTTGAGCAGCAAATACCTTAGTTATAGTTCTGTTGCCCACCCTTGGGACTTAGTTGTCTTCTTAATTGTTAGTTAATGGAAAAATGTAAGTTGACATTTTTGGCTTGACCCTTTTATATTTATAAACTTCAAAATGTATTATTAGTTAATATACTATGCTATTGCATATTCTATTCTTTATATATTCTGTTTTCAATGCTTTTAATAAACTTTAAACATTTATATTATTGGTTAGTAGTTGAAACTAATCTACAAACCAACCTTTAAGACATTTTTATTAACAGTTTTTCCTTGTATTACCTAGGTAAACTTAAAAGAAGGAAGAAAAACACTTTTAGAGATTTAAATTTAGGAAGTTTTGGAGGATAGATAGGGCAAGCTATCAGAATTAAAAAAAAAATACTATTCTTCTAATCTAAATGTATATAAGAGTTAAAGAAAAATAATCCTTTGAATTTTGGTATTGAAACTGACCAAGCTAAACCTTGCCTCACTTAATTGTCAATCTTATTCATAAAAATAGAGTCCTGAACATTTACTTTTAATGGCTTATGAAATATAAATCTGTGTGTTCTATAAATGCTTTATTATACATTGAGGTAAGATTCAGCCAAACTTACATAAGCAGTCTTTTTTCTCATTTCAGTATGCATGCCCTGGCTTGTAGGCAATGCCAAAATATACTTCATAGATGGAGTTGGTTTTAATTTATTTGAAAGGAAAAGAAAAACAAGCAGTCAAAAGCAAAAACCTACTTCACCTTGTAAATTCCACCCGTATTCTTCTTCCAAGAGCTAACCACATTGGTGAAGCACTATTATTATAGCTTGGCAAGTGAGCTCCCTCTTGAAATTAAGCATCCATCATTAAATAATTAAATAATCCCTTGAATCTTTACATATTTAGAGCTTCCAGAAAGCTAGTCATCTTTTCTTACAGCTAACACATTGAAAAAAAAAAAGCCACTCCTCTTGGTAAATATTTGCCTATTATTCTGTGGTCCAACCGAGTGTCCAGTATTAATCTAAAAGTTCTAAGAACAGCGTTTCTTCTAATTGATGGTAGCTTTTTTTTTTTTTTTCTAAGTAATAGCCAAAGCATTTTAAATTCATAGGAAGGAAGGATTCTAAGACAGTACTTGGAGCAAGGTTGCATAGCCATTTACATTCTAGCATACTGTAAATCTAAAAGTCTGACAATAATAGGTGGTTGTCTTAGTCATCTAGTGCTGCTATGACACAAGTGGATGGCTTTAACAAAGAGAAATTTATTTCCTCACAGTCTAGTAGGCTAGAAGTCCGAATTCAGGGCATCTGCTCCAGGGGAGCTTTCTCTCTCTCTGCTCTGGAGAAAGATCCTTGTCATCAATCTTCCCCCGGACTAGGAGCTTCTCTGTGCAGGAATCCCAGGTCCAAAGGATGTGTGCTCTGTTCCCGATGCTTCTTTCTTGGTGGTATGAGGTCCCCCATTTCTCTCTTTCATATCTCAAAAGGGATTGGCTTAAGACACTATCTAATCTTGTAGATCTCATCAATGTAACTGTTGCTAGTCCATCTCATCAATATCATAGTGATAGGATTTACAACACATGGGGAAATCACATTAGATGACAAAATGGTAGACAGTTGCTCAAGGCTGAGAATCAGGACCTAGCCAAGTTGACAAATTTTTGGGGGGGACACACTTCAATCCATGTCAGTGGTCATGTGCTAATAACAAGAACACTCCTTCTCCAAGACTTCAGACTCATTCTTGCTTTGGGCCTTTGTTCTGACTCTTGCCTCTCCCAGCAGTGCTCTTTCTCACTCCAGGTATTTATGTGATTCTTCTCCTCCTTCAGGAATCTGCTCAAATATTATGCCTTTAATGAGACTTTGCCTGACTTCTTTATTGAAAATAGCATTCCTCTTTGCTATTTCATTACTCTATGTATCTGTTGAGTTTCTTTTTTGTCTTTCTGTAACTTCACCTCTTTTTTTCTTTTGGAGTCCCTGGGTGGTGCAAATGGTTAACACTTTTGACTGCTAACCAAAAGATGGAAGTTCAGGTGCACCCAGAGGCACCTTGGAAGAATGACCTGGTGATCTACTTCCAAAAAATCAGCCATTGAAAACCCTATGGAGCACAGTTCTACTCTGACACACACAGGTCGGAATTGACTCGGCAGCAACTGGTACAGATAACCCTCACCTTAATCTTAGACTGTAAGTTCCATGAGTGCAGGGACTTTGTTCATTGCTATATTCCTGGTGTCTATTTTTTTGTTTGTTTGTTTGTTTTAGAATAAAGAACAGTGTCAAGTATATAGAAGGCACCCATTAAGTATTTTTGGGGTGGATAACTGAACAAATGGATCAGTGGAGAGGATACCTATCCTGTAACTTTTGTATTATGGGTGGAAAGATTGCAACTGACCCACTGGTGAGCTGCTGCTTTAAATACTTAGTAGCACACGTCTTTTTACAGTTTTCTTTGATCTTTTAGACATTTGGTAGAAACAACTAGATCATCCTCAATTTCTAGCAGGAAACTGACTTTTTTTTTTAACTGCGATTTTATTCTAGAGACTTTTTACATATGTGCATCATTGCTAGATTACCCAAGTTAAACCTACACAAAGCAACACTATTAGGTCACAATAAAATGGTGAATTTTTGTTTGTTTTTTCTTTTTTTTTCCTTTTTACATTTTACTTCAAAAACATACTAATAATCAGTTGTAGATTTTCTCACAAGGAATCATGCTTGTTCCAGAAGGGCAAAGGTTTTCATCTTTTTTGGTTACTGCTCAATCTCCAGCATCTGAGATAGTTATCTGGCACTTAATATCACTTAATCAATATTTGTTGAGGAAGTGGATACATCGACGAGTTTTTTAAAACTGTATGCATGGGATTATTATCAAACTATCAATTCGTGATTCAAAGAAAATATGCAATTAGAATCTCTTGAGACAGTTTCCACATTAGTTTCCTTAATGGACGTCTTCTCTTTTCCTCCACAGAACCCCTCTTCAGAAGGTTGTAGATCCGTCCATGTGCTGGAATGTGTAGTTGCCCCTCAATGGCTCAGTAGCTAGTGTAGATCCTGTCTTTTGTAATCAGCAGCTACATCTGGCTACTGGGTCTCTGATGGCATCTCCTAGCTTCTGTCACAGTGTCCTGAGCAAGGGTATTGGGCAGTCCTTAATAATGAAAACTTTGATTTACACACACGCACACACACAGAGTCAAGTTCTGGAATGGTAAGTCTTCCATTATTAGTTGGAGTTTGGGATTCATCAAGGTTTTATGGGTAATGAGGTATATTTGATTTCAGTACCACAGTGGGGAGGAATCTGGATATTTTACCCGTGGATAGTTTTTCCATTTTATCTCCCTTCCTCTGTGGAAGGTATCATTTGGTCAAAAAACCATTGTTATCCGTGTGTGTGTGTGTGTGTGTGTTTGTGTGTGTGTGTGTATATACACATATGTGTATGTATGTATCTATATATGTATTTAGTCTTCATCTTTTGACATTTAGATGGCATTTTCAAAATAACATGGTAATTAACAGCAACTTGATGGCATGATTGTTTAAAGAAATTTCACTTGTAATAGGTACATGCCAGCAACGCATTCTGACTTTTTGGTTTTCTCTTCTTTCTCTGGAAGACAAATACCAGAAATCTTGATTGCAGCAGGCAGTGGTACTAAAGGAATATGTGGGATGACTCTTGCAGACAGAACATCCAGGTCTGGGGCGTGAACCTGGCATACAATGTAGATTTCTGTGTTTGTTGGGCAACAGCTACATTGTCTGCTGGGTTTCAGGCTACCTGGAAACACATTCTTCATGGCCTTCTCATCAGTACCTCACTTACAGTGTTTCTGACTGTTTTCCAGGAGGCATACCCATCAGGACATATCATTAAACAGAATGCAGAGAAATGGACCCCATAAAAACTGATCACTTTTAGCCAAGAATGGTTTCATTAGGATTTCACCCAAAGTATTCTAACACACCAGCCTAGTAAATGGAATGAACCAGAGACAAGTTGGAATTTTATCCTTCCTTCTTGCCAGCTACAATTCTCAAAGATTGACTACTTGCATGTTATTAATTACTATTTTGTTTATATACATAATTACTATCAAAAGGTGTAGCAGAATGGGCCTAATCATACTGCCTTGCTACCTCGCTTGTTCCTTCTCATTTTGGCTTCTCACACACCTGCAGGAACTTTTTAAAGTAGAAAATGAATGTAAGGAATTAAAAGGTAAATGTATACATGTGAATTGGAGCAATAAAATGTGTTTTTGTCAGAGCATGCTGAATTCAATAAAAATAAAGCTCACTACTTGGAGCTTTTAAAATGTACTTTTTTTGTGTGTGAGTTTTTTGGTTTCTTGTCACCATCAGTTCCATCATCCACTCTGTACCTGACCACTAGCCTTTGTACCTTGGGAAGAGACAGTCATTCTATTTGAGATGTTTCGAAGCCTGTGGAGAGTGGTAAAGGTCTCTAGGCAGCAAGGTTATGTTTAATAAATCATAATTATAAAGAGATGATTTTTCTTATCCCCATCTCCACTCCCATAATTCCCACGTTCTTTCAGTCTATTTGCCTAGTTATTAAAGGTGAAGGTGTTGGCAGTGAGGCCAGGTGTGAAGAACTCCTAAGTTCCATGGCCAAATTTCATTTCCCTCTCAAGTCAGATGTACCACTATTAGATTGATCCCCAAAGAAAGGCTGAAGGCGCAAACAACCAGGAGTCTTTTTCTTTTTTCCTTTCACTTCGTGGGGACCCAGGAAGGGATGTACCTTGATGTGTTGGCTCTTCCTGTGAGAGAAATGACACCCTGGCCACATTCTGTTTATAACTTTTCACTTTGAAGTGATTTAAAACTTTTAAAAAGTTGCAACAATAATACAAAGACGCAGTGCTGGTGGGAATATAAAATGGTGCGGCTACTTTGGAAAAGTTTTTTAATTCCTCAAAAAGTTAAACATAGAGTTACCATAAAAAACCCAAAGTTAACATATGACCCAGCAATTCCACTCCTAGGTACATACCCAAGAGAAAACATGTCTTCACAAAGACTTGCACACAAATGCTCAAAGCAGCATTATTCATAATAGCCAGAAAGAGGAAATGACCCAAATATCCAACTGATACAATAGATAAACAAAACATGTTATTTCCATATAATGGAATACTATTCAGCCATAAAGAGAAATGACATTGATTCATGCTATACCATGAGTGAACTTTGAAAACATTACACTAAGTGAAATGAGCCAGACCTAAAAGAAATATACATGATTCTATTCACATGAAATATCCATAACAGGCAAATCTATAGAAGCAGAAAGTAGATTAGTAGTTGCCAGTTGCTGGGGGGAAGAGGAAATGGTGCATGACTGCTTATGTGTACAGTGTCTCATTTTGGGGTGATGAAAAAGTTCTGAAATTAATGTTCTGGCAATGGTTGCACAACTCTGGATATTCTAAAAACTAAACTGTACATCTTAAAAGGATGTATTTTATGGTATATGAATTATATCAATAACAGTAATACAAAGAATTTCCATATATTCATTGATTTCCCAGATGTTAATTATGTAACTACAGTATAATTGTACAAATCAGGAACGTAGCATATCATAGTTCACCATTTGCTCCACTATTATCCCATTTCTGGTTCAGGAGCCAATCTAGGAGGACACATTTAATCACTTCTCTTTAGTCTCCTTTAATCGGTACCATTCCTCAATCTTTGTCTTTCAGTGACTTTTACAGTTTTCAAGAGTGCAGGCTTGTTATAGAATGTAACTCAATTTGGGTTTCTCTGATGGTTCCTTATGCTTAAATTGAGGTTACACTTGTTTGGCAAGATTATCACAAAAATGATGTGCCCATAGTGCATCATATCAAGAGGCATATTATGTCAGTTTGTCTCACTAACGGTGATGTTCGTTTTGATCACTTGGTTAAGTTGGTATCTGATTACAATGATAGCTTCGTAGATGAGGACCAGCGTAAAGCCGATTTCCCAGAAGGCGGACATCAATCACACCCCTTCTTTCCCACTTCATCATTTCTGACACCAGCCGCGCACACAACACTGTCCCTAGCCACCTAGGCTAGCTCAGACCTTAAAAGTTAAGAGGGCACCATCCTTGGGTTCACTAATTCTCTGGACTGACTCACAGAAGATAATATGCTTAGCACCACCGATTTTATTAATACGAATCATCATAAGGAAGAGATGCGTGGGCAAGGTTTGGGAAGGTTCCCAGTGCAAAGCTGCTGTGTCTAGGAGAGGGTACCTCACTCTCTGTCAACCACTAAGCTCTCTGAGCTTCAGTGTTCTGGGCTTTTATTGACCAGTCCTGAATGATAGACTAAATCGTGCTTCCTGAGGCTAGTTCATATCGGCTTCCAAGGTGAGCCTTCTCTGGCCTGACCAGGCCCCACTCACCAGCACAAATCCTCAGGTGTGGCCTAGAAGTCCCAGACCAAGACACCTCAATTACTCCAACGATTATTTCTCCAAAGTCAAGGACAAAGGCCACCTTACTTAGGGTAAAACTAGGTCCTTTAGCCCACATTGACTGGCTATTTATACTTTTCTTTCTTTCTAAAAAATTTCTTTTAACATCATTATATTCCCATTTCCCTCACTCCCCACCCATAGCCACTATTCTAATGTATTTAATATGTGTCATTTGATTTCTGTGTGTTCTTGAGAAATGTATCTCATTTTGGAGTCCAGGTATTTTTAATTTACATAAGTGGTATTGTGTTGTATTTCATTCTATTTCCTTTTTCATTAAGCACTGTGTTGAAGTCCATCCATGCTGCTATCTAATTTGTCGCTTCTAATTCTACACAGTGCTTCATGGAGTGCAACTACTGTATCATACCTATGCCATTTCCAGTGATGGACCCCAAATTGGAAACAATCTCTGACCACCACAGTAAACTTTATAATGAACATGTCTCCTCGTGGATCTGTGTAGGAATTTATTTGGAATATATAATTAAAAAAAAAAACCAAACCCACTGCCGTCGAGTCGATTCCGACTCATAGCGATCCTATGGGACAGAGTAGAACTGCCCCGTAGAGTTTTCAAGGAGCACCTGGCGGATTCAAAGTGCCGACCTACGCCACCAGGGTTTCCAGAATATATAATAAGAAATGAAATTGTTGGGTTGGAGGAGATACACACACGCACACACCAACTGAGAATGGCCTGATCAGTCTAAGCTCCCAACAGCAGCAAATAAGGTTTCCTACACACATCCCAGCAAAAATTGATATAATGAAGCTGTTTTCTCTTGGCCAGTCTAAAAGTGATATCTTACTGTTTTAATCTGCATTTCTCTGATTACTAATGATTATAAATGTCTTTTCATATGCTTCTGAGCTTTGGGGATTTTCTGCATCTTTCCTGTTCATATCCTTTTTTCATTTTGTAACTTTTAAAATTGTGAAATATAACACACAGATGGAAAAATGCACATAAAATAAATGAACAACTCAGTGAATCTTTGTAACCACCACCCAGGTCAATAAATGGAACATTGCCAGCACCTTAGAAACCCTACCCCTGAGCCTTCCTAGTCACTACCATCCTCCCCACCGAAGGTAACACTACCCTCAAATCCAGATATATAGTTTTGCTTGTTAATAAAGTTTCTGTAAATGGAATCATAGCACATAGTCTTTTGTATCTGACTGTTGTGTAAAACTGTGAGATGTATCTGTCACGTGTAGGTATAGTTTATTCATTTTTATTGCTTCATTTTAATCCATGTTAGTAAACATTTGGATGCTTCCAGTTTTGTGCTTTTATGAGTAATCTTGCTATGAACATTATTTTACATGTAGCCTGATGCACATATGCACTTGTTTCTGTTGGCTGTACACTCAGGAGTAGAGTTGTTAAGAATAGGGTATGAATACATCAGCTTTAGCAGATAATGCCGAACAATTTTACATGGTGATTGTTAAAATTGACACTTCCACCATCCGTGTACGGGAGTTCCTGTTGTGCCACATCCTGACCAACACGTAGTGTTCTAAGTCTTTTTAACTTTAGCTACTCTGCTGGTTATGTAGTGGTATCTCGTGGTGCGTTTAATTTGATGACTAATGAGGTTGAGCACTTTTTTATATGTTTCTTAGCCATCTAGATATACTCTTGTGAGGTTCTTGTTCAACTCTCATTTTTATATTGGATTGGGTTTCTTGTTGGCTTGTAGGAATTCTCCATATATTCTGGAAAAATTTTGCCTTTTGTTATTGCAAATATCTACTTTCATTTGTCTTTTCATTTTCTTAATTGTTTCTTTCAGTGATCGGGTAATCTTAATTTGAATGTAATCCAGTCTATCAGTCTTCTTTCATAGTAAGTGCTGTTTTGTGTGCCCTGTGAAAATCTTTTCCTACTCCAAGAGCGTGATATTATTTCCCTGTGTTAACTTCAAGAAGTTTTATTGCTTCTCTCAGCAATGTTTTAGTTTTCAGAGTAGTGATCTTGTACATATTCTGTTAAATTTATTCCTAACTATTCTGTTTTTCAATACTATTCCTATTGGTATTTTTAATTTCAATTTCTAATTCTGCATTGCTAATATATAGAAATACAGTTGGTGTTTGTTTATTGACATTTATCCTGTGACATTGCTAAACTTACATATTCTTGTAGATTTTTGTAAATTCCTTAGGCTTTTACTTCTTCCTTTACAATATTTTTTTTTCCTTGCTGTATTACACTTGTTAAGACTTCAGATACAATGTTGAATAGAAGGGGTGAGGTCAGACATAGTTGCCTTTTTTCTATTTTCTTCATGCATTGAATTGATTATACGGCATTTCATTTTTAGTTTGTGGATATGGTGAATTACATTGAATGATTTTCAAAGGTTAAAACAACTGCTTACTACCTGATGCTGCCTTAACAAAAATTCCAGAAGTGGGTGACTTTAAAGAACAGGAATTTATTGTCTTGAAATTTTGGAGACTAACCAAAAACCAAACCAAACCCATTGCTGTCAATTCCAACTTAGAGCAAACTTATAGAGTAGAACTGCCCCACAGAGTTTCCAAGGAGGCTGTAGTCTTTATGAAAGCAGACTGCTACATCTTTCTCCTGTGGAGTGACTGGCAGGTTCAAACCACCGACCTTTAGGTGAACAGCTGAGCGCGTTGGCAGGGTTATGCTCTGTCCACTCTAGAAGATCATTTCTTGTCTGTTTCAGCCTCTGGCAACCCCAGGCATTTCTTGTTGTTCCTTAATTTGTAGATGGATCTTCACATGGCCTCTTCCCATGTGTGTCTAACTTTCTGAGTCTATTTCCCCTTTGTATAAGACACTATTCGGAAGAGATTAGGTTTGAGGAAACCTTATTCTAGTATGACCTCATGAACATGTTGTTGCTAGGTGCCATCGAGTCGGTTCTGATTCAGCAACCCTATGCACAACAGAACGAAACACTGAGGGGTCCTGCGCCATCCTTACAATCATTGTTATGCTCGAGCCCATTGTTTCAGCCACTCTGTCAATCCACCTTGTTGAGGGTCTTCCTCTTTTCCGCTGACCCTGTACTTTACCAAGCATGATGTCCTTCTCCAGAGACTGATCCCTCCTGACAACATGTCCAAAGTTTGTAAGACACAGTCTCACCATCCTTCTAAGGAGCATTCTGGTTGTACTTCTTCCAAGACAGATTCATTCATTCTTTTGGCAGTCCATGGTATATTCAATATTCTTTGCCAACACTACAATTCAAAGGCATCAATACTTTGGTCTTCCTTATTCATTGTCCATTTTTCACATGCATATGATGTGATTGAAAATATCATGGACTGGGTCAGGCGCACTTTAGTCTTCAAGGTGACATCTTTGCTTTTCAACGCTTTAAAGAGGTCCTTTGCAGCAGATTTGCCCAATGCAATGAATCTTGATTTCTTGACTGCTGCTTCCATGGGTATTGATTGTGGATCCAAGTAAGATGAACAACTTCAATCTTTTCTCCATTTATCATGATGTTGCTCATTGGTCCCGTTGCGAGGATTTTTGTTTTCTTTATGTTGAGGTGCAATCCATACTGAAGGCTGTGGTCTTTGATCTTCATTAGTAAGTGCTTCAAGTCCTCTTCACTTTGAGCAAGCAAGGTTGTGTCATCTGCATATTGCAGGCTGTTTATGAGTCTTCCCCATTCTTCTTCATATAGTCCAGCTTCTCAGATTATTTGCACAGCATACAGATTGAATACGTATGGTGAAAGGATACAACCCCAACACACACCTTTCCTGACTTTAAACCAATCAGTATACCCTGGTTTTGTCTAAATAACTGCCCTTGATCTATGTACAGATTCCTCATGAGCACAATTAAGTGTTCTGGAATTCCCATTTTTTGCAGTGTTATCCATAATTTGTTATGATCCAGAGTCAAATGCCTTTGCATAGTCAATAAAATACAGGTAAACATCCTTCTGGTATTCTCTGCTTTCAGCCAGGATCCATCTGACGTCAGCAATGATATCCCTGGTTCCATGTCCTCTTCTGAATCTGGCCTGAATTTCTGGCAGTTCCCTGTCGATTTACAGCTGCAGCCACTTTTGACTGATCTTCAGCAAAATTTTGGCTATGTGTGATATTAATGATATTGTTCTGTAATTTCCACATTTGGTTGGATCACCTTTCCTGGGAATAGGCATAAATATGGATCTCTTGCAGTCAGTTGGCCAGGAAGCTGTCTTCCGTATTTCTTGACATAGACCAGTGAGCACTTCCGGCCCTGCATCCGTTTGTTGAAACATCTCAATTGATATTCCATTGATTCCTGGAGCCTTGTTTTTCGCCAGTGCCCTCAGTGCAGCTTGGACTTCTTCCTTCAGTACCATCGGTTGCTGATCATATGCTGCCTCTTGAAATGGTTGAACATTGACTAATTCTTTTTGGTATAATGACTCTGTGTATTCCTTCCATTTTCTTTTGATGCTTTCAGCACCGTTTAATATTTTCCCCATAGAATCCTTCACTATTGCAATTCGAGGCTTGAATTTTTTCTTCAGTTCTTTCAGCTTGAGAAACGCCGAGGGTGTTCTTCCCTTTTGGTGTTCTAGCTCCAGCTCTTTGCACATGTCATTATAATACTGTCTTGGTTATCTGGTGCTGCCATAACAGAAATACCACAAGTGGATGGCTTTAACAAAGAAATTTATTTTCTTGCAGTCTAGTAGGTTACAAGTCCAAATTCAGGGCATCGGCTCCAGGGGAAGGCTTTCTCACTCTGTTGGCTCTGGAGGAAGCTCCCTGGTCGAGGAGCTTCTCAGGTGCAGGGACCCCGTGTCCAAAGGATGCACTCTGCTCCTGTGCTGCTTTCTTGGTGGTATAAGGTCCCAAACTCTCTGCTTTCTTCCCTTTCCTTTTATCTCTTGAAAGTAAAAGGTGATGCAGGCCATACTCCGGGGAAACTCCCTTTACCTTGGATCAGGGAAGTGCCCTGAATAAGAGTGGTGTTACAATTCCACCCTACAATCACAAAATGGAGGACAACCACACCATACTGGGAATCATGGCCTAACCAAATTGACACATATTTTTGAGGGGACACAATTCAATCCACAACATTCCACCCTTTAGCCCCCCCAAAATCACATCCTTTTAAAATGCAAAACATATTCACCCCATTATATCGTAGCAAAAGTCTTAACTCCAAGTTTAAAATCCAAAAATTGCTCTTCATCTGTGAAATCTAGAA
Organism: Elephas maximus indicus; assembly: GCF_024166365.1. Lineage (NCBI taxonomy): Eukaryota > Metazoa > Chordata > Mammalia > Proboscidea > Elephantidae > Elephas > Elephas maximus. The sequence goes on from NC_064846.1 coordinate 126,704,192, forward strand.
TACAAGTTATCTGCTTCCAAAGGTACAGTGGCAGAACAGGCACAAGCTAGACATTTCTGTTACAGATGGGAGAAAGTGGGAGGAAAAGAAGGCATAACAGGTACCAAGCAAGACAGCAGAACACATTACTTTAGCTCTCAAAGTTTTGAAAATAATCCCCTGTTCTCTGAGAAAATTTACACAGTGGCCCTGCCCTCCAGACTCTAGGTATTGGCCACGCTCTCGGAATTCTGAGTGGAGGCCCCTGGGCCCTGGGCTTCAGCTCCGCCTTCCAGGCCCACTGGGACAGCAACTCTGCTGCCTCAGCTTTAGGCACACCATTCTCCTAGTCCATCTGAGTGGCAGTTTCACCCTTAGAAACACCAGAGGCCATGGCTCCACCCTTTGAAGCCCCTGAAGTCGTGGCCATACCTTTTGAGACTGAGGCAGCTCAGCTTCTTGTGTTGTCTCTATTTCTTTAGCTTCTGCTTCATGGTTTCTTGGCCTCTCAGCTCCTAGGGCCTCACTCCCACATCTACTCTGCCGGGGCAAGTGTTCCAAAACTTTGTAGCTCCACTGTTAAGTGCCCGGAGGCACCCCATTCTGCCTGGAAGCCTCCTGCACATAGGCACTCAGCTCTCTCACTCTGTGGGTCGGCTCCAGTGCCCTCTAGCACTGGTCTCCTGGTTCTGCTGCTTCTGGTTCTCTGCCGTTGCTGCTCCTCTGCCACTGTACTTTCTCTGCTGCACTGGTCCTCTGCTGCTGTCGCAACTCTATCCAATTTCAGAACCGCTTCCACATTTTAGTTATCTGTTAGAGCAGCACCCCACTCTCTCGGTACCAAATTCTGTCCTGGTTATCTAGTGCTGCCATAACAGAAATACCATAAGTGAATGGCTTTAACAAAGAGAAATTTATTTTCTCACAGTCTAGTAGGTTGGTTTTTTTTCAGTGGTTACAAGTCCAAGCTCAGGGCGTCAGTTCCAGGGGAAGGCTTTTTCACTCTGTTGGCTCTGGAGGAAGGTCCTCGTCCTCAATCTTCCCCTGGTCAAGGAGCTTCTCAGGCACAGTGACCCCGTGTCCAAAGGACGCGCTCTGCTCCTGGTGCTGCTTTCTTGGTGGTATGTTGTTGTTGTTGTTAAGTGCCGTCAAGTCGGTTCTGACTCATAGCGACCCTATGCACAACAGAACGAAACACTGCCCGGTCCTTCGCCATCCTTATAGTCGTTGCTATGCTCGAGCTCATTGTTGCAGCCACTGTGTCAATCCACCTCGTTGAGAGTCTTCCTCTTTTCCGCTGACCCGGTACTCTGCCAAGCATGATGTCTTTCTCCAGGGACTGATCCCTCCTGACAATATGTCCAAAGTATGTAGGAAGCAGTCTCGCCATCCTTGCCTCTAAGGAGCATTCTGGCTGTACTTCTTCTAAGACAGATTTGTTCGTTCTTTTCAGTCCATGGTATATTCGATATTCTTCGCCAACACCACAATTCAAAGGCGTCAATTCTTCTTCGGTCTTCCTTATTCATTGTCCAGCTTTCACATGCATATGATGTGATTGAAAATACCATGGCTTGGGTCAGGCGCACCTTAGTCTTCCAGGTGACATCTTTGCTCCCCAAAGCTCTAATTTCTTCCCTTTCCTTTTATCTCTTGAGAGATAAAAGGTGATGCAGGCCACACCCTAGGGAAACTCCCTTTACACTGGTTGAGGGATGTGACCTGAGTAAGGGTAGTGTTACAATCCCATCCTAATCCTCTCAACATAAAATTACAACCACAACATGGAGGACAACCACACAATACTGGGAATCATGGCCTAACCAAGTTGACACATATTTTGGGGGGGACACAATTAAATCCATGACAAATACTTTGTCTTCTCAAGCCACCATTTGAAATCTTCTGTTCAGTTCTTTTACTTCATCGTTTCTTCCTTTTGCTTTAGCTGCTCGACGTTCGAGAGCAGGTTTCAGAGTCTCCTCTGACATCCATCTTGGTCTTTTCTTTCTTTCCTGTCTTTTCAGTGACCTCTTGCTTTCTTCCTGTATGATGTCCTTGATGTCATTCCACAACTCGTTGTGTCTTCGGTCATTAGTGTTCAACGAATCAAATCTGTTCTTGAGATGGTCTCTAAATTCAGGTGGGATACACTCAAGGTCATTTTTTGGCTCTCAGGGACTTGCTCTGATTTTATTCAGTTTCAGCTTGAACTTGCCTAGGAGCAATTGATGGTCTGTTCCACAATTGGCCCCTGGCCTTGTTCTGACTGATGATATTGAGTTTTTCCATCGTCTCTTTCCCCAGATGTAGTCAGTTTGATTCCTGTGTATTCCATCTGGCGAGGCCCATGTGTATAGTTGCTGTTTATGTTGGTGGAAAAAAGGTATCTGCGGTGAAGAAGTCGTTGGTCTTGCAAAATTCTATCATTCCATATCCAGCATTGTTTCTATCACCAAGGCCATATATTCCAACTACCGATCCTTCTTCTTTGTTTCCAACTTTCCCGTTCCAATTACCAGTAATTATCAATGCATCCTCATTGCATGTTCGATCAATTTCAGACTGCAGAAGCTGGTAAAAATCTTCAATTTCTTCATCTTTGGCCTTAGTGTTTGGTGTGTAAATTTGAATAATAGTCATATTAACTGGTCTTCCTTGTAGGCATTTGGATATTATCCTATCACTGACAGCGCTGTACTTCAGGATAGATCTTGAAATGCTCTTTTTGACAATGAATGCAACACCATTCCTCTTCAAGTTGTCATCCCCAGCATAGTAGACTATATGATTGTCCAATTCAAACTGGCCAATACCAGTCCATTTCAGCACACTAATGCCTGGAATGTTGATGTTTATGCATTCCATTTCATTTTTGGTGATTTCCAATTTTCCTAGAGTCATCATACTTTGTACATTCCACATTCCGATTATTAATGGATGTTTGCAGCTGTTTTTTTTTTTTTTTCTCATTTTGAGTCATGCCACATCAGCAAATGAAGGTTCCGAAAGCTTTACTCCATCCACATCATTAAGGTCGATTCTACTTTGAGGAGGCAGCTCTTCCCCAGTCATCTTTTGAGTGCCTTCCAACCTGGGGGGCTCACCTTCCGGCACTATACCAGACAATGTTCTGCTGCTGTTCATAAGGTTTTCACTGGCTCATTCTTTTCAGAAATGGACTGCAGGGTCCTTCTTCCTAGCCTGTCTTAGTTCAGAAACCCAGCTGAAACCCATCCTCCATGGGTGACCCTGCTGGGTATCTGAATACCGGTGGTATAGCTTTCAGCATCATAGCAACATGCAAGCCCCCACAGTACGACAAACTGACAGACAGGTGGGGATCATTAACATAGGAAAAGAAAAATCCCATTTTCAAACAGGTTCAAATTCACACATACAGGGGTAGGACATCAACATATATATACATATATATATATGTGGAAACCCTGGTGGCGTATATATATATTATATATGTATTTTATTATTGTACATTAGATGAAGGTCTACAGAACAAACTAGCTTGTCATTAAATAATCAGTACACATATTGCTTTGTGACATTGGTTACCAATGTCACGACATGTCGACACTCTTCCCTTCTCAACCTTGGGTTCTCTATTACCATACCAGCTTTCCTGTCCCGTCCTGCCTTTTCTAGTCCTTGCCCTTGGGCTGGTGTGCCCCTTTAGTCTCATTTTGTTTTTTGGGCCTGTCTAATCTATGGCTGAAGGGTGAACTTCAGGAGTGACTTCATTACTGAGCTAAAAGAGTGTCAAGGGGTCAACATATATTTTTGAGGGACTCAGTTTAGTCCATAATACCGACTTTGCCTACCTGGGATGTACTTTGGTTGAGATGTATTATCCTTTTTGTGTATTACCAAATGTGACTTTCTAATGTTTTGTTGATAATGTTTGTGGCTATGTTCATGAGGGATATTTTGTTTTTCCCCTTGAGTGTCTTTTTTCTGGTTTTGGTGTCAAGGTTATGCTGACTTCATAAAATGGGTTTGGTAGTACTTCTTCCTTTAAATGTTTTATAAAATTCACCAGTGAAGCAATCTGAACTTTTTTGGGGGGAAGGTTTTTAATTATTAATTCAATTTCTTTAATAACTATCAGTCTTGAGATTTTCTATTTCTTCTTGAGGCAGTTTTCATATTTGTGTCTGAAGGAATGTGTGTCTTTTTTTCTTGATCAATTATTTCAACACTTTTTTTTATAGTGATTTGTAGAACAAAAAGACAGAAAATTATTGATGATATATAAAACTTGGATAACACTATCTACCAATTTGACCCAATTGACATTCATAGAACATTTCACTCAAGGACAGCATAATACATGTTCCTTTGAAGTGCACATGGAAACTTAACCAAAATATAACATATTTTGGAACATAAAACATATTTGAAAGGATTGAAAACATGTAGAATGTGTGTTTTGACTGCAACAGAATCAAGTTAGAGATGAATAGCATGTATTTGGAAGATCTCCAAAATATTTGGAAATTAACATCCTTCTACATAATTCATGGGTAAAAAGAGAAGAAGAAAATGAGAGAATATGTTGAACCAAATAAAAATGAAATAAAACATATCCAAATTTGTGAAATACAATGAAAAGCAAAGCTTTTATGAAAATTTATATCCTTAAACATTTGTATTAGAAAAGATGAATGGTCCAAAGTCATTTATCTAAAATTCTACCCTAAGAAGCTAGAAAAAGAACAAAGTAAACCAATAATAAGTGAAAGGAAGGAAATTAAAAAAAAAAAAGGGTAGAAGTCAATACAATAGAAAATAGACAAACAGTAGACAAAAATCAGTGAAAACAAATGTTGGCTTTTGAAAAAGTCAACAAAATAGAAAAACTTCCAGCCACAAATTAACTGTCAGAAATGAAAGGGGACAGCACTGCAGATCCTATAGATTTTAACCCATCGCCCTCCAGTGGATTCTGACCCACAGCAACCCTATAGGACAAAGTAGAACTGCTCCGTAGGGCTTCCAATGAGTGGCCGGTGGATTTGAACTGCCAGCCTTTTGGTTAGCAGCTGACCTCTTAACCATTGTGCCACCAGGACTCCTTATAGACATTGGAAGGATAACCTTATAAACAATTTTATGCTAATGGAGGTCGGGTTTGGTTTTATTATTATTTTTTTGTTTATGCCAATAAATTTGACAACTTAGGTGAAATGAACAAATTCCAGTTTTCAAGATAATGGGATTGGTTCCTTAGTATGCTCCAAATGTGACCAATGAGAAATTTGTATTTTGGTTATTGTGTTTGTTTTAATATCAATTAGAATATGTGAAATACATCTTTAATAGTTTTCCTCAAATAGGTTTGGAACATTTCTTGTGAGTATTTTAATTTTTATTATTGCAAACAGAGTCTTCTCTACCGTTATAATTTCAAACTTGTTTTTGATTGTATATATGAAGGCTATTTTATAACCTATGTTATTAAATTCTCTTATTGTTCATAGCATCCTGCCATTGATTATTTTGGGTTTTCTAGATTATATGATTTTTATCATCTACAAATAAAGTTTTACCTCTTTACACTTTTTGTGCTTGTAATTTCTTTCTCTTGTATAATTTCGTTCGCTAATACCTTCAAGAAAACAAGAAGTAGTAAAAGAAATAGTGGCCATAGTTTTCTTGTTCCTGACTTTAGGGTAAAAGAAGTATAAAACCAAACCCATTGCCATGAAGTCGATTCTGACTCATAGTGACCCTATAGGACAGAGCGGAACTATCCCATAGGGTTTCCAAGGCTGTAATCTTTATGGAGGAAATGCTGGTTAAGTGATTAAGAGCTATGGCTGTTAACCAAAAGGTCGGCAGTTCAAATCCACCAGGTGCTCCTTGGAAGGCCTATGGGGCAGTTCTGCTCTGTCCTACAGGGTCGCTATGAGTTGGAATTGACTCAACGGCAACAGGTTAATCTTTATGGAAGCAGATGGCATGCCACATCTTTCTCCCATGGAGCGGCTGGTAGGTTCTAACCTCCAACGTTTCAGTTAGCAGCCAAACACTTAACCACTGGGCCACCAGGGTTCCTCAGAAGAAGTATAGTTATAAGCTCCATAGACACATTCAAACTCCCTGAGGGACCACATTACTCGGTTGAGGGCTGGGGACCATGGTCTTGGGGAGCATCTAGCTCAATTGGCATAACATAGTTTATAACGAAAATATTCTACATTCTACTTTGGTGAGTAGTATCTGGGATCTTAAAAGCTTGCAAGTGGCCATCTAAGATACTCTGCTGTTGTCACCCCATCTAGAGCAAGGGAGAATGAAGAAAACCAAAGATACAAGGGAAAGATTAGTTCAAAGGACTAATGGACCACAGCTATCACAGCCTCCACCAGACTGAGTCCAGAACAAGTAGATGGTGCCCAGCTACCACCATCAACTGCTCTGACAGGGATCGCAATAGAGGGTCCTGGACAGAGCTGAAGAAAAATGTAGAACAAAAGTTTAACTCAAAAATACAAAAACAAAACAAAACAAAAAACAGACTTATGGGTCTGTCAGAGACTGGAGAAACCCTGAAGTATGCCCTCCCAGCTCCCTTTAACTCAGTACTGAAGTCACTTCTGAGGTTCACCCTTCAGCCAAAGATTAGACAAACTCATAAAACAAAAGGAGACTAAATGGGCACACCAGCCCAAGGGCAAGGATGAGAAGGCAGGAGGGGACGGGAAAGCTGGTAATGGGGAACCCACGGTTCAGAAGGGAAGAGTTTTGACATGTTGTGGGAGTGGCAACCAATGTCACGAAACAATGTGTTATTAATTATTTAATGAGAAACTAATTTGCTCTGTAAACCCTCATCTAAAATACAATAAAAAAAGAAGTATAAATACAATAAAAAAAGAAGTATAGTTACTTTAAATCCTTCGTCAGCTAACTCTATTTGAAACCCCTGTGGATCTGTTTTGATTGCCTCTTGTTTTTCATTCACATTTTCCTGTCTCCTCATGTGCCAGGTTATTTTCTAATTGAGTTTGAGACATTTTATATGAGAAAATAAAAAATATATGTGAAAAATCAGACCTATGCTGATGTTATCTTCATCTATAGATGGTTTATGTTTGCTTCTAGAAGGCTGTTAGAGATATTAACAATCAGGGATAATCCTAATCCATTTTCAAGGGTGGAGATTATTTTGCTCTAAGCGTTAATCTCTTTGAGCGTACTTGTTCATCTTTATTCCTGAGCATATACTTTCAGGGTTCCAATCAAAAGCATTGCGGGTTTACCCGGGTATTTGGCTTCTTTAGATCATTCTGGACTCCAGTTTTGCTCCACTACACCCACAAGGTTTTTAGAATCCTTGTTCAGCTTCTGAGCCACTCAGTTTCCTCTTATAGAACCAGTAAATGTCCTTAGGACAAAAACATCCCAAATGCTGGACTCACCTCTGTAGGATTTCTTGTTCTCTTGAATCTTGTTCCCTCAATTTTTTGCTCCCTTATTAATTCTCTGCTCCTCTTAAACAGGTTTTTGTTGGGGTAGTGGTGTTATTATTATTTTTTTTCAATTTGTTCAGATTTTCTAGTTATCCTCGGCAAAATGCTTGGTCTAAATTACCTAGCTGCCATTATCAGGTTTCTTTACCCATTTTTTCTACTGAAGTTGCTCCTTTTTTGTACTGATTTTTTAAGGAGTTCCTTTTAAATTCTAGGTATCAATCCCACTTGGCTTTAGATACTGCAAATGTTTTCTCCCAATCTGTAATCTATCTATTAATGTATCCATGGAGTATTTCTTGAACAGAAATGCTTATTTTTTCCTCAGTTCTTTTTAAAAATTTTTATTATAGCAATATACGTATGAACCCGATGGTGCAGTGGTTAAAGTGCTCGGCAACTAAACTAACTGAAAGATCAGTCACTGTTCAAATCCACCAGCTGCTCCACAGGAGAAGGATGTGGCAGTCTGCTTCCGTAAAGATTTACAGCCTTGGAAACCCAATGGGGCAGTTCTACTCTGTCCTACAGGGTGACGGTGAGTCAGAATAGACTGGTCAGCAATGGGTTTTGTTTTGCTATTAGTATTCATACAACAAAATATACAATATTTCATTAATTTCTACATGTACACTTCAGTGACACTGATTACATTCTTTGAGTTATACAACTATTGTAGCTGTCTTTTTCTAAATTATCTCACCACCATTAACAAACATTCAATGCATTTTAAACAAAAGCTCCCAATTTCCCCCTCCCTCCTGCCCCTGGTAACCACCAATTACTTATGGTTTCTATATAATTGCTTATTTAATATAAGTCAATCCATGACAATAACTGTATCTTGCACTGTTAGTTCCTTAATAAATCTAGCATCTACCTTTGCCTGTGGTGTTTAGAAGGAAACCACTTTTATTTTTCTCTACATTGTAAACCAACTTGCCCAGTAACCATCTATTAAATAACTGGTCTTTTTTTTCCATTGATTGGTATTGCCATGGTTACATTTGTAGTATTCTTGAACCATCCCTATGGATTTTTAATATGTCTTTAATATGCCTTTCTATTAAGTAGGACACTATTGAGTAGGGTCCCAAAACACTACTTTTCTTTCTTGAGAAAAGAAACTTAGCTGTTCATGATGTTTATTTTTCTGTGTAAATTTTAGAGTAAGTATATAGTGTTCCTACAGATAAAATCCACCCTGGGTTTTGATTGGAATTGAATTTAATTTATAGATTAATTTTGATCTTTATAGCGTTAAATCTTCTCATCAACCAACATGAAATTTCTCCCTTTTTATGCAGATTATCTTTTATAGCCCTTAGTAAACTTTTCAAGCTTTCTCCATAGAAGTCTTGTGTATTCTTGGACAAAATTATTTCTAGATAGTTTGAGGTTTTATTTTATCAATAATGTCTTTTATTTATTCCTGATATAGAGGAATGCAATGGTTTTGTAGGTTGACCTTGTATCTGACAACTTTACTGAGAATAGTTTGTATTCTGTTGATTTTTCTAGGGAAATGGACTTACCATCTGAAAATGACAGTCTTATATTTCCTTCCAATTCTTAACCTTTTACCTGTTTTTTTTTTTTTTTAATGGCTCTGGCTAGTGTTTCCAGCACTATGTTAGATTGTGGCAATTTTATTGGGCATCTTTGTCTTATTCCACATCTTAAAAGGAATGCATTTAAATATTCTATAATAAATAGAGTGGTGGTAGTTAAATTTTTGTCTTTAAGTAAGAATGGTCCATTCTATTCTTATATTGCTAAGTTTTTTTTATCATAAATGTTGGAACTTATCAAATGATTTTTCTAAATTAGTTGAGATAATGTATGATTTCCTTCCTTTAGTTTATTACTGTGTAAATTGTATCGATAAATTTTCTGTTGTGAACCATCATTTAATTCCTGGTATAAGCATGATCTGTTACTTTTGTGTTATACTTTTATATTAATTTGGCTAATATTTTATTCAGAATTTTTGCATCTGTATTCAAAAGTGGAAGGAGCCTAAATTTTTCTTATATTATGTATGTTATGCTTCTATATAAAGTTTAAAAAAAAAGTATACATAATTAAAAATAAATTCAAGAACCTGGTTGAAGAAAATAGGAGAGAGTAACTTCAGAGCTCTTTGAGATTCTCATCTGAACTCTCATCAACCGTGGGAGCAGGTGACATCCTGGTGAGGTAACCTCCTATTGAGTCAACCTCATAGCCCATTTCACCCTGTTGATTTAACTTCCTTCACCAGGTTTCAGTTAAAGTGTCCAGCATTGACCTACTTTTTCAGTGAGCATGTTTAAAGTTACTCAATAGGATTACTTAAGTGAATAATAATACATTTATGGATCCATTCAAAAGAATGAAAAAAAAAAGAATGAAGTATATGCACTAATGTGAGAGAGCACTCAAGACCTATTATTAAGTGAAAAGAGCAGGGTGTAGGGCTACGTGGGAAACATGATCTCATTTGCTGTTTGCATGTATGTATGAAAACTGTCTGGAAACATATCCAAGAAAATGTTACAGTGTTTATTTCTGGGGAGTGGACTAAGGAGGAAGGAAGATGACTTACTTTTTCATACCATATCTTGTTATACTTGAATTTTTTAATTTTTTAAAAAATAGATTACGTAAATCAAATAAAAAATAAATACTGCAGGTATAATTTACAGGTGCCTTTCATATGTGTTTCTTAGATCTACTAACCTATTGCCCTCCTAATATTTGAGAGTTCTTTTTTAAAAAGAAAGGTAGTAAAGGATGTAACAGACTCCCCACTTCTGTGATGCATTAGAGAAGTGTCCAGAGTTGAGTACTGCATCCATTAGAACAAGTTTACATGGATGAAGCCTATGATAAGGTTAAGATTCATAGAAAACCACTCAGAGTTCCCTCAGCAAGATCTAACCTAGGGTTGTAAATTGCACCCCTGGTGCTGAGCAGCCTCTATGGCAGTGTAGATGGTTATAGTGGTGGCTGAGTGGTGTAATGGCTGCTGATTTGTTCAAATCCATCACCCCTATGAAAAGACCCTGATTTAAAAGCATCTGACTGATCATAGATTACTTATTAATTTACATAAACAGAACAGCACATAAAAATACTTCATTACCCCTTGGTGCTTATATTGTTAGGCCATTCTACCAGATCATTATCATTATCCCAGGAAAAGTAACCTTTTCCCCCCTGGTTACAAAAGTAATAACATTCAATGCAAGAAAAGCAAAAAGAAAAATCCAACCATGAGATATATTTTAATATATGTCCTCCCACTCTTTTTATCTAGAATATATATTTTCATATTGGTTTGCATCTAAATTTGTCTGCGATATAAGAAACATTTCCCATGACATTAAATATTCTTCTACAGCATGATTTTTGGCTATTTAGTATATAAAAAAAATTAATATACTTGCCGTATAATTTATTAAAGCAATCACCTATGATTAGACATTGTATATTAATTTTAGTATTATTGAATTAACCTATACAAACAGACTTGTATGTAAAAATTATTTGTCCTGCACTATATTTTTTAGGATTAATTTTTAAAAGAATGGCTTCATGGGATATAAATATTTCTAAGCTTTTAATACTAACTACCCTCTGGGAAAGTCATACTAATTAACAGACCTACAAGAAAGTCATACTAATTAACAGACCTACAAGCCCTATAAGTTCCAATTTCCTTGCTACATTATCACTATAATATCATTTTTACGTCTATCAATTTGGTAGGTAGAAATTATGGGGAAGGTTTATTTTCAAATTATTTGATTGCTGGTGAGGCTGAACTTGTTTTGATGTTTATGAGCTGACCTTGTTTTTAATATTGTATATATATTTTTTTATTCCCAAGCACATGGTATTGTGGTAGATACTCTTTGAATAACTCAAAAAGTGCTGGTTGATGAACTGACTATTCTACTGAGAGTGATTTTTTAAAAACTTCTTGGACGCCTAAATTAAAAAAAAGTATTATTTTGCTGTCATTTTTTCTATCTTAGAATTTTTCCTAAAAGTGTTCTAGATAACTGAAAACATTACTTCTTTTAGTAAGAATTGTAAAGGTCATCACAGTGTGTGAAAGACCACAGTATTATAGGTGCTCCATGTGTTATGATGATGATCTGAATTTAAGTTCCCTTGAGTTTGTCTTTCGAAACATTCTGAAGGACACACATTTTAACACTGTAACCTCGGTCATACACATATTGTAGAAATCGAGATTAGACTTATTTTTGGCAGATGAAGTATACTTTTGTCTTCTGAAATTCTTCTCTTTTACTTGATGGCATTACACTTACCTGCCTCCCACAAACAAACTTGGTGAGGAAGTGGTTAACATACAACTTCAGATTTTCACACAAATATACTTAGGCAACCCAGAGCATATATAGCAACTAGAATTAGAGATCCTACATTAAATTTGCCTGAATCCTAAAATAACTCATTGCATTTTGTATTTTGTGACTAAAAAAAGTTACTATCAAATCACCAAGAATGTGATATGAAAGAGAGACTACTAGTTGATAACCATCGTCTGTTAATAGGAACTGTAGATTGTGATTTATCCACAATGGCTGGTCATTATTATGGTTAATTGAATAGTATGCAAAAATTGCTCTACACCCCACATGGGTCATCAACTTTCAAATCTTTAAAATTCAGCGAAAATATACTTAACACTAAACTTAAAATCATTTCCATTTATAATTTAGAAGACATCAGACACCAGGATTATGAATTTCCTTAGTAATGTATAAGGGCCATTAACCTTAATAGTATAGTGTTCTAGAAAGACCAGATTCAATATTTTAATAATCTTCACCTTAATATCATCTTGATGTCATTTGTCTCAGAGAGAGAGAGAGAGAGAGAGAGACAGTGCATTGGTTAATTAGTTTCTGAAACTTCTGTTATTCACATTTGGATCTTATGAATTGGTCCTTTACTTATCTTTTCTCTCCTATTTTCAGTCTTATACTTTTTGCTCTACTTCCTGAGACATTTTCTTAATTTTATCTTCCAAATCTTCTATTGCATTTTTGGTTCATTTCCCACAGCCCTTCAACTCTTTGTGTGTTCTGAATGTTCTTTTCTTCTACCATCAAGTTCTTGTTTCATGGATATAATATATGATCTCTCTGAGGATAGAATCTTTTTTTTTTTTTTAATTTTCTTCTCTCTGCAAAGTGGGCATCCTGCTTTTTTACTCTTTAGTTGTTGTGTTCACTTTCTTTCATGTCATGTCTCTCATATCTGGTGGCCTTTGACTATCTGCATGCATTATGCAGTTTTGTGCACATAAGTAGGATTTTTCAACTAGTACTAGTTGAAAATGAACTAGGTCAGGCAGATCACCCTATAGTTGAGAAGTACTATAGGGTGATCTGCCTGACCTAGTTCATTAAGAAATCCCAGTGTTTTTTTTTTTCACTTGAACTGGTCAGATTCCCGAAAAAAGGATCCTTATAATTTCTTGCCAGAATTTGGAAAGTTGACTGAGAAAAGAAAGCTGGCTGTCTCAACATTTAGTATATAATTTTTCCCTTATTTCTCCATTTTTGTTACAGTATCTTTACCATCAACTGTGCCTGGTGTTTCCTAGTCCAGAAATCCTCTGTTTTTCTCACGCAATACAATGAATAACCTTCAGTCTTCTGCTAAGATGAGATAGGATCAGGCTTTTGGCTACTTGGAGTGGGGGAGGAACCTCAGGACCTAACTTTTAGCCTTACCTTAGCTCCTATTTCTACAGGTGTCACCAGTTCTAGAGCTCTTAAGAAGTTCTTAGGTGAAAACTAGGTTCTTTCTTAACTTACATGCTGCTGGTTTAGAATTCAGCTGAGTTAGGTTTCTTAAGTCAGTTACCATTTATCCATTTTTTTTCCAGCTTCCATAATTTTATTGCTTTTGTTCATTTTAATGTTTCTCCTTGTTCTTGTGGCCCTATGTCAGATGCAAATGTGTGTACTCAATTGGTCATCATTAACCAGACAGTGTCCTTCTTTTAACTTTAATTCTTTATAATATTCATATGCTTTTCTGATACATTTATTTCCTCCCAGTGCTCCCGCCATCTGTTTCTTTCCTGTATTTAGCCATATGTTCAAATGTTAAACCTTGGTCATGACACACACACTAAGTTTCTGAGTGACAGTTACAGATTTCAGTGAGACTATAGGAAGAGATCATATGTGTGTGTGCACACACATGTACGTGCACACACACACTGATTAGATTAAACTCCTAGTTTATAGAACATAGACTCTTTTTTTTTTTTTGGAAACCCTGGTGGCGTAGTGGTTAAGTGCTACGGCTGCTAACCAAAGGGTCAGCAGTTCGAATACACCAGGCACTCCTTGGAAACTCTATGGGGCAATTCTACTCTGTCCTATAGGGTCACTATGAGTTGGAATCGACTTGACAGCACTGGGTTTGGTTTTTTTTTAGACTCTTTTTTTTGAAAGCAAGCTGGCCAAACAGAACAGGGGGCCGATTCAGAATGTCTTGGTGAAGCTGCTCTTTGCCCCCCACTCCCACTCACCAGGTTCCTTTTCAAGCTGCTGGTGACACTGAACAAGCAAAGTTGTTTTGAGTTTTGGGATACGAGAAGCACATTTTCTTTGCTTTCTTTCTTTCTTTTTTTTTTTTTTTAACTATGCCACAGTACCATTGAGTAAGAATTTAGACGAATAATGTATGCTCTTAAAAGGAAATATTTGAAGATATCCTGGAACATTAGAGGCAAGCTGGAAGGCAGATGGTTGAGGGATTCTTGATCTAAACCTAGCATCAGCAAGACCCCTACTCATTTAAGGAATAAAAGAGTGAGTGCCCAGGTATCCCTGGACATTTTCTGCATCCATCTTCCAATGTCCTATTTCCCTACAGTACGCTTACAGATTTTAATTGGATACCCTTTTTTTCTGGGGTGGTTCTGATCCTATGTTTGCTCAAAGGATCATCTAGCATCAAATGTAAAAACAGTCTCCCAAATGTTTAACTTCAGTGTTGATGGAATATAGCAATGTTTATGTCCAAATAAGTCTTATTATAGAGACATTTATTACTCTTGGAACCATGAATATTCTTTTTGACATCACATTTTTTTTTAGTCCTAAGCAAACATTGATCTGTGTAAGTGATGCAGACTTGCAATTTTAAAAACTTTGTCTTCTCATTTTTCATGCCAACAGTGATCTTTCTCTCAGTAATGTGTTTTAGTTTTATGTAATGGAGTACGGTGGCACTCTGTTCAGTATGGATTGATTTAGTTATAGAAGCTTCAGAAAGTCCCATAAGGTTCTCAGTAATGTCATGCAGTCCTATGGTGGGTGCTGCAAGGGCCAAAATGTTTTGTGCAAGTCTATTTTCAAAGAAAAATTCTTTTAGCATCTAAATAAATACATTTTTCAGAGGTGATAAACCTGGAAAATTTTGCCCCTGCAGAGAGTCTGAGTAGTAGCCATTATGAAAGCAACTACCAAAGAGGATTTGGCCCATGAGCCACGGAAGGCTGAACTCACATGCCTGGAATTTTATTCCTTTCCTTAAAATTCCCTTTAGCAATTTGAAGTGCCCTGTATATTCGACAGTTGAGTCAAAGTTAAATAATACGATGTGTTATGAGTTCTTGAAATATTTAGTCTTTTTGGTAAACTGGATTTTTCTCGTTTGAACTCTCAGCTCAGATACTAGGAATTTGGTCTAATTCTGTGCTTTCGTATTAAGGAACAAGCAAAGTTCATTCCCATTTTGTTCCTTTGTACGGGACTGTCGGTATTAAGTTAATTCAATTATTTCTATAGCAACTAGTATTATATGCTTTATGACTCTGGTTCAGAAATATAAGAAAACACCCCAAATCCATGTTTTTCAGACATTTTTACCAGAACAAACCCAGACTCAAATTTCGAGGTAACAGTTTCAAACAAACTATACTAACTACATTCCTGTTGCGTTACAGTGTAAGAGGGATTTTCGTTACCTCTTACATTTGTTATGTGGCTTACATGGCCCCTGGTCAAAGTTACCATTTGGGCTTACGTGTGATCTCTTATAGACATGTCCTTTTTCCTCCGTTTCATCAACTGAACCTACTCATGGCCCAAGGTTCATCAGTATTCACATTTTAATTAGGTCTAAGAACAGGCATTAAGTTGAAAAGCTTTAAGCCTCAACATGTATATATCACAGTTGATGGTGCATTTCCAAAGTTGTATACCATATTAAGAAAAAGATGTCAATGAAGGGGAATAAAATAGAGTGTTTTAAAATCTAAATCCTGATGCCATTAAAGGAAGATGTATGGTTTTAAAAAATCCCTCTAAAGTAATGTGACAATCCATTTGCTCCCTGTTTTGCATTGTGCATGCTCAAGATATGTTTAAAGTTTTTGGAGTCTTTTCCAATATTAAAGAATGCAGTTTTGTGGTTTCTTTCCATTTCTAAAACAACCTCATAGCTGAGAGGAAAGTAAAAAAAAATAGGAAATTAAGTCTAGAGCATGTTATATAGGCACCTTTTAAAAATATACAACCAACCCAGAACTGAAACCATTCCTGAAGCTCACTCTTCAGACAAAGATTAGATAGAACTATAAAACAAAAAATAATACGCGTGAGGAATGTGCTTCTTAGTTCAATCAGGTATATGAGACCAAATGGGCAGCTCCTGTCCAAAAGCAGGATGAGAAGGCAGGAAGAGACAAGAACTGGTTGAATGGACACAGGGAACCCGGGTGAAAAGGGGAAGTATGCTCTCACATTGTGGGGATTGCAATGGATGACACAAAACAATATGTGTATAAATTTTTTGTGTGAGAAATTAACTTGAGCTGTAAACTTTCACCTAAAGCACAATAAAATAAATAAAAATATACAGCCTTCTCAAAGTCCTATTTGTTTGCCATCAATTCATAGGCAACACGAACAAATCACAGATATAGGCCATTACCCACATTTTACAGATGAGAGTACTGAGCCTTAGCTAGTAAGTCAAAACATGTATCTGCTTTTGGCAAAACAACTTTAAGAAATGGCAACAAACAATGTCTCAAACTGTTAAGCCTGTATATCTCTAATTTTGAATTACGTATTAACACAGAATAAATGTGAAGATACATATATATATCTTAGAAGAGAATAATTTTGCTGTTTAGATTCTGAACATTCTTGGTCTGTATTCTAAAGAGTAACACCAAAAAATAATAAAGATGTGAGACTTGAATTTTACCAGACAAGTTGTGGGATGACATCAAAGGCATCATACATGAAGAAAGCAAGAGGTCATTGAAAAGACAGGAAAGAAAGAAAAGTCCAGAATGGATGTCAGAAGAGACTCTGAAAATTGCTCTTGAACTTAGAGTAGGTAAAGTGAAGGAATAATGAAGTAAAAGAGCTGAACAGAAGATTTCAAAGGGCAGCTAGAGAAGGCAAAGTAAAGTATTATAATGAAATGTGCAAAGACCTGAAGATGGAACACCAAAAGGGAAGAACACAGTCAGTATTTTTCAAGCTGAAAGAACTGAAGAACAAATTCAAGCCTAGAGATGCAATATTGAAGGATTCTAAGGAGAAATTATTAAATGACACAGGAAGCATCAAAAGAAGTTGGAAGGAATGTACAGAGTCACTATACCAAAAACAATTGGTTGACATTCAACCATTTCAAGAGGTAGTATATGATCAAGAACCTATCGTACTGAAGGAAAAGGTCCAACCTGCACTGAAGGCCCTGGCAAAAAACAAGGCTCAAGGAATTGACGGAATACCAATTGAGATGTTTCAACAAACAGATGCAGCACTGGAAGCGCTCACTTGTCTATGCCCAGAAATTTGGAAGACAGCTACCTGACCAACTGACAGGAAGAGATGCATGTTTGTATCCATTACAAACAAAGGAGATCCAGCAGAATGCAAAAAATTATTGAACAATATCGTTAACTTCACATGCAAGTAAAATTTTGCTGAAGTCATTCAAAAGCAATTATAGCAGCACATTGACAGGGAACTGCCAGAAATTTAAGCCGGATTCAGAAGAGGACGTGGAACAAAGTTTATCATTGCTGATGTCAGCGGATCCTGGATGACAGCAGAGAATACCAGAAAGATGTTTACCTGTGTTTTATTGACTATGCAAAGGCATTTGACTGTTGGATCATAACAAATTATGGATAACATTGTGAAGAATGGGAATTCCAGAACACTTAATTGTATTCTTGAGGAACCTGTACTTAGAACAAGCGGCAATCATTCGGTCAGAACAAGGGAATACTGCATGGTTTGAAGTCAGGAAAGGTGTTTATCAGGGTTGTATCCTTTCACCATATTTATTCAATCTGTATTTTGAGCAAATAATCCAAGAAGCTGCACTATATGAAGAAGAATGGGGCCTCGGGATTGGAGGAAGACTCGTTAACAACCTATGTTACACAGATGACACAGCCTTGCTTGCTGAAAGTGAAGAGACTTGAAGCACTTATTGATGAAGATCAAAGATCACAGCCTTCAGTACAGATTACATCTCAATTTAAAACAAAAATCCTCACAACTGGACCAATGAACAACATCATGATAAACAGAAAAAACACTGAAGTTGTCAAGGATTTCATTTTACTTGAATCCATAACACCCATGGAAGCAGCAGTCAAGAAATCAAATGAAGCATCGCGCTGGGCAAATCTGCTGCAAAAGACCTCTTTAAAGTGTTATAAAGCAAAGATGTCACTTTAAGGACTAAGGTGCGCCTGACCCAAGCTGTGGTGTTTTCAAGCACCTCATATGCATGTGAAAGCTGGACAATGAATAAGAAAGTCTGAAGAAGAGTTGATACCTTTGAATTATGGTGCTGGGGATGAATATTGAATGTACGGTGGACTTCAAGAAGAGCAGACAAATCTATCTTAGAAGTATAGCCAGAGTGCTCCTTGAAAGTGAGGATGGAGAGACTTTGTCTCACGTACTTTGGACACGTTATCAGAAAGGACCAGTCCCTGGAGAAGGACATCATGCTTGGTAAAGTAGAGGGTCAGTGAAAAAGAGGAAGACCCTCAATGAGATGGATTGACACAGTGGCTGCAACAATGAGCTCAAACGTAACAACGACTGTGAGAATGGTGCAGGACTGGGCAGTGTTTCATTCTATTGTACATAGGGTCACTACGAGTCACAGTCGACTCAACAGCACCTAACAACGTTGGTCAAAACAAGTCACTAGTTCAGTTCAGATTCAAGGGGAGAGGAAGGAAACTCCACCTCTTGATAGGAGCAGTGGCAAAGTCACACTGCAAAGACTGTGGACATAGGAAGGTGTGATTCATTGGAGAATATTTTTGATAATTTACCACAGCCTCAAGCCAGCAGGATCCCAGTGACCTTGGCTGCCCTCTGTTCTTCCACATATACCCCCTTGAATCCCTTTGTAAATCTGAATATCAATCCTGTCTTCCCTACAGTTCACTATAAAGTAATTTGCCTGTGGCCTGCAAGACTTGGAGAGAACCCGAATTCTTCCCCGGGGTGAGCCTGCTGATCCAGTCTTTGGCCTCCACTTTTACTGTTTCATCTTTCAGCCATTTATCTACTGAACTTCTTGAAAGCAAGGCCTATGTCTTACCCTCCTATGTATCTCTGACAGTGCCAAGAGTAGTTTTACAAATACCAGGCTTCAATAAATGTTGATTCAAATTGATGATCCTGAATTTTGATCACCCTTTTCTAATTTTCTAGAGAATTATTATTATTATCATTATCGTACAAAAGAATATAAATGAAACAATAATGAAGTCTCCCAGAGAATTACTAAAAACCGTCCTTTGTAGCCTCACTGTTTCTCACAGACAAATACCACCTGGTGTCTATGCCTATGGTCAGGCTTCTTAAGAACAGCCCAAGAAAGGCCAAATATTTAGTAGGTACTGAATGGAGAAACAGGAAGAATCAAAATCAAAGCTTTCCACAAGTGGTTTTTGGAAAGAAAAAAAAAAAAACACAAAGAATGGAGCTTCAATTTGTAAAGGGCTGTGAGCTTTGTGTGGAAAAACACCATACAAGAAGAATAAACAAAAAATTAGCCCAACCATCTTGCCACAGGCATACCTCTGCCCCCCTCACCCAGTCTGATGTGACAGTAGACTATGGTGATGCCATTAGGCAAATCGTAGTGATTCCAGCTATATTCTATTTGCTCCCAGTCCTGTCTCACGACCCTGTCAGCCCAAAAAATGTGTCAAGTCTACTCACTGACTGCCAAATCTGATGCAGTCTTTGTCCATCAGCTGTGTTCCTCAATTCCTCCTTCACTCTGGTGACCACCTGCTCGTTCCAAGGCAAGGAAGTTTCAGATGAGTAGTTCACCCACCAAATTAAATTGCAATTTTCATTTCTCCCCTTTTCCCACCCTACTTGTGATTTAGGAAATTAGCCAAGCTTCTCGATCTGCTTGGCTGTAAAATTGGGCCATTCATTCACATAAAAGAGAAAATCTGTGAAGAGCACAGAACTTTTTTCCAAGATGGCCCAACTTGAGTCAGGTTTTAGGTCTTGCCCACTCCCACAAAATGAGAGGAGCTTGTGGAGGGCTAGCTACCTCCACACCAAGGTTCTCTTTGGGGCAGAAACTGTCTACCTTCCATCTTCCCTCCAGTTTTTTCTTGTCTCACTGTCCATGTTTTACCTTGCTATGTGATTTTTAATATTTTGGGGTTAGTGATTTCATTTTTTTTTAATTGAGTTAGTTATTTGCTTTTGAATAAAAAACCTTTAAAATCAATGTGTGTATCCATCTATATAAACTATCATAAATCATCAACTCAAAGTAAAACAGAAAAGTATTATCTATAGAAACTGTACTTCTACCAAATTATTGTTATATTCTTAGTAGCTTTATTGAGGTATAATTGACATAAAATATCCTTTACATACTTAAAAGGTACAGTTTAATAAGTTTTCACGTATGTATATACCCATGAAACCATCTCCACAATCAAGATAAGAAACACATCCATCACCTCGAAAAGTTTCCCCATGTCCTTTTATAATCCCTGCTTTCTGCCCCTTCTAGCCCCCAAACTTCACACCCATCCCCAGGCTGGTAGGAACAGGCATTATTTCTGGCTCTGTGAGAGTTCTGGATACTGTTCCCTATAATCCTTTTGAGTGTTTCTTTCCCCAGTCTCATATGGTTTCCTCACATACATGCGCTGATCAGTACTCTGTTGAATACCAAAGGGATCCTAATTTTTTCCCTCTGTACAGCTTTCTATCCTTTACACTGTGAACTCTAGCTGCCTTGTTCTCTCAGAATCTCCATTTCTTCAACGCAGAGAGTCTTCTGGGCCTCCCCTTGGTTTCCCCTCCCTGTATTGCAATCTGGAAACTCTCCAGATAGTAAGCTGGGGGAAATCGTAGGACTCAGCTCCTTTGTTTCTTGTATCTTAGTGATTGCTATCCTTTATTGCTAGATGTCTAATGTCTTGAAAACCATTGTTTCATATGTTTTATCCAATTTTTTAGTTTTTTAATATGGAGGTGTAAATCTAGTCCCTTTTACTCCATCTTGTCTGAAAGAGGAAGTTGCTCATAGTACTTTTGTTGGCTGTAAAAATGTTGAGGAACAATAATATTTCCACTAATAAACTGTAGGAAAATGTTTTTCATAAAGTCAGCAAGCAGATTTGGAAGGTAACTTTAATTTCCCAACCTCTTAAATACAAGGTCATGGGAATGTCAAGAAGATCAATGTCCATTATAACACTTTGAAGGAAAACAAATGAATTAAAAAAAAATTAGAAGTGAATGAATGAGGAGACATGATTTCTGATGTCTTTTCTCTATTTTCTTACTGTACCTTCTCTTCAATTTCTGCCCCCTTCCTAAATTAAACTTTACCATTCCATCCATCCATCCATCCATCCATCCATCCATCCATCCATCCATCCATCCATCCATCCATCCATCCATCCATCCATCATCCATCCATCATCCATCCATCCATCCATCCATCCATCCATCCATCCATCCATCCATCCATCCATCCATCCATCCATCCATCCATCCATCCATCCATCCATCCATCCATCCATCCACTAACCTATTTATCAAATGCTACTGAGTGCCAGAGATAAAATGAATTACAAGACAGAGAATCTCCTACAAGGTGCTCACATACAGTGGGTGTGAGTTGTATTATTACAGAGGCATGAGTAAAAATGTTGAGGCAATGTGGAAAGTGGAGTCATTAGCTTGAGGCAGGACTGGGGGCCAGATCAAGGAAGGCTTCTCCTGGGAGGATACATTTGAAATGGGTGTTGAAGAATGAGTAGCATTTGGCTAGGCTGAGATGGGAAGGTGGAGGCATTAGACAGAAAGAATGAGCTAGGCCAAGGTGAGTACGGAAAAAATGTCAGTCCTATTTCCGGAGTGGTGTAAAGCTGACTGTGGTTGGAGTCTACTGTGTGTGGGGTAGCATGGCAGGAAATTAGACTACAGTGGAGGTTGGGGCCAGGCTAAGAAAAGTTGTGAGTGCCAAGTCAGGGAGTCTTGATTTTAATCTTGCAGCAGCCTGAGGTTTCAGAGCAAGGAAGTGGCATGATCAGATGTGGGACTGGGACTAGAGAGGGGACTAGTGGCAAGAAGACTCTGGAGGAGGCTGATACAGCCATCCCAGAAAGGCTGAGTCCCTGAACTCAGACAGGGAGGATGTGAACTAATCCAAGAGACATTACTGCAATGAAATCAGCAATATACAGTGACCAATTTCATGTTGAGAGTGAATGAGAGGGAGACTTGAAGATAAATGCCTCTAGGTTTTCCAATATGAGAGAATTGGAAGATGTCATGTTAACTGACATGGGAACTGAGATGGAAACAGAAGACAGATTAGGTTTGAATTCACTTTTAGCCCCATTGAGTCTGGGGTTTTTAATGGAACATTCAGGTAGAGAGTGATAGCAGGCAATTAAACCACAAGAGAGGTTTGAGATTCAATGGCACAATGTCCTAATTAGAATGAGCAAAATTGGTTTTATCATAGTACATAGAATAAGAAGTAATCTGACATCTTTATCTGAAAAACTTGAATGAGGAATTTTGTTTAGTGTACTTTAAATATCTATCAAGCAAAAAATATTCATGCAGGCCAATTCTACGTATACCACTGCAAGAGATAAAATTTTGCCATTAAATTCTCTCAGTTAGGAAAGGGATTTAAGGTATTCTTATATTTTTTTTTTATCAATCCTCATGAGTTCTTGAATTTTATGTGGTGTAATAATGTTCTTCAGTGAAAATGAGAAAATCAGACAGGAGGCATATATTATCATAGACTTCCTAAGCAATGATCAGTGTAATAGAAAAATAGGAGGAGTGGCTACATGAAATTCTCACGAGTCAGCGTTGAGCCCCTTTACAAAGTCTTGCTATTTTAAGATCACCCCTGATTTAAACATTCCTGGTACTTAATAAGCAAGGGAACTTAGGAAAGCCTGAGTCAGCCCCACACCTTTAACTGGGCTGGCATCATAAACTAAGACACATTCTAACTTGGCCATTTTATGAGCCTGTGAAAGTGCAATCTATTTGAGGAAGAAGCCATTCGATTTGACCTTAAAGCAGTGAGGGAGAAAACACTCACCACACAGGGAAGCTTTCCTCAGAGGAAGTAGAGCCATATTGGCATTTCCCAGTCTTCTGAAATGTCAGAAATATTGGCTACAACATTTGTATTCGTGAGGACTACAGGTTTCAGCATTATTGTCAGACGACTTCATTAATACCAGCTAGTCCCAACCTCTAAGTTCTTTCCTTCCGTAACTCACGTTGTCCAAGGTGAGCTTGTTATTGTTGTTGTTAGGTGTTGTCGAGTCTACTCATAGTGACCCTATATACAACAGAATGAAACACTGCCCAGTCCTGCGCCACCCTCACAATCATCGCTATGTTTGAGCCTATTGTTGCAACCACTGTGTCAGTCCATCTCATTAAGAGTCCTCCTCTTTTTCGCTGACCCTGTACTTTACCAAGCATGATGTCCTTCTTCAGGGACTTGTCCCTTCTGATCACATGTTCAAAGTAAGCGAGATAAAGTCTGACCGTCCTCACTTCTAAGAAGCATTCTGGTTTTACTTCTTCCAAGACAGATATGTGCCTTCTTTTGGCAGTCCATGGTATATTCATATTCTTCACCAGCATCATAATTCAAATGCATCAATTCTTCAGTCTTCCTTATTCATCACTCCGTTTCGTATGCATGTGAGGCAATTGAAAATACCATGGCTTGGGTTATCAGGTGCACCTTAGTCTTCAAGGTGACATATTTGCTTTTCAACACTTTAAAGAGGTCCTTTGCAGCAGATTTGCCCAATGCAATGCCTCTTTTGATTTCTTGACTGAGCAAAAGACAGACAACATGCAGCTTGACTGCTGCTTCCATGGGTGTTGATTGTGGATCCAAGTAAAATTAAATCCTTTACAACTTCAATATTTTCTCCATTTATCATGATGTTTCTTATTGGTCCTGTTGTAAGGATTTTTGTTTTCTTTATGATGAGGTGTAACCCATACTAAAGGCTGTAGTCTTCTATCTTCATCAGTAAGTGTTTCAAGTCCTCTTCACTTTCAGCAAGAAAAGTTGTGTCATCTGCATATTGCAAGGTGAGCAGATGGTGTTATATGTTATGGGGAGGCTCCCAGAGGCTCTCTTCACCAAGGCTACAAAATGTGGGCAGAGAGAGTGAAGAAGCCAGGTTTCCCGAATCCCAATCCAGTCCTCCAGATATGGCATGGCCCTATTTCCCTATTCCAGGGTCAGACTTCCCATAGCAGGGTCACTTTCCAGACTGAGACAAGATTTGGAGATTTCTGTGTGTTTCAGGGAAGTAGACAAAATCAAGTAACCCCTTGCTCTAGTGCCACCTGAAATGAATGATTCTTAAATACACTACAGGTTATAAAATGGCCAAGATTTGCAATCGCACACTGTAAAAGTTTTCGTCTTTATATCAATGGAGTTATGTAAGTGGAAATAAAATATGTAATAGTAACTCTAAGGAAACTCTAGACTTGTCAGCACAAACCTGAGAGGAGATAGTATTGTCTCCCATTCAAGGATATTTGGAAAGCACTTGATAAGGTACAGATTGATCTTCAAAGAGCTTAGTAAATCTTGGTGAATGGTGCCTGTTCTTGAAACAGGGCTTTCTATCTTCTGGGGAAAAAGTGCTTGAAAACAATGGTGGTTGGGCATCCACAGGCCATGCCTACAGATGTCCAGTGCTGGGTTTCCTTAGTTAACTCTTTGACTGTTTCTTTTTTTATTGTTGTTGTTATTGTTGCGTGCCTTCCAGTTGATTCCAACACATTTGACTAAAATGTGTAAAATGGTGAATTGAATACAAGCCTTGAATCTTTTGTATCCAAAATAAACTCTGTGGAACAAGGCAAAGTAGAGTCACCTTAAGGGTGTGGTTTAAGGGATTAGGGAGAAGGAGCTCACCCTCAAAATATTTTGTTCCAGTTAAACTAAGCTATTTCATGCTCCCACACACCTCCCATACTTTCCAATGTGTATTCTTTTGCAAGAGAAGAAAGATAGAGATAGTGGGTAATAATAGCTGCATGTTGCCTGTCTTTTGCTCAGTGTTGGGACAGGCAGAAGGCAAAGACATTGTTTTAAGGAGGGTTGAGTTGGGTATCCACCACCTGTCTGTCAGTTTGTTGTATTGTGGTGGCTTACATGTTGCTATGATGTGGGAAGCAGGGTCACCCATGGTGGACAGGTTTCAGCAGAGCTTTCAAACTAAGACAGACTAGGAAGAAAGATATGGTTATATACTTCTGAAAATTAGCCAATGAAAACCTTATGGGTCACAAGAAAACATTGTCTGATATAGTGCGTTTTAGGTTGGAAGTCACTACATGATGGTCAGAACAATGGACTCAAACATGCTAATGATCATGAAGATGGTGCAGGACAGGACACCTTTTTGTTATGTTGTACATAGGATTGCCATGAGTTAGAGCTGACTTGATGACAACTAACAACAGTGATAAAAATAAAACACATGACTCAGCTTCATGTCCATGTGTAAGACACTGAGGGCAAAAGGGCATTCTCCATCATTTTTCCATAGAGTCAATCCCAGGGGTCATAAGGAACCATGACTCTATCATGGTTTCCACTATAGCAGCAGTGGGAGCAATGAAGATGAGCCCCTACGCAGTTACACCACACTCACAGAGGGGGTGGTACTTATGCAGTGTGGTTGTGACTAGGGTACTACGCCCTTTGAAACACTGGAAAAAGACAAGAAAGGAAGAATAAGAGAGGACAGTGTGTGAGCCCATGTAAACCACCCACGGAAAGTCCAAGAAGTAACTGTAATGATGTGAGAGGGAGATAGTGCTGGGACTGAGGGCCAGCATTATCCAGGGTTATCAAAGAAACCCAAGTAATCCCCATTCTGTGATCTGACACTCATTTTTACAGACCAGTTGATGGGGATTGAGCAAATATGAATTATAATTCATTTATTTGGGAAACATGTATTAAATATCTACTATGTGCTTTTTTTTTTTTTATGTGCCAGACAGTGTGTGAAGCATTGAGGACTCAAAGACAAATAAGACCTGGTTCCTGCCTCTGAGGACTTAGATAATGATAACAAGCCTATTCTTTATCTCCACAAGAGGTCTTGCACCGGATATCCCTTAGGCTTTTTTTTTTCAATTGTGGTAAAATATATATATATATGTAACAAAATATTTGCCATTGTAACCATTTTTAAGTGTACAATTAATTTCAGTGGCATTAATTGCTTTGAAAATGTTGTGCAACCTTCACCACTATCCACTTCCAAGTTTTTATTATCCCAAACAAACTCAGTACCCTTTAAGCAATACCTCCCTATTCCCTTCTGTTGATTTCTGGTAACCATTAATAAACTTTTGTCTCTGTACATTTGCTTATTCTAGATATTTCAGATAAGTGGAATCATGCAATCTCTATCCTTTTGTATCTGACTTATTTCACTTAGCACAATGTTTTCAAGGTTCATCCATGTATCAGAACTTCATTGCTCTTTATGGCTGAATAATATTCCATTGTATGTATATATGACATCTCTTGGTGGACACTTGGGTTGTTTCCACCTTTTGGCTATTGCAAATAATGCTGTAATGAACGTTAGTGTGTAAGTGTCTGCTTACGTTCCTGCTTTCATTTCTTTTGTGTATATACCTAAAAGTGGAAATTCTGGGTCATATGATAATTCTATATTTGACTTTTTGAGGAATCACCAAACTGTTTGCCACAGTAGCTGCACCATTTTACAATCTCACCAGCAGTTGATGAGGGTTTCAATTTCTTTACATCCTTGCCAACACTTATTTTCTGTTTTTCTGATAATAGCCATCCTACTGGATGTGAAGTGGTTTTGATTTTCCTTTACGTAATGACTACTGACATTGAGCATCTTTTCATGTGCTTATTAACCATGTCGGCTGCTAACCCACCAGCGGTCCATGGGAGAAAAGACCTGGCTGTTTGCTCCCATAAAGATTGCAGCCTAGAAAACCCTGTGGGGTACTTCTACTCTGTCCTATAGAGTCGCTATGAGTCAGAATTGACACTCCTGCACACAACAGCAATGACGTATCTTCTTTGGAGAAATGTGTATTCAAGTGCTTTGCCCATTTTTTAATTGGGTTGTTTGTCTTTTTGTTGTTGAGTTGTAGGAGTTCTTTATATATTCTGGATATTAAATCATTATCAGATATATGGTTCTCAACTATTTTCTCCCATTCTGTAGGTTGTTTCTTTGTCGATAAAGTCCTTTGATGAACAAAAGTTTCTAATTTAGTCCAATTTATCTATTTTTTCTTTTGTTGCTCGTGCTCCATTGTCACAAACAAGGTCCTGAAGCTTTACCTGTAATGGTTCTTAATTGCATTTAGGTCACTGATACATTTTGAATTAATTTTCATATATGGTGAAAGGTATGGGTTCAATTTCATGTGGAGATCCAGTTGTTCCAGCATCATTTGTTGAAGATTCTTTTCCCATTGAATGGACTTAGCACCCTTGTCGAAAATCAATAGACGATGGATGTATGGGTTTATTTGTGGATTCTCAATTCTATAAAACTGGTCTATCCATCTATCCTTATACCAGTATCACACGGTTTTGATTATTGTAATTGTATAGTACATCTATAGTACATCTTGAAATCAGAAAGTATAAATCCTCCTACTTTGTTCTTTTTCAAGATTGTTTTGGCTATTCAGGGTCCCTTGCAATTTCATATGAATTTGAGGATCAACTTTTCCATTTCTGCAAAAAAGGCTGTTGGAATTTTGATAGGGATTGGGTTAAATCTGTAGGTCACTTTGGGTAGTGCTGACATCTTAACAACGTTAAGTCTTCCAATATATGAACATGGGATGTCTTTCCACTTTTTAGGTCTTATTTAATTTCTTTCAGGAATGTTTTATAGTTTCAGTATTCAAGTTTTCCACCTCCCTGGTTAAATTTATTCTTAGATATTTTATTTGTATAGATTCCATTGTAAATGGAGTTGTTTTCTTAATTTCCTTTTCAGATCGTTCATTGCTGGTTTATAGAGATACAACCGATTTTTATGTGTAGATCTTGTACCCTGTGACTTTACTGAATTCATTTATTAGCTCTAGTAGCTTTCCTGTAATTCTTTGGAATTTTCCATATATATAGGATTATATCTTCTGAGAACAGAGATAGTTTTACTTATTCCTTTCTGAGTTGGATGACCTTTATTTCTTTTCCTTGCTTACTTTTTCTAAATTAAGCTAAAACTTCCAACAGTGTTGAGTAGGAGTGGTAAAAATGACATCGTTGTCTTGTTTCTAATCTTAGGTGGAAAGCTTTCAGCCCTTCATCACTAAGTTTGATTTTAGCTGTGGATTTTTCATAAAAGCCCTTTATGATGTTGAGGAATTTCCCTTCTTTTCTTAGTTTACTGAGCGCTTTATTATGAAAGGAGCCCTGGTGGCACAGTGGTTAAGAGCTTGGCTGCTAACTAAAAGGTCGGCAGTTTGAATCCGCCAGCCGCTCCTTGGAAACCCTATAGGGGCAGGTATACTCTGTCCTATAGGGTCGCTATGAGTCAGAAGCATCTCCATGGCAATGGGGTTGGTTTTTTGTTTGTTTATTATGAAAGGGTATTGGATATTGTCAAATGCCTTTTCTGCATCAGTTGAGATGATCTTGTGGTTCTTTTCCTTTGTTCTATTAGTATAGTGTATTCCATCCATTGGTTTTCTTATGTTGAACTACCCTTTCATCCCTGCAATAAATTCTGCTTGCTCAGGTATATAATCCTTTTAATATCCTGTTGGATTAGATTTGCTACTAATTTGTTCAGGAGTTTTGCATCTATGTTCATAAGGGATATTGATCTGTAGTTTTCTTGTGATATCTTTGTCTAGCTTTTGTGTCAGAATTATGTTGGCCTCATAGAATGAGTTAGGAAGTGTTCCCTCATATATTTTTGGAAGAGTTTGAGAAAGATTGGTGTTAATTACTCTTTAAACGTTTGATATAATTCACTAATGAAACAATCTGGCCCTGGCCTCTTCTTTGTTGGGAGATTTTTGGCTACTAATTCAATCTCTTCCTTTGTTATAGGTGTGTTGAGATATTCTGTTTCTTCTTCAATTAATTTAAGTAGTTTGTGTGCTTCTAGAAATTTGTCCATTTCATCTAGATCATCTAATTTGTTGACATACAATTGTTCACAGTATTCTTCTGTAATTATTTTTCTGTAGTATCAGTAGTAATATCCTCATTATAGGGAGGATATTATCATTATTTAGTTATTTTTGTCTTCTTTTTTTATTCCTCGTTAGTCTACCTGAAGTTTTGTCAATTTTATTGATCTTCCAAAGAACCAAATTTTGGTTTTGCTGATTTTCTCCATTGTTTTTCTACATCTATTTCATTTATCTCAACTCTAATCTATATTATTTCCTTCCTTCTGGTAGATGTGAGCTTAGTTTGCTCTTTTTAATCTAGTTTCTCAAGGTAAAGTACTGATTTGAGATCTCTCTTCTTTTTGGAGTGCTTTTGGTCTGTGTGCTTTCATTTTTATTTGTCTCTAAGCATTTTCCAATTTACCTTGGAATTTCTTCTTTGACCCATCGGCTGTATGATATTGTGTTGTTTAATTTCCATATGTTTGTGAAATTTCCAGTTTTTTCTTCTGTTGTTGATTTCTAATTTCCTTCCATTGTGTTTGGAGAAGATGGTTTGTATGATTGTGGTCTTTTTAAATTTATTGAGACTCATTTTGTGATATAACATATGGTCTCTCCTGGAGAATGATCCATGTGTACTGGAAAAAGGAATGTATATTCTGCTGTTATTGGGTTCAGTGTTCTGTGTATGTCTGTTAGGTCTAGGTCATGTGTAGTTCAAATCTTCTGTTTCATTATTGATCTTCTGTCTATTATTGAATGTGGCATATTGAAGTCTACAGTTATTATCTTAGACCTGTCTATCCCGTCAATGTTTTCTTCATATATTTTGGGGCTCCATTGTTAGGTGCATGTATATTTTTAATTGCTGTATCTTCTTAATAAATTGATTTTTTAAATCATTATACAATGTCTTTTTTGTACCTTACAATAGATTTTGACTTAAACTCTATTTTTTTTAGTGATACCAGTATAGCTGCCCTTACTCTTTTGTCTACTATTTGCACAGAATTTTTTCCCCATCCTTTCACCTTCAACTTATTAGTATCTTTGGATCTAAAGTGGATCTCTTATAGGCAGTATATAGTTGGAAAATGTTTTCTTATCCATTCTGCCAATCTCCACCTTTTGATTGGATTGCTTAATCCACTTACATTTAAAGTTATTACCAATAAGGAAGGACTTCTGCTATTTTGGTGTTTATTTTCTCTATGTCTTACACCTTTTTTCACTCCTCTCATTTTCTCTAATACTGAGTACATCTGCATTTAGTTTTTTTTTTTTTGTACTTTGATTCCTTTCTCATTTCCTTTTTTATATATTCTTTGTGGTTACCTTGGGTGTTTACTTAACATTCTAAATGTCTAACAAAAAACCCCCCAAAACAAAACCCGTTGCTGTTGAGTCGATTCCGACTCATAGTGACCCTAAAGGACAGAGTAGAGTTGCCCTATAGAGTTTCCAAGGAGCACCTGGTGTATTTGAACTGCTGACCTTTTGGTTAGCAGGTGTAGCTCTTAACCACTACGCCACAAGGGTTTCCAAAATTTATAACAGCCTAGTTTAAATTAATACCAACTTAACTTTGAAAAAAAAAACCTATTAGCATTGAGTCGATTTCAACTCAGCAACACTACAGGACAGAGTAGAACTGCCCCAAAGGGTTTCCAAGGAGGGGCTGGTGGATTCAAACTGCCAACATTTTGGTTAGCAACCAAGCTCCTAACCACTGAGCCACCGGGGCTCTACTCACATACAAAATCTGTCTTCATATACCACTCCTCTCCACCCCCTTAAGTTGTTGTCTTCACAAATTACATCTTCATACATTGTGTGCTCAATAACATACATCTATAATTATCTTTTATACATTCTTTTTTAATTATGTAGTTCATAACAAGTAGAGTTGCAACACAAAAATACCACGAAACTGACCTTTAAATTTACTCATGCTATTTACCTTATTTTCTTTATACAGGTTTGAGTTACCATCTAGTGTCCTTTCCTTTCACCATGAAGGACTCTCTCTAGCCCTTCTTGTAGGACAGATTTAGTCATCACAAACTCCCTTAGCTTCTGTTTATATGGGAATGTCTTAATTTCATCCTCATTTTTGAAGAACAGTTTTTCCAGCTATAGAATTCTTAGTTGACAGTTC
The DNA here is from genome assembly GCF_024166365.1 of Elephas maximus indicus. NCBI lineage: Eukaryota > Metazoa > Chordata > Mammalia > Proboscidea > Elephantidae > Elephas > Elephas maximus. The sequence continues at coordinate 126,735,568 of NC_064846.1, forward strand.
TTTTCTTTCAACACTTTAAGTATCTCATCTTACTGCCTCCTGACCTCCATGGACTCTGGGAGAAATTGACACCAAATGCTAGTGAGGATCCCTTTCATGTGACAATTTGCTTCTCTCTTGTGGCTTTTAAGATTCTCTATTTTTTATTTTTGAGAGTTTGATTATAATGTGTGTTGGGGTGGATCTCTTTGGATTTATCCCACTTGGAGTTTATTGAGATTCTTGCATGTGTACATTGATCTCTTTCATCAGATTGGAGAAGTTTTCAGCCATTACTTCTTCAAATATTCTTTCTGCCCTCTTCTCTTTCTCTTCTTCTGGGACCCCTATAAAGCATATGTTGTTCCACTTAGGCTCTGTTCACTTTTCTTCATTATTTTTACTTTTTGCCTCTCTGACTTTATAGTTTTGGAAAACCTGGTGGCGTAGTGGTTAAGATCTACGGCTGCTAACCAAAAGGTCGACAGTTCGAATCTACCAGGCACTCCTTGGAAATCCTTTGCGGCAGTTCTACTCTGCCCTCTAGGGTTGCTATGAGTTGGAATTGACTCAACGGCAACTGGTTTTTTTTTTTTTTTAATCTTCAATTTCACTGATTCTTCCTTTTGCCAGCTCAGTTCTGCTGTTGAACCCCACCTGTAAATTTTTTATTTTAATTATTTTACTTTTCAGCTCTAGTATGTCTGTGTGGTTTATTTTTTATAACTTCTATCTCTCCTTGGAAACTCTATGAGGCAGTTCTACTCTGTCCTATAGGGTCACTATGAGTCAGAATCGACTCGACGGCACTGGGTTTTTTTTTTTTTTTTTTAATCTCTTTATTGATATTCTTCTTTTGGTCCTGATTTCCTTGAGTTCTTTGTCCTTGTTTTTCTTTAGCTCTTCGAGCATATTCAATTCTGTTGTTTTAAAATATTTGTCTGGTAAATCCATTATCTGGGCTTCCTTTGGGATGATTTCTGTTGCTTTATTTTGTTCTTTTCAAGGGCCACCCTTGCCTGTTTCTTTGTATGTCTTTTGACTTTTTTGTTTGTTTGTTTAAAACAGGATATTTGAATACTATAATGTGGTGACTCTGGAAGTTAGATTCTCCCCTTCCTTCAAGGCTTAATTTTTGAAGACTATTTTTTTTTATAGTAGTCCATTTGTTCAGTGACATCCTCTGTTTTTATAAAGACTGCCTTCCTGTGTGTGAACACTGAAGTCTCTGCTCCTTACCTTGTTTTCAGCTAGAGTTCTGACAGATATTTCCTTGAATGCCATTGAAAAACAAACAAACAGACAAGCTAACAAAACCAGAAAATAATTATCATTCATTGCAAATTGACTCTGTGCCAGGGCCCTTCTTCAACACTTAGCCAGGCTTGCACTGAGCCTAGAGATTAGACTGAGGTGAAAGTGTTGGGTTTTCTCAGGTAATTACTGAGCATACTTCTTGCCATGTGCATGCATGTAGCTTTCCAATTGCCCTATATACATGGAAATTTTGAAAGCTTTAATTTCTGAAAGAAACTCTCTGGTTTCTCTTTCCAGTCTCTAGGGTCCTATGTTACAGTTGAATTTCGCTCTTTAGCCCCAGGTGGATACAGGTGGTTACAACCTTCAGGCATTACCCAACGCCCTTCTTCCCTGACAGAGCTCTAAAAGACAGGCCAAAATAAGACAAGCATATTGCTTCAGTCCTTCAGGCAGCCCCCAAACAGTTTAGAACAGACACATACACAATAATTTGTGAATAAAATCTGCTCTGCTCCATCTAAATCCAGGGACCAGGTTCCCTCTCTGGGAACATGGGCCATTGCTGCTTTGAGATGGCCACTCTGAGTCAGGGAGGGGGTGGGGTACAGGTGGGTAGGAAACCAAAGCTTTCCTACCTTTTATATGATGCCTTTTACTTGATTAGTGTTCAGTTAGTTTCTGTAACCCTTTCACTGTTTTTTTAGAGTTCTGAAAATGTTGATTCTGCCAGTTCCTGGCTTTTTGTTTTGTTTTGATGTTTTTGTGGGCATTTGAGAATGTGCAGCTGTTCATGCCACCATCTTATTCTGTAAGCTTTTGCCCAAATGTTGCCACCAATGGCCACAAAGATTGTACTCTGCACAGACACTATGATGTGAGTGGCACTTCTAGAGTTGTGCAGTGCACAGCCTGCACAACTGCACATGGTGGTTCTGTTTATCCGCATATTCTTCACCTAAAATGCCTTTCTCTGCAAACACTGATTTCCAGCATCTTCCAGATGCATCTCTTAACTCCCCTGTCCATCCTCATCTGACCACACCTAATCCACAAGGTTTCTCTTTCCTTAGATGTCCTTTGGAATATTATGTCTGTAGTGGTAACCTGAAAATTAAACAGGGTCTTCCTGGGCCCTTTCTTGTTCAGTGTTTTCTTTTACTATTATTTTAACCTTGTGTTTCTATTTAGCTTTTTGGTAGCCTGACTCTTATCTCCTTGCATGGTTTTCAGCTCTAAAGGTAGGAACTTTGTCCTATCCATCTTTTTGTCTCCCCACAGGGCTTTGCACATAATTGAAATTCAATAGGACCAAAGAAGAAAGTGCTACTTAAAATGAGAGGCCTTTTAAAGAGTGAAAGATGCTGGTTGAAATGGAGTGTCTGTGACAAAAATCTTCAGTCAATACATTTTTCAAATTCTTTCAGTTGTTGACTCTCAAATATTTATGCTAATGAAAACCAGGAAAAGTACAGATGCTGGAAATTTACCGAACCCCAAGACTAATTCTAGCCAACTAATTCTTTTCATCAAACTTTCTGCAAGAGTTTCTAACAAGAAGAGACTCAGGCTCTATTGACCCCTAGCAACTCTCCTTTGAGGGAATCAAGCTCATTCTTCTCAGGTCCAAACCATTAGTGATAAGTCCAAAGTACAGTAATCCTGAATATAGAGTGGGGAGGGGGAAAGATAGAAAAGAAAAGAGAAAAAGCAAAGGATCTGACAAAGAAAACATAATTAATTGTTGGAACAGAGCTTGGATTTAGAACTGTAGAAGAGACCAGCTAAAGGCATTGCTAATTGATTAAGTAATTTTGTTATTATAAAGAACAGCTACTTTTCCACAGAGAAAAGAAAGAAATGCAGAAAAACAGGCTGAAAGTCAAAGGAAAGAAAAGAGAAGAGGGGATCTCCAAACAGTCCACTCCTTGCCTTTTCAGTATTTTATTGTAGTTCATGATGCTTTAAATGACACAGTAGTCTGGAATGTTCTGAAACTCTGAGTAAGAGAACAACATTTCTGGGTAATTTATACTTTCTTTCTTATTCATAACTTCAACCACAAGGTTAAACTGGCACCCTTTTCTTTTTTAATTTCATGAGTAAAAAATGCATTGAAAACCATTACCCTAGCCAAAATGAGTGATGTTTCCTCCAGATCTATTTTCCGACAAATTCGTCTTCTTAGGTGCTGTTGAGTCAGTTCCAACTCATAGTGACCTTATGTACAACAAAACGAAACACTGTCCGGGCCTGCGCCACCTCACAATCATTGCTATGTTTGAGCCCATTGTTGCAGCCACTGTGTCAACCCATTTCATTAAGGGCCTTTCTCTTTTTCACTGACCCTCTACTTTACCAAGCATGAGGTCCTTCTCCAGGAACTGGTCTCTCCTGATAACATATCCAAAGTACATGAGATGAAGTCTCACCATTCTCGTTTCTAAGGAGCATTCTTGCTATACTTCTTCCAGGACAGATTTGTTCGTTCTTCTGGTAGCCTAGGGTATATTCAGTATTCTTTGCCAACACCGTAATTCAAAGGCATCAATTTTACTTCGGTCTTCCTTATTCATGGTCCAGCTTTTTCATGCATATGAGGCAATTGAAAATACCATCGCTTGGGTCAGGCACACCTTTGTCCTCAAAGTGATGTCTCTGATTTTTAGCACTTTTAAAGAGGTCTTTTGCAGCAGATTTGCCCAATGCTATTTTTTTTATAGGTTGCGTGATTTTTTTTAAGTTGTTTTCCCCTTTCTTTCTTTTTCTTTTTTTAAATTGTGCTTTAGGTGGAAGTTTACAGAACAAATTAGTTTCTTATTCAACAATTCATACACAAATTGTTTTGCAACATTGGTTGCAATCCCTGAGATATGTCAACACTTTCCCCTTCCCCACCCCAGGTTCCCAGTTTACATCAGTCCATTTTTCCTGTCCCTTTGTGCCTTCTCATCTTTGCTTTTAGCCAGGTGTTGCCCATTTGGTCTCGTATACACAATTGAATTAAGAAGCACATTCCTCATGTGTGTTATTGTTTGTTTTATAGACTTGTATAACCTTGGCTGAAGACTGAACTTTGGGAGTGGCTGCAATTCTGAGTTAAAAGGGTGTCTGGGGCCATAGTCTTGGGGGTTCCTCCAGTCTCTGTCAGACCAGTAAGCCTGGTCTTTTTGGCAGGAATTTGAATTTTGTTCTACATTTTTTCCCCTGCTCTTTCCAGGACCCACTATTGTAATCCCTGTCAAAATGGCCAGTAGCAGTCAGGCACCATCTAGTTGTTCTTGGTGCAGGTTGATGGAGGCTGTGGTACTTGTGATCCATTAGCCCTTTGGACTAATATTTCCCTTGTGTCTTTTGTTTTCTTCATTCTCCTTTGCTCTGGATGGGTTGGGACCAGTAGATGTATTTTAGATGGCCTCTTGCAAGCTTTAAAGACCTCAGATGTTACTCACCAAAATGGATGTAGGATATTTTCTTTATGAACTATGTTATGTCACTTGACCTAGATGACCCCTGCAACCATGGTTCCCATAGTTGTAATGCTGTCTTGTCTCCCAGTGGTAGAGAGATACTGTAAGCAAAGTAATTTAACTTTTAAATAATCCTACAGTTCACCCTGATTCTCTTGGACCCTTGAATGAAAATGCAAAAATTTCCTTTTTACCACCAAACAAATCTTTATTAATTCAGTCAGTGGACCATGGCATTATGTCATCTTTTTAAGCCTGTTAGATGGATGTTCAGACAGGCTACTGATGCTACAACTGGAGATCATGAAATTTCTTCAGATGAGTTTTGAAAGGAATATGACATAAAGCATGTAGTTGAAAACATTCAAACATCATGTCAGGAAGTAACAGCAAGAAACATGCATGCAATATGGCATAAACTTTTACTGCATGGAATGTAAGTGGAGTCATAGAAGAAATAGCTGCCTGTAGGAACAATGAAGCTGCCTTTACTAGAGAGGCTCTGGACACAAAGCCTTAGTGAAGGTGAGTTATTGACATAAATGAGAAAAACAGTTGTGATTAAAAGAATAAAGATATCCCAGAAAAAGTGACACCAGCAGAAAACTTTGCATTAAAGGAACTCTTAGAGATATTTCATGACATTGAAAATGCAAAGGACAAAATGTTGAAAGCTGAACCATACTTAGAAAGTAGTATGACAATTCACCAAGGCATTTAAAAGATGCTCACTCTATATCGTAATTTATATGACGAAAAGGAGACAAGTATAGCTCAAACTACTTTTGTAAGTTTTTTTTTACAAAGGAAACAGTTTAATTCTCAATATTTCCAATGTTTTAAATTAAAGTATACTTTTTAAATAAATATTAATTTTACTATTTTCCTATCCATTTATAAGCAATAATAAGAGAGATTTAATTTTTTTATTGTGGTAAGTATATATACAATAAAATATTAGCCAATTCAATATTTTTTTACATGTACAACTTAGTGACATTAATTACATTCATCGTGTTGTGCAACCATTACCACAATTCATTCCCCAATTTTTCCATCACCCTTAACAGAAACTCAGTGTCCCCTAAGCAATAATCCCTTCTTTCCCCCTCCCTCCTACCCCTGGTAACCACTGATAAACTGTGGTCTCTATAAAAAAAACAAAACCCTTTGCTGTTGAGTCGATTCTGACTCATAGCTACCCTATAGGACAGAGTAGAACTGCCCTATAGGGTTTCCAAGGCTGTAAATCTTTATGGAAGCAGACTGTCACATCTTTCTCCCTTGGAGAGGTTGGTGGGTTTGAGCCTCTGACCTTTGGGTTAGAAGATGACCACTTTTACCACTGTACCACCTGGGCTTCTTTTGATCTCTATATATTTGCCTATTCTAGATAGTTCATATAAGGGAAATCATACAATATTTGTACTTTTGCGATTGACTTATTTCACTCAGCATAATGTTTTCAAGGTTCACCCATGTTTTAGCGTGTATCAGGATTTCATTTCTCTTTATAGGTGAGTAATATTCCATTGTATGTGTGTACCACATTGTGTTTATCCATTCATCTGTTGATGGACATTTATATTGTTTCTACATTTTGTCTATTGTGAATAGTGCTGCAATGAATATTAGTGTACAGATATGTGTGTGAGTCCCTCATCTCAAGTATTTTGATTATAGACCTAGGTGTGGAATTGCTGGATCTTATGGTAATTCTATATTTAACTTTTTGATAAACCTCCAAACTGTTTTCCACAGTGGCTGTACAAGTTTACAATCCCACCAACAATGCATAAGGGTTCCAACATCTCCACATCCTCACTAACACCTGTTATTTTCCTTTTTTTTAATCATAGCCACCTTAGTGGGGGTGAAGTGATAGCTCGTTGTGGTTTTGATTTGAAAGATTTCAATGTTTTGACAAAAAGTTTTAAAAGTCCCTCATGGAGCAATAGTAACTTTTCCCATTGATATTTAAAAATGCTTTCCATGATTACAGCCCACATGGACATTGTTATAGCCCCACACCACCATACAAAGAACAAATTGCCCGTATAGTGTTAGATTAGTGATAAACGATATGAAAATAAAACTGAGTAAATGGATAGAAAGTGATGAACTGTGATGGGAGAATAGGCTATTTATATCAGTTGTCAGGGAATGCTATTCTGAAAAGGTGAGATTTGAGTAGAGGCCTAAATAAAGTGAAGAAGCTAGACATATCACTGCTCATGGGAAGAACTTTCTAGGCTTGGGAACAGCAAGGGCAAAGCCCTGAGATGGGAACTTGCTTGGCCTGTTTGGGAAATAGCAAGAATGTCAGGGCAGCTGGAGCATAGTGAGAGAGAAAGAGTGATAGCAGATGAAGATGGAAAGGTAGTCAGGGGCCAGGTCATGTAGGGCCTTGTTGGCCATGGTAAGAACTTTGAATTTTATTCTAAAGTGATGGGGAGCCTTTGAAGGGCTGACAGTAACATGACATTGTGTTTGTGCACAGGGCATCTGATAAATTAGGAGTGAGTTACCCAAAGGAAAGAAAAAGAGAAAGTGAGGATACTAAATATTTATTTCACTTATTTGATAATTTGTCTAGTGACTAGTTTTGAGTTTAAAATGAACAGAGGATAAAAGTAGGACTTCTACCCCTTCCTGGTTCATTCATAGCCAAGGAAGCAAAACTGAAACTGACCCAGATATTTAAAATTTGGGTGAACCAGAACAATAACCGAAACAGGAGAATTACAGGTCGAAACTTAATCTCCCTCTTAGAAAACAAGAGCAGCGTATGTGTTGCATAACAACCAAATCTCTTGCCCATCAGATTTTGAGCAGAGTCAGAAACAGCGGTGACCTGCTCAAAGATGATGGCTGGCCACATTGGTTTGAATGTGTGTCACTCTCCACAGTCCTGCCAATAATCCAGTCTCCTGCATCAGGCTCCTGAAAGGGTTCACTATGCTTCTTCCAAGTCTCCCATTCCAGGGCTTCCACCTGTAATTTTTCCCATTCTGGTTATTGTTCTGGATCACTAAAATTGTAAAAATTTCGGTATGCTCCAGTTTCGTTTCATTGGCCATGACTGAACTGGCTCTAACCAGTTTGAAGCCCTGGATAAAAGACTTTGAAAAATAGGATCTACTCCTAGTTTTACTGAGCATTCTCTGTGTACTAGGGAGGTCTGTTAACTCCTTCAATCTCACTAAGATCATCCTGACATTTTCCCAACAGGCTTTCTGGCCAAGAAACTTCTCAGTCTGGACATGGAAGACTAGAAGTTCCTAGTCAGCAGAGTCAGCAATGGGCATGCGTTTGCCCAAATTTCCAGAGAATTGGCAGCCAGACTTTCCCACTAAACAAGGGTCATAAACCCACCAGGTCACAAGTTAAGCAAGGTGTACAAATTGATGAAGCTAGCCTCAGAAAGCTGATGAGATTACAAACTTGTGCCCTCCCTAGAGGGGCAGCCACTAGTCGTTCCTGCCAGCTGTCACCATGAAAGATTGTAGCCCTGGGGTGCCAGATCTTTAAGAGAAGTGGGAAATCCAGATTATAATCCTGATTTTTGAGTTGTGGCAACTTTAAACTTTCAAAAGTTTAACACATCATGAAGGCTATGTATATAAAGGTGTCTATGGCCCAGATCAGCCTGAGGCCCTCATGTTGTTATTTCTTTTCCTAAAGGGCCTGGCCCCCTCACCCCTGCCCACAACTAAAACACACTTCTACCATCCACTAAGAATACAGAGAATCAGCATTGAGATCTTTTTTCTTCTCAGGCATCTTCTAGAGGGGAATTACACTTAATTGAATGTATGAGTGTCTGGAGCCTTTTAGCGATGTTTCCATTGGTTTAATGCAACGTGCCCATTTAGAAATCCTTTTAAAAATGGCTGTAGATTTGGTGGAAACTGAGTGGGGAAATATTATTTAACATCTAAGTATTCAACGTTTTCTAGACACACTACAAACACTTAAAAGAGATGGAATCTTTATTACACAATTGATACAAAAAGTAAGGAGCATCACTAATATCTTTGATTTACAAGGCAAGAAATCACTAAAACAATGTGATTGCTGCATCCCAGTTGTAGAGAACCAAGAAAAGCAAACTAAATATAGGGAGGATTTTGATGCAAAGTTAAATAGATTTTCTTTGTGTTGAACTTTCCAAAAGTATCTATTGGAATATTTTTAACACTTAGAAATTGTATACATGCAGATTTTTTCTACTTCTAAAAAGGTTTCATATTTGCACCAGTATTTTAGTTTCTCTTTCCTGCTTCTCATTTGTTTCAAAGGAAAGAGAGGTTAAAGTGAGTTTTGTAATTTTGCGGCTATGTTATACGAGAAGGGAAAATTATATTGATTTTTCAAGGTTAGACTTTTTAAATTATGAAGTCACTTTAGTGAATTATTTAACTTGAAAACAAAAAGGTTTATTTCTTAAAAAAATCTCATGATTGTTACTCTTTTAACCTCAGAAAACCTAAAAAAAAAAAAAACTTTATTACAGGATATTAAACTGCAGTGTCCGTGACCCAGTGTTAAGGTGGAAAAAAATATGCAGTGTATACGTCACCCAGAATTTATTTGATGTTCATAATGACACTTAAATTATTTCATTATCTCTTCTATGAATATCAACATATCATCTGCTTGGTTGGCTTCTGCAGCAACAATAGCTTCAGAGATGCAATAGATGTTGGCATAGCTCAAAAAAAAAAGCTGATGGGAAATGGAACATGTGTTCAGCCTCAGAAGGTGGGCAGCCCAGCCTCTCTCAGAGAGGACCATTCCTTATTCTCTAGGGTAGCACTAGGAAAGGACAACTTTGCTATGCTCATTTTAGGAAAATGCAAGAATTTACAGGGACCCAGAGAGCATCTCATATAATTTATCAAAGGACTGAACTCACCATATCCTATTTCTGAGATTTTTGCTCCAATGAGATGTGGAATTAAATGATCCCTAAGAGCCAAACCTAGGAGGCTACAATGCCACCTTTAAAGTCCTCACAATTCCCATTGTATTTAGTCAGTGAAAGAACATTGTAAGATCTGTCAGTATATACAGTCCATAGCTCTGTAATCCAAAAAACAGACTGTACTTTCATAGAATTCCTTTCATGGACAAAGAAAACAAGTAGCCATCTTGTACCACATCTGCCACTGAACAGATATGGGCAGTGATATATGGCGTATTTCTCTAAACTAGAACTCAAATACTTTCACGTAAGGATGGATTTTGGTTTTTGCTTTTGCCTTTTTTTTTTCTTTGCAGAATAGTGCCCTGCGAGATAAGAAATGAACAGATACCAACCCAAGGTTGTAGAAGAAACCAAGATAATGGGGATGAAGGTATGGAAGAGAATGACTCTCTACAATGTGTGAATGAATCGATGCCAGAGACTGCTTGCAAATTTAAAGACCTAGGTCACAAGATACAAACTGGAAATTCTCCTGAGTTTTTGTTATGTGATTTTATGACAGAGTCAACACTGACTTGTGTTGCCAAAGGCCAGGCTAACTGTATTAGTTTTCTATTGTTGCTGTAACAAATTACCACAAACTTAATACAAATTTACTATCTTACAGTTTTGGAGGTTAGAAGTCTGACATGGGTTTCACTGAGCTAAAATCAAAGTGTGAACAGGGCTGCATCCCTTCTGGAGGTTTTAGGGGAGAATTTATTCCCTTGCTTTTCACAGTTTCTAGGGGCTGCCTGGAAATCCTGGTGGCGTAGTGGTTAAGTGCTATGGCTGCTAACCAAAGGGTCGGCAGTTCAAATCCACCAGGCACTCCTTGGAAACCCTATGAGGCAATTCTACTCTGTCCTATAGGGTTGCTATGAGTCGGAATCGACTCGACGGCACTGGGTTAGGGGCTGCCTTCATTCCGTGGCTCATGGCCACTTCCTGCATCATCAAAGCTATCAATGAGAAGCCAACTCCTCACATTACGTCACTTTGCCACTAACTCTCCTGCCTCCCTCTTATAAAAACCCATGTGATTACATTAGGCCTGCTCAGATATTCAGGGTAATCTTCCCATCTCAAGATCTTTAATTTATTCATATCTGAAAAGATTCCTTTGCCATGTTAGGTAACACAGCCACAGATTTTTGGAATTAGGACATAGATATCTTTGAGGAATCGTTATTCTGCCTACTACACCAACCACGTGGCAAATTTCAATGGGCTGTAAAGATGACAGTTCAACAAGCTAACATGATTTTCTTTAAGATACCATGCTTATGAGCCTCCTTAGTTACCTATGACAGCAAAAATGAGGGAAATCCTCAGTGAGATGGATTGACACAATAGCCACAGCAATAGACTGAAACATATCAAAGATCATGCAGATGGCACAGGACTGGGCAACATTTTGTTCTGTTATACATAAGGTCACCATGAGTTGGAGCCAACTGAACAACTATTATATTACCCTGTGTAGGGCCAAACTTGTTATAAGAATGGAAAATGGAGACCCAAAGAGCTAAAAGAGTATCTCCAACATTGCTCTGGTGTGATCAAGGCAAGAGTAAGTCTAAAACATGGAGCTGCTGATGCTTTGTCCAGCATTTTTTCTCACCTTTTCTCCAGTGCCTCTTCTCTAGAAAGTATGTCCTAAAGAGATGTAAGAGTGAGTTTGGCACCATATTGGGTGGAGGTGGGTAAGGTGAGAGAGCGGATAAAGGAAGGGATACTGCATTCTAACCAGAGGAAGTAGACAAACAGCCATATAGCAGCTCTACTCCTAGGCACAGCTCTCCATTTCTATACAGACATCTTTTAGGTTTTGTTTTGTTTAATAATATTTTATTTTGTTTTCGGTGAAGGTTTATACAGCAGTTTAGGTTCCCATTTAACAATTTCTACACAAATTGTTCAGCGTCATTGGTTACATTCTTCACAATGTGTGAACATTTTCATTATTTCTGTTCTGGTTGTTTCATTTCCATTAATCTAGTTTCCCTGCCTCCTTACCTTATCATCTTTGTTTTAAAGTAATTGTTGACTGTTGGTCTCATATAGATGATTTTTTACAAGAGCGCAGTACTCACAGGTGATATTTTAGTTTTTTAGTGTTTAGTATGGTGCAAGGCCTCCATGAATGCTAACTACTATGATTATTATGGTGATGATCATTAAAAGGACATCATCTGGCCCTGCATGAGCTAGACCCTGCCCACTTCCCTGCCCTCATTTGCTATCACTCTCTCCCCTCATTCACTGTGCTCCAGCCACGCTGGTATTCTGATCCTCAAGCAGGCTGTGAGGACCATTGCGTTTGCTACTTTCAACTTGGAATTCTCTCCCAAATATTTACAAGGCTGCCTGTATTTCATTATTCAGAACTTAGCTCAAATGTCACCCCTAGAAATTTCTCTAGCTGCAGTAACTTGATCAACACCTCCAACCCTCCCCAGCCATATCCTGTAGTATCTTTCTCTTGTATGCTATTAGTCATTGGTCATTACTGAGCTCTGAAATTACCTTCCTCCCTCCCTCTCTCCCTTCCTTTGTCTCTCCCTTTATCCCTCTCTCCTTGTCTCTAGACTTTAAACTCCTTTAGTTCAGCGGTGTTGTGTTCATTGCTGTATCTATAACATCTAGAACAATGACTGAAACATAACAGGAGCTCAGTGTTTGCCAACTGGCTGACCAACTGATATAGACTATCATCAGAATACAGATTTTTGTTTGTATTCATTTGAAATTTTTGTTTTCTATAAGCATTGACCTCTTGTACCCATTTTGCTCCCCTCGTTAATTAATGACGCCTGTCTCTCTTCATCCCTCCCTAGTATTCCCTCTTCTTTATCTCATTTCTTCAGGGCTGTAAGGTGGGTTCTTCACTTCTCTCAAGTTTGTTTATTATTTTTTTTTTAACTTTAATGGAGCACTGTCAAAGTCCAAGAAACCTATAAGGCTCAAAGAATGAATCATTAATGATGAAACTTCAGAGGCCATTGTTGGACCCCTTTGCCTCCATAGCCACAGCACAATTGCACAGTTGCTCATGGGCAGCCTTGTCTGACTCACTGTCCTATTTCCAGTGCTCTGTACAGTGACTTGAGCATATGACAAACACTCATGGATGGGGGCTTCTCCTACCTACTCAAAATTGGTTGAAAGAAATGCAAATCAATAGTGATCAGGGAAGAGCATAAGAATCATGCCACTATGTCCTGGAAGAGTACCTTGCCCCTCTCAGATAAGACCAAGGGCCAGCTGATCTGCCAGTGGAGGGATGGGAGTGTGTACTGTCCCTAGGCCCTATCTCTGACTTGGGGCATGGTAGAACCATTGTGATCCCCAGGTCAAAAACAAAAGCCATCAACAGTAACAGGCAACATATTTTGGATGTCTCCCTTGAAAACAGAAGGAGAAAACCCACAGATTAGGCAGAATCTTGGGCCATAGAATTTAAAATTATAAGCATCTTTGGGAGTCATCCTCCTATCGTTGATTAAATTACTAGCCCACAATAACCAGGTAGTAGGGCTGGGAATAGAACTCAGGAGTGACACCACAATCTTATTGTAAAGAAAGCAAATGAGATGGAGTGTGTATGGAAATTGTCTTCTTAATTATGTTTGAAGATCTTCTGAGAGAACAAACGTGAGGCTATGTATATAGAAATGCATACCATTTTTTATTTTGGTATGCATTTCTAGATACATATAGCCTCACATTTTCATATATATATATGAAGCCCTGGTGGCACAAAAAGGAACCCTGGTGGTGCAGCGTTTAAGCACTCAGCTACTAACTGATAGGTCAGTAGTTCGAATCCACCAGCCACTCTGTGGGAGAAAGATATGACAGTCCATTTCCATAAAAATAAAAATTGGAAACCCTATGGGGCAGTTCTACTCTGTCCTGTAGGGTCGCTACCAGTCAAAATCAATTCAATGGCAATTTTTTTTTTGTTGTTGTTGTTGTTCAGGTGGCACAATGGTTAAACACTTGGCTGCTAACTGAAAGGTTGATGGTTCGAACCCACCCAGTGGCTCCTTGGGAGAGAAGACATGGAGGTTTGTTCCCATAAAGATTAAACCAAAAAAAAAAAAAAAAAAAACCAAACCCACTGCCATTGAGTCAATTCTGACTCATAGCAACCCTATAGGACAGAGTAGAACTGCCCCATAGAGTTTCCAAGGAGCGTCTGGCAGATTTGAACTGCTGACCTTTTGGTTAGCAGCCATACCACTTAACCACTATGCCACCAGGGTTTCCTCCATAAAGATTACAGCCCAGAAAAGGCTATGGGGAAGTTCTACTCTGTCACATGGTGTCGATATAAGATGAAAATTGACTTGACAGCACCTAACAACAACACACACATGTATCCTTTCTCTCACGCACACACAGAGACACATATATATCCCTAAAGCATACATGGTGCAAATGGTTAAGTGCTCAGCTACTAGACAAAAGGTTGGAGGTTCAAGTCTACCCAGAGGTACCTCGGAAGTAGGGCCTGGTGATCTACTTCTAAAAAATCAGCCACTGATTGGAAACCCTATGGATACCAAATGGTCAACAATTACTTTAAAACAAAGATGATAAGGTAAGGGGGCAAGGAAACTAGATTAACGGAAATGGAACAACCAGAACGGAAATAATGAGAATGTTCACACATTGTGAAAAATGTAACCAATGTCACTTAACAACTTGTGTAGAAATTGTTGAATGGGAACCTAAACTGCTGTGTAAACCTTCATAGAAAACACAATAAAATATTGTTTAAAAATAAACAAAACCCTATGTATCACAGTTCTACTCTGACAGACATGGGGTTGCCATGACTTGGAATTGATTCAATGGCAACTGGTTAAAATATTCACCAAAATTTCAAGTACTATAGTTGGGAAAATAGAAAAATATGCTTAATTAAGTTTCTCATCTAAAAATTCTTATCTTTTAAAAAATTTAATATCATTTTATTTTCATTATGAATCAAAGCCTAAAATGACAGGTATTTCTGAGCCTTGCTCCATCCTTCAGCCCACCCCTGAACCTTGCTCAGTTTCACCTCAAGCAATCAAAAAGGTAAGCATCATGAAGCAGCCAAAATGTTATTTGTTGGTTTAACAAAAATGCTGAGAGTTCAATGCCCTTTTTTTTCCACCACCAAATGTTCCAAGTTAAATGACTCTGGCATCACAGTGGATGTTAAAATAGTTGTATCAAAAACATAACTTCAGAGTCATGCAGAACTAGGTTTTAAATCGTGGCTGAGGTTCTTCAGGGCTGGCTGTGTGGCCCTGGATATGTTATCTAATTGTGTTTCAGTTTCTCTTAACTGTGAAATCAAACTGAGAATATCTAACTTGCAGGGCTGCTGTAAGGATTAAATGAGAGATTAATAAAGTACAGTACCAAGCACATGATACTTAAAACTGGTAGCTATTATTCTTGTCACGATTCCCGTCACTTTTTAGCCTCCAAATGACAGTACAACATATTGACACATGAGACCTAGACCCGAATTCCTGAATTTACTCTGTGCGTGTGTGTGTGTGTGTGTGTGCACGCATGCATGTAAGAGAGTGTGTATGTGTGTGTGTCCTGGGGTAGGGAGCACAACGGAAGGGGAATAATAGATCAGTCTACACCAGGGTTTCTCAACCTCAGCACTATTGACATTTATGGCTGGATCATTCTTTGTTGTGTGTGTGTGTGTGTGTGTGTGTGTGTGTGTGTGTCGGTGGGGCTGTCTTGTACATTATAGGATGTCTAGCAGCATCCCTGCTCTTTACCCACTAGATGCGAATAGCATCCTTCTCCCCAGTTATAAAAACCAAAAACATTTCCAGATATTGCCAAATGTACCCCCAGGAGCAAAATCTCTCCCTGTTGAAAACCACTGCTCCACACATTGATGTCTTACTCCTCTTGTTATCAATCAAATAAATCATAGAGAGGGAAATGATAATTTATTGTGCCTGTGTAGATCACTACTATTCTGGGGATAAAAATTATTATCTTCTTATCCTCAGAATAAATCCTTATTTACCATATGGCAAATGTTTATACTGAGTTAATATTCTAGGTGCTTTTTCACCCCAGTAAATGGTGTTTTTTTAACGAGTGCTAGGTTATACATTATAATACACAGATTGGCACACATTTATACTTTTTGGCTGCTACAGGATAAGTCTAGAGCACAGATTTCAGTTGGACAAAATACTTTTGGCAATTTTCCCCTTCTCTCCTCATTCCTCCCCCTACTCTCCTCTATTCTCCCAATGTCCCTCTTGCCCCAAATATCTCTTTGGGAACATAGGGAATTCAGCTTTCCTGGGAAATATATCAAGGAACACGAGCCCTTGCTCAGCGCTGATTATTAGTTACCTACAAAATCCAAGCTTTTAAGACCTCCTTGAATAAGAAAAGCATTAGCTTTGCAAAGTTACTACTCATTTCTTTCCTTAGAAAATTGAACACTAAAAAAAACTTTTGAGCATGAATAGTTAAAGTGAGCTCTCTCTCTTGTTTTTACATTTCTTAAGCATCATTTATTTGTTTTCTGGGGGTAGGGAAAGTGGGGGAGATGGTATTGATTCTCTGCCTGGTATTAATTTTCAATGTGTCATCCTTTGACTCAATATGTGTGTTTGTGTGTGTGTGTGTTTCTCCCTTTACAAAAACAAAAGATGTGTTTCCTTGCCCACCATGGAAAAAATGTAACATACGACCCAATCCTTCCTGAGAGAACAGAGGACGAAAAGCAGACAGCTTAGATCAGTGTGATGAGGAAGTTTTGTCATTTCCAGAAGGAAGTGTGAGTCAGGGTGTGTGACATTTTGGTAGACCTGAATCAGAGCTGTCGAGGAAGTCAGTTCTCAAACAGTTTAACTTAGAACCACAATGTAATTTAAGGCCTTCAATATCTTGTCTTTCTCCAAAGGGCTTGAGAAATAGATGTTACCATGATTTCCTTTCAAGAACAGACGGTAATTTAACAGTTGAAGAAGCCCCCCAAATCCACTTTTGAGGCAACTAGGCATAGAAATTATAACTAATATGTTCCTTTTAGAAAGGAGAGTGGGTAAGAGAGGGAGGGAAAACATTGTAAAACTTATTAATAAATAGAGCATAATTAAGTTAAACTATATAATTAGAAAATTAAATTCTTATGGATGGCTAAGCATTTTAGTAAACATCTTCTTCCTCTTTGAGGCCAAAACATCCTTTTCCACACATTCGCATTTCTTGTTTCTGCAAGATTCTGTCCTCTTTCGCAAAGGCTCAATACTCACAAAGGCTCCAGAATGTTAAGGAACACTCCATATAATCTTTCAGGAGAAGATGGTCTGAGGCTGTGTTCAGGGAATAAGACCTACAGCTCTTTGGGACTGGGGAAGGGGCTTAGCACTGAGTAGAGCTGGAGAGCAAGCAGGGGAGAAGTGCAGGGATAGCAAGAAGGGATGCTTTTCGAAGATGGATGGAGCCATTACTAAGATGTTTCAGTAAAACAAATTAGAAATGATTTAAAATTAGAGGCACAGAGCATAGAAAAATCTTGATATGTTAAGGCTTCAGGGGCCTGATGATTCAGAAACCTAACAATGTTAATTATGTTGTTGTTAGTTGCCTTAGAGTCATCTCTGACTCATGGTGACCCCATGTACATCAGAATGAAACATTGCCTAGCTCTGCACCATCTTCAGGATTGTTTCTATGCTTGAGTCCATTATGGCTGCCACTGTGTATTTTGAGTATATTCCAGTCTAGGGGGCTCATCTTCCAGCACTCTTTCGGGCAGTGTTCTTTTGTGATCCACAGGATTCTCATTGACTGATTTTTGGAAGTAGATCACTAGGCCTCTCTTCCTAGTCCATCATAGTCTGGAAGCTCCACTGAAACCTGTCCACCGTGGGTGACTCTGCTGGTATTTGAAATACTGTTGACAAAGTTTCCAGCATCACAGCAACATGCAAGCCACCACAGTATGACAAATTTACAAATGGGTGGTGGGATTCTAGTTATAACATGGTCTAATAATCACATAAATCTGGAGTGAACTAGATTGAAAACTTTGTGTTCTGCCCTTCTCCCAATCTCCACCATCATCTCCTCAAGGCAGAAGGGCCAGGAAAGGCCTTACTTTAGCCCGATAATTTCCTGTGGTTGGTTTCACTCTCAACTAACCACTTAGGGGCAGCCAGCTACTGTTAAAAACCGAAAAAAAAAAAACCCCAAACCCAGTGCTGTCGAGTTGATTCTGACTCATAGTGACCCTATAAGACAGAGTAGAACTGCCCCATAGAGTTTCCAAGGAGCGCCTGGTGGATTCGAACTGCTGACCCTTTGGTTAGCAGCCGTAGCACTTAATCGCTACACCACCAGGGTTTCCAGTTACTGTTAGGCCTGGGAAAATCTTGCTTGGGGCAGTTACAGCCCTTGGGAATTTTAGGAACATGTGTATAGATGGGAAAAAGAGAAAAGAGGAATGTATATTTCATAATCTAAAAACTTAGGAGATATACACACACACAATATATGGCATGATGCCTCCATGTCTTTTTGGGATATCAAAGGATGGCAGAAACTCTAGACTTGATAGTAGCAGAAACCTGTCCTCCCTACCATCTGTGATATAGATTGGGAAGGGACATTATGAATATATGAATATCTGAGCTTGTCAAACCTTTATGAAAGTTTTTCTCTGGGTCAGGCTTAAAATGAGCCAGGACCTGCTCCTGCACTTGGTGGGTGGCCTTTTGATCCACACAACCTCCTAGGACTCGCCAGATCACAAAATCTTTGTCTGCTCCAAAGTACTTTGATATTGTCACAGAACATATGGCAGACAGGGTAAAATGGAAAATCACCAGATATATAGTTAAAAGGATTAGTTTCAAACTCTTTAGTTTGTCCTTGGAAACTGTGAGCTGGGTAGCTCTTCAATTTTCTGATTCCTAAGAGTAGATATCAAGACACCAGGGCTTCAGAGAGGACTCAATGTAGTTAATACCATGTAAATGGATTGAATTGTCCCCCCGCCAAAATATGTGTATCAGTTGGCTGGGCCATGATTCCCAGTATTGTGTGGTTGTCCTCTATTTTATGACTGATATAATTTTCCTGTGGGTTGTAAATCCCAATCTTTGCCTATGGTTAATGAGGCAAGATTAGACTATATTAAAGAGGATTAAGATAGATGTAACACCCTTGCTCAGGTCACATCCCTGATCCAGTGTAAAGGGCATTTCCCCAAGTGTGACCTGCCGCACCTTTTATCTTATAAGAGATAAAAGGAAAAGGAAGCGAGCAGAGAGGGGAGACCTCATACCACCAAGAAAGCAGTGCTGGGAGCACAGCATGTCCTTTGGAGCCAGTGTTCCTGCACAGAAAAGCTCCTAGCCCAGGGGAAGACTGATGAGAAGGCCGACAGCGAGAGAAAGCCTTCCCCTGGAGCTGACACCCTAAATTTGGACTTTTAGCCTATTAGGCTGTGAGGAAATAAATTTCTCTTTGTTAAAGCCATCCATTTGTGGTATTTCTGTTATAGCAGCACTAGATAACTAAGATATCATGTGTGCAAGTGGTAAAGCCATAGCACCCTGAGCATTATTGCTCAATGCTGTGGTAACTGTGCCCAGCATTGGAGCCCTTCTCCTTCCAGACCATTCTTCTTTTCTTCTTATTGGTCCATATAATAATTATGTCTCTAGTGTGTACCCTGTCCTCCATCCCTCCCAATACTGTCCTCGTTCAGGTCTTCTTTCTGTTGCATCTGAACTGTTTTTAGTAGCCTCTTCTCTCTCTTTTTTTTTTTTTTCTCTGACAGCTCCCACCTAAGGATCTTTGCTCTGGCTGTTTCTGCTTGCTGGAATACTCTCCTCCCTGATACCTACCTGGGTTGCTGTTCCCCCACTCCTTTTCAGGTGTTGGCTCCTCTGAGAAACTTTCCCAGACCACAATCTTCTTTACCCTGTTTTATTTTTTCCATAGTACTTTTCACAATGAAGGTCCTGAAAGCTTTACTCTATCCACATCATTAAGGTCAACTCTACTTTGAGGAGGCAGCTCTTCCCCAGTCGTCTTTAGAGTACCTTCTAACCTGGGGGGCTCATCTTCCAGCACTATATCAGACAATGTTCCTCTGCTATTCATAAGGTTTTCACTGGCTAATTCTTTTCAGAAGTAGACTGCCAGGTCCTTCTCCCTACTCGGAAGCTCAGCTGAAACCTGTCCTCCATGGGTGACCCTGCTGGTATCTGAGTACTCGTGGCATAGCTTCCATCATCACAGCAACACACAAGCCCCCACAGTACGACAAACTGACAGACACTTAATGATATGGATGGAATAAAGGTTTTGGGACCTTCGTTTGCTGATGTGCCATGACTCAAAATGAGAAGAAACAGCTGCAAACATCCATTAATGACTGGAACATGGAATGTACAAACTATGAATCTAGGAAAATTGGAAATCGTCAAAAACTAAATGGAGCACATAAACATCGATATCCTAGGCATTAGTGAGCTGAAATGGACTGGTATTGGCCATTTTGAGTTGGACAATCATATAGTCTACTATACTGGGAATAACAACTTGAAGAGGAGTGGTGCTGCATTCATCATCAAAAAGAAACTTTCAAGATCTATCCTGAAGTACAAGGCTGTCAGTGACAGGATAATATCCATACGTCTACAAGGAAGACCAGTTAATACGACTATTATTCAGATTTATGCACCAATCACTAAGGCCAAAGATGAAGAAATTGAAGATTTTTATCAGCTTCTGCAGTCCAAAATTGATCGAACATGCAATCAGGATGCATTGATAGTTACTGGTGATTGGAAAGAGAAAGTTGGAAATAAAGAAGAAGGATTGGTAGTTGGAAAATAAGGCCTTGGTCATAGAAACAGTGCCAGAGATTGAATGATAGCATTTTTCAAGACTAATGACTTCTTCGAAAACCCTGATGGCGTAGTGGTTAAGTGCTATGGCTGCTAACTGAAAGCTCAGCAGTTTGAATCCACCAGGAACTCCTTGGAAACCCTGTGGGGCAGTTCTACTCTGTCCTGTAGGGTCGCAATGAGTCAGAATTGATTTTGTTTGGTTTAATGACTTCTTCAGTACAAATGCCTTTTTCAACTTAAACGGAGACTATACACATGGACCTCGCCAGATGGAACACACAGGAATCAAATTGACTACATCTGTGGAAAGAGACAATGGAAAAGCTCAATATCATCAGTCAGAACAAGGCCAGGGGCCGACTGTGGAATAGATCATCTTGCTCATAGGCAAGTTCAAGCTGAAACTGAAGAAAATCAGAGGAAGTCTACCCCCCCCAAAAAAAACCCAGTGCAGTCAAATCGATTCCGACTCATAGCAACCCTATAGGAAAGAGTAGAACTGCCCCATAGAGTTTCCCTACGAGAACCAAAATACAACCTTGAGCACATCCCACCTGGATTTAGAGACCACGTCAAGAATAAATTTGATGTGTTGAACACTAATGACCGAGGACCAGACGAGTTGTGGAATGACATCAAGAATATCATACATGAAGAAAGCCAGAGATCATTGAAAAGAGAGGAAAGAAAGAAAAGACCAAGACGATGTCAGAGGAGAATCTGAAACTTGCTCTTGAACATCGAGCAGCTAAAGCAAAAGGAAGAAATGATGAAGTAAAAGAACTGAACAGAAGATTTCAAAGGGCAGATCGAGGAGACAAAATAAAGTATTATAGTGATATGTGCAAAGAGCTGGAGATAGAAAACTGAAAGGGAAGAACATGCTCAACGTTTCTCAAGCTGAAAGAACTGAAGAAAATATATTCAAGCCTCAAGTTGCCATAGTGAATAATTCTATAGGGAAAATATTAAACTACGCAGGAAGCAGGAAAGGAAGATGAAAGGAATACACAGAGTCATTATACCCAAAATAATTAGTCAACATTCAACCATTTCAAGAGGTAGCATAGGATCAGGAACCGATGGTACTGAAGGAAGAAGTCCAAAATTCACTGAAGGCATTGGTGAAAAACAAGGCTCCAGGAATTGATGGAATATCAGTTGAGATGTTTCAACAAACGCATGCAGAGCTGGAAGTGCTCCTTCGTCTATGCCAAGAAATATGGAAGACAGCTTCCTGGCTAACTGACTGGAACAGATCCATATTTATGCCTATTCCCAAGAAAGGTGATCCAACTGAATGCGGAAATTACAGAACAATATCATTAATATCATTCGCAAGCAAAATTTTGCTGAAGATCATTCAAAAGTGGCTGCAGCAGTATATCAACAGGGAACTGCCAGAAATTCAGGCTGGATTCAGAAGAGGACGTGGAACCAGGGATATCATTGCTGACGTCAGATGGATCCTGGCTGAAAGCAGAGAATACCAGAAGGATGTTTACCTGTGTTTCATTGACTGCAAAGGCATTCGACTGTGTGGGTCATAAGAAATTATGGATAACATTGCAAAGAATGGGAATTCCGGAACACTTAATTGTGCTTATGGGGAACCTGTATGTAGATCAAGAGGCAGTTGTTCGGATAGAACAAGGGGATACTGAGTGGTTTAAAGTCAGGAAAGGTGTGTGTCAGGGTTGTATCCTTTCACCATACCTATTCGATTTGTATGCTGAGCAAATCATCCGAGAAGCTGGACCATATGAAGAAGAACGGGGCATCAGGATTGGAGGAAGACTCATTAACAGCTTGCAATATGCAGATGACACAACCTCGCTTGCTGAAGGTGAAGAGGACTTGAAGCAGTTACTAATGAAGATCAAAGACTACAGCCTTCAGTATGGATTACACCTCAACATAAAGAAAACAAAAATCCTCACAACTGGACCAATAAGCAACATCATGATAAACGGAGAAAAGATTGAAGTTGTCAAGGATTTCATTTTACTTGGCTCTCCAATCAACACCCATGGAAGAAGCAGTCCTATAGGGTCGCTATGAGTTGAAATCCACTTGGTGACAACTTTTTTTTTTTTTTAACACTCCAATCAAGATGTAAGAACTGGTTTTGAAGAGTCAGGCTAAAACTGACACAAGGGATCCCCTGGAAAGCTAATAATTTGGTCTAGCTTCAAACAAATATTCTTAAACTATTTCTTCAACATTTTATTTAGGGAGGCAGAGTGATTCATTGGGCGACGACAATGAAGAATGACCTTGGTGGTACCAAAGACATCTCTACTGACCTGAACAATACAGCTTGCCCCATACTTGCTTACCTCAACTGGCAAATAGGAGTCCAATCTTTACTTCTTCCTGAGGACAGGCAGGATCTAGGGCAAGAAACTCTATCTTCAGGGAGGGCTATTGCTTAAGTTTGGTAACACTGATTGGGGCTGTGTTTTTTAAAGAGTCCCAGAGCGCTGGAGTGCTTTCGTCCTAGGCATCTGGGTACATACTCTTCTGTGGGAATGGCAAGATGGTTTTTTGTCCCAGTGAAGTAGTGAGAGAGGTAAGAGGGAAAGGGGACCTTTAGGATGCTTTGCTTCTAGACAACGCGAGAGAACTTTGCTTGTGTAAATAACCCATACATGGCATCCAGCCAAAGTTATAAGAGTTTCACATTTGAGTTTGGAAGCAAAATCCCAGCTAGAAATCAAGTTTTACTTGGCCTCAGTTTTGAGGTTTGTTGCTTCTAATCTTCTGAAGTTCTTGAAAAGAGGAGGGACAAGTGAGTTGAGGCAATACTGAGTATTCTTGAGTCTTTAGCTTAACCCCATCATAACAGCATTCTTTGTCATCACCAACCATAGGGTTTTTTTAAACAATTAATTAATTAATTAATTATTACTGTGGTAGTGTATATAATAAAAAAGCTATTTCAACATTTTTTACATGTACAATTCAGTGACATTACTTTCATCATGTTGCGTAATCATCACTACTATCCATTTCCAATTTTTTCCATCACCCTTAACAGAAGCTCAGTGTCCCCCAAACAATGACTCCCTCTTTCCTCTTAACCTCCCACCCTGGTAACCACTAACAGACTTTGGGCTCTATACATTTGCCTATTTTATATAAGATATTTTATATAAGTGGGATCATGTAATATTTGTCCTTTTGTGACTGACTCTTTCACTTAGCATAATGTTTTCAAGGTTCGTCTATGTCATAACATCATGCATGTATCAGTATTTCATTTCTCTTTATGGCACAGTAATACTCCATTGTATGTCTATACCACATTTTGTTTATTTATCTGTTGATGGACATTTAGGTTGTTTCCATGCCCAACTGCAGGGTTTTATTGAAAAAAGTAACAACCCTTCCAAAGAATAAAGTATACAGGATCAATCTTTGATTTCTACTATAATATGAATACATACCCTATACATCTACCACATCTTTTAGAACCTGAATCAATTCATTAGTTTATCCCTCAAATCCATATTAAACACACATTTCATAGAAAACAATGGATCAAACCTAGGCCCACCAAATTGAGTTGGTGGTGTTCTTCACTGGTGTATTTTGTTAATGTCAGCTTTTCTCAGGATTTTGATAGTGTCTTCTAAAGTAGAAATGAGCCACTTATAATCTAGAGAATTTCTATTGATGTGAATTTTCATGTTTTATCCATACATAGAAAATCACTGAATGGTTTCTTTTGATTTCTACTTGCAAGTTGTTAGTTTCCCTGGAGTAAAGAACAAAACTTCGTCATTATCCATTAAGTACTCTGTGGCCAACTTTCTTAGGTTCTACTTCTCAAGGTATTTGCTCTAACTCAGCAGTCTTTGTCTACCTCAGCAGTTCTGAAAATGTAATCCAGGGACCCCCTAGAGGTTTCTGAGATCCTTCAGGGGTCGACAAGGTCAAAACTACTTTTATGTTAATACTAAGATGTGATTTGCCTTTTTCACTGTGTTGACATTTGCACTGATGGCGCAAAAGGAATAGCAAGTGAAATTGCTGGCACCTTAGCATGAATCAAGGCAGTGGCAGCAAACTGCTTTAGTAGACGTTGTGTTTTTCACCGCCACCCAGTTCCAGTCAAAACAAAACAAGCCAGTTCCACTTAAAAATGTTAGTGATGCAGCAATAAAAATTAATTTATTAAACTTCAAACCTTGAATATATATGGTTTCATTTTTCGTTTTGTTTAGGGAGTTTTTTGGTTTCCTGAGCCTGGAAAGCTTTTCTCATCTCCACCAATTATAAGACTTGTTATTTTTCAGGGCCTATCTTTACTCTTTTCTTTTTTTAAATATTATTTTATTTTTCTGTGCAACAGAATGGAAAGTACATATAAAGCAGTTCCACTGCATACTGAAGTTAAATACTTGTCTCAAGGAAAAGCACTTGTGCAATTGAGTTGTGAGCTGAACTAGCTGCCTTTTTTCATGAAAGACCATTTTTACTTGAAAGAATGGCAGACAAATCGTGGTTATTCAGACTTGGGTATTTGGTAGACATTTCTTGAAAATGAAGAAAGTGAGCCTGTTATTTCAAGGAAACAACTGACAGCATTTGTTGCCAAAGATAAAATTCCAACTTTCAAGAGAAAATTAGAATTTTGGGAAGCTTTTTTTTTTTATATCTGCTTTTGTGAACTTGCCAGCTTCCCAATCCTTAAAGACATTTTCTGATGAGATTGGTGGTGATATTAATAAATATGATTTTTGATATATATATATTTTTTATAATGAAATGTGTCAACATTTGGGAGACCTGTCTAACTCGGTGAACCAACATTTTCCAAATGGCCAATTCACAGCTTTATAAAATCATGTGTAAATAAAACATATCTTTGAATTGCTAGATGGACCAGTGGATTTTAATGTAACAGGGAAAGAAAAATTCATTGATATAGTCTCAGATTCCCCACAGCAAACAAGCTTTAAGAACTACCACTTGTTGCATTTTGGTGTAGTATCGAAGAATAGCCACAATTATCTGAAAAGGACATTAAAATAACCCCTCTGTTTTCCAATTACATGTCTCTGTGGGCTGGATTTTGTTCATATATAAACTTCTGTTAAAACAACATATTGCAATGGATATGAGAATCCAGCTGTCTTCTATTAAGCCAGATGATAAAGAGATTTGAAAATGTAAAACAATGCTACTCTTCTCACTAATTTTTTTTTTGTTTTGGAAACTATAGCTATTTTTTTGTGTTACCTTGTAATAAGTTTATTATTGTTATTTCAAAATGAATTTATAAATAAATATTTTTTAAAATTTTCTGTTTTACACTATTATAAGATCTTGAGAAATAGTATAAACTGAAAAGAACACATACTTTTGTGGTTACGAGGCGGGGAGGGAGGGAGGGTGGGAGAGGGTTTTTTACTGATTAATTAGTAGATAAGAACTGCTTTAGGTGAAGGGAAGGACAATACTCAGTACATGGAAGGTCAGCTCAACTGGACTGGACCAAAAGTAAAGAAGTTTCCAGGATAAACTGAATGCTTCAAAGGTCAGCGGAGCAAGGGCGGGGGTTTGGGGACTATGGTTTAAGGGGACTTCTAAGTCAATTGGCAAAATAATTTTATTATGAAAACATTCTGCATCCCACTTTGAAATGTGGCGTCTGGGGTCTTAAATGCTAACAAGCGGCCATCTAAGATGCATCAATTGGTCTCAACCCACCTGGATCAAAGGAGAATGAAGAACACCAAGGTCACACGATAACTAAGAGCCCAAGAGACAGAAAGGGCCACATGAACCAGAGACTTACATCATCCTGAGACCAGAAGAACTAGTTGGTGCCCGGCCACAACCGATGACTGCCCTGACAGGGAGCACAACAGAGAACCCCTGAGGGAGCAGGAGATCAGTGGGATGCAGACCCCAAATTCTCACAAAAAGACCATGCTTAATGGTCTGACTGAGACTAGAGGAATCCTGGCGGTCATGGTCCCCAGACCTTCTGTTGGCCCAAGACTGGAACCATTCCCGAAGACAACTCATCAGACATGGAAGGGACTGGACAATGGGTAGGAGAGAGATGCTGATGAAGAGTGAGCTATTTGTATCAGGTGGACACTTGAGACTGTGTTGGCATCTCCTGTCTGGAGGGGGGATGGGAGGATAGAGAGGGTTGGAAGCTGGCAAAATTGTCACGAAAGGAGAGACTGGAAGGGCTGACTCATTAGGGGGAGAGTAAGTGGGAGTATGGAGTAAGGTGTATATAAACTTATATGTAACAGACTGACTTGATTTGTAAACGTTCACTTGAAGCTCAATAAAAATTAAAAAAAATTTTCTGTCTTAATTTTTAATAGGTAAATAGATATAACCCACATAAACAGAAGCTTGTTGGGATCTTTGATAATTTTTGAGAGAGTAAAGAAATCTTGGAATACAAAAACTTGGGAACCTCTAGTATAGGGTGGCCATTTGGTGATGAAGTAGGGGAGAGAGTGGGGCAGTGAGGTTAGATTGGACATAGAAGAGTAGATCTTGGCAACTAAGACATACAGAAGCCAAGCTAAGAAATACTTTTCTGAAAAGTCAACATCTGGACCCCTGGTTAACATTCTGCCTTATCTTTTGCCTCAGACCAGACACCAATCACAGAAAACACACAGGGTGGGGATTTAGCCACATCTTTGAGTTGTCAAATGTAGTAACACAATTAGAAGCACATCGTGTGCATGAATATGTGTGTGCCTGCTCACTCACATTCATGTGTGTGTGGGTGTTGGAAACTTCAGTATTCAACTGGGAAATACGTCTTCTGTGGTCTGTCTTCTGGACAAAACTCGATCTCCTCTGAATTCTCAAAACAAGCAACCTCTGCAGGCCCCTGTAGTTGGAGTAGCTAAACAGTGGCAAGGGATAGAAGCTAGGATCTGGCAGTGAGTTTTGGTACATAGTACATGGTTTCTCTGTCTTTCTATAAAAACCATCTTAGTGTTATAGCCAATTCACTTGTCATTTATCGATGGAGTTTTGTGTCCATCTTCCATCCCCCAACTCTACAAACCTATCCCTGCCATGTACATCCTAATTTGGTTTCATTCTGACCAAAATTTCTTCTCTGAAATTTTTCTTGAGCTCTGCAGTATAAAATGTAAGGGGTTTTGTTATTTTTATTTTTTCTATAAAGCGAAGGGTTTGACTCACAATTCACTTAAGAGTCACAGAAGTAAGAAATGCAGGCATGGGACACTGATTTTCAGCAAAGAAAACAGAAAAACGCTATCTAGAAAACAAGTTTATAGTGGCCAAAACTACTGAAGGAATGAATTAGGCTGTATAAGCTTAGAATGTAGGTCAGTATAACAGGCTGCATTTGTGGGTTATTGTTGTAGCGACTGTTTTCCCATTAATACATTATCTCCTCTGTACTAGGTGGGTGGCTGGCCAGAGAATAGTAAACTATGGATCTCACAGCACCCTCCTGTCTCCCCACCCTCTCATCCCTTTTTATCCATTCTGCCACTCTCTGTCTCTTTATTGGTGCATTTAGTCCATTTACATTCAGCACAATTATGGATAGGTATGAGTTTTTTTTTTATGAGTTTAGTGCTGTCATTTTGAAGTCTTTTTTGTGTGTTGTTGACAGTTTCTTTTTCCACTTAATTTTTTGTGCTGAGTTATTTTTCTTTATATATTGCTTTTCCTCTTATTCGTCATTGTTGATTTTGTTTCTGCTGAGTCTCTATTTTTTTCTTCTATTTTATTTTGATGTGTAGGATAGTTTGTCTCCTTTGTGGTTACCTTAATATTCACCCCTATTTTTCTAAATTTAAACATAACTTATATTTCTTTGTATTGCCTTGTCTTCCTCTTCATATGAAAGATCTATGACTACATTTCTTTTCTTAGTCCTCCTTTATTGTTTTAATGTTGTCTTCTTTTACATAATAACATTGCTGTTTCCCTGTTTTGAGCGTTTTTTTATCTTGATTTATTTTTGTGATTTCCCTGTCTGGACTGACTTCTGATTGCTCTTTCCAGTGTTCTAGTCTTGGGTTGATGCCAGATATTGATTTTCTAACCAAAGAACTCCCTTTAATATATCTTGTAGTTTTGGTTTGGTTTTTACAAATTCCCTAAACTTCTGTTTATCTGGAAAAGTCCTAATTTCACCTTCATATTTGAGAGACAGTTTTGCTGGATATATGATTCTTGGCAGGCAATTTTTTTCCTTCAATACTTTATATAAGTCATCCCATTGCCTTCTTGCTTGCATGGTTTCTGCCGAGTAGTTGGAGTTTATTCTTATTGACTCTCCTTTGTAGGTGACTTTTCATTTATCCCTAGCTGCTCTTATAAAATCCTCTCTTTACCTTTGGTTTTGGCAAGCCTGATTATAATATGTCTTGGTGACTTTCTTTTAAGATCTATCTTATGTGGAGTTCGATGAGCATCTTGGTTAGATAGCTTCTCATCTTTCACGATATCAGGGAAGTTTTCTGCCAACAAACCTTCAGCAATTCTCTGTTTTTCTGTTATCCCTCCCTGTTCTGGTACTCCAACCACTCATAGGTTATTTCTCTTGATAGAGTCCCACATGATTCTTAAGGTTTCTTTATTATTATTATTATTTTATCTGATTTTTCTTCAGATATATTGGTGCCAAGTGCTTTATCTTCAAGTTCAGAAATCCTGCCTTCCACTTGCTCAATTCTGCTCCTCTGACTTTTTATTGAGTTGTTTACTTCTGTAATTTTATTGTTAATCTTCTGAATTTCTGATTTCCATCTCCCTATGGATTCTTGAAGCTTATTAAATTTTTCATTGTGTTCTTGAAGAACCTTTTTAATTTCTTCAACTGCTTTATCTGTGTGTTCCTTGGCTTGTTCTGTGTATTGCCTCATTTCCTTCCTGATGTCTTGAAGGGTTCTGTATAATAATCTTTTGTATTCTGCATCCAGTAATTCCAGGAAGCCACTTTCATCTAGAAGATCCCTTGATTCTTTGTTTTGAGAGATGTTGAAACAATCATGGTCTGTTTCTTTATGTGATTTGATATTGACTGTTGTCTCTGAGCCATCTATAAGTTATTAGTTAATTTTATGTCTGCTTACTGTATCCTAGCTTCTTGCTTTGTTTTGTTTTGATATGCCGAAATGGGTTGCTTGAGTGAGCTAGCTTGATTATTTTCACCTTTGTAGCTCTGATGTCCTGTCACCAGATGACTAGAGCTGTTATCAGGTATATCAGTCTAGGAGTTCATTCACTTTTCTTGTATAAATTCAGCTCAGGTGTTCAGGTAGCTGCTCATCAAGTGTGTGGTACAGGCTCTGTCCTACAGTCTTAGAGGGGCAGGGGTGATTGGTGTAGGTACCAGTAACTGGTTGCAGCAGGGGGTCATGCTCTGAGCAAGGCAGGGGGCTTGAGAACCATCCCCCAAGTGTCTCTGAGGAAAGCGCATCCCTCTTCCCTAGAGCATACAGGTGGGTGTGTTCTGCAGATGGACCATGGGCCAATGCTTTTGGTTATAAGGACCGGGAGGTACCAGTTATCCTTGGACCCCTGTCACAGGTGGCTGGGTGACCTGAGTGGAGCCACCAGTCCTTAGGCTCCTGATATGGGTAGGTGGGGACCCTGTTTAATAGGCAAAGTGGTGTCAAGCACCAAACACCTACCTCTCCACCACACAGCTGAAACGGTTGCAGTCTGCCAGCAAGGGCCTATTCTCCGAAAAGAGGCCCACACAGGTCCGTGGATGGGGGAAAGTTATTCAAAGTCGATGGACTCTTTATTACTGGACAGGAGCCGCTTCTGTCCGGATGTCCCCAGGTTAGCGGAGCTGGCAAATTATCTTTCCCCCCAATTGTGAATTTATTCCTTCTCCAAGGCTGGGAGAATGGCTCCCGGAGCTCAACAGGGTTTATCTCAGGCCCAGGGAAATCAACAGCCTCTGAAGCCAGCTTGGGGGTATGGGGCTTAGTAAAATATACACAAGTACTTAGCTTTGGCTGAGGGCTCTGTTCTTCTCTGGTTCCAGAGGTGTGAATAGGCTGTATGGCAGGATACTTCTCCCTGAGGAAACTTCAGCCGAATGGCACTACCAGCCTGCTGCAGCTGATTCCAGGGATGGTGCCTGAGGGATCCCAATGATTCTGGTCTGGCAACTCCTTTCTGCTTCTGAACCATCTCTCCCTCCTTCTGCCACTCAGTCTGTTTTCTAACTTTGCCTTTGATGTTCAGGACTACTAGCCTGTCATAAATATAATCATTTCACCTTTTTTTTTGGGTCTTTGTTGTAAGAGGGATCACTGGAAGCATCTGGCTATTCTGTCATCTTGGCCCAGCCTCCTTTTCATCTCTTTTAAAGAAGTCCTCTGTGACCATCCCCTTTTTCACAACTCCCCCTGAACAGCAGAGCATCTTCCCTTCTTCCCTCCTAGATTAAACTTTCATTTAATGACAGTCTGCTGAGGGCCAAGCATTTTGGATGTTTTATTCCACTTTACTCTCACCACAATTGCATGCAGTGGTGATTATTAGCCCCTTTTCACAAATAAGGAAAAGCGAATACCAGAGAAGTGATTTCCTTGGGGTTACAACAGCTAGTGATTATCAAAGAATTGTGGATGTTAATTCCACTGGACTTCCTACCCTCACCCACCTCAACAACTTCCCCTTCCCTCCCTTACAATAATCTTATAACTAATTACCATAAATAGTTATCATTAGACCCTTTCTGGAGTCTCTGGGTGGTGCAAATGGATAACACGCTCAGCTACTAACCAAAAGTCTGGCAGTTCAAGTCCACTAAAAGGTGCCTCAGAAGAAAGGCCTGACAATCTACATCTGAAAAATCAGCCACTGAAAACCCTATAGAATGCAGTTCTACTCCGGCAGTGGGAGTCAATTCAATGGTGATTGTTTTTTGTATACCCTTTTCTACAGATAAAAAAAAAAAAAAAACTGACACCAAAGAAGTTAAGTAATTTGCCAAAAATGTCACACAGCTAAAAAGTAATGGAGTCAGAATTCAAGTCCAGATATCCTTTCAGGAATGGTACTCTTCCCACAGGCAAAGAATGCCTTCATTTACATTCTATTGATTTTTGAAATCTTTAATTAAAAATCCACAGTAACCAAAAGCAAAGAAGTTTCCTGAATAAACTGAACACTCCAAAGGCCAGCATAGCAGGGGTGGGGTTTTGAGGGCCATTGTTTCGGGGGACATCTAATCAATTGGCATAATAAAATCTATTAAGAAAACATTCTGCATCCCACTTTGGAGAGTGGCGTTTCGGGTCTTAAATGCTAGCAAGCGGCCATCTAAGATGCATCAATTGGTCTCAACCCACCTGGAGCAAGGAAGAATGAAGAACACCAAAGACACAAGGTAATTATGAGCCTAAGAGATAGAAAGGACCACATAAACCAGAGACTACATCAGCCTGAGACCAGAAGAGCTAGATGGTGCCCGGCCACAATCAATGACTGCCCTGACAGGGAACACAACAGAGAACCCCTGAGGGAGCATGAGAGCAGTGGGATGCAGACCCCAAATTCTTGTAAAAAGACCAGACTTAAAGGTCTGACCGAGTCTAGAGGGACCCTGGAGGTCATGGTCCCCAGACCTTCTGTAAGCCCAAGACAGGAACCATTCCCAAAGCCAACTCTTCAGACAGGGATTGGACTGGAATAGGGGAAGGAAAATGATACTGGTGAAGAATGAGCTTCTTGGATCAAGTGGACACATGAGACTGTGTTGCATCTCCTGTCTTGAGGGGAGATGAGAGGTCAGAGGGGGCCAGAAGCTACCAAAATGGACATGAGGAGAGACAGTGGAGGGAAGAACTGTGCTATTTCATTAAAGTGAGAGCAATTAGGAGTGTATGGCAAGGTGTATGCAAATTTTTGTATGAGAGACTGACCTGATTTGTAAACTTTCACCTAAAGCACAGTAAAAATTAAAAAAAAAAAAAACCACAGTAACTAGATCAGACATGAAGTCCAGCTGATTCAGCCTGCTTCCTGTTGCAGCTACTGGGTAATTCTTCTACCTTGCTCTTTATTTTCCTTTGCATATGGTTGATTACAGAGCAGCCAGAGCCCTAATCACATATTGGAAATATCTTTCAGTGTCTTTTAACCAAAAATTTCAAGTGCCGTTCCCATTCTTTTGCTTATGACTTAGGAGCTCAGTTTGGCTCAGTGCTTGATCTCAGTGACCCAGGCACTCATCCCGCTATCAGTACATTTCATTTTACACACACCATATTAGGACAACTTTTTCAATCAGAGGTTACTTGATATGTGCTGGGAATTTAGTAATGAATGGGAAATTAACTGGGATGTCCCATGAAACCATGATGCCAAACCTCCAAACCAACAAACCAAATCCTAAGAGGTGTTTGGTTGTACATCAGCAGCCTCAGCAGCTACTCTTTTGCCCTTGTTGTAAATATATCTTTCACACAACTTTAACCAATTCAGCTTTTTACAGGTGTACAACTTATTGACAGCAATTACATTATTAGCTACGCAGCCCTACCCTTAATCAATGTGATTTTTCCATCACCGTCAACTCCCCCCTTACACCCTCTTTCCCACCCCTGGTAACCACTAATAAACTTTGTTCTCTATACATTTGCCCTTTCTTGTCTTTTTATTTAAGTGGCATTATACAGCATTTGTCCTTTTGGGATTGACTTATTTCACTCAGTATAACGTCTTAAAGCCTCATCCACACTGCAGCATATGTCAAGACTTCGTTTCTTCTACTGGCTGAATAGTATTCCATTGTGTGTATCAGGGCTTTGAACCGGTTCATTCTGGTTCAAACTCCTGCTGAGAACTTGCATTTACACCCCAGATATACTGAATCAGAATCTATGTTTCAACAAGATTCCCAGGTGATTCTTATGTATAATACATTTTGAGAACCACTGCTCTACTAGGAGCCCTGGTGATGCAGTGGTTAAGAGCTCAGCTGCTAACCAAAAGGTCAGCAGTTCGAATTCACCAGCTGCTCCTTGGAAACCCTATGGGGCAGTTCTACTCTGTCCTATAGGGTCACTATGAGTCCGAATCAACTTGACATCAAAGGGTTTTTGGTGCTCTACTACTAGTTCTCAGAACTGATCCCTAGCTAGCATCACTAGCATCGCCTGGGAACTTGTTAGAAATGCAAACTCTCAGCCGGGGTTCGAACCAGAATGAACGGTTCAAAGGCCCAGTATGTAAGTATCACATTTTGTTTAGCCATTCTTCTGTTAATGGGCATTTAGGTTGTTTCCACCTTTTGGCTATTGTGAAGAGTACTACAATGAACATTGGTGTACAAGTATCTGTTTGAGCCTGAGCTTTCAAGCCTTTTGGATACGTGTTTAGGAGTGGAATTGTTGGGTCATATGATAGCTATATTTTTAGTTTTTTATAATTTTTATTGTGCTTTAAGTGAAAGTTTACAAATCAAGTAAGTCTCTCTCACAAAAACCCATATACACCTTGCTACACACTCCCTATTACTCTCCCCCTAATGAGACAGCCTGCTCTCTCCCTCCACTCTCTCTTTTCGTGTCCATTTCGCCAACTTCTAACCCCCTCCACCCTCTCATCTCCCCTCCAGGCAGGAGATGCCAACATAGTCTCAAGTGTCCACCAGATTCAAGAAGCTCACGCCTCACCAGCATCCCTCTCCAACCCATTGTCCAGTCCAATCCATGTCTGAAGAGTTGGCTTCGGGAATGGTTCATGTCCTGGGCCAACAGAAGGTCTGGGGTCCATGACCACCGGGGTCTTTCTAGTCTCAGGCAGACCATCAAGTCTGGTCTTTTTACAAGAATTTGGGGTCTGCATCCCACTGCTCTCCTGTCCCCTCAGGGGTTCTCTGTTGTGTTCCATGTCAGGGCAGTCACCAGTTGTAGCCAGGCACCATCTAGTTCTTCTGGTCTCAGGATGATGTAGTCTCTGGTTCCTGTGGCCCTTTCTATCTCTTGGGCTCGTAATCGCCTTGTGTCCTTGGTGTTCTTCATTCTCCTTTGATCCAGGTGGGTTGAGACCAATTGATGCATCTTAGATGGCTGCTTGCTAGCATTTAAGACACTCTTCAAAGTGGGATGCAGAATGTTTTCTTAATAGATTTTATTATGCCAATTGACTTAGATGTCCCCTGAAACCATGGTCCCCAGACCCCTGCCCCTGTTACGCTGGCCTTCGAAGCATTCAGTTTATTCAGGAAACTTCTTTCTTTTTGTTTAGTCCAATTGTGCTGACCTCCCCTGTACTGTGTGCTGTCCTTCCCTTCACCTAAGGTAGTTCTTATCTACTATTTAATTAGTGAATGCCCCTCTCCCACCCTCCCTCTCTCCCCCCTCTCGTAACCACAAAAGAGTGTTTTCTTCTCAGTTTAAACTATTTCTCAAGTTCTTATAATAGTGGCCTTATCCAATATTTGTCCTTTTGCAACTAATTTTCCTCAGCATAATGCCTTCCAGGTTCCTCCATATTATGAAATGTTTCAGAGATTCCTCACTATTCTTTATGAATGTGTAGTATTCCATTGTGTGAATATACTATAATTTATTTACCCATTCATCCGTTGATGGGCAACATGGTGCTTCCATGTTTTTGCTATTGTAAACAGTGCTGCAATAAACATGGATGTGCATATATCTGTTCATGTAAAGCCTCTTATTTCTCTAGGATATATTCCAAGGAGTGGGATTGCTGGATCCTATGGTAGTTCTATTTCTAGCTTTTTAAGGAAGAGCCAAATCGATTTCCAAAGTGGTTGTACCATTTCACATTCCCACCAGCAGTGTAGAAGTGTTCCAATCTCTCCACAGCCGCTCTAACATTTATTTTTTTGTGTTTTTTGGATTAATGGCAGCCTTGTTGGAGTGAGATGAAATCTCATGGTAGTTTTGATCTGCATTTCTCTAATGGCTAATGATCGTGAGCATTTCCTCATATATCTGTTAGCTACCCAAATGTCTTCTTTAGTGAAGTGTCTATTCATATACTTTGCCCATTTTTTAATTGGGTTTTTTGTCTTTTTGCAGTTGAGTTTTTGCAGTATCATGTAGATTTTACAGATCAAGTGTGGATCAGAAATGTCATAGCTAAAACCTTTTTCCCAGTCTGTAGGTAGTCTTTTTACTCTTTTGGTGAAGTCTTTGGATGGCCATAGGTGTTTGATTTTTAGGAGCTCCCAGTAATCTAGTTTTTCTTCTGCATTCTTAATAATGTTTTCTATACTGTTTATGCCATGTATTAGGGCTCCTAACATTGCCTCTATTTTTTCTTCCATGATCTTTATTGTTTTAGATTTTATATTTAGGTCTTTGATCCATTTTGAGTTAGTTTTTATGCATGGAGTAAGCTATGGGTCTTGTTTCATTTTTTTGTAGGTGGATATTCAGTTATGCCAGCACCATTTGTTAAAAAGACTGTCTTTTCCCCCATTTAACTGTTTCGGGGCCTTTGTCAAACATCAGCTGCTCATAGGTGGATGGATTTATGTCTGGATTCTCAATTCTGTTCCATTGGTGCATGTATCTGTTGTTGTATCAGTACCAGGCTGTTTTGACTACTGTGGCGGTGTAATAGGTTCTAAATTCAGGTAAAGTAAGGCCTCCCACTTTGTTCTTCTTTTTCAGTAATGCCTTATTTATCCGGGGCCTCTTTCCCTTCCATATGAAATTGGTGATTTGTTTCTCCATCTCATTGAAGAATGTCCTTGGGATTTGGATCATAATTGCATTAAATGTATAGATCGCTTTTGGTAGAATAGACATTTTTACTATGTTAAGTCTTCCTATCCACGAGCAAGGTATGTTCTTCCACTTTTGTAAGTCTCTTTTGGTTTCTTGCAGAAGTGTACTGTAGTTTTCTTTGTATAAGTCTTTTACATCTCTGGTAAGATTTATTCCCAAGTATTTTATCTTCTTGGGGGCTACTGTAAATGTCATTGATTTGGTGATTTCCTCTTTGATGTTCTTTTTGTTGGTGTAGAGGAATCCAACTGATTTTTGTATGTTTATCTTGTATCCCGATGCTCTGCTGAACTCTTCCATTAGTTTCAGTAGTTTTCTGGAGGATTCCTTAGGGTTTTCTGTGTATAAGATCCTGTCATCCTGCAAATAGAGATACTTTTCCTTCTTCCTTGCCAATCTGGATGCCTTTTATTTCTTTATCTAGCCCAATTGCTCTGGCTAGGACCTCCAGCACGATGTTGAATAAGAGTGGTGATAAAGGGCATCCTTGTTTGGTTCCCGATCTCAGTGGGAATGTTTTCAGGCTCTCTCCATTTAGGGTGATGTTGGCTGTTGGCTTTGTATAAATGCCCTTTATCATGTTGAGAAATTTTCCTTCTATTCCTATTTTGCTGAGAGTTTTTATCATGAGTGTTGAACTTTGTGAAATGCCTTTTCTGCATCAATGGAAAAAATCATGTGATTCTTGTCTTTTGTTTTTTGTCATGAATGAGTGTTGAACTTTGTGAAATGCCTTTTCTGCATCCATGCAAAAAATCATGTGATTCTTGTCTTTTGTTTTTTGTCATGAATGAGTGTTGAACTTTGTGAAATGCCTTTTCTGCATCAATGGAAAAAATCATGTGATTCTTGTCTTTTGTTTTATTTATGTGGTGGATTACATTAATTGTTTTTCTAATGTTGAACCATCCCTTCATAAAAAAAATAGCTGGTATGAATCCCACTTGGTCATGGTGAATTATTTTTTTTGATATGTTGTTGAATTCTATTGGCTAGAATTTTGTTGAGGATTTTTGCATCTACATTCTTGAGGGATATAGGTCTACAATTTTCTTTTCTTGTGGTGTCTTTACCTGGTTTTGGTATCTGGGATATGGTGGTTTCATAGAATGAGTTTGGTAGTATTCTGTCCTTTTCTATGCTCTGAAATACCTTAAATAGTAGTGGTGTTAACTCTTCTCTGAAAGTTTGGTAGAACTCTGCAGTGAAGCCATCTGGACCAGGGCTTTTTTTTTGTTGGGAGTTTTTTGATTACCTTTTCAATCTCTTCTTTTGTTGTGGGTCTATTAAGTTTTTCTACCTCTGTTTGTGTTAGTTAAGGTAGGTAGTGTATTTCTAGGAATTCATCCATTTCTTCCAGGTTTTCCAAATTTGTTTGAGTATAGTTTTTCATGGTAATGTGATATGATTCTTTTAATTTCAGTTGGGTCTGTTGTAATATCGCCCATCTCATTTCTTATTTGGGTTATTTGCTTCCTCTCCTGTTTTTCTTTTGTCAATTTGGCCAGTGGTTTATTAATTTTGTTGTTTTTTTTCAAAAAACAACTTTTGGTCTTGTTAATTCTTTCAATTGATTTTCTGTTTTCTAGTTCTTTCAATTCAGCTGTAATTTTTATTATTTGTTTTCTTCTGGTGTCTGTGGGTTTCTTTCATTGCTCTCTATTTGTTCAAGTTGTAGGCATAATTCTTTGATTTTGGCCCTTTCTTCTTTATGGATGTGTGCATTTATTGCTATAAATTGGCCTCTGAGCACTGCTTTTACTGTGTCCCAAAGGTTCTGATAGGAAGTGTTTTCATTCTCACTGGATTCTCTGAATTTCTTTATTCCATCCTTAATACCTTCTATAATCCAGTCTTTTTTGAGCAGGGTATTGTTCAGTTTGCAAGTGTTTGATTTCTTTTCCTGTTATTGATTTCCACTTTTTTGGCCTTCTGGTCAGAGAAGATGCTTTGTAATATTTCAATGTTTTGGATTCTGCTAAGGTTTGCTTTATGACCTAATATGTGGCCTATTCTAGAGCATGTTCCATGTGGATTAGAAAAGAAAGTATACTTGGTTGTTGGGTCGAGTGTTCTGTATATGTCTACAAGGTCAAGTTGGTTGATTGTGGAATTTAGATCTTCCATGTCTTTATTGAGCTTCTTTCTGGATGTCCTGTGCTTCACCGAAAGTGGTGTGTTGAAGTCTTCTACTATTATTGTGGAGCTGTCTATCTCACTTTTCAATGCTGATAGAGTTTGTTTTATGTATTTTGCAGCCCAGTCATTGGGTGCATAAATATTTAATATGGTTATATCTTCTTGGTGTATTGTCCCTTTAATCATTATGTAGTGTCCTTCCTTATCCTTTCTGATGGATTTAACTTTCAAGTCTATTTTGTCAGAAATTAATATTGCCACTCCTGCTCTTTTTTGATTGTTTGCTTGATATATTTTTTCCCTCCTTTGAGTTTTAGCTTGTGTCTCTAAGTCTAAGGTGTGTCTCTTGTAGGCAGCATATAGACAGATCTTGTTTTTTCATCCATTCTGCCACTCTCTGTCTCTTTATTGGTGCATTTAGTCCATTTACATTCAGGGTAATTATGGATAGGTATGAATTTAGTGCTATCATTTTGATGTTTTTTTTGTGTGTGTTGACTGTTTCTTTTTCTCACTTGATTTTATGTGCTGAGTAGATTTTCTTTATATATTGTCCTTTCCTCATATTTGTTGTTGTTGATTTTGTTTCTGCTGGGTCTGTATTTTTCACTTGTACTTTATTTTGATGAGTAGGATAGTTTGTCTCCTTTGTGGTTATCTTATTATTTACCCCTGTTTTTCTAAATTTAAAACCAACTTTTATTTCTTTGTATCATTTTATCTTCCTCTCCATATGGAAGGTATATGATTATATTCTTAGTCCCTCTTTATTATTTTAATGTTGTCTTCTTTTGTATAATAACATCACCGTTACCCTGTGTTGGTTTTTTTTTTTTTTTTTTAATCTTTCTTTGTGTTTTTTGGATTTCTCTGTCTCGGTTGACTTCTGGTTGCTCTGCCCAGCGTTCTAGTCTTGGGTTGATACCTGATATTATTGATTTTCTAACCAAAGAACTCCCTTTAGTATTTCTTGTAGTTTTGGTTCGGTTTTTATGAATTCCCTCAAATTGTGTTTATCTGGAAATGTCTTAATTTCACCTTCATATTTAAGAGACAGTTTTGATGGATATATGATTCTTGGCAGACAATTTTTTTCCTTCAGTTTTTTAAATATGTCATCCCATTGCCTTCTTGCCTTCATAGTTTCTGCCGAGTAGTCCAAGCTTATTCTTATTGGCTCTCCCTTGTAGGTGACCTTTCGTTTATCCCTCACTGCTCTTATAATTGTCCTTTATCTTGGTTTTGGCAAGCTTGAGTATAATATGTCTTGGTGACTTCCTTTTAAGATCCACCTTATTGGAGTTTGATGAGCATCTTGGATAGACATATTCTCACCTTTCACAATATCAGGGGAGTTTTCTGCCAACAAATCTTCAACAATTTTCTCTGTATTTTCTGTTATCCCTCCCTGTTCTGGTACTCCAATCACTCGTAGGTTATTTCTCTCGATAGAGTCCCACATGATTCTTAAGGTTTCTTCATTTTTTTAATTCTTTTATCTGATTTTTCTTCAAATATATTAGTGCCAAGTGATTTATCTTCGAGTTCAGAAATTTTAGCTTCTACTTGCTCGATTCTGCTTCTCTGACTTTCTGTTGAATTGTCTTCTTCTGTAATTTTATGGTTAGTCTTTTGAATTTCTGATTGCTGTCTGCCTATGGATTTTTCCAGCTTATTAAACTTTTCTTTATGTTCCTGAATAATCTTTTTAATTTCTTCAGTTGCTTTATCTGTGTGTTCCTTGGCTTGTTCTGTGTATTGCCTCATTTCTTTCCTGATGTCTTGAAGGGTTCTGTATATTAAACTTCTATATTCTGCATCTGGTAATTCTAGGAATTCATTTTCAACTACAAGATCCCTGGATTCTTTGTTCTGAGATCCTGTTGAGGTGATCATGGTCAGTTTCTTTATGTGACTTTCTATTGGCTGTTTTCTCTGAGTCATCTATAAGTTATTGTATTAGTTTATGCTTGCTTACTGTGTCATAGCTGCTTGCTTCTATGGGTTGCTTGAGTGCGCTAGCTTGATTATTTTCATCTTTGGAGCTCTGGTGTCCTGTCCCCAGCTGGTTAGAACTGCTATCAGTTATCTCAGTCTAGGAGTCCATTCTGTTTTCTTGTATGAATTCAGCTCAGGTGTCCAGGTAGCTGATATCAAGTGTGTGGTACAGGCTCTGTCCTACGGTCTTAGAGAGGCAGGGGTGATGGGTGTATATACCATTATCTGATTGCAGCAGGGGGTAACGCTCTGAATAAGGCAGGGGGCTGAGAACCAGCCCCCAAGTGTCTCTGAGGAAAATGCATCTCAGTTCCCTAGAGCGTGCAGGTGGGTGAGTTCTGCAGAGGGACCATGGGCACCCAAAGTTTTGGGTTGTAAGGACTGGGAGGTACCAGTTATCTTTGGGCCTCTTCCGTGGGTGGCTGGGTGACCTGAGTGGAGCTACCAATCCTTAGGTCCCTGATGTGGGTAGGTCAGGACCTTGTTTAATAGGCAAAGCAATGTCAAACATCAAACACCCACCTCTCCACTGCCCAGCTGAAATGGTTGGAGTTTGCCAACAAGGGCCTATTCTCCTGAAATAGGGCCACACAGGTCCATGCAGGAGGGAAAGGTGCTTAAGGTCTACGGATGGTTTATGTCCGGACAGGAGCTGCTTCTGTCCTGAACTCCCCTGGTTAATGGAGCTAGCAAATTATCTTTTACCCCTAGTTGCAAATTTTTTCCTTCCCCAAGGTTGGGAGGATGGCTCTAGGTGCTCACCAGGGTCTACCTCAGGCCCAGGGATTCAGCTGCTGAAGCCAGCTTGGGGGTGGAGGGGCCACAGTAAAATATCTGCAAGTACTTAGCTTTTGCCGAGGGCGCAGTTCTCCTCAGGTTCCGGAGGTGTGAGTGGGCTGTGTGGCTGGCTGCTTCTCCCTGAGGAAACTGCTGCCGAATGCTAGCACAAGCCCCTCACCGCTGCCGCCATGGCTGCTCCAGTACTGGTGTCTGAGGGCTCCCTGCGATTAAAGTCCGGTAACTCCTCTCCACCTCTGAATGGCCTCTTCCTCCCCCTGCCCCTCAGTTCATTGTCTAGGCTTGCCTTTGATGCTCAGGGCTCCCAGCTTGTCACAAATATATGTTTCACTTGTTTTTTTCGGGCCTCTGTTGTAACGAGGGCTCTACGGAAGCGTCTGTCTATTCCACCATCTTGGCTCCACCTCTGTATTTTTAGTTTTTTGAGGATCTGCCACCTTTTGTCCACAATGGCTGTACCATTTTTTCAAAATTGTGCTTTAGGTGAAAGTTTACAGACCAAATTAGTTTCTCATTAAACAATTAATACACATATTGTTTTGTGACATTGGTTGCCAACCCCATGATGGCAACCACTCTCCCTTTCTCCAAGTTGGGTTGTCCATTACTAGCTTTCCTGTCCCCTCCTACCTTCTTGTCCTTGCCCCTTCTTGTGTACCCATTTAGGTTTTTTTTTTTTTTTAATGGGCCTCTCTAATTTTTGGCTAAAGGATGAACCTCAGCAGTGATTCCACTACTGAGTTATAAAGGTTTCTGGGGGCCATGCTCTTGGGGTTTCTCCAGTCTCTGTCAGACCACTAAGTTGGGTCTTTTTTGTGAGTTGGAATTTTGTTCTATATTTTTCTCCAGCTCTGTCTGGGATGCTCTGTTGTGACCCCTGTCAGAGCAGTCAGTGATGGTAGCTGGTCACCATCTAGTTCTGCCACATTCAGTCTGGTGGAGGCTGTGGTAGTTGAGGTCCATCCATTAGTC
This sequence comes from Elephas maximus indicus, assembly GCF_024166365.1. Taxonomy (NCBI): domain Eukaryota; kingdom Metazoa; phylum Chordata; class Mammalia; order Proboscidea; family Elephantidae; genus Elephas; species Elephas maximus. The sequence continues at coordinate 126,777,830 of NC_064846.1, forward strand.
CTTTGGACTAATCTTTCCCTTGTGTCTTTGGTTTTCTTCATTCTCACTTCCTTCAGATGGGGTGAGACCCGTAGAGTATCTTAGATGGCCACTCACAAGCTTTTAAGACCCCAGATGCTACTCACCTAAGTAGAGTGTAGGACATTTTTTTATAAGCTAAGTTATGCCAGTTGAGCTAAATGTCCCCTGAGACAATGGTCCCCAGCCCTTAACCCAGTAATTCAGTCCCTCAAGGAGTTAGGATGTATCTATGAAGCTGTCATGCAGATATTTTACCGCACCCCCCCACTTGGTCAAGTTGTTCTGACTTCCCCACTATTGTCTACTGTCTTACCCTTCACCAAAGTTACCACTTATCTGTTGTCTAGTTAGTGTTTTTCCCTCCCCACCACTCTCCTCCTTGTAACCAAAAAAGATTCTTTCTTGCTGCCTATAAACCTTTTCACAGGTTTTTATAATAGTGGTCTCATACAGTATTTGCCCTTTTGTGATTGACTTATTTTACTCAGTGTAATGCCCTCCAGATTCATCCATGTTGTGAGATGTTTCACAGATTCATCATTGTTCTTTATTGTTGCATAGTATTCCATAGTATGTATGTATCATAATTTGTTGATCCATTCATCCCTTGATGGGCACTTAGGTTGTTTCCATCTTTTTGCTATTGTGAATAATGCTGCAATGAACATGGGTGTGCATATGTTTATTCATGTGATGGCTCTAAATTCTCTGGGATATATTCCTAGGAGTAAGATTGCTGGATCATATGGTATTTCTATTTCTAGCTGTTTAAGGAAGCGCCACATCATATTCTAAAATGGTTGTACCATTTTGCATTCCCACCAGCAGTGTGTAAGAGTTTCAATCTCCCCGAAGCTTCTCCAACATTTGTTATTTTCTTTTTTTTGGTATTTGTACCAGTAATATTGGGGTGAGATGGTATCTCATTGTAGTTTTGATTTGCATTTCTCTAATGACTAGTGATTGCGAGCATTTCCTCATGTGTCTGTTAGCCGCCTGAATGTCTTCTTTCACGAAGTGTCTGTTCATATCATTTGCCAATTTTTTAATTGGATTATTTGTCTTTTTGTTGTAGAGATGTTGGATTTTCCAGATTAGACCTTGGTCAGATTTGTCACAGCCAATTTTTTTCCCCTGTTTGTAGTTTCTCTTTTTGTGAAGCCTTTTAATGAACATAAGTGTTTAATTTTTAGAAGATTCCAGTTGTCTAGCTTATCTTCTGGAGTTTGTGTATTGTTAATTATGGTTTGTACACTACTTATGCCATGTATTAGGGCCTCTAGCATTGACTCCATTTTTTCTTCTATGATCTTTATAGTTTTGGGCTTTATATTTAGGTCTTTGATTTATTTTGAATTAGCTTTTGTGTATGGTGTGAGATATGGGTCCTGTTTCATTTTTTTACAGGTGGATATCCAGTTTTGCCAGCACCATTTGATAAAAAGACTGTCTTTTCCCCCATGTAATGGACTTTGGACCTTTGTCAAAGATCAAATGGCTGTAAGTGGATGAATTTACATCTGCTTTCTCAATTCTGTTACACTGGTCAATGTATCTGTCATTGTACCAATACCAGGCTGTTTTGACCACCATAACTGTATAGTGGGTTCTGAAGCCAGGTAGTGCAAGGCCTCCTACTTTATTCTTTTCCTTCAATAGTGCTTTTCTTATCCAGGGCTCCTTTTCTTTCCATATAAAATTAATGATTAGTTTTTCCATCACATTAAAGAATGTTGTTGGTATTTGGATAGGAATCGCATTGTATTTGTAGATTCAGTCTCATAGCCATAACTCATAGTTGTTTAGTGTTATTGATTGCTTTAGGGTTCAGAGTATACACCTTTAACTTATCACAATATAGCTTCAAGTGATCATGTTCCACTTCATTTATAGCATAGTTCAGGCAGGCTTGAAGTCTGCCTTGTCTTTTATTTTCCGCTGACCCCTCTCAAGTCTGCCCTGCAAATACCCATAATTTTCTAGTCAGCCAGTTATATATGGAGAGCTTATCTAGTCCTTCTATTCTTCTCTCATTTTCAGGACACTCCTGGTAAATTTTTGGCTTGTCCATTGCATGCCCCAAGTATGACTCGAAGCTAGCAGGGCTGTGGGTTTCCCCATTTGTTTTCTGTCTATTTTCCTGATTTTATTGAAATTACCACTCCAAAGTCAAGTCACCTACCTCTAGCAGTGTTTAGCTGATGAGTATTAGACGCTTTTTAGAAAAAGATATAAAAATATAGTTGATAAAGATAATAAAATCAAGTATATAAATCAAAAAAGAGGCAAAAATTGCCAGATAAAATGATGAGTTGTGACTGGGGTGGCCAAGATGGCTGACTAGGTAGACACAACCTCGGATCCCTCTTGCAACAAAGACTCGGAAAAACAAGTGAATCGATCACATACATGACAATCTACGAACCCTGACCAAAAAACACAGATTTAAAGAGTTGACCTGAGTGACAGAGATGGAGAAAGAACAACTATGGAGAAGTGGAGATTGTTTTCGGAGCCTGGAGCCAGCGTCCCAGTCAGGTAACCTCGGCGCCGGGCTTAGGACTGGGCGCAGGGGAGCTGAACACAACATCCTGTGACAGTGCAAACAAGGAGCACAGCCCTACCCCTCTGAACTGACCTCGGGAGGGGGCCCAGCTGGTCCACGCGGGTGGCACGGTGACGCGGCTGGTGGGAGGAGAAGTCCCCGGGAGGCAGCGACTGTTTTTGGAGCCGGGAGTGCAGTGTCCCAGCCGGGGAAACTTGACACTGGGCTTTGGACTGGCAGTGGAGGAAATGACCGTGGCTTCTGCGGGCCTGACCCTCGGGGGCAATCTCTACACAACCAGCACACATAGGCGACAAGCCCCTAGGGAATCTCAGATAAAATAGTCATCCCAAGCAAGATAAGTAACTTTGTCTATATTCGGAGGTGCTACTCTCTCCTGTTTTTCTGAACCCTCCCCTCCCCTTCCTAGGCGGCTTCATTAACATTGGAATTTCCTGAGCCAGAGGGAGAACTGCTCCATGTTTTTTTTCTCTCTCTTTTTTTTTTTTTTTTTTGGTCTCTTCCTAACCCATTCTTCCGGCCTGAGAGAAGCAACCACAAAAAAACCAGGGACCAAAAACCCTTCCCTAATTGGACTAAAACACAGAACCAGCTCCAGCCAAGCATATGTGATCCACAGTCTCTGGCTTTCATCCCTACAGGGAACAAGGTGGCTATTATAATGCAAAGGCCTTTCTGATAGGGATCTGACTGCATTTTTTTTTTAGCGGATTTACTGGAAAGACAAGTTTCCCAGGTCTGATATCTCTGTGTATTCAACAGAGCCCTCACTGACCCACAACAGGGAACTGAGGGCTGAAGCTCCCCCCAGACTGCCTAGCCTCCTGCCTTAGGGGTCTAAGGAGGGTGACACCTACCAATCTGTAGAGGTACTTGCATTGGGGGCCTAAGGTACAGCTGCAGAGCCCACCCACCAAGGTGCTTTAGTAATAGAGACACACCTACCTCACTGACACTTGGGGGAAGCCTGTTAGGATCCTGCGCCCCCGGAGGGTGAACCCCAGCTGCTACTAGAATCTGGTGCACACAACTATCACCACTACTTCTCAAGGTGGATAGGTCACAGTGTGCATCACACACTTGATGACCCAAAATCAGATTCTACTCAAGAATAGTGAATGGACTCTTAGGCTTAGATATCTGGTAACAGCCCAAACCACCTGAGAATAGGTCATAAGTAAGTCAAGGGCTACAACAATCAAGACAGCACAATCTAGTAGCCCATCCACATATACTGAAAGAAAACAAAACAAGATAAGACACAGTGAGCAAATATAGAATAAATCACTACAACATCTTAGTGATGGCTCGGAGACAGCAGTCCATATCAAACCACATAAAGAAGCAGACCATGACAGCTTCTACAACCCCCCAAACAAAAGACTCAAAATCTCTCCCAAATGAAGATACAATCCTGGATTTACCAGATACAGAATATAAAAAAACTAATTTACAGAATGCTTCAAGACATCACGGATGACCTCAGAAATGAAATAAGGCAATCTGCAGAAAAAGCCAAGGAACACACTGATAAAACTGTTGAAGAACTCAAAAAGATTATTCAAGAACATAGTGGAAAAATTAATAAGTTGCAAGAATCCATAGAGACAGCATGCAGAAACCCAAAAGATTAACAATAAAATTACAGAATTAGACAATGCAATAGGAAGTCAGAGGAGCAGACTCGAGCAATTAGAATGCAGACTGGGACATCTGGAGGACCAGGGAATTAACACCAACATAGATGAAAAAAAATGAGATAAAAGAATTAAAAAAAATGAAGAAACCCTAAGAATCATGTGGAACTCTATCAAGAAGGATAACTTGCATGTGATTGGAGTCCCAGAACAGGGAGGGATAACAGAAAACACAGAGAGAATAGTTGAAGATCTGTTGGCAGAAAACTTCCCTGACATCATGAAAGACAAAAGGATATCTATCCAAGATGCTCATCGAACCCCATTTAAGATTGATCCAAAAAGAAAAACATCAGGACATATTATCATCAAACTTACCAAAACTAAAGATAAAGAGAAAATTTTAAAAGCAGCCAGGGATAAAAGAAAGGTCTCCTACAAGGGAGAATCAATAAGAATAAGTTCAGACTACTCAGCAGAAACCATGCAGGCAAGAAGGCAATGGGATGACATATACAGAGCACTGAAGGAGAAAAACAACCAGCCAAGGATCATATATCCAGCAAAACTCTCTCTCAAATCTGCAGGCGAAATTAAGATATTTACAGATAAACACAAGCTTAGAGAATTTGCAAAAACCAAACCAAAGCTACAAGAAATACTAAAGGAAATTGTTTGGTCAGAAAACCAATAATATCAGATACCAGCACAACACAAGGTCACAGAACAGAACATCCTGATATCAACTCAAATAAGGAAATCACAAAAACAAATTAAGATTAACTTAAAAAAACAAATGCTCAAAACAGGGAATCAGTGAAGTCAATATGTAAAAGATCACAATAATGAAAAAGAGGGACTAAATACAGGAGGCATAGAACTACCATATGGAGAGGGATACAAGGCGATATAGGACAATAAAAGTTAGGTTTTTACTTAGAAAAATAGGGGTAAATATTAAGGTAGACACAAAGAGGTATAACAACTCCATAACTCAAAATAAAACCCAAGAAAAACATAACAACTCAGCAAACATAAAGTCAAATACTATGAAAATGAGGAACACACAATTTACAAAGAAAAACTTCTCGGCACAAAAAAGTAAGTGGAAAAATGAAATTGTCAACAACACACATAAAAAGTCATCAAAATGACAGCACTAAACACATACTTATCTATAATTACGCTGAATGTAAATGGACTAAATGCACCAATAAAGAGACAGAGAGTCTCAGACTGGATAAAGAAACATGATCCGTCTATATGCTGCCTACAAGAGACACACCTTAGACTTAGAGACACAAACAAACTAAAACTCAAAGGATGGAAAAAAATATATCAAGCAAACAATAACCAAAGTAGAGCAGGAGCAGCAATATTAATTTCTGAGAAAATAGACTTTAAACTTAAATTCACCACAAAGGATAAAGAAGGACGTTACATAATGATAAAAGGGACAATTGACCAGGAAGATATAACCATATTAAATATTTATGCACCCAACGACAGGGCTGCAAGACACATACATCAAATTTTAACAGAACTGAAAAGTGAGATAGACACCTCCGCAATTATAGTAGGAGACTTCAACACACCACTTTCGGAGAAGGACAGGACATCCAGGAAGAAGCTCAAGAGAGACACGGAAGACCTACTTAAAACAATCAACCAACTTGACCTCATTGACTTATACAGAACTCTCCACCCAACTGCTGCAAAGTATACTTTTTTTTGTAGCGCACATGGAACATTCTCTAGAATAGACCACATATTAGGTCATAAAAGAAACCTTTGCAGAATCCAAAACATCAAAATATTACAAAGCATCTTCTCAGACCACCAGGCCATAAAAGTGGAAATCAATAACAGAAAAATTAGGGAAAAGAAATCAAATACTTGGAAACTGAACAATACCCGGCTCAAAAAAGACTGGGTTATAGAAGACATTAAGGAGGGAATAAAGAAATTCATAGAATGCAACGAGAATGAAAATACTTCCTATCAAAACCTCTGGGACACAGCAAAAGCACACATACAAAAAGAAGAAAGAGCCAAAATCAGAGAACTGTCCCTACAACTTGAACAAATAGAAAGTGAGCAACAAAAGAATCCATCAGGCACCAGAAGAAAAGAAATACTAAAAATTAGAGCTGAACTAAATGAATTAGAGAACAGAAAAACAATTGAAAGAATTAACAAAGCCAAAGGCTTGTTCTCTGAAAAAATTAACAAAATTGATAAACCATTCGCCAGACTGACTAAAGAAATAAGGAAAGGAAACAAATAACCCGAATAAGAAACGAGATGGGCCACATCACAACAGACCCAACTGAAATGAAAAGAATCATATCAGATTATTACAAAAAATTATACTGTAACAAATTTGCAAACCTAGAAGAAATGGATGAATTCCTGGAAAAACACTACCTACCTAAACTAACACAATCAGAAGTAGAACAACTAAATAGACCCATAACAAAAAAAGAGATTGAAGTGGTAATCAAAAAATTCCAACAAAAAAAAGCCCTGGCCCGGATGGCTTCACTGCAGAGTTCTACCAAACTTTCAGAGAAGAGTTAACACCACTACTACTAAAGGTATTTCAAAGCATAGAAAATGATGGAATGCTACCTAACTCATTCTATGAAGCCACCATTTCCCTGATACCAAAACCAGGTAAAAAAAAAGAAAATTACAGACCTATATCCCTCATGAACACAGATGCAAAAATCCTCAACAAAATTCTAGACAATAGAATTCAACAACATATCAAAAAAATAATTCACCATGACCAAGTGGGGTTTATACCAGGTATGCAAGGCTGGTTTAATATTAGAAAAACCATTAATGTAATCCACCATATAAATAAAACAAAAGACAAAAACCACATGATCTTATCAATTGATGCAGAAAAGGCATTTGACAAAGTCCAACACCCATTTATGATAAAAACTCTTACCAAAATGGGAATTGAAGGAAAATTCCTCAACATAATAAAGGGCATCTATACAAAGCCAACAGCCAACATCACTCTAAATGGAGAGAGCCTGAAAGCATTTCCCTTGAGAACGGGAACCAGACAAGGATGTCCTTTATCACCGCTCTTATTCAACACTGTGCTAGAGTTCCTAGCCAGAGCAATTAGGCTAGACAAAGAAATAAAGGGCATCCGGATTGGCAAGGAGGAAGTCAAATTATCTCTATTTGCAGGTGACATGATCTTGTACACAGAAAACACTAAGGAATCCTCCAGAAAACTACTGAAACTAATAGAAGAGTTTGGCAGAGTCTCAGGTTATAAGATAAACATACAAAAATCACTTGGATTCCTCTACATCAACAAAAACAACATCGAAGAGGAAATAACCAAATCAATACCATTCACAGTAGCCCCCAAGAAGTTAAAATACTTAGGAATGAATCTTACCAAAGATGTAAAAGACCTATACAAAGAAAACTACAAAGTACTAGTACAAGAAACTAAAAAGGACCTACTTAAGTGGAAAAACATACCTTGCTCATGGATAGGAAGACTTAACATAGTAAAAATGTCTATTCTACCAAAAGCCATCTATACATACAATGCACTTCCGATCTAAATTCCAATGTCATTTTTTAATGTGATAGAGAAACAAATCACCAACTTCATATGGAAGGGAAAGAAGCCTCAGATAAGTAAAGCATTACTGAAAAAGAAGAAGAAAATGGGAGGCCTCACTCTACCTGATTTTAGAGCCTGTTATACAGCCACAGTAGTCAAAACAGCCTGGTACTGGTACAACAACAGACACATAGACCAATGGAACAAAATTGAGAACCCAGATATAAATCCATCCACATATAAGCAGCTGATATTTGACAAAGGCCCAGTGTCAGTTAGTTGGGGAAAAGATAGTCTTTTTAACAAATGGTGCTGGCATAACTGGATATCCATTTGCAAAAAATGAAACAGGACCCATACCTCACACCATGCACAAAAACTAACTCCAAGTGAATCAAAGACCTCAACATAAAGACTAATACGATAAAGATCATGGAAGAAAAAATAGGGACAACGTTAGGAGCCCTAATACAAGGCAGAAACAGAATACAAAACATTACCAGAAATGAGGAAGAGAAACCAGATAACTGGAGCTCCTACAAATCAAACACCTATACTCATCTAAAGACTTCACCAAAAGAGTAAAAAGACCACCTACAGCCTGGGAAAGAATTTTCAGCTATGACATCTCAGACCAGCGCCTTATCTCTAAAATCTATATGGTTCTGTCAAAACTCAACCACAAAAAGACAAACAACCCAATCAGGAAGCGGGCAAAGGATATGAACACGCACTTCACTGAAGAAGATATTCAGGCAGCTAACAGATACATGAGAAAATGCTCTCAATCATTAGGCATTAGAGAAATGGAAATTAAAACTACGATGAGATTCCATCTCACACCAACAAGGCTGGCATTAATCCAAAAAACACAAAATAACAAATGTTGGAGAGGCTGCGGAGAGATGGGAACTCTTATACACTGCTGGTGGGAATGTCAAATGGTACAACCACTTTGGAAATCTATCTAGCGTTATCTTAAACAGTTAGAAATAGAACTACCATACAACCCAGAAATCCCACTCCTCGGAATATACCCTAGAGATACAAGAGCCTTCACACAAACAGATATATGCACACCCATGTTTATTGCAGCTCTGTTTACAATAGCAAAATGCTGGAAGCAACCAAGGTGTCCATCAACGGATGAATGGTTAAATAAATTGTGGCATATTCACACAATGGAATACTACACATCGATAAAGAACAGTGACGAATCTGTGAAACATTTCATAACATGGAGGAACCTGGAAGGCATTATGCTGAGCGAAATTAGTCAGAGGCAAAAGGACAAATATCGTATAAGACCACTATTATAAGATCTTGAGAAATGGTATAAACTGAGAACACATACTTTTGTGGTTACGAGGGGGCGAGGGAGGGAGGGTGGGAGAGGGTTTTTTACTGATTAATTAGTAGATAAGAACTGCTTTAGGTGAAGGGAAGGACAATACTCAATACATGGAAGGTCAGCTCAACTGGACTGGACCAAAAGCAAAGAAGTTTCCGGGATAGACTGAATGCTTCAAAGGTCAGCGGAGCAAGGGCGGGGGTTTGGGGACTATGGTTTAAGGGGAATTCTACGTCAATTGGCAAAATAATTCTATTATGAAAACATTCTGCATCCCACTTTGAAATGTGTCGTCTGGGGTCTTAAATGCTAACAAGTGGCCATCTAAGATACATCAATTTGTCTCAACCCACCTGGATCAAAGGAGAATGAAGAACACCAAGGTCTCACGATAAGTATGAGCCCAAGAGACAGAGAGGGCCACATGAACCAGAGACCTACATCATCCTGAGACCAGAAGAACTAGTTGGTGCCCGGCCACAACCAATGACTGCCCTGACAGGGAGCCAACAGAGAACCCCTGAGGGAGCAGGAGATCAGTGGGATGCAGACCCCAAATTCTCACAAAAAGACCATACTTAATTGTCTGACTGAGACTAGAGGAATCCCGGCAGTCATGGTCCCCAAACCTTCTGTTGGCCCAGGAGAGGAACCATTCCCAAAGACAACTCATCAGACATGAAAGGGACTGGACAGTGGGTAGGAGAGAGATGCTGATGAAGAGTGGGCTATTTGTATCAGATGGACACTTGAGACTGTGTTGGCATCTCCTGTCTGGAGGGGGGATGGGAGGATAGAGTTGGCAGCTGGCAAAATTGTCATGAGAGACTAGAAGGGCTGACTCATTGAGGGGGAGCAAGTGGGAGATCGGAGCAAGGTGTGTATAAACTTATATGTGACAATCTGACTTGATTTGTAAACGTTCACTTGAAGCTCAATAAAAGTTAATAAAAAAAAAAAAAGATTGACTTAAGAAAAAAAAATGATGAGTTGTGGGAAAATTGGAGCCCTTATCCATTGCTGGTGGGAATGCAAAATGGTACAGCCATTATGACAAATCCGACAGAGGTCTAATCTCTAAACTCTACAGGAAAATCCAACACCTCTACAACAAAAAGACAAATAATCCAATTTAAAAGTGGGCAAAGGATATGAACAGACACTTCACCAAAGAAGACATTCAGGCGGCTAACGGACAGATGAAGAAATGCTCACCATCACCAGCCATTAGAGAAATGCAAATCAAAACTGCAATGAGATACCATCTCACCCCAATATTACTGGTATGAATCCCCAAAAAAGAAAATAACAAATGTTGGAGAGACTTTGGGGAGATTGAAACTCTTACACACTGCTGGTGGGAATGCAAAATGGTACAACCATTTTGGAAAATGATATGGCACTTCCTTAAACAGCTAGAAATAGAAATACCATATGATCCAGCAATCCTGCTCCTAGGAATATATCCTAGAGAAATAAGAGCCATCACACAATAGACATATACACACCCATGTTCACTGCAGCATTATTCACAATAGCAAAAAGATGGAAACAACCTAAGTGCCCATCAAGAGATGAATGGATTAACGAATTATGGTGCATACACACAGTGGAATACTACGCAACAATAAAGAACAATGTTGAATCTGTGAAACATCTCACAACATGGATGAATCTGGAGGGCATTATGCTGAGTGAAATAAGTCAGTCACAAAATGGCAAATACTGTATGATGAGGAAGGGAGAGGGCAGTAGGGAGGAGTTATAAAGGGAAACTTTGGGAGATGATGAATAGGGTCTTGATCTTTATTTTGGTGATGGCTTTAAGGAGTATAGTTGTCAAAACTTAACACATTTGTACCCTTTGAATATGTGCAATTATTGCATGTCAATCATTCCTCAATAAAGCTGTTAAAAATGTTAGATCTTTATTTACCATACAGCACAGAAATTACACTTACAGAAATGAAAACATATATCCATGCAAAAAGTAGTAAACAATTGTTTGTAGCAGTAATGTTTATAATAGCACCAAAGTAGAAACAATTCAAATGTCATCAGTGAGTTAATGGATAAACAAAATGTGGTAAATCTGTGTAATGGAATTGAATTCAGCAACAAAAAGGAATGAACTACTGATATATGTTATAACATGTATGAACCTAAAAAACATTTCACAGATTCCATTTATATAAAATTTCTAGAAAAAGCATATCTATAGAAGGTAGATGAGTGGTTGCCTAAGGTTTGTGGTGAAAGTGAGGTTGTCTTCAATCAGGCATGAGGGAACTTTTGGGGGTGATGGAAATTTTCTGAAACTGGATTATAGTGATGATTGCATGATTCTATATAAATTTAATAAAATCATTGAACTGTACATTTACAAGTGAATTTTATGGCATGAAAATTACAGTTTAATAAAGATGTTCAAAAACATAAAATACCCAGGGAAGCAGTGAGCTACTGGTCATGCTAATGGTGAGTCAAGTAGGAAGCAACTCAGAAGCATTCTCCCAAATGCTTTTCTGGTTGATCAGATGGTCTGTGTTAGAGCCCCATCTTGAACAGTGGCTTTCATGTGGGACATTCTTAAAGGTGAAGTTAAAAAGATAACAAGCCAACCTGAGTTCCAAAACTACTTTTACATTATTTCAGCTATGTGGCAATAGGTAAAAACTGCATTATCCATAAGGCTTCCCAAGCTATATCATGGGAAAGGATTTTTTTTTTTCTGGATCGTTGTTTTCTGATCTTTAAAATATTTTCCGTAACTACTTTATGCTGTTAAATGAGATAATACATGTAGGGCTGCCCCTAGCATGTGTGGGGTATTTTTTTCAGGGTTCTTGTCTATATAAGAAATCTGATTTTAAAATATATTGCAAAATTCATTGGCCCATGTGAGTTATAATGATTTATCAATGATGGTTTAGAATAATGCTTAAAAGAGAGGTACCTATATATTTGTTTACTCAATTAACGTATGTGAAGACTCTTAATAGTGTCCAGGAATCATCTTTTCCTGTTCAGGTGCAGAAACCATCTCTTTATGTTCTTTCTTTATTTTCCTTATTGGCAAATGCACCATTCCTGTTTTGTATCTCTCACTCCAAATAGGTAGCAATGCTGTTATTACTCACAATGCCATGGCTCTTCAAAATCTGCTTATATTAGAAGAATATAGATATACTTGTCTCTCTAGTTCCTAATACCATTTCTTTAATGCTGGTTATATCCATTTCTCCCACTACCTCTCTGCCAGTTTGTTATACTGTGGCGGCTTTCCCGTTGCTGTGATATTGGAAGCCATGCCACCAGTATTCCAAACAGTAGCATGGTCACCAATGGTAGACAGGTTTTAGTGGCGCTTCCCGACTAAGACACACTAGGAAGAAAGGCCTGGCAATCTAATTCTGAAAATTAGCCAATGAAAACCTTATGGATCACAACAGAACATTGTCCAGCTTGCTTGCTTTGAACACATCATCAGAAGGAATCAATCTCTGGAGGAGGACATCATATTTGGTGACATAGAGGGCCACTGAGGGCAAGGAGGCCCTCAGTGAAATGGATTGACACAATGGTTGAAATGAGGAGATTGAACGTGCCAGTGATCATGAGGGTGACACAGGACAGGACAATGTTTTCTTCTGTTGTACGTAAGGTCGCCATGAGTTGAAGCAAACTCAGTGGCATCTATCTGTCTGTCTGTCTACCTATCTATCTATAATTACTAATGACATTGTATCATCCATAGGGCTACTCATCAATACTGGCATCCAATTACTCTTTCAGATATTGTTGATGAACTTTGTTTATGATGACCCAAATGCAAGTTATACCTAGAGTGTGCAGGAAAATGTGAACATAGAATAAATGTAAAACAACACATTTTCCAACCACGTTTTTTTCTGAACTCTTTTGGGCTTAATTACCCCATTTAAGAATGGGGTCTTTTATAATTAATGGTCTGACTGAGACTAGAGGAATCCCGGCGCTCATGGTCCCCAAACCTTCTGTTGGCCCAGGACAGGAACCATTTCCGAAGACAACTCATCAGACATGAAAGGGACTGGACAGTGGGTAGGAGAGAGATGCTGATGAAGAGTGAGCTAATGATATCAGGTGGACACTTGAGACTGTGTTGGCATCTCCTGTCTGGAGGGGGGAGGGGAGGATAGAGAGAGTTGGAAGCTGGCAAAACTGTCACGAAAGGAGAGACTGGAAGGGCTGACTCATTAGGGGGAGAGCAAGTGGGAGAATGGAGCAAGGTGTGTATAAACTTATATGTGACAATCTGACTTGATTTGTAAACGTTCACTTGAAGCTCAATAAAAGTTAATAAAAAAAAAATCATACACCTATGCTCATCTAAAGACTTCACCAAAAGAGTAAAAAGACCACCTACAGACTGGGAAAGAATTTTCAACTATGACATCTCCGACCAGCGCCTGATCTCTAAAATCTATATGATTCTGTCAAAACTCAACCACACAAAGACAAACAACCCAATCAAAAAGTGGGCAAAGGATATGAACACACACTTCACTAAAGAAGATATTCAGGCAGCTAACAGATACATGAGAAAATGCTCTCGATCATTAGCTGTTAGAGAAATGCAAATTAAAACTACGATGAGATTCCATCTCACTCCCACAAGGCTGGCATTAATCCAAAAAACACAAAATAATAAATGTTGGAGAGGCTGCAGAGAGATTGGAACTCTTACACACTGCTGGTGGGAATGTATAATGGTACAACCACTTTGGAAATCTATCTGGCGTTTAAAAGTAAGAAATAGAACTACCGTACAACCCAGAAATCCCACTCCTCGGAATATACCCTAGAGAAATAAGAGCCTTTACATGAACAGATACATGCACACGCATGTTTATTGCAGCTCTGTTTACAATAGCAAAAAGCTGGAAGCAACCAAGGTGTCCGTCAATGGATGAATGGTTAAATAAATTATGGTATATTCACACAATGGAATACTATGCATCGATAAAGAACAGTGACGAATCTGTGAAACATTTCATAACATGGAGGAACCTAGGAGGCATTATGCTGAGTGAAATTAGTCAGATGCAAAAGGACACATATTGTATAAGACCACTATTATAAAAAAAAAAAATTTAAGATCTTGAGAAATAGTATAAACTGAGAAGAACACATTCTTTTGTGGTTATGAGAGGAGGGAGGGAAGGAGGGTGGGAGAGGGTTATTTACTGATTAGTTAGTAGATAAGAACCACTTTAGGTGAAGGGAAGGACAATACTCTACAAGGAAGGTCAGCTCAACTGGACTGGACCAAAAGCAAAGAAGTTTCCGGGATAAAGTGAATGCTTCGAAGGTCAGCAGAGCAAGGGCGGGGGTTTGGGGACTATGGCTTCAGGGGACTTCTAAGTCAATTGGCAAAATAAATTCTATTAAGAAAACATTTTGCATCCCACTTTGAAGTGTGGCATCTGGGGTCCTAAATGCTAACTAGTGGCCATCTAAGATGCATCAATTTGTCTCAACCCACCTGGATCAAAGGAGAATGAAGAACACCAGGGTCACAAGGTGATTATGAGCCCAAGAGACAGAAAGGGCCACATGAACCAGAGACTGCATCATCCTGAGACCAGAAGAACTAGATGGTGCCTGGCTACAACCGATGACTGCCCTGACAGGGAACACAACAGAGAACTCCTGAGGGAGCAGGAGAACAGTGGGATGCAGACCCCAAATTCTCATAAAAAGACCAGATTTAACGGTCTGACTGAGACTAGAAGGACCCCGGTGGTCATGGCCCCCAGACCTTCTGTTGGTCCAGGACAGGACCCGTTCCCGAAGCCAACTCTTCAAACATGGATTGGACTGGACAATGGTTTGGAGAGGGATGCTGGTGAGCAGTGAGCTTCTTGGATCAGGTGGACACTTGAGACTATGTTGGCATCTCCTGCCTGGGGGGGAGCTGAGAGGATGGAGGGGGTTAGAAGCTGGTGAAATGGACACAAAAAGAGAGAGTGGAGGGAGGGATCAGTCTGTCTCATTAGAGGGAGAGTAATTGGGAGTATGTAGCAAAGTGTACAAAAGTTTTTGTGTGAGAGACTGACTTGATTTGTAAACTTTCACTTAAAGCACAATAAAAATTATAAAAAAATTAAAGAAAAAAGAATGGGGTCTCTTTCCATTTTGACTGCACCTCTGCCTTCTATGCACTGCCACCAGAGAGGATGACAGGCAAGGATTGTGTGGGCTAAGTGAAAAGAATGATCCTGTTCATGCAAGGATTATCCATGACTCATGCTGCAATACTTAAGACCTACTAAGGAGATCACAGTGTTACCACATCAAGTGGAGGTAAAAGAAAGTCCTGATGTCATTGTAGAGCAACATTCTAAAAAGCCCTCAGAGGAGATAGGTATGTCCACTCCTGAAGGACTGCTTGACAAATGACACAAAGCCTGCAAGGACTTGAGGAAACCAGAACCCTGAGTGTGCACAGGCTAAAGAATGCCTACCACTACCCCTGATGTTTTTTGATAGGGGGTTACACTGTGGACATAATATGGATGGGTGAGAGCCAAAGCACAGATCCACACACAGCTCAAACCCAAGGGTCAGAGATGGACCATCAGTAACCCTAAACTTGTCAGCACCATTCTGGTGGTCCAATCATGTGCAATTCTATGAAAAAATATTTCACACGCCAGTAGAATTGATCTGCTTGATAGGTCTCTCTCCTAGAACTAGGGTCCAACTGGAAGCCCTTAGGATGACACCAAGTCACAAGACCCAATGTTCCTCAGGGCATCTGGTTGACCTGGTGTGCTGGGTAGAGTCAGAGATCACCTGGAAACAGAGTCCAAAGCCCATGCAGGTCCTATTTCAAGTTTAGCATGCCCTGCTCAGATGGCAGTGCCAGCCCTGGCTACATCCAACCACTGGAGAGGGGCTAAAAGATTTCAATTTAGGCACTCCAAAGCATGGGACCCGCTGAAGGACCCTGCTTACCTGGGTCTAAGGGTGGGTACAGCACACATTAAAAAAAAAAAGTTGCCATTGAGTTGTTCCTGACTCATGATGATCCTATGTGTGTCAGGGTAGAACTGTGCTTCACAGGGGTTTCAATGTCTGATTTTTTGGAAGTAGATTTCCAGGTCTTTCTTCTAAGGTACCTCTGTGTGGACTCAAATCACCAATTTTTCAGTTAGCAGCCAAGAACTTAACTGTTTGTGCCACCCAGGGACTACACTGAATATATATCAATCACTTAATACAGTGTTTGAAAAAATTGTAAGTGCTCAGTAAATCATAGCTAATTTTTACTTCTTTTCAAGTAATTCATTAATGAGATTTTATAATCAAGTAACAATTTATCCCTACTTTAAGGACTGGTGACATTAAAGCGAATGAAGCAGAGTTTTAGAAAGAGATGCTGGCCACTCAGGTTGGGATTCATGGGGCAGCGTTCCTTTGATAGGGTTCCTGTCTCCATTGCATCAGTACCCCCAGAGTTGGCCAGATTTTTAGGTTTTTACCCATACTAAGTAAATTCACAGAAGTTTAATATTTATAAACTAGAGTGCCATCTTATAAATGTAAAAGAGAACTAATACTATTATACAGACTCAAATATTTGTCATCTTGAGGGCACATTCTCTATCCTATGGGAAACTTCACGGGAAATAAAATAAATCTCAAAACCACTGCTGGGTGAGTCTTGAATGGAAGCAAGTGGAGGGAGTGGGCTATCTTCCCGAATGACACATGTGGAGTCCAGTGCAGTGATCTCGAGTGTAGGATGAACTATTTAAATAGCCCAGACCCTGGGGTCATCATGAGGTTTTTACTTCAGACAGGGCTGGAAACACATGGTTAGGTGTCTCTGCAGTCCACTGAGCATTGGCATACAGAGTTTCAATAGGAATGTTTCCCAACTCTTGCCATTATAATGGTGTGGTTGGGAGATGTTATGAACACACACAATGCAGGGGATGTTTTAAATTCATGCTCTAAGCAAGGAAGCAATTACTTCCATCAGAAGTCCAGAATGCTCCATCTTTGACAATAGAATATTGCTTATAACCAATAAATTATATGAGGTCAAAAGGGCAACATTTGCCCAAAAGCAAAGATGAGAAGGCAGGAAAGAAGGGCAGAAAATCTGGACGAAAGGAAATGGGGAACATAGGATGGGAATGGGGAGAGAACTGACACATTGTGGGGAATGAAACCAATGTCACGGATGTTTATGTTTTGGGAAACTAATTTGCTCTGTAAACTTTCACCTAATGCACAATAAAAAATTTTTAAAGAAGAAAAGGATATTGCTCATAACCCAAGAAAGCATACATGTGGGATACAGCAGGGAAGGGGATCAGGGAGAAAGAGATAATTGAGTGATGAATGAATGAATGAGCAAATATAGGAACTTCAGCATCCATCATTTTTTCTAGGTTAATTGGCAGGATTGGAAACCCATGTTTTGTGGGGTATATTGTTAGGGGGACTCCTTTATGGAAATTTTGTGCAAACACATTAAGAGTGAAGATTTTGAAGCAGGAAGTGGATATCTCAGGGCAGAGAGCATAGGACTTGCTGAAGAGCATCAGCAGGACTTAGAAGGACAGGATGGCTGAGGGTATTAGAACAGAGAACTTTACCTCACCTAGCTCTGGGGAAGGGCTGCCACCAGTTGCTTATAGACATGTTGTAGCTACTTATAAACGCTGAAGACCTTCCCAAGTTACTTAGACTGGCAGATAGAGTTTGTACACGTAGAGGGGAGAAGGTGGCCAATTCAGGGAAAGAAATGAGAAGGGGGGAAATAAGATATGATTTAAATAGTAGGGAGAAGTGGGGGAGAGTTTGGGAAGGGGCATCTTAGGAAGATGCCTAAAGCTAAACTGTGGAGTTTGGTCATAAAGGAATAGCCTCTTGATAAGAACAGTGGCATGAAGTGGTTCCCTTATGACCTACAATGTTAAGGCTGCTATAATTCCTCACAAAATGATTCCTCACAAAATGGTGTCTGGTTTCCAAAGCAAGTGATCTCAAAAAGAAAGAGAACTAGGTGAGAGATATATTCTTTTTGTGACCTGGACTCACATCCAATCACTTTTGCCGTGTTCTGTTGGTTGGGACATTTACAAGCCCATCCAAGTTCAAGGGATGGAGAAATTGACTCATCTCTTTATGGGTGATGGTAAGGTCCTAGGAGAGCATGTGGAATGAAATGTTGCCAGAACAATTTTTGGAAAATATAGCGTGGCACATGGGATTTTAGAAAAACTCTTGTGGGTGAATTTTGATGGATAGATTTTCAAAAGAAAAAAGAAAAACTCGGAGCTAAATGGAAATATAAATGAAAAATTGTGTAAATGGGAAATGAGGATAAAGGACAAAGTTGAGAGATAGTTAAAAGAAATGACCAGACTTTTTGTGCTCTTTATATTAATAAGGGAAGGAAGGAGAGAGCAGTCAGTGATGACTCCTTGGATTTGTACATATGATCACAAATGAACTTTTGAAAAAGGAAGAAAGGCACCAGAGAAATGCAGGTGGCTGTACGTGTGATGCACATGGTGAATATGTCCATAAAGGGGGGAAGAAGTATATAAGACTGACATAAATGTGTATGAACAGTGTTAAGAAGGCCGAGGCCCAGAGTGAGTTAAGACATGTGGAAAATATAAAAAACACAAAAAGACTCCTTTGGTCATGCACGAAACAAGAACAGAGAAAAGAAATGGTCACCAAATGTGAGTAGGTCACAGGGTAAAAGCAAAATGCTTCAACTTTCTTTTCTTCACAATTAAAAAGAAGGATCTTCATCCCCCAAAATATGTAACAAACAGTGTATTGAGGGACAAAGGGACAAAAGTGTTAGGGAGATATTAAGAGAGCTCTTACATAATAAAATGGATTTAGATTATATCCTGGGCACTGAAAGAATTTACAAGTGATATTTGAGGAGTGTTGGAGGATGTGGAAAGCTCCAGAAGAATAGAGATGGTGTTGCAGGTTGCGTTCCCTAGGAAATAGACTCTTAGAGACTTGCATAGAAGACATTTACTAGGGAATGCCTTCAGGATCAACCCTAGTGGAGGAATAAAGGACACAGAAGTGGACAGAGGGAGAATTTGAACTGCAATGCAGTCAACAAAGGCCTTGGCTGATCTTTTGGTGGGCTCTGGATTTGGAAGGGCCTTGCAGAGTTGTCTTATCTTGAAGCAAGAGGGCCAGGCCTTTATAATCTCCCTTCCACCAGTCTTTGAATGTGGGCTTAACCCCACCCCAGGAGAGGGTGACTTTAGGCAAAGGGACTCTCTTTAGCAGAGGGTAATGCCCAGACAGCAGCTCAGCTATAAGTCATCAACAACCAAAATGTCCAGCAGCTGGGGGCATGAGTCCCTCAGTCCTGAAGGGGTTATCTGGGCAGTGTACTACTGTGCTATTTCAATTCACAAAAGGGAGAGAAATTTAGATTCCACAAATTATACAGTGTACCTCAACCAAATTCTAGCATGATTATTACGTAGATGATCTGGGAGCCTTTAGAAAAAGAAATAGTGGCTACTAAGAATCCAGGTAGGCTCATTGAGCACAAGGAACACTAGTGTTAAATGCATGAATTTGTTAGTGTCTATCATGGTGAAAGCCATCAGGACTCCTCTTAGCTTTGCCTTTTTCAACATTTTAAATCAGTTACCTGGCTGAAAAAATACAAGACACATTTATTAAATCTGAAAATGACCCAGAGTTTGAAGGATGGCCAAAATCAAAAAACAAAGAAAGAAAAGAAAAGAATTATAAAAATCCTGGTCAAAAATAATCAACAAAATGGAATTTAGTGGGGATAAATGTAAAGCACCTCACCGAGATCCAAAGAAGTACAAGAAGGGGCAGCTCCTAATGAAGAAGACCTGCAAGATTTAGTTGGTTTTAATATAAATTTGAGTCAGCAGCGTCACATGATTTTCAAGGAAGCTAATTCCATATTAGGATTCATTAAGAGAAATGTGGTGTCCAAAACAACTAAAATAAATTCTAATTTATCAGAGGCTTTATTAGCGAGAGTGTCCTACCAGAAATTAAGTATGTGAGGTTTTTGTCTTCTTTAGAGAGAACTTATCAGATAATATAACAGTGCATGCAGGAACAGGAAACCTGCCTCAGAAGGAGTAGTGGCCTTTGAATCCCTGAAGGTGGACTTCTCATCATGATCAAATTGGGCACCTTAGAAGGTATGTCCAAAGATATTAAAGTGGCTTTCATGATTCCTGCCACCTTTATATAACCCTACCCTCTTGAGTATGGATAGGATCTATGACTTGCTTCTAACCAATAGAACATGGCAAAGATGATAAGATGCTTCTCCTATAATTATGCTAGGTTGTATGTACTTCTATCTTGCTAGAAGACTTGAATTTTTTCTCCCTTACTGGCACTGAAGAAGCAAACTGCCATATTGTAAGGGGGTTTATGGAGAGGATCACTTGGCAAGGAACTATGGGAAGCCTCTAGGAGCTGAGGGGAGCCTCCAGCAGACAGCCCACAAGAACTGAAGCTCTACAACCAAAAGGAAACAAATTCTGCCAATGAACTAAGTGAGCCAGGAAGCAGATCCATCCCCAGTTAGATTCCAGATAAGAACTGAGCCCTGGCAAACACCTGGATTGCAGCCTTGCAGAAAAAAAAAAAAATATATATATATATATATATATAATTTTTTATATATATATATATTTTTGCAGAGGATCCAGCTAAATTGTGCCCAAACTTTTGACTCACATAAACTGTGAGATAATAAATAGGTGTTATGTAGGGTTTTTTTTTTATGTAGGTGGAGCCAAGATGGTGTAGACAGATGCTTCCAGAGAGCCCTCTTTACAACAAAGACCCAAAAAAACAAGTGAAATGAGTATATTTATGACAAGCTAGGACTCCTGAGCATCAAAGGCAAGCTTAGAAAATGAACTGAGGGGCAGGGGAAGAGTCGGTTCAGAAGTGGAGAGGAGTTACCGGACCTGAATCATGGGGAGCCCTCAGGCACCATTCCCTAAGTGGGGGTGGTGGGCTGGTACTAGCACTTGGCCACAGTTTCCTCAGGGAGAAGCATCCAGCCACACAGCCTACTCATACCTCTGGAACCAGAGAAGAATGGTGCTCTCGGCAAAAGCTAAGCACTTGTGTGTATTTTACCGCTTCCCCCTGCCCCCAAGCTGGCTTCAGCAGCTGAATTCCCCAGGCCTGAGATAGGCCTTGATGAGCACCTAGAGCCTTGGAGATGGAAAAAATTTGCAATAGGGGGAAAAGATAATTTGCCAGCACCACTAACTGGAGGAGCTCAGGACAGAAGTGGCTCCTGTCCAGACATACACAGTGAGTGCACTTTAGTACCTTTCCCCTCTGCATGGACCTGTGTGGGCCTATTTCAGGAGAATAGGCCCTTGGTGGCAGACTCCAACCATTTCAGCTGCGTGGTGGAGAGGTGGGTGTTTGATGTTTGACATTGCTTAGCCTATTAAACAGGGTCCTCATCTACCCACATCAGAGGCCTAAGGACTGGTAGCTCCACTCAGGTCACCCAGCCACCCATGACAGAGGTCCAAGGGTAACTGGTACCTCCCAGTCCTTACAACCAATAACATCGGGTGCCCATGGTCCATCTGCAGAACGCACCCACAAGTATGCTTTAGGGATCAGGGACACGCTTTCCTCAGAGACACATGGTGGATGATTCTCAGCCCCCTGTCATGTTCAGAGTGCAACCCCCTGCTGCAACAAGATACTGGTACCTACACCAATCACCCCTGCCCCTCTAAGACTGTAGGACAGAGCCTGTACCACGCACTTGATGGTCAGCTACCTGGACACCTGAGATGAATTTACACAAGAAAAGTGAATGGACTCCAAGACTGATGTACCTGATAACAGCTCTAGCCATCTGGGGACAGGACGTCAGAGCTCCAAAGGTAAAAATAATCAAGCTAGCTCACTCAAGCAACCTATTTGGGCATATCAAAACAAAACAAAGCAAAAAGCTATGATACAGTAAGCAAACATAAAATAAACTAATACAATAACTTATAGATGGCTTGGAGACAACAATCAATATCAAGTCAAATAAAGAAACAGACCATGATCACCTCAACAGGCTCTCAAAACAAAGAATGCAGGGATCTTCTAGATGAAAGTGAATTCCTGGAATTACCAGAGGCAGAATACAAAAGATTAATATACAGAACCCTTCGAGACATCAGGAAGAAAATGAGGCAATACGCAGAACAAGCCAAGGAACACACAGATAAAGCAATAGAAGTAATTAAAAAGATTATTCAGGAACATAATGAAAAATTTAATAAGCTGGAAAAATCCACAGACAGAAATCAGAAATTCAGAAGATTAACAATAAAATTGCTGAAGTAGACAACTCAATGGAAAGTCAGAGGAGCAGAACTGAGCAAGGGGAAGGCAGAGTCTCTGAACTTGAAGATAAATCACTTGGCACTAATATATTCGAAGGAAAATCAGATAACAGAATTTTAAAAAATGAAGAAAGCTTAAGAATCATGTGTGACTCTATCAAGAGAAATAACCTATGAGTGATTGGAGTACCAGAACAGGGAGGGATAACAGAAAATACAGAGAGAATTGTTGAAGTATTGTTGGCAGAAAACTTCCCTGATATTGTGAAAAATGAGATCATATCTATCCAAAATGCTCATCGAACTCCACATAAGGTAGATGTTAAAAAGAAAGTCACCAAGACATATTACAATCAAACTTGCCAAAACCAAAGATAAAGAGAAAATGTTAAGAGCAGCTAGGGACAAATGAAAAGTCACCTACAAAGGAGAGCCAGTAAGAATACGCTTGGACTACTTGGCAGAAACCATGCAGGCAAGAAGGCAATGGGATGACATATTTAAGAAATTAAAGGAAAAAAAATTGCCAGCCAAGAATCATATATCCAGCAAGACTGTCTCTTAAATATGAAGGTGAAATTAGGGCATTTCCAGATAAACAGAAGTTTAGGGAATTTGTACAAACCAGGCCAAAACTGCAAGAAATACGAAAGGGAGTTCTTTGGTTAGAAAATCAATAATATCAGGTATCAACCCAAGACTAGAACACTGGGCAGAGCAATAAGAAGTCAACCCAGACAGGAAAATCAAAAAAATAAAGCAAGATTTAAAAAAACACTCAAAACAGGGTAACGGTGATGCTATTATGTAAAAGAAGACAACATTAAAACAATAAAGAGGGACTAAGAAGTCATTTTTTTTTTTAAGAAGTCATACATCTTCTGTATGCAGAGGAAGGTACGGTGATACAAAGAAATAAAAGTTAAGTTTAAATTTAGAAAAATGGGGGTAAATAATAAGGTAACCACAAAGTAGACAAACTATCCTACACATCAAAATAAAACACAAGAAAAAAAAGAGACTCAGAAGAAACAAAATGAACAACAACAACAATGGATAGGAAGAAAGGACAATGTATAAAGATAATCAACTCAGCACATAAAATTAAGTGGGAAAAAGAAACTGTCAACAACACACACAGAAAGACATCAAATTGGTAGCACTAAATTCATACCTACCCATAATTACGCTGAATGTAAATAGACTAAATGCACCAATAAAGAGACAGGGAGTGGGAGAATGGATTAAAAAACACAAACCCTCTATACGCTGCCTACAAGAGACACACATTAGATTTAGAAACACAAAAAACTAAAACTCAAAGGATGGAAAAAATATATCAAGCAAACAACAATCAAAAAAGAGCAGGAGGGGCAAAATTAATTTCAGACAAAACAGGCTTTAAAGTTAAATCCATCAGAAAGGATAAGGAAGGACACTATATAATGATTAAAGGGACAATACACCAAGAAGATATAACCATATTAAATATTTATGGACCCAATGACAGGGCTGCAAGATACATAAAACAAACTCTATCAGCATTGAAAAGTGAGATAGACAGCTCCACAATAATAGGAGACTTCAACACACCACTTTCGGTGAAGCATAGGACATCCAGAAAGAAGCTGAATAAAGACACAGAAGATCTAAATGCCACAATCAACCAAATTGACCTCATAGACGTATACAGAACACTCCACCCAACAACAACCAAGTATACTTTCTTTTCTAGTGCACATGGAACATTCTCTAGAATAGGCCACATATTAGGTCATAAAACAAGCCTTAGCAGAATCCAAAACTTTGAAATATTACAAAGCATCTTCTCTGACCATAAGGCCATAAAAGTGGAAATCAATACCAGAAAAGGCAGGGAAAAGAAATCAAACACTCAGAAACTGAGCAATACCCTGCTTAAAAAAGATTGGATTGTAGAGACATTAAGAATGGAAGAAAGAAATTCGTAGAATCCAATGAGAATGAAAACCCTTCCTATCAGAACCTTTGGGACACAGCAAAAGTGGTGCTCAGAGACCAATTTATATCAATAAATGCACACATACAAAAAGAAGAAAGGGCCAAAATCAAATAATTATCCCTACAACTTGAACAAATAGAAAGAGAGCAATAAAAGAAACCCACAGGCACCAGAAGAAAACAAATAATAAAAATTAGAGCTGAACTTAATGAAATAGAAAACAGAAAATCAATTGAAAGAATTAACAAGACCAAAGCTGGTTTTTAGAAAAAAACAACAAAATTGATAAACCATTGACCAGAATGACAAAAGAAAAACAGGAGAGGAACCAAATAACCCGAAAAAGAAATGAGATGGGCGATATTACAACAGATCCAACTAAAATTAAAAGAATCGTATCAGATTACTCTGAAAAATTGTACTCTAACAAATTTGAAAACCTAGAAGAAATGGATCAATTCCTAGAAACATACTACCTACCTAAACTAACACAAACAGAGGTAGAACTACTAAATAGACCAATAACAAAGAAGAGATTGAAAAGGTAATCAAAAAACTCCCAACAACAACAAAAAAAAGCCCTGGCCTGGATGGCTTCACTGCAGAATGCTACCAAACTTTCAGAGAAGAGTTAACACCACTACTACTAAAGGTATTTCAGAGCATAGAAAAGGACGGAATACTCCCAAACTCATTCTATGAGGACACCATATCCCTGATACCAAAAGCAGATAAAGACACCACAAAAAAAAGAAAATTACAGACCTATCTCCTTCACGAACTTAGATGCAAAAATCCTCAACAAAATTCTAGCCAATAGAATTCAACAACATATCAAAAAAAAAAAAAATTCACCATGACCAAATGGGATTCATACCAGGTATGCAGGGATGGTTCAGCATTAGAAAAACAATTAATGTAATCCACCTCATAAATAAAACCAAAGACAAGAATCACATGATTTTATCAATTGATGCAGAAAAGGCATTTGACAAAGTCCAACACTCATTCATGATAAAAACTCTCAGCAAAATAGGAATAGAAGGAAAATTCCTCAACATGATAAAGGGCATTTATACAAAGCCCACGGCCAATGTCATCCTAAACGGAGACAGCCTGAAAGCATTCCCCTTAAGATCCAGAACCAGACAAGGATGACCTTTATCACCACTCTTATTCGACATTGTGCTGGAGGTCCTGGCTAGAGCAATTAGGCTAGACGAAGAAATAAAGAGCATCCAGATTGGCAAGGAAGTAAAATTATCTCTATTTGCAGACGACATGATCTTATACACAGAAAACCCTAAGGAATCCTCAAGAAAACTACTGAAACTAGTAGAAGAGTTCAGCAGAGTATTGGGATACAAGACAAACATACGAAAATCAGTTGGATTCCTCTACATCAACAAAAAGAACATTGAAGAGGAAATCATCAAATCAATACCATTTCCAGCAGCCCCGAAGAAGATAGAATACTTAGGAATAAATCTTACCAGAGACGTAAAAACGTATACAAAGAAAACTAAAAAACGCTTCTGCAAGAAACCAAAAGAGACCTACATAAATGGAAAAACATACCTGGCTCATGGATGGGAAGACTTAACATTATAAAAACGTCTATTCTACCAAAAGCGATCTATAGATTTAATGCAGTTCCGATCCAAATTCCAACAACATTCTTTAATGAGTTGGAGAAACAAATCACCAACTTCATATGGAAGGGAAAGAGGCCCTGGATAAGTAAAGCATTACTGAAAAAGAAGAACAAAGTGGGAGACCTTACTCTACATGATTTTATTACCTATTATACTGCCACAGTAGTCAAAACAGCCTGGTACTGGTACAACAGATACACAGACCAATGGAACAGAGTTGAGAATCCAGAGATAAATCCGTCCACATATGAGCAGTTGATATTTGACAAAGGCTCCAAATCAGTGAAGTGGGGAAAAGACAGTCTTTTTAACAAATGGTTCTGGCATAACTGGATATCCATCTGCAGAAAAATGAAACAAGACCCACACCTCACTCCATGCATAAAAAGGAGCTCAAAATGGATCAAAGACCTAAATATAAAATCTAAAATGATGAAGATCATGGAAGAAAAAAAAGGGACAACGTTAGGAGCCTAATACATGGCATAAAGATTATACAAAACATTACTAAAAATGCAGAAGAAAAACTAGATAACTGGGAGCTCCTAAAAATCAAACACCTATGGCTTGTCCAAAGACTTCTCCAAAAGAGTAAAAAGATTACCTACAGACTGGGAAAAAGTTTTTAGCTATGACATTTCTGATCAGTGTTTGATCTCTAAAATCTACATGTTACTGCAAAAACTCAACTACAAAAAGACAAATAACCCAATTAAAAAATGGGCAAAATCTATGAACAGACGCTTCACTAAAGAAGACATTAAGGTAGCTGACACATGAGAAAAAATTCACTATCATTAGCCATTAGAGAAATGCAGATCAAAACTACCATGAGATTTCATCTCACTCCAACAAGGCTGGCATTAATCCAAAACACAGAAAATAATCCATGTTGGAGAGGCTGGAACACTTCTACACTGCTGGTGGGAATGTAAAATGGTATAACCACTTTGGAAATCGATTTGGCTCTTCCTTAAAAAGCTAGAAATAGAACTACCATATGATCCAGCAATCCCACTTCTTGGAATATATCCTAGAAAAATAAGAGCCTTTACACGAACAGATATATGCACACTCATGTTCATTGCAGTAATATTTACAATAGCATAAAGATGGAAGCAACCAAAGTGCCCGTCAACGGATGAATGGATAAATAAATTATGGTATATTCACACAGTGGAGTACTACAAATGGATAAAGAACAATGATGAAACTGTGAAACATTTCATAACATGGAGGAATCTGGAAGGCATTATTCTGAGTGAAATTAGTTGGTTGCAAGAGGACAAATATTGTATAAGACCACTATTATGAGAACTCAAGAATTAGTTTAAACAGAGAAGAAAATATTCTTTGATGGTTACAAGACGGGGAGGGAGGGAGGGGGGGAGAGGGGCACCCTCTAATTAGATAATTAGATCTAATTAGACAGTAGATAAGAACTACTTTAGGTGACAGGAAAGACAACACACCACACAGTACAGGCTAGGTCAGCACAACTGGACTATTCAAAAGCAATGAAGTTTCCTGAATAAACTGAGTGCTTCAAAGGCCAGCATAGCAGGGACGGGGGTTTGGGGACCATGGTTTCAGGGGACATCTAAGTCACTTGGCATAATGAAATCTATTAAGAAAACATTCTGCATCCCACTTTGCAGAGAGGCATCTGGGGTCTTAAACGCTAGCATGTGACCATCTAAGATGCAACAATTGGTCTCAACCCACCTGGATCAAAGGAGAATAAAGAACACCAAGGATGCAAGGTAATTACGAGCCCGAGAGACAGAAAGGGCCACATAAACCAGAGACTACATCAGCCTGGGACCAGAAGAGCTAGATGGTGCCCGGCTACAACTGATGACTGCCCTGATAGGGAACACAACTGAGAACCCCCGAGGGAGCATGAGAGCAGTGGGATGCAGACCCCAAATTCTCGTAAAAAGACCAGACTTAATGGTCTGACTGAGACTTGAAGGACCCCGTGGATCATGGCCCCCAGACCTTCTGTTGCCCCAGGACAGGAACCATTCCTGAAGCCAGCTCTTCAGGCAGAGAGTGGACTGGACAATGGGTTGGAGAGGAATGCTGGTGAGGAGTGAGCTTCTCAGATCAGGTGGACACTTGAGACTATGTTGGCATCTCCTCCCTGGCGGGGAGATGAGAGGGTGGAGGGGGTTAGAAGCTGGCAAAATGGACAGGAAAAGAGAGAGTGGAGGGAGAGAG
The DNA here is from genome assembly GCF_024166365.1 of Elephas maximus indicus. Classification (NCBI taxonomy): domain Eukaryota; kingdom Metazoa; phylum Chordata; class Mammalia; order Proboscidea; family Elephantidae; genus Elephas; species Elephas maximus. The sequence goes on from NC_064846.1 coordinate 126,806,286, forward strand.
CTGGCTGTCTCATTAAGGGGAGAGTAATTGGAAGTGTGTAGCAAGGTGTATATGGGTTTTTTTGTGAGATGCTGACTTGATTTGTAAACTTTCACTTAAAGCACAATAAAAATTTTTAAAAAGTAACAATAAAAAAATTTTTTCATAAAAAATATTAAAAAAAATATGTGTTATTTTAAGCTTCTAAGTTTGTGGTGACTTGCTACTTAGCAGTAGATAACACAGAAGAGAAGGTACAGAACGAAGAAAACCCTACTGATCTATGAGAAAAGAGAAGTCACTTCTGGGAATGGAGTACCTCTTTAGGAAGGGAAAAAGTGTAGGGGTGGTGGAGGTGATAAATACCCGATAACTCACATGCCCATATCTGATCCAATCACTGTAGCTGGGGAAGGTGACACTATGATTGATCAGGCATGGATCATGTGACCACATCTGAACATGTGGTCTAGGGGACATGTAGCAGACTCTTTTTTTAAAAAATAATTTTTATTGTGCTTTAAGTGAAAGTTTACAAATCAAGTCAGTCTCTCACCCAAAAACCTATATACACCTTGCTACACACTCCCAATTACTCTCCCCCTAATGAGACAGCCTGCTCTCTCCCTCCACTCTCTCTTTTCGTGTCCTTTTTGCCAGCTTCTAACCCCCTCCACCCTCTCATCTCCCCTCCAGGCAGGAGATGCCAACATAGTCTCAAGTGTCCACCTGATCCAAGAAGGTCACTCCTCACCAGCATCCCTCCCCAACCCATTGTCCAGTCCAATCCCTTTCTGAAGAGTTGGCTTCAGGAATGGTGCCTGTCGTGGGGCAACAGAAGGTCTGGGGGCCATGGCCACCGGGGTCCTTCAAGTCTCAGTCAGACCATTAAGTCTGGTCTTATGAGATGTAGCAGACCCTTTTGATGTTCTTTCCCTCAGCCCATCTACTAGTTCACTGGTAGCTGCAGAAGACAGTTTCCATCATGCTAACAGTTTTCCATTTCAAGTGTTCAAGCCTCTTTGCTGCTGTACCTGAGGCCTTGCTCAGCTTTCCTGAGGGCAGCCCAGAAGTGCCAGATATTTCACACACCCCAAGGGCGACCTCCAACCAGTGAAGGGTGGGAGTAAATGGATAAATGGCTCTGGTTCCTTGTCCCTTGATGGAACAATTGTGAGGCATGTTCCACACAATTCCACCAAGGCTCTCTAGTGGGGCTGAGCAAACTACACGTCAGCACATCCTCTATTGGCTTTCCTCCCTTCCTATTCTCACTTTTGCCACTCTACTTGGGCTTCTGGGATTACCTCTGAAATTAACCACCTGTACCCAAATCTAGGGTCGCTATGAGTTGGGATCGAATTGACAGCACTGGGTTTGGGTTTTCCCAAATCCTTGTTTCACAGTCTGCATTTTGAGAAGCCCAAACTAAGATGGGCGGTGGGGGTAAGGAGGGTGTCAGGTCCACTTGTGTCACCAGAACTGAAGAGAGGTGGGGTTTTCACAGAGGAAAATCAAAGGAAATGCATTCTGGGCAGATCAAAATACCAGATTTCACTGCAGTGTGTTTGATTTTGGGAATTTTGCCAAGTTCATTGCTCTTATTCTACTGGGGATATTAGTATTAGCATTGTACACTTCTAAACCTGGTCATTCCCCTTACCATAGAAAACCCCTGGCAAATAAGGAGGCAAGTTAGTGTGGTATGGATTGGGACAAGCCCATCCTTTCACTTGGAAGAAAAAAAAAAGCAGTCAAAATACAGGTTTAGTGTACAGCTCAGTAATGTTATCTCTCTATTCTTAAAGGTAAACTTTGAGGGAAAATTTAACAAACTATGAAGAAAATGTCGGTTTACATACATATGGGATATTTTGTTTCAATGTCAATAACAAGATTTAGACAATACCTTATTGTTTATTTGCCTTTATAAAACTAAGGATATAATGGCAGAGAAAATATCCATTCTCACCTTGTTCTTAATAATCAGCACTCTGTATTAATGGGAATAACAATGTGCCCAGCTAAAACTACCATCTCTTGCAGATAGGGGCATCCAGTGAAATGTAAGTAGAACTGCTGTGTGGGACTCCATGGAAGGGTCCTTAAAGAGTACTGATACAACTGGGAGATATGCCTTTTTTTTTTTCTTCCCCCTTTCCACCTTTCTGATGCCTAGGTTGTTAGAGCTCTGAAGCCATCTTGGATGATGAGGCAGCCTTGAAAATGTAAGCTATGTGTTAAGATGGAGGAGTAGAGAGAATAAAGTGCCTCAGCCTCTGACAACTATAGACATGCCATACCAGCCCTGACAGCTTATCACCATGTTTCATTTATGTGAATAAAAATAAACTTTAATTGTGCTTAAGACGTTGTTATTTGGCTTTTATGTTGTGTTCAACCAAACCTAATCCTAGCCAATACACATATACACACATTAAACCATAAACAGTTGAAATCTCACTCAAACTTATCAAGGGGGTAGATGGTTAATTAATATCAGCAATATGTATTCTTTCACAATTCAAGCCTACTTCCACAGTAAAAGTAATTATAATTTTCATGAATGTATCCACAAACATAATCACAGCTTAATAACACTAGTGTTTGGGAGTAGACTTCAACAACAGAGAAATCAAAAAAGGAAACACATCAGTTTGCAACTTTTTCTCCCTCTTGAATATCCTAGATTCAAAGATATTATATAGTTTGAAAGAAACTTATTAAGCATCTATTTTAATTCCCTCATTTTAGAAAGAAGGAAACTGTGGTCATCCTCTATGGTCGCTCTATCACCAAGTTCTGAAAATCTTCCCAATATGACAGATTTATCCCTCTCCTTCACGTTCACTCCTAACAGCAAAACAGCTCTCACCACTTCACTTGTACACTGCAATCACCTCCTCACTGGATCTATCGTCTCCCTTTCCTTCAGTTAATCCTGTACAGCTCTACTGTGATAACGATCCTTACAAACCCTACTTTTGCCCAGTGACTTCCCTTTTAGAGCACTTCCAATGGTATCTGATGGTCTAATCAGTCAACCATAGTCAGTCCTTAGCTCTAAATTTTACCCTTCCACATTTGACTGTGATCCAGAGAAAGCATTTACATAAATCTTTACTACCTTAAAGGGTTCATTCATGTCTCAATAATGTATCCATTGGATTGAGCATCACCTTGTACACTCAGGCAACATTTCAATTTACTGATGCCAAACTGCTATGTCGTTCTGAAAGAGGACCACAATTGTTGGGAAGCTGTTTTTAATGGAAGAGCAGTACTTGAGCTGGCTTCGGGTGACTGGGAACTGGGTGGTGGACAAGCACAGCTGTCTGATGGAGCTGTGACTAGCTGTGAAGGGGCATGCAAACAGGAGAAGGTTAAGACGGAGGAAAAAGGTAATAAATGCAAGGATTGCCATTTTCAGGGGGCAATGGAATTTGCCACACTCATTACCAGGTTGAAGTCTTTGTCAGTTTCTCCTCTCTGCCTGGCCCATTTAAATTCTTTGACATCCACCAAGACAAAAGGCAAGCCCCACTCCTCTCTCCATGAAAACTGCTTCAGTTTCTTAGCTCTTCTAATTCTTTTCTCTCTACAGCATCTGTAGAAGATATTTGCTTTGAGATTTTATTCAATGTATCATTTTATTATATAGCCTTGTTTGGAGGTATTATTTGCTTGAGAGTTACAAAATTCATCTCTTTCAAATAAAGCTTACACTTCTGAGGTCTTCTGGAGTGTCTCATATTTTTTGTATTATTACAGGGCTTGGCATATAGAAAGTTCTGTAGAGATACTTGAGATTATTTGAATGTAGACAATGTATCATATTTAACATATATAAATCTTTACACGTGAGAGAAATTATCTTCAATATAACATTCTCTTCAATATGATAAAAGTGTATTTCCGAAGATCACAAATATAATTTGACATGTGAAATATTTTATTAATAAAAGTTAACAGTCTGTGGGTGGTAAAAGTATAAATACTGCAATTCTTTAAACAGGCAGAAATTATATTCAACATTTTTCACTGATAGATTGGCAAGGATTTAGACAGGATTTGGTCACACAAGATTTCTCTTTCATGAAAATTTACTGTTTTACATCATCAGAGATGTTTCAGTCTGGGTGGTTAATCAGATCATGAAAATAGCATTTTTATGTAATTTTGACAGTTTAATGATATTCATTAAAATGAAATTCTGCCTGTAATATTACGTTTTATAATATCAACAATACCATATCTTCTTTGCATTATTTAATATAACATCTCTGAAAGTACATTCCATGGATTGATGTTAATGAGTCTCACATAAAAAAAAAGGGTTCCTAAGTCAAATATGTTTGGCAAAGTTAAACAGAGCTCTCAGTGTCTTATACATATTAACCTGAATTTTGAGTTTTCAAAAAGAAACATGTTATACAATGTTTCCCAAATTTATCAAACCATGACTTTTTGGGGAGCAGGGCTTCTGAGAAACAAAGATAGGAAAGGACTGATTGATAGATTGCACAAAGGTTGCAAAATAAGGTGGAAAGAGCTCTGAACTTGAAGTCAGACAACCTGGGTTTGTGTTTCATATCCTTTACATACTTCCTTACTCATTTAATTGCCTAACTTTCTGTGTAATCCTAAGTAGTTAGTTTAACTTCCCTGAGTCTCAGTTTCCCCATCTATGAAAAGAGAGTGTGGTAGCCACCATCTATTCTTTCTCTCCCCATATACGCCCAAGCCATTCTTCCATTAAGAGGTGCAATCTATTCCTTCACCCCCTCAAATCTGAGCTGCTTCGGTGACTCACTTTTGGCCCATAGAATATGGTGGAAATTACACTGCACAACCTTGAGGCTAGATCATAAGAAGCCTCACAGCTTCCACCTTGGCCTCTTGGAGCTCTCACTCTGGGGGAAGTCAACTATGTTAGAAGTCTGACTACCTGAGACCACAATACTATGACAGAGCCCAGGCTAGCCATATAGAGAGGTTGCATGTAGAGAGAGAAAATAGCTAGAAAAATCCAGCTCTTCAGCTATCCAAGCACTGGCACCAGACACACATAAGTGATGAAGGCATCTTAGACATTCCAGCTACAGCAAATGTGGAAAAGAATCAATGAACCCAACTAACAAGTAGTGCCATGTTCCTAGACTTATGGCCCCAGAAAATCTATGCTAGTCTTCTCCAGCCATTCAAACCACTCCAGTGGACTGGAGCATAAGTGAGCCATCCCCACTGTGCCCTCTCTGAATTTCTGACCCAAAGCTTTGTAAGCATAATACAATTGCTGTTTGTGCCACTAAGATTTGGGGTAAATACAAGTGTTTTTCTTGGTACTTGGTACTTGGCATGAAGGGAATGCTTATTAAAGTTAACTTCCATTCTTTTTTCCCCAAAGGGCTTCCATCATGTGGTGTACATGCCCAAGATTGCTGATGTTCTTATGTAGATCCTGATGTTAAAGGAAAATAAAGGTGATGACAGAAGAAAAGTCAAGAATTCAAATATTTAAAACACCAAAAATGTGTACAGTTCTTGGGTGAATATCTAGGTGAAGGAAGGTCTATTTTAAAATTGACCAAAGCTCAGTCATTCTAAACAAGGACCATAAATTGTTCTCCTCTACTTTCTGTATGTTTGTAGTGGTTTTAAAAAATGTCTGCAAAATTTTTGACTCTCATTCCATTGAGAAGTGGAGTCTATGTCCTCTTGCTTTGAAACTGGGTGGGATTTAATGAAAAAAAAATTTTTTTTTGACCATCACAGTATGGAATTAATGCTATGCGACTTTCAAGGCTAGGTCATAAGAGGCAATTCAGCTTTAACCGTGCCATCTGGAATACCTGCTTTTCAAGCTTTCAACAACCATTAAGCAGTCTGATAGCCATGAAGAAGCCTAAACTAGCCCATGTGGAGAGACCACATGGAGAGGTCCAGAGACTACATGAAGACTGAGAATGTCTGACCAGCTCTCAGCTACTTCAGCTCCCTGCTTTTCCAAGTTCAATCATTGTCTGAATACAGCCACATGAGAGATTCTGAGCCAGAAAAAACCCAAAATATCCCTTTCCTAATTTCTAATTCCCACAGAAACCATAAGAAATAGGAAAATAATTGTTAAGTCACTAACTTCTGGGGGGTGATTTAGAGTAATAACAGATCAAAATAGTATTCATTCAAATATATTAGTCAAGAGTTAGACTGTTTTGAGTTATGATCACTGGGTGGTGCTCGTTTCCTCCCCTCCCTTTTTTTTTTGTGATCTCATAAAAAATTGGCTATTCTTTTCCCATTCACCAATCTGATAAATTGGACTTTATAAAAATTTAAAGCTTTTACTCTGTGAAAGACACTGTTCAGAGAATGAAAAGAGAAGCCAGTGAATTAAAAAAAAAATTGCAAATCACTTACCTGATAAAGAATTTGTACCCAGGGTATGTAAAGAACACTTAAAATTCAATAATAAGAAAAAAAAATACAATTTGAAAAATGGGCAAAAGATTTAAACAGATACTTTACCAAAGAAAATATATGAATGACAAATAAGCATATGGAAAGATGTGCAACATCATTAGTCATTAGGAAAGTAAAAATTAAAGCCACTATAAAATACTACTGCACACCTATAAGATTGTATACAAGAAATAACTGACAATACCAAATGCTGGTAAGGATGCAGAGCAACAGGAAGACTCATTCATTGCTGATAGAATTCAAAATGGTACAGATATTTCAGAAAACAATTTGGTACTTTGTAATAACATTAAATATACACTTGCCATTAGAAACAGCAATTCCACTCTTACATATTTAACCAAGTGAATTGAAAACTTATGTTCACATAAAAATCTGTATATGATTGTTTATAGGCACTTTATTCATAATAGCCAAAAAAAAAAAAAAATGACCCAGCTATCCTTCAAAAGAAATTGAAGATTTTTACCAACTTCTTCAGTCTGAAATTTATCAAACATGCAATCAAGATGCATTGCATACTGGTGACTGGAATGCAAAATTTGGAAAAAAAAAGGATCAGTATTTGGAAAATATGGCCATGGTGATAGAAATGACACTGGAGATAGCATGATAGAATGTTGCAAGACCAACAACTTCTTCATTGCAAATACCTTTTTTCAACAACATAAGAGGCAACTATACATGTGGACCTCACCAAATGGAATACACAGGAATCAAGTCAACAAGTCAACTACATCTGGGGAAAGAGACCATGGAGAAGCTCAATATCATCAGTCAGAACAATGCAGCTTGGACTTCTTCCTTCAGTACCGTTGAATCTTGATCATATGCTACATCCTGAAAAAGTTAAACATTGATGAATTCTTTTTGGTACGTTGTGTATTTCTTCCATCTTCTTTTGATGTTTCCTATGTCATTCAGTATTTTGCCTACAGAATCCTTCAATATTGCAACTCGAGATTTGAATTTTTTCTTCAGTTCTTTCATCTTGAAAAATGCTGAGTGTGTTCTTCCTTTTTGATTTTCTAATCCAGGTCTTCACACATTTCATTATAATACTTTACTTTGTCTTTTTGAGCTGCCTTTTGAAATCTTCTTTTCAGCTCTTTTACTTCATCATTTTTTCCATTTGCTTTAGCTGCTCTACATTCAAGAGCAAGTTTCAGAGTTTCTTCTGACATTCATTTTGGTCTTTTCTTTCTTTCTTTCTTTCTTTCTTTCTTTCTTTCTTTCTTTCTTTCTTTCTTTCTTTCTTTCTTTCTTTCTTTCTTTCTTTCTTTCTTTCTTTCTTTCTTTCTTTCTTTCTTTCTTTCTTTCTTTCTTTCTTTCTTTCTTTCTTTCTTTCTTTCTTTCTTTCTTTCTTTCTTTCTTTCTTTCTTTCTTTCTTTCTTTCTTTCTTTCTTTCTTTCTTTCTTTCTTTCTTTCTTTCTTTCTTTCTTTCTTTCTTTCTTTCTTTCTTTCTTTCTTTCTTTCTTTCTTTCTTTCTTTCTTTCTTTCTTTCTTTCTTTCTTTCTTTCTTTCTTTCTTGTCTTTTTAATGATATTTTGTTTTCTTCCTGTCTGATGTCCTTCCACACCTTGTCTGGTCTTCGGCCATTAATGTTCAATGCGTCAAATCTATTCTTGAGATGGTCTCTAAATTCAGGTGGGATATACTCAAGGTCATACTATGGCTCTCATGGACTTGTTCTAATTTTCTTCAGCTTCAACTTGAGCTTGCATATGAGCAATTGATGGTTTGTTCCACAGTCGGCCCTTGGCCTTGTTCCAACTGATGATATTGAGCTTTTCAATAGTCTCTTTCTACAGATGTAGTTGATTTGATTCTTGTGTATTCCATCTGGTAAGATCCACGTGTATAGTCACGATTCATGGCTCTTCATCATGAGAGCTTAGTGACATTCCTGGAGGTAAAACCAATGAAAGTATGGGGTCCCATTTAAGACTGTGGCCCCGGGATTTTCTCCATCTCAAGCTAGACCACACTTAAAAAAAAAAAAGACCACACTTAGCCTCCAGGAATTCAGTTTATGGCTTCCTACCAGTTTATGGCTTCAGCGTCTTCTCCTCCAGGTCCGTAGATATCAGCTGTGCCTCTAGATTTGCCTGTCTCTCCTGATTTTGAGGTGGTAATTTGCTCTGAGACTTCGTTTCTCTGTTAGGCCCAAGAAAAGTCATTGATTTTTAGTTTGTTCAGTATGTTCTTATTATAAGGATGGGAGTGACAGCTCCGAAGCTCTTTACATGTTGGAGCTGAACCTGGAAGTTTACAATTCATTTTATAATGTGAATATAACCTTGATATAAAAAACCTGAAAAGTACTTTATAAGAGATGAAAGTTAATGTCGGTCCATCTCACGAATATGAATGCAAATATTCTAAACAAAATATTAGCAAATAAAATTCATAGATACAGACAAAGGATAATGCATCATGACTAAGTAATATTTATTCCAAGAAAGCAGGGGAGTTTAACATTTAAAAAATCAACATGATTCATCATATTAACAACAAAAAACCTGAGGCAATCATATGATCATTCATCCTCAAAAATTTAGGTCCTTGAAATCTTTCCCAGCTTCAGCTGATGTTATTTTCTAGCCTTCTCTGAGGACATTGGCTTCCCTTTCCCTAGCAGAGATATGGTTGCCTTTGACTGGGGCACCAATCCACTCAGTGGTGACCAAGATAAAAGGTTGGTTTGGTTGCTATCGATACACATGGCATGGGCCAGAATACATCATGTGGAAAGAACTGCTTGAGGAAGTTACAACTTAAATACTTGTGGGGGTGGGAGAGAAATCCAGTGAGAAGTGAGCCTATTTGCACCACAGAATCCCTGTGAAGTTCAGCACTTTAACTGCTGTATGACATCCCATTTTATGAATAAACCAAAGAACAGTCAAATATTTTCAACCAAAGAACAGTAAAATATGTACAACAGCCTCTTGGAAAAATCCATGTGGACATTATGCCAGGGTCTCAAACTGAACAAACTCTAAACAGTGTCTTCACCTCTCCTCAAACACACCACTCCATCTGACTTCCTTCATGCCCCACATCACCCAGAACTTGACACTTGGTCTCTTGGGCAGCCTCTCCTTCCTACCCTATACATAATCATTTGTCCTCAAAACTTCTACATTCATCAACTTTTTCAGTCTAAGTGCTAATATCTTGGTTTAGGTTCCTGTATGATAAAGTGACCTGTTAACCTGTTGCCATCAAGTTGATTCTGACTCATAGTGACACTATAAGACAGAGCGGAATTGCCCCGTAGGGCTTCCAGGGCTGTAATTTTTACAGAAGCCGACTGTCACATCTTGCTCCCATGGAGCAGCTGATGGGTTCGAACGGCCAACCACTTAACCACTGCGCCACCAGGTTTCCCCTTCCTAATGTATGTGTATATGATTTAACTAAGTCAAGTGTATTCAGGTATTAATTTGTTAAAAATATATATTTGGTTAAGAATCTTTGTGGAATTGAAGTCAGAATCAATGTAGCCAGAAGTAAGCACCTGTCATGTTAGTTAGGGCTATTGCTTAGTCTAGGAACAATGAAAAGGATATTGTCCCTCACTGTAAAATGAAATTTTAACCTCTCATTTCTGTTTTTTTTTGCAACAATCCCAGACCCGAGATAGCTGCCCAATCCCAGTCCTAATCCCCACACCTCTCACCACCAAGCCTTAGAAAACTATTACCAGAACCCACAATTACAAATCCCATCTGAAGATAACCCATCCTGATGAACCTACAGCTTTTATACCTTGAAATTCTTGCCACTTACCACTCTCTTGGTCAATGGTACCACTTTTATCTTCATTACTAGGCCAAACTTTCTTAAAGTTTCTACTTAGTTCTTCATTTAGGTACTTCTTTTAATCCTGATACTGTTAAATTTTAGCTAATTCTTGAAACACTCTCTGACATTATTCACATTTATACCTAATTATTTTAAATGGCATATTCCCATCCTAAACCTGTTTTCTGAGATTCAGACCATTATATCCAATGTTATACTTAACATCTTCCCTTTCAAGTTTCAAAGACATCTCAAATTAAACCTTTCCAGATCTGACCTTATGCTTTTCCTTCGTAAGTCTGGCTCTCTTTTAGTGTTCCTTACCTCAGTTAGTAGCTTCACCAAACTGGACATGATAGAAACCCATGAATCATCTTTGGCACCTCTATCTCTCTTACTTTTTATATCCAGTCCAACAACGAGCCCTGCCAATTTTCCCTCCTATACCCATCCACTTTCATCCATTTCCTCCACTATCACCCTCGTCCAATCTACAATCATCTCTTGCCTGGACTACTAGAATAAGCTTCCTGGACGGTCTCCTCGAATCTAGTCATCCCCTCTCCAATCCATTCTCCACAATCCACACAGAGCAATCACAAAATGAGAATCTGAGCATGTAGTGTCTCTCTCACCCATTCCTCAAATAATCTTCACTGCATAAGGATATATAAATGAAAATTATATGGCTTTCAAAATCCTGGTGATCTGACACTTTAGTTAACCTTTCAGGCACTCTCACCTTCAATCCTTGTAGTTCAGGTATATTAACCTTATTTCTGTGATATAATATCTCTGCCACAGAACTTTGCACAGCCTGTTTACTTTGTCTGAAACATTGCTTTCTTCTTCCACATCCTTCAGAGCTCAGATCAAACTTCATTTTTTAAGGGAAGCCATATAAAAATGCTTTTATACTCCATATCAGGGTACAGACCAGGGGAGGGTCCCAGGACAGGAAAGTGGGGGAGGGGCATTTATAAGACCTTGTCTTGTCATTTTTTCTACATCTGTTTTATATATTGAGAGCTCTGTAGTTCTGCTTTTCAGTACTCCCTGTCTTTCCTCATATCCCCAGGTTATGTCCCCATACTTTGAGAAACACTGATCTGCAGTTCTGCATCATGATCAAGCCCTGGTTGACAACTGATTTGAGTTTGAGATACAAAGAAAAAAAATCAATCCCTTCATTGTTCCTAATGACCCTGGGATCAAGGAGTTGTTATTCTTATAGGAGCTGGAGAGTGGAAACAAAAAGTTTCCTTTTTCAGCCTTGTGGACACAGACCTCCAACAGTTCAAGGTTGGTTCTAAATTTAGAATTGCTGAAGTTGGAGTACTTGCTAAGTCTAACAAATACACTATTCTCCTGAGTAATATTTAGAGCCTTCATATTTTTTCCCATTCACAAAATGCTGCAAACTATGACTGCTGTTTAGCTTGGGAATTTTAATAGTAACTTTAAAAAAATCCAAGTCATTTTGACTTTGACTCTTTCTAGTCAAGGTACGACCAATACATTTTACTTCAGCAAAACTTATTTACCATTTCCCCAATGTTACTCGATCTTACATTTCTCCTGGATTTGCTCCAGAGTTTAGTATTTAAACGGCCATTTATGGAAACACATTTTGCAATTGTGCCTCTACTTGGATAAGTCACATGAACCACATTGCTAAGTTGTGACTGCACCTTCGGCTGCTGCTGAACTGCCCAAGGCAGGAAAATAAGATTGTACCGATCTGCTCCAGAAATTGGAGAATGGTGGAAAACTCTTACATTTGATTAGATGTTAGCTTTCAACCATTTATGGTTATTTTTTTTCCCCCTTCTTAATGAGAACATTCTGACTCTTAACAAGAATTTAACCATTCCAAGAGTTTTGGCAGGGTATAAACGGAATGAAAGTTTTACTGTCCACCTAAAGTAGGATCCTAGAATCCATAGATCATTCTATTTGTGGTGGTAAAACCCACTTTAGTTTCTTGGTTCATGGCTTCCGTGTTGCCTTAAGCATAAATCCAAATTAAGTATATATATGTGTGCGTGCGTGTGTATTTTAATACATAAATGCGTATGTTTTCATTGCACAGGTTAAATTATATCTTTGTTACATCTCTTCTCCTTCTTTTGAAGCAATTGGTAGGTGTACATAGATGTCTTTAGGTACCTATAGTATAAATCCACTGTATGAAAGAAGAAATTTAGTCGTGGCAAGAAATAGAACTTTTGTTGGGACAACTAACAAATGAGACTCATTCATGACTCATGAACTTTTTTGAAATCACAGTGCGTGTGTCATCCTTGGATGGAAGGGCTGGGCCGGGATGAATTATGAACTTTCTTTTCTACTGATACTGAAGCACTTAGGCCAGATTCTTCATTCTATTGTCATATTTTCTCTCAAGCCTGCATAGGTATGCCCGCAACACGGCCTCTGCAAAACACACTGTTCATAAAAGGAGAATGAAGAACACCAAAGACATAAGATAAAGATGAGCCCAAGAGACAAAAAGGGCCACATAAACCAGAGACTACATCAGCCTGAGACTGGAAGAACTAGATGGCACCCAGCTACCACTGATGACTGCCCTGACAGGGAACACAATAGAGAATCCCTGATGGAGCAGGAGAACAGTGGGATGCAGATCTTAAATTCTCATAAAAAGACCAGACTCAATGGCCTGGCTGAGACTAGAGGGTCCCCAGAGGCCATGGTCCCAGGACTCTTAGTTAGCCCAAGACTGGAACCATTCCTGAAGCCAACCTTTCAGACAGGGATTGGACTGGATGATAAGACAGAAAATGATACTGCTGAGGAGTGAGCTTCTTGGTGCAAGTAGATACATGAGACTATGTTGGCAACTTCTGTCTGGATCTGAGATGAGAAGGCAGGGGGAATAGGAGCTGGGTGAATGGACACAGGGAATACAGGATGGAGAGGAGGAGTGTGCTGTCTCATTAGGGGAAGAGCAGCTAGGAGTACATAGCAAGGTATGTATAAGTTTTTCTGTGAAAGACTGACTTGATTTGTAAACTTTTACTTGAAGCACACACAAAAAAAAGCACTTCATGAAGGTAGATCATCTGCTTATTTTGTTTGATGGTAGAGGGGAGAATGGACAAGTTTGATCAAGGAGGGGAGAATGGACAAGTTTTCTGCTTGTTATAGTCTACAGCTCAAATTCATAGGCCATACTCACTCTCAGCTTAAGAAGACATTACCTTACTGGAGAAAATAGATTTACATAATTACAGTGTTAAAATTCCAAGTACCTGGCATAAAAAAATTTTTTTTTTTTTTAAGGGAGGAGGAAATCATAGACAGAATTTCCTCAACACCGACTTTTCTGCTTGCCAAGTAATCATACACAGGTAAAGGTAATACAAATGTGTTCTGCCTGAAAGGTAGTCTACTGTTACCAATGCCAAGGTGGAAAACAAGATGAATTGTTGAAGAGAATAAAGAAATATAGGTAATAACAGCACCACTAAGCCTAGAGATTGTGCCAAGTTGTAGGTTATAAGGATGACTTCACATGAGGCCAGAAAGGGTGTGTAATTACTTTAGATTTGAGTTCGGAGAACAGTTTTTAAAAATTAGAAATAACATCCTTTGTGGATTTAAATTTCAACTTGGCAGTCAAGTCGCTTTGTTTTTCATGCTGATTCACCCAGAACATGCCAAAGAAAGTACCCATAAAAATGTTCATAACATTTTTGTTAAGTGAAGCAGAAGGCAGAGAGATTGGTTTTTGAGGCCTTCCTGAGCTATTTCTCCAAACTGTTCTTGAATTAGGAGGATAAATTTACACTCATTCAGGCACTGAAGGTCAGGATAGACTAGCTATGACTTTTCCAGGAAATGAGTAATAGTAAGACCACGGGACTCATTTCTGGAGGCCTGGAGGAACTTTCTATCCAGAACCCGTAGGTGGGGTTTTCCCCCAAAAAGGCTTCAGGAAGTTCCAAAGGCGTGTGCAGACTTGAAATGGGAATAACCAGCTGAACACAAGCTTGCCCCAGAGGCTCTTCCACCTCTCTTAGCCCTTACTCCGGTTTTCCCTACCCTGAGTGGCTGGTCTTTATATTCCTTCTCACCTCTTCCTTCTCTTCCTTTCAGCTGGTTTTCCATCCACTCTTCCCCACCACACCAAATCTTAATGCCCATGCAAAAGTCTGAGAAATCTTGAGAAAGCATCACTTAGAACTTTCCCTTCCTGGAACACATGAAGGCAGACTGCTGCCAAATGCTGTTTGTAAGACTTACACCCAAGCTATAGCCATGGCAAGCTCGTAAGAATCATTGTTGGGAGGGACACAGTCATCATTCCTTAGAAATCCATATTCTGTTTAGAGAGAAATTTAGTTTTAATGTTAAAATGTGGTTAAATGGCTTCATTCTCTTCAATTATTCATTCAACAAAAATTTCTGTGCATCTACTATATGCCAGGCATGGTGTTGGGACATGTTGTGGTAGAAGACACAGTCACTGCCCACAGAAACTTTATGGTTTAGTGAAGAAGAGAGATAAGAAAAACCATAATTGCAATATAATGCTATAAAGACTATGGGAGAGATATGTGTATTCAATCAGTATGGTATGAGTAGTTAGGAAAGATTAGCAGGAGTTAATAAGAAGATTGTATATGTATATATATGTGTGTGTGTGTGTACACCAACACACAAGCGTGAGTACCCCCCCACACACAACTCCCATAGCATTCTGAACTTCTTCTTCCAAGTTGTTTGATGTTTCTCTTTCCAGGTAGATTTTAAGCTCAAAGACGGTAACGACCATGCATGCCCTGTTTGTTAAAGTAGCTCCATCATTTAGCATTAGTGCAGTGCCTACAACATGACAGTTGTTGTTGATTCAGTTTTGACTCATGGTGATCCCATGTGTGTCATAGTATAACTGTGCTCCAAAGGGTTTATATGGCTTATTTTTCAGAAATAGATCACCAGGTCTGTTTTTTGAGGCACCTCTGGGTGGACTTAAACCTCTAATCTTTCAGTTAACAGCTGAGGATGTTAACTGTTTGCTCCTTCCAAGGACTCCACCTAACATATAAGAAGTACATAATAGATGTTGGTTGAACTAATGAGTGAAGAAATTTTATATACAAATACATGGAGGCAACAAAGCCAGAAAGTTGTAAGTAATTCAGTTTGGGTACATGCAGAATGTAGCAGAAAATGAAACTAGAAGATGAACCAGGGACAGAAAATCCAGTGTGTCTGTACCTCCCTAAGAAGTATGAACACTATTGAAGGTCATGGGAAGCTGTTGTGATTTATGAACAGAAAAATAGCATTGTCAGACAGGTCTTTCAGGGAGACCACCTCTTTGGCAATGTGGGAGAAAGTCTAGAGTCAGGGGCACTGTGCACAGGCTGTCTGGGAACGACTCAAGGTAGCACCAGAGGGAGAGAGATGAGACAGTGAGTTAAAGAAATACCAACAAACTAAAATTAATACAACTTGGGCTAAATTGGATGGTGGGTGATCATGTGAAGGATACCACCTACTGGGAGATATGCCACCAAAGACTCAGAAAAAAAATGGCTCAGATTTCCTGTCTATAAACAGCAGAACTGCATTGGGCCTCCCTGCATTTTGGTCAGAGATGCCATCTGTGTGCCTTTTGCAGAGCAATGACTTGAAGGGCTCAGAATTACCGTGAGATGATGCTTCTGTTTGAGGATATCCAGAGAAAAGCAACATGAGTTTGTGCAATAATCCTGAAAACCAGGAGTTGGAGCCACATAGCACTAGCTTATGTATAGCCAATCAAACGTGCCATCAATCCACGAACAGTATATTGGCAGAAAAGGACCATCCAGGGGGTCTTTTAGCTGTCCAGGTGACTGGAAACAGAAGACAAGGTGGTACTGTCTGGGAAAGGTGAGTCAAGCATCCTTAAAGACCTTTGTGCCCTAAGTTTCCCTTTGAATTTTGGTTTTGGGTGTATTTTGTTGCTTCTCAAAACCTCAGCTAATTTGGTCCCTTTGATGGGAAATGAGAAAACTCCACCAGCGTTGGAATTTTCTGCCTAACCTGGGCCTGCTTCTACTTAGGCAGTGATATTCACCATTTACTACATTATTTCCAAGCAAAGCCCTGGCCTTGAGGGTCTTCACTCAAGTGCAGAGCAAATGGACAAATCATGGTCTCCCAGGCAAAGGATTCTGAGATGACAGGGAGATCATAAGGAGTGGAGGGAACTACTGGGATTCTAGAACCTGGGGAATTATTGGCATTGCTCAGTTTTAGAAGGGCTCAAATTACCAACAAAAGCCACTTCCTAAAGCTTATTGTACAGCAATATGATTGTGTAGGCAGAATAGTGAAGCAGGCTAAGCTTTATTCAGCATTTTCTTCCCTTTCTGTGGTGCCACCAGTTGGTTTCTCCTCTCCCTTTCCCATCTGCTTGCTTCCCAATTTTCAGGAAAGAATTAGTAGACTTGATTCTTCTTTATGGTTAAGTTTTATTGCTTACCTCTCACAGGTGTATGTGCATTCAGTAAATGTCAATGTCTTCATTCAAAAACCTGCCTCTGTGTTGGAATGTATTTGGAAATTAGGGGGAAGATGAGAAAGAACTCTTCTGGTGCCCTCAGGGTCATTCTAATAGGCAAACACCCATTCTGCTGATCCTACCTGTTACTTCAAGGAGTGATCCTAACATTCACGACTTTAAGGGGTAAAGCAGAAACCTACATCACAGGGTGTCAATTGTAGGTCAAATTCCATTAAGGTGAATTCCAAGGGCTGCTCACATTCTTTAGCTCTGTTGGAATGTAGTTGTATTTAGTGTTAGGAGAACTAAGAAAAGTTCATACTTGTTTGGAAATATTTGATGTAACGGTACAAATGATCTCGAAAGTCCCAAATCTAAAATGCTGTGAATTTGATGAATTAGATGCCTACTAAATTCTACCTGTGACCTGAGGGTTCAATTAATAAAATAAAGCAGCTTCGGTTTGTTTGTTGGTTTTCAATTAATTTTCTAGGAGAAAATAATGGACGACAATGTCATAAAATCTACTATATAATGAGTATTAAAATATGAAGTAAATTTCCCTGCCAACCTTCATTTCTCTTTCCCTATACATGCCTCCTTGAAGCTGTGACTATTTCAAATTTTAGGAAGTTACTGGTATGATGCTTTTTTGAAGGAATCACCTTTAGCTCTAGTCTGAGTCTTGTGAATGACAGATTAAATAACATTGGTAAAACATTACAGTATAGCTAATAGCAATTATCAGATAAGAAGATCTATGTGATTTTTGTTGTTGTTTAAAAACTGATTTAGGAAGACAAGAATCTCAGGGAGTTGACTGTTTAGCTTCCTGAAATGCCTTTTAACAAGTCTTTACAAATTTTTTTTTAGCCTTGTCAAAAGCTTGGATTCCAAGCTGTTCTTTGCTGCTAAATACTAAGCTCTGAAACTCAGCCAGAACTCCTGCTGTCTAAATTGATCCAGTTCACCAGATAGTTGCTAGATTTCCACTTCAATCTAAAATGACTCACCCAGAGACTAGAATGGGGCAGTTTTGAGATGAAAAACCCAACCCCTGCATAAAGCCCTTGCATCAGTAATGCGGTATGTCCCCGAAAATGCTATAAAACTGTTTGTTCTGATGAACAGTGGTTTATTGCCTCACCTTTCAAAATGTGTGTAGGTGACAAAGAGCATAGTGAGTGCAATGGTATTTGTGCTCATGGGGCTGTGGGCTGGGGAGACGGGTGTTTTCTTGAACCTACACATACTCTAAAAAAAAAAAGGGCAGAAACTTAGGAACTTCTCTTTCCAATGTCGAGAGGCAGATGATTGGTGTTTGCTGAAATGTGCAACACAAGAGCAGCTTTTGAACATTATGTGAAGGGGGCTGTGTTTATTTTGTTCCTAGTAGGATGTAAGGGGGAAGCTCTACAAAACTTTAAGATTACCCAGACCCAGTGCTGTCGAGTCGATTCCGACTCATAGCGACCCCATAAGACAGAGTAGAACTTTCCCATGGAGTTTCCAAGGAGCGCCTGGCAGATTTGAACTGCTGACCTCTATGGTTAGCAGTCGTAGTACTTAACCACTACGCAACCAGGGTTTCCACATTAAGATTAGACCTGTGTAAACACTGAGCAGCTAGAGCTGCAAACCTTACATAAATGCTTCTTAGGTGTATAGAAAAGGAAAGTGGAGGTGGGGAAGAGAGTGACCTTAGGTGCTTAAATTTTTTTTTTAATTATTTTTTTTTATTGTACTTTAAATGAAGGTTTACAAAACAAACTAGTTTCTCAACAGCAAGTTAGTACACACAATGTTGTATGACATTGGTTAATGCCACGACATGTCAACACTCTCCCTTCTAAACACTGGGTTCCCTATTACCAGCTTTCTCATTCCCTCCTGCCTTCCAGTCCCTGCCCCAGGACTGGGGTGACTTTTTAGTCTTGTTTTGTTCCATGGGCCTTCAATCATTAGCTGAAGGGTGAACCTCAGGAGTGGCCTCATTACTGAGCTGAAAGGGTGTCCGGGGACCCTACTCTCAGAGTTTCTCCAGCCTCTGGCAGGCCATCAAGTCTGGTCTTGCTTTTTGAGTTAGAATTCTGTTCTACATTTTTCTCCAGCTCTGTTAGGGACCCTCTATTTTTTTTTTAATTAACTTTTATTAAGCTTCAAGTGAACGTTTACAAATCCAATCAGTCTGTCACATATAAGTTTACGTACATCTTACTCCCTACTCCCAATTGCTCTCCCCGTATTGAGTTAGCCCTTTCAGTCCCTCCTTTCGTGACAATTTTGCCAGCTTCCCTCTCTCTCTATCCTCCCATCCCCCCTCCAGACAAGAGTTGCCAACACACTCTCAAGTGTCCACCTGATTTAATTAGCTCACTCTTCATCAGCATCTCTCTCCCACCCCCTGACCAGTCCCTTTCATGTCTGATGAGTTGTCTTCGGGGATGGTTCCTGTCCTGTGCCAACAGAAGGTCTGGGGAGCATTGCCACCGGGATTCCTGTAGTCTCAGTCAGACCATTAAGTCTGGTCTTTTTATGAGAATTTGGGGTCTGCATCCCACTGATCTCCTGCTCCCTCAGGAGTTCTCTATTGTGCTCCCTGTCAGGGCAGTCATCGATTGTGGCCGGGCACCAACTAGTTCTTCTGGTCTCAGGATGATGTAGGTCTCTGGTTCATGTGGCCCTTTCTGTCTCTTGGGCTCTTAGTTGTCGTGTGACCTTGGTGTTCTTCATTTTCCTTTGATCCAGGTGGGTTGAGACCAATTGATGCATCTTAGTTGGCAGCTTGTTAGCATTTAAGACCCCAGACGCCACATTTCAAATTGGGATGCAGAATGTTTTCATAATAGAATTATTTTGCCCATTGACTTAGAAGTCCCCGCAAACCATGTTCCCCAAAGCCCCGCCCCTGCTCCGCTGACCTTTGAAGCATTCATTTTATCCCGGAAACTTCTTTGCTTTTGGTCCAGTCCAATTGAGCTGACCTTCCATGTATTGAGTGTTGTCTTTCCCTTCACCCAAAGCAGTTCTTATCTACTGATTAATCAATAAAAAACCCTCTCCTTCCCTCCCTCCCTCCCCCCTTCATAACCACAAAAGTATGTGTTCTTCTCAGTTTATACTATTTCTCAAGATCTTATAATAGTGGTCTTATACAATATTTGTCCTTTTGCCTCTGACTAATTTCGCTCAGCATAATGCCTTCCAGGTTCCTCCATGTTATGAAATGTTTCACAGATTCGTCACTGTTCTTTATCGATGTGTAGTATTCCATTGTGTGAATATACCACAATTTATTTACCCATTCATCCGTTGATGGACACCTTGGTTGCTTCCAGCTTTTTGCTATTGTAAACAGAGCTGCAATAAACATGGGTGTGCATATATCTGTTTGTGTGAAGGCTCTTGTATCTCTAGGGTATATTCCCAGGAGTGGGATTTCTGGGTTGTATGGTAGTTCTATTCCTAACTGTTTAAGATAACGCCAGATAGATTTCCAAAGTGGTTGTACCATTTTACATTCCCACCAGCAGTGTATAAGAGTTCCAATCTCTCCGCAGCCTCTCCAACATTTATTATTTTGTGTTTTTTGGATTAATGCCAGCCTTGTTGGTGTGAGATGGAATCTCATCGTAGTTTTAATTTGCATTTCTCTAATGGCTAATGATCGAGAGCATTTTCTCATGTATCTGTTGGCTGCCTGAATATCTTCTTCAGTGAAATGTGTGTTCATATCCTTTGCCCACTTCTTGATTGGGTTGTTTGTCTTTTTGTGGTTGAGTTTTGACAGAGTCATGTAGATTTTAGGGATCAGGCGCTGGTCTGAGATGTCATAGTTGAAAATTCTTTCCCAGTCTGTAGGTGGTCTTTTTACTCTTTTGGTGAAGTCTTTAGATGAGCATAGGTGTTTGATTTTTAGGAGCTCCCAGTTATCGGGTTTCTCTTCATCATTTTTGGTAATGTTTTGTATTCTGTTTATGCCTTGTATTAGGACTCCTAGGGTTGTCCCTATTTTTTCTTCTGTGATCTTTATCGTTTTAGTCTTTATGTTGAGGTCTTTGATCCACATGGAGTTAGTTTTTGTGCATGGTGTGAGGTATGGGTCCTGTTTCATTTTTTGCAAATGGATATCCAGTTATGCCAGCACCATTTGTTAAAAAGACTATCTTTTCCCCAATTAACTGACACTGGGCCTTTGTCAAATATCAGCTGCTCATACGTGGATGGATTTCTATCTGAGTTCTCAATTCTGTTCCATTGGTCTATGTGCCTGTTGTTGTACCAGTACCAGGCTGTTTTGACTACTGTAGCTATATAATAGGTTCTGAAATCAGGTAGGGTGAGGCCTCCCACTTTCTTCTTCTTTTTCAGTAATGTTTTGTTTATCCGGGGCTTCTTTCCCTTCCATATGAAATTAGTGATTTGTTTCTCTATCCCCTTAAAGTATGACATTGGAATTTGGATCAGAAGTGCGTTATATGTATAGATGGCTTTTGGTAGAATAGACATTTTTACTATGTTAAGTCTTCCTATCCATGAGCAGGCTATGTTTTTCCACTTAAGTATGTCCTTTTGAATTTCTTGTAGCAGAGTTTTATAGTTTTCTTTGTATAGGTCTTTTACATCCTTGGTAAGATTTATTCCTAAGTATTTTATCTTCTTGGGGGCTACTGTGAATGGTATTGATTTGGTTGTTTCCTCTTCGGTGTTCTTTTTGTTGATGTAGAGGAATCCAAGTGATTTTTGTATGTTTATTTTATAACCTGAGACTCTGCCAAACTCTTCTATTAGTTTCAGTAGTTTTCTGGAGGATTCCTTAGTGTTTTCCATGTATACTATTATGTCATCTGCAAATAGTGATAAGTTTACTTCCTCCTTGCCAATCCGGATACCTTTTATTTCTTTGTCTAGCCTAATTGCCCTGGCTAGGACTTGAAGTACGATGTTGAATAAGAGCGGTGATAAAGGGAATCCTTGTCTGGTTCCTGTTCTCAAGGGAAATGCTTTCAGGTTCTCTCCATTTAGAGTGATATTGGCTGTTGGCTTTGCATAGATGCCCTTTATTATGTTGAGGAATTTTCCTTCAATTCCTATTTTGGTAAGAGTTTTTATCATAAATGGGTGTTGGACTTTGTCAAATGTCTTTTCTGCATCAATTGATAAGATCATGTGGTTTTTATCTTTTGTTTTATTTATGTGATGGATTACATTGATGGTTTTTCTCATATTAAAGCAGCCTTGCATACCTGGTATAAATCCCACTTGATCATGGTGAATTATTTTTTTTTCATGATAACAATTTACATTTTAATTTTCCTTTGCTTAGCATGACATTAAATAACAAATAAAAAACACTGAAACAAAGTCAAGACATAGATCCAGGTAAGAAGGAAAAAGATTTATACTTTAGCAGTTTTAATCACATCTTTTCTTTTCTTTTTTTTTAATTTTTATTAAGCTTCAAGTGAACAGTTACCATTCCAATCAGTCTGTCACATATAGGTTTACATACATCTTACTCCCTTCTCCCACTTGCTCTCCCCCTATTGAGTCAGCCCTTTCAGTCTCTCGTTTCGTGCCAATTTTGCCATCTTCCCTCTCTCTCTATCTTCCCATCCCCCCTCCAGTCAAGAGTTGCCAACACACTCTCCAGTGTCCACCTGATTTAATTAGCTCACTCTTCATCAGCACTTCTCTCCCCCCCAACTGACCAGTCCTTTTCATGCCTGATGATTTGTCTTCGGGGATGGTTCCTGTCCTGTGCCATCAGAAGTTCTGGGGAGCATTGTCTCTGGGATTCCTCTAGTCACAATCATACCATTAAGTATGGTCTTTTCATGAGAATTTGGGGTCTGTATCCCATTGGTCTCCTGCTCCCTCAGGAGTTGTCTGTTGTGCTCCCTGCCAGGGCAGACATCGATTGTGGCTGGGCACCAACTAGTTCTTCTGGTCTCAGGATGATGTAGGTCTCTGGTTCATGTGGCCCTTTCTGTCTCTTGGGTTCTTAGTTGTCGTGTGACCTTGGTGTTCTTCCTTTGCCTTTGCTCCAGGTGGGTTGAGACCAATTGATGTATCTTAGATGGCCGCTTGTTGGGATTTAGGACCCCAGGCGCCACAATTCAAAGTGGGATGCAGAGTGTTTTCATAATAGAATTATTTTGCCCATTGACTTAGAAGTCCCCTCAAACCAAGTTCCCCAGACCCCAGCCCCTGCTCCGCTGACCTTTGAAGCTTTCATTTTATCCCGGAAACCTCTTTGCTTTTAATCCAGGGCAATTAGGCTGATCTTCCTTGTATTGACTGTTGTCTTTCCCTTCACCCAAAGCAGTTCTTATCTACAGATTGATCAATAAAAAGCCCTCTCCCTCCCTCCCCCCTTTGTAACCACATAAGTATGTGTTCTTCTCCGTTTTTTCTATTTCTCAAGATCTTATAATAGTGGTCTTATACAATATTTGTCCTTTTGCAACTGACTCATTTCGCTCAGCATAATGCCTTCCAGATTCCTCCATGTTATGAAATGTTTCACAGATTCGTCACTGTTCTTTATCGATGCGTAGTATTCCATTGTGTGAATATACCACAATTTATTTACCCATTCATCGGTTGACGGACATCTTGGTTGCTTCCAGCTTTTTGCTATTGTAAACAGAGCTGCAATAAACATGGGTGTGCATATATCTGTTTGTGTGAAGGCTCTTGTATCTTTAGGGTACATTTCGAGGAGTGGGATTTCTGGGTTGTATGGTAGTTCTATTTCTAACTCTTTAAGATAACGCCAGATGGATTTCCAAAGTGGTTGTACCATTTTACATTCCCACCAGCAGTGCATGAGAGTTCCAATCTCTCCGCAGCCTCTCCAACATTTATTATTTTGTGTTTTTTGGATTAATGCCAGTCTAGTTGGTGTGCGATGGAATCTCATCGTAGTTTTAATTTGCATTTCTCTAATGGCTAATGATCGGGAGCATTTTCTCATGTATCTGTTGGCTGCCTGAATATCTTCATTAGTGAAATGTGTGTTCATATCCTTTGCCCACTTCTTGATTGGGTTGTTTGTCTTTTTGTGGTTGAGTTTTGACAGAGTCATGTAGATTTTAGGGATCAGGCGCTGGTCTGAGATGTCATAGCTGAATATTCTTTCCCAGTCTGTAGGTGGTCTTTTTACTCTTTTGGTGAAGTCTTTAGATGAGCATAGGTGTTTGATTTTTAGGAGCTCCCAGTTATCTGGTTTCTCTTCATCATTTTTGGTAATGTTTTGTATTCTGTTTATGCCCTGTATTAGGGCTCCTAGGGTTGATCCTATTTTTTCTTCCATGATCTTTATCGTTTTAGTCTTTATGTTTAAGTCTTTGATCCACTTGGAGTTAGTTTTTGTGCATGGTGTGAGGTATGGGTCCTGTTTCATTCTTTTGCAAATGGATATCCAGTTATGCCAGCACCATTTGTTAAAAAGACTATTATTTCCCCAGTTAACTGACACTGGTCCTTTGTCAAATATCAGCACCTCATACGTGGATGGATTTATATCTGGGTTCTCAATTCTGTTCCATTGGTCTATGTGCCTGTTGTTGTACCAGTACCAGGCTGTTTTGACTACTGTAGCTATATAATAGGTTCTGAAATCAGGTAGGGTGAGGCCTCCCACTTTCTTCTTCTTTTTCAGTAATGTTTTGTTTATCCGGGGCTTCTTTCCCTTCCATATGAAATTAGTGATTTGTTTCTCTATCCCCTTAAAGTATGACATTGGAATTTGGATCAGAAGTGCGTTATATGTATAGATGGCTTTTGGTAGAATAGACATTTTTACTATGTTAAGTCTTCCTATCCATGAGCAGGCTATGTTTTTCCACTTAAGTATGTCCTTTTGAATTTCTTGTAGCAGAGTTTTATAGTTTTCTTTGTATAGGTCTTTTACATCCTTGGTAAGATTTATTCCTAAGTATTTTATCTTCTTGGGGGCTACTGTGAATGGTATTGATTTGGTTGTTTCCTCTTCGGTGTTCTTTTTGTTGATGTAGAGGAATCCAAGTGATTTTTGTATGTTTATTTTATAACCTGAGACTCTGCCAAACTCTTCTATTAGTTTCAGTAGTTTTCTGGAGGATTCCTTAGTGTTTTCCATGTATACTATCATGTCATCTGCAAATAGTGATAGCTTTACTTCTTCCTTACCAATCTGGATACCCTTTATTTCTTTGTCTAGCCTAATTGTCCTGGCTAGGACTTCCAGCACGATGTTGAATAAGAGCGGTGAAAAAGGGCATACTTGTCTGGTTCCCGTTCTCAAGGGAAATGCTTTCAGGTTCTCTCCATTTAAAGTGATATTGGCTGTTGGCTTTGCATAGATGCCCTTTATTATGTTGAGGAATTTTCCTTCAATTCCTATTTTGGTAAGAGTTTTTATCATAAATGGGTGTTGGACTTTGTCAAATGTCTTTTCTGCATCAATTGATAAGATCATGTGGTTTTTATCTTTTGTTTTATTTATGTGATGGATTACATTAATGGTTTTTCTGATATTAAACCAGCCTTGCATACCTGGTATAAATCCCACTTGATCAGGGTGAATTATTTTTTTGATGTGTTGTTGGATTCTATTGGCTAGAATTTTGTTGAGGATTTTTGCATCTATGTTCATGAGGGATATAGGTCTAAAATTTTCTTTTTTTGTAATGTCTTTACCTGGTTTTGGTATCAGGGAGATGGTAGCTTCATAGAATGAGTTGGGTAGTATTCCGTATTTTTCTATGCTTTGAAATACCTTCAATAGTAATGGTATTAAGTCTTCTCTGAAGGTTTGGTAGAACTCTGCAGTGAAGCCATCCGGGCCAGGGCTTTTTTTGTTGGAAGTTTTTTGATTACCATTTCAATCTCTTTTTTTGTTATGGGTCTATTTAGTTGTTCTACTTCTAAATGTGTTAGTTTAGGTAGGTAGTATTGTTCCAAGAATTTATCCATTTCTTCTAGGTTTTCAAATTTGTTAGAGGACAATTTTACGTAGTAATCTGAAATGATTCTTTTAATTTCATTTGGTTCTGTTGTGATGTGGTCCTTCTCGTTTCTTATTCGGGTTATTTGTTTCCTTTCCTGTTTTTCTTTAGTCAGTCTAGCCAATGGTTTATCAATTTTGTTAATTTTTTCAAAGAACCAGCTTTTGGCTTTGTTAATTCTTTCAATTGTTTTTCTGTTCTCTAATTCATTTAGTTCAGCTCTAATTTTTAGTATTTGTTTTCTTTTGGTGCCTGATGGGTTCTTTTGTTGCTCACTTTCTATTTGTTCAAGTTGTCGGGACAGTTCTCTGATTTTGGCTCTTTCTTCTTTTTGTATGTGTGCATTTATCGATATAAATTGACCTCTGAGCACTGCTTTTGCTGTGTCCCAGAGGTTTTGATAGGAAGTATTTTCATTCTCGTTGCTTTCTAAGAATTTCCTTATTCCCTCCTTGATGTCTTCTATAACCCAGTCCTTTTTCAGGAGGGTATTGTTCATTTTCCAAGTATTTGATTTCTTTTCCCTAGTTTTTCTGTTATTGATTTCTAGCTTCATTGCCTTGTGGCCTGAGAAGATGCTTTGTAATATTTCGATGTTTTGGATTCTGCAAAGATTTGTTTTATGAACTAATATGTGGTCTATTCTAGAGAATGTTCCATGTGCACTAGAAAAAAAAGTATATTTTGCAGCAGTTGGGTGGAGAGTTCTGTATAAGTCAATGAGGTCAAGTTGGTTGATTGTTTTAAGTAGGTCTTCCGTGTCTCTATTGAGCTTCTTCCTGGAAGTCCTGTCCTTCTCCGAAAGTGGTGTGTTGAAGTCTCCTACTATAAATGTGGAGGTGTCTATCTCACTTTTTGATTCTGTTAAAATTTGATTTATGTATCTTGCAGCCCTGTCATTGGGTGCGTAAATATTTAATATGGTTATGTCTTCCTGATCAATTGTCCCTTTTATCATTATATAGTGTCCTTTATCCTTTGTGGTGGATTTAAGTCTAAAGTCTATTTTGTCAGAAATTAATATTGCTACTCCTCTTCTTTTTTGCTTATTGTTTGCTTGATATATTTTTTCCATCCTTTGAGTTTTAGTTTGTTTGTGTCTCTAAGTCTAAGGTGTGTCTCTTGTAGACAGCATATAGATGGATCGTGTTTCTTTATCCAGTCTGTGACTCTCTGTCTCTTTATTGGTGCATTTAGTCCATTTACATTCAGCGTAGTTATAGATAAATAAGTTTTTCGTGCTGTCATTTTGATGCCTTTTCATGTGCGTTGTTGGCCATTTCATTTTTCCACATGCTTTTTTGTGCTGAGACGTTTTTCTTAGTAGCTTGTGAGATCCTCATTTTCATAATGTTTAACTTTGTGTTTGTTGAGTTGTTACATTTTTCTTGGCTTTTTTCTTGAGTTATGGAATTGATTTTCCTTTTTGTGGTTACCTTATTATTTACCCCTATTTTTCTAAGTAAAAACCTAACTTGTATCCTTCTATATCGCCTTGTATCACTCTCCATCTGGCAGTTCAATGCCTCCTGTATTTAGTCCCTCTTTTTGATTATTGTGATCTTTTACCTATCGACTTCCATGATTCCCTGTTATGTGTATTATTTTATTTATTTATTTTTAATTAATCTTAATTTGTTTGTTTTTGTGCTTTCCCTATTTGAGTTGTGTTGATATCAGGGCGTTCTGTTTTGTGACCTTGTATTGTGCTGATATCTGATATTATTGGTCATCAGGCCAAACAATCTCCTTTAGCATTTCTTGCAGTCTTGGTTTAGTTTTTGCAAATTCTCTAAACTTGTGTTTATCTGTAAGTGTCTTAATTTCTCCTTCATATTTCAGAGAGAGTTTTGCTGGATATATGATCCTTGGCTGGCAGTTTTTCTCCTTCAATGCTCTGTATATGTCGTCCCATTCCCTTCTTGCCTGCATGGTTTCTGCTGAGTAGTCTGAACTTATTCTTATTGATTCTCCCTTGAAGGAAACCTTTCTTTTCTCCCTGGCTGCTTTTAAAATTTTCTGTTTGTCTTTGGTTTTGGCAAGTTTGATGATAATATGTCTTGGTGTTTTTCTTTTTGGATCAATCTTAAATGGGGTTTGATGAGCATCTTGGATAGATAATCTTTCGTCTTTCATGATGTCAGGGAAGTTTTGTGTCAGGAGTTTTTCAACTATTTTCTCTGTGTTTTCTGTCCCCCCTCCCTGTTCTGGGACTCCAATCACTCACAAGTTATCCTTCTTGATAGAGTCCCACATGATTCTTAGGGTTTCTTCATTTTTTTAAATTCTTTTATCTGATTTTTTTTTCAACTATGTTGGTGTTGTTTCCCTGATCCTCCAGAAGTCCCAGTCTACATTCTAATTGCTCGAGTCTGCTCCTCTGACTTTCTATTGCGTTGTCAAATTCTGTAATTTTATTGTTAATCTTTTGGATTTCTACATGCTGTCTCTCTATGGATTCTTGCAACTTATTAATTTTTCCAGTATGTTCTTGCATAATCTTTTTGAGTTCTTCAACAGTTTTATCAGTGTGTTCCTTGGCTTTTTCTGCAGTTTGCCTTATTTCGTTTGTGATGTCTTGTCGCATTCTGTAAATTAGTTTTTTATATTCTGTATCTGATAATTCCAGGATTGTATCTTCATTTGGGAAAGATTTTGATTCTTTTGTTTGGGGGGCTGGAGAAGCTGTCATGGTCTGCTTCTTTATGTGGTTTGATATGGACTGCTGTCTCCAAGCCATCACTGGGAAACTAGATTTTCCAGGTAATCAGCTAAGAAAAAATGCAGTCAGATCCCTATCTGAATTCTCCCTCTCGCTCCGGGTATTCGGATGTTAATGGAGCCGCCTGGGGAGGGTGGGGGAGGGATCAGAGAGCTAGGAGTGTAGCACCACAGAATATAGAGCTGATCACCACTTTCACGCTCCGCCCCCGTCCGCCAAAATCCGGGCGGGACGGGTCCCCGGCTGGGACGCTGCTTTCCCCGCTCCGAGACCAGTCACTTCCTCCCGGGGACTTCTCCCTCCGGTGCGTGGCACTGCTCGCGCGAACTGGGTGGGCGTCACCCGCACGGCCAGGTGGGCCCGCCCCCTGGGTCAATTCAGGGGAATATAATTGGATCCTGTGCTCATGCCCCGCCCACGCACACCCAAATCCCAGCGGGACGGCTCCCCGGCTGAGGTGCTGCTTTCTGCGCTCGGAGACCAGACACTTCCTCCCGGGGACTTCTCCCCCCGGTGTGCCGTGCCACACGCGCGGACTGGGTGTGCGTCCCCCACACGAACGTGTGGGCCCCGCCCCGGGGTCGCTTTAGGGAAATATAGCTGACCCCCCCCGCTTGCGCTCTGCCCACTTCCCGCCAAACTCCCGGAGGGACAGCTCCCCGGCTTGGATGCTGTTCTCCCCACTCCCAGATCAGTCACTGCCTCCCGGGTGCTTCTCACCCCGGCTGCGCCGCTACGCCGCCCGCGCCAACCAGCTAGACTTCCTCCCGGGATGGGTTCGGGGGGGAAGGGCTGGGCCCCCCTTCTGTGCCGTCTGCCCCCCTGGGCTCTGCCCCAGATCGGGCTCCGAAGGTCACCTGCCTGGTACGCTGGCTCCTAGTTCTGAAAACGGTCGCTGTCTGCCCGTATTTGTTCGTTTTCAGTCTCTAAGTCTGTGCTTGTTGTTCAGAGTTCGTAGACTGTTATGTATGTGATTGATTCCCTTGTTTTTCCGAGTCTTTGTTGCAAGAGGGATCCGCGGTAGCGTCCACCTAGTCCGCCATCTTGGCCCCGCCCCAGTGAATTATTTTTTTGATGTGTTGTTGGATTCTATTGGCTAGAATTTTGTTGAGGATTTTTGCATCTATGTTCATGAGGGATATAGGTCTATAATTTTCTTTTTTTGTAATGTCTTTACCTGGTTTTGGTATCAGGGAGATGGTGGCTTCATAGAATGAGTTGGGTAGTATTCCATCATTTTCTACCCTTTGAAATACCTTCAGTAGTAGTGGTGTTAACTCTTCTCTGAAAGTTTGGTAGAACTCTGCAGTGAAGCCGTCTGGGCCAGGGCTTTTTTTGTTGGAAGTTTTTTGATTACTGTTTCAATCTCTTTTTTTGTTATGGGTCTATTTAGTTGTTCTACTTCTGAATGTGTTAGTTTAGGTAGGTAGTGTTTTTCCAAGAATTCATCCATTTCTTCTAGGTTTTCAAATTTGTTAGAGTACAATTTTTCGTAGTAATCGAAATGATTCTTTTAATTTCATTTGGTTCTGTTGTGATGTGGTCCTTCTCGTTTCTTATTCGGGTTATTTGTTTCCTTTCCTGTATTTCTTTAGTCAGTCTAGCCAATGGTTTATCAATTTTGTTAATTTTTTCAAAGAACCAGCTTTTGGCTTTGTTAATTCTTTCAATTGTTTTTCTGTTCTCTAATTCATTTAGTTCAGCTCTAATTTTTAGTATTTGTTTTCTTTTGGTGCCTGATGGGTTCTTTTGTTGCTCACTTTCTATTTGTTCAAGTTGTCGGGACAGTTCTCTGATTTTGGCTCTTTCTTCTTTTTGTATGTGTGCATTTATCGATATAAATTGGCCTCTGAGCACTGCTTTTGCTGTGTCCCAGAGGTTTTGATAGGAAGTATTTTCATTCTTGTTGCATTCTATGAATTTC
This sequence comes from Elephas maximus indicus, assembly GCF_024166365.1. Taxonomy (NCBI): domain Eukaryota; kingdom Metazoa; phylum Chordata; class Mammalia; order Proboscidea; family Elephantidae; genus Elephas; species Elephas maximus. The sequence goes on from NC_064846.1 coordinate 126,836,720, forward strand.
CTTATTCCCTCCTTGATGTCTTCCATAACCCAGTCTTTTTTCAGGAGAATATTGTTCATTTTCCAAGTATTTGGTTTCTTTTCCCTAGTTTTTCTGTTATTGATTTCTAGTTTTATTGCCTGTGGTCTGAGAAGATGCTTTGTAATATTTCGATGTTTTGGATTCTGCAAAGGTTTGTTTTATGACCTAATATATGGTCTATTCTAGAGAATGTTCCATGTGCGCTACAAAAAAAAGTATACTTTGCAGCAGTTGGGTGGAGAGTTCTGTATAAGTCAATGAGGTCAAGTTGGTTGATTGTTTTAAGTAGGTCTTCCGTGTCTCTCTTGAGCTTCTTCCTGGATGTCCTGTCCTTCTCCGAAAGTGGTGTGTTGAAGTCTCCTACTATAAATGTGGAGGTGTCTGTCTCACTTTTCAATTCTGTTAAAATTTGATTTATGTATCTTGCAGCCCTGTCATTGGGTGCGTAAATATTTAATATGGTTATGTCTTCCTGATCGATTGTCCCTTTTATCATTATATAGTGTCCTTCTTTATCCTTTGTGGTGGATTTAAGTCTAAAGTCTATTTTGTCAGAAATTAATATTGCTACTCCTCTTCTTTTTTGCTTATTGTTTGCTTGATATATTTTTTCCATCCTTTGAGTTTTAGTTTGTTTGTGTCTCTAAGTCTAAGGTGTGTGTCTTGTAGGCAGCATATAGATGGATCGTGTTTCTTTATCCAGTCTGTGACTCTCTGTCTCTTTATTGGTGCATTTAGTCCATTTACATTCAGCGTAGTTATAGATAAATAAGTTTTTAGTGCTGTCATTTTGATGCCTTTTCATGCGTGTTGTTGGCAATTTCATTTTTCCACATACTTTTTTTGTGCTGAGACGTTTTTCTTAGTAAATTGTGAGATCCTCATTTTCAGAGTGTTTGACTTTATGTTAGTTGAGTCGTTACGTTTTTCTTGACTTTTTTCTTGAGTTATGGAGTTGTTATAGCTTTTTGTGGTTACCTTATTATTTACCCCTATTTTTCTAAGTAAAAACCTAGCTTGTATTGTTCTATATCGCCTTGTATCACTCTCCATCTGGCAGTTCAATGCCTCCTGTATTTAGTCCCTCTTTTTGATTATTGTGATCTTTTACCTATCGACTTCCATGATTCCCTGTTATGTGTATTATTTTATTTATTTATTTTTAATTAATCTTAATTTGTTTGTTTTTGTGCTTTCCCTATTTGAGTTGTGTTGATATCAGGGCGTTCTGTTTTGTGACCTTGTATTGTGCTGATATCTGATATTATTGGTCATCAGGCCAAACAATCTCCTTTAGCATTTCTTGCAGTCTTGGTTTAGTTTTTGCAAATTCTCTAAACTTGTGTTTATCTGTAAGTGTCTTAATTTCTCCTTCATATTTCAGAGAGAGTTTTGCTGGATATATGATCCTTGGCTGGCAGTTTTTCTCCTTCAATGCTCTGTATATGTCGTCCCATTCCCTTCTTGCCTGCATGGTTTCTGCTGAGTAGTCTGAACTTATTCTTATTGATTCTCCCTTGAAGGAAACCTTTCTTTTCTCCCTGGCTGCTTTTAAAATTTTCTGTTTGTCTTTGGTTTTGGCAAGTTTGATGATAATATGTCTTGGTGTTTTTCTTTTTGGATCAATCTTAAATGGGGTTTGATGAGCATCTTGGATAGATAATCTTTCGTCTTTCATGATGTCAGGGAAGTTTTGTGTCAGGAGTTTTTCAACTATTTTCTCTGTGTTTTCTGTCCCCCCTCCCTGTTCTGGGACTCCAATCACTCACAAGTTATCCTTCTTGATAGAGTCCCACATGATTCTTAGGGTTTCTTCATTTTTTTAAATTCTTTTATCTGATTTTTTTTTCAACTATGTTGGTGTTGTTTCCCTGATCCTCCAGAAGTCCCAGTCTACATTCTAATTGCTCGAGTCTGCTCCTCTGACTTTCTATTGCGTTGTCAAATTCTGTAATTTTATTGTTAATCTTTTGGATTTCTACATGCTGTCTCTCTATGGATTCTTGCAACTTATTAATTTTTCCAGTATGTTCTTGCATAATCTTTTTGAGTTCTTCAACAGTTTTATCAGTGTGTTCCTTGGCTTTTTCTGCAGTTTGCCTTATTTCGTTTGTGATGTCTTGTCGCATTCTGTAAATTAGTTTTTTATATTCTGTATCTGATAATTCCAGGATTGTATCTTCATTTGGGAAAGATTTTGATTCTTTTGTTTGGGGGGCTGGAGAAGCTGTCATGGTCTGCTTCTTTATGTGGTTTGATATGGACTGCTGTCTCCAAGCCATCACTGGGAAACTAGATTTTCCAGGTAATCAGCTAAAAAAAAATGCAGTCAGATCCCTATCTGAATTCTCCCTCTCGCTCCGGGTATTCGGATGTTAATGGAGCCGCCTGGGGAGGGTGGGGGAGGGATCAGAGAGCTAGGAGTGTAGCACCACAGAATATAGAGCTGATCACCACTTTCACGCTCCGCCCCCGTCCGCCAAAATCCGGGCGGGACGGGTCCCCGGCTGGGACGCTGCTTTCCCCGCTCCGAGACCAGTCACTTCCTCCCGGGGACTTCTCCCTCCGGTGCGTGGCACTGCTCGCGCGAACTGGGTGGGCGTCACCCGCACGGCCAGGTGGGCCCGCCCCCTGGGTCAATTCAGGGGAATATAATTGGATCCTGTGCTCATGCCCCGCCCACGCACACCCAAATCCCAGCGGGACGGCTCCCCGGCTGAGGTGCTGCTTTCTGCGCTCGGAGACCAGACACTTCCTCCCGGGGACTTCTCCCCCCGGTGTGCCGTGCCACACGCGCGGACTGGGTGTGCGTCCCCCACACGAACGTGTGGGCCCCGCCCCGGGGTCGCTTTAGGGAAATATAGCTGACCCCCCCCGCTTGCGCTCTGCCCACTTCCCGCCAAACTCCCGGAGGGACAGCTCCCCGGCTTGGATGCTGTTCTCCCCACTCCCAGATCAGTCACTGCCTCCCGGGTGCTTCTCACCCCGGCTGCGCCGCTACGCCGCCCGCGCCAACCAGCTAGACTTCCTCCCGGGATGGGTTCGGGGGGGAAGGGCTGGGCCCCCCTTCTGTGCCGTCTGCCCCCCTGGGCTCTGCCCCAGATCGGGCTCCGAAGGTCACCTGCCTGGTACGCTGGCTCCTAGTTCTGAAAACGGTCGCTGTCTGCCCGTATTTGTTCGTTTTCAGTCTCTAAGTCTGTGCTTGTTGTTCAGAGTTCGTAGACTGTTATGTATGTGATTGATTCCCTTGTTTTTCCGAGTCTTTGTTGCAAGAGGGATCCGCGGTAGCGTCCACCTAGTCCGCCATCTTGGCCCCGCCCCAGTGAATTATTTTTTTGATGTGTTGTTGGATTCTATTGGCTAGAATTTTGTTGAGGATTTTTGCATCTATGTTCATGAGGGATATAGGTCTATAATTTTCTTTTTTTGTAATGTCTTTACCTGGTTTTGGTATCAGGGAGATGGTGGCTTCATAGAATGAGTTGGGTAGTATTCCATCATTTTCTACCCTTTGAAATACCTTCAGTAGTAGTGGTGTTAACTCTTCTCTGAAAGTTTGGTAGAACTCTGCAGTGAAGCCGTCTGGGCCAGGGCTTTTTTTGTTGGAAGTTTTTTGATTACTGTTTCAATCTCTTTTTTTGTTATGGGTCTATTTAGTTGTTCTACTTCTGAATGTGTTAGTTTAGGTAGGTAGTGTTTTTCCAAGAATTCATCCATTTCTTCTAGGTTTTCAAATTTGTTAGAGTACAATTTTTCGTAGTAATCGAAATGATTCTTTTAATTTCATTTGGTTCTGTTGTGATGTGGTCCTTCTCGTTTCTTATTCGGGTTATTTGTTTCCTTTCCTGTATTTCTTTAGTCAGTCTAGCCAATGGTTTATCAATTTTGTTAATTTTTTCAAAGAACCAGCTTTTGGCTTTGTTAATTCTTTCAATTGTTTTTCTGTTCTCTAATTCATTTAGTTCAGCTCTAATTTTTAGTATTTGTTTTCTTTTGGTGCCTGATGGGTTCTTTTGTTGCTCACTTTCTATTTGTTCAAGTTGTCGGGACAGTTCTCTGATTTTGGCTCTTTCTTCTTTTTGTATGTGTGCATTTATCGATATAAATTGGCCTCTGAGCACTGCTTTTGCTGTGTCCCAGAGGTTTTGATAGGAAGTATTTTCATTCTTGTTGCATTCTATGAATTTCCTTATTCCCTCCTTGATGTCTTCCATAACCCAGTCTTTTTTCAGGAGAATATTGTTCATTTTCCAAGTATTTGGTTTCTTTTCCCTAGTTTTTCTGTTATTGATTTCTAGTTTTATTGCCTGTGGTCTGAGAAGATGCTTTGTAATATTTCGATGTTTTGGATTCTGCAAAGGTTTGTTTTATGACCTAATATATGGTCTATTCTAGAGAATGTTCCATGTGCGCTACAAAAAAAAGTATACTTTGCAGCAGTTGGGTGGAGAGTTCTGTATAAGTCAATGAGGTCAAGTTGGTTGATTGTTTTAAGTAGGTCTTCCGTGTCTCTCTTGAGCTTCTTCCTGGATGTCCTGTCCTTCTCCGAAAGTGGTGTGTTGAAGTCTCCTACTATAAATGTGGAGGTGTCTGTCTCACTTTTCAATTCTGTTAAAATTTGATTTATGTATCTTGCAGCCCTGTCATTGGGTGCGTAAATATTTAATATGGTTATGTCTTCCTGATCGATTGTCCCTTTTATCATTATATAGTGTCCTTCTTTATCCTTTGTGGTGGATTTAAGTCTAAAGTCTATTTTGTCAGAAATTAATATTGCTACTCCTCTTCTTTTTTGCTTATTGTTTGCTTGATATATTTTTTCCATCCTTTGAGTTTTAGTTTGTTTGTGTCTCTAAGTCTAAGGTGTGTGTCTTGTAGGCAGCATATAGATGGATCGTGTTTCTTTATCCAGTCTGTGACTCTCTGTCTCTTTATTGGTGCATTTAGTCCATTTACATTCAGCGTAGTTATAGATAAATAAGTTTTTAGTGCTGTCATTTTGATGCCTTTTCATGCGTGTTGTTGGCAATTTCATTTTTCCACATACTTTTTTTGTGCTGAGACGTTTTTCTTAGTAAATTGTGAGATCCTCATTTTCAGAGTGTTTGACTTTATGTTAGTTGAGTCGTTACGTTTTTCTTGACTTTTTTCTTGAGTTATGGAGTTGTTATAGCTTTTTGTGGTTACCTTATTATTTACCCCTATTTTTCTAAGTAAAAACCTAGCTTGTATTGTTCTATATCGCCTTGTATCACTCTCCATCTGGCAGTTCAATGCCTCCTGTATTTAGTCCCTCTTTTTGATTATTGTGATCTTTTACCTATCGACTTCCATGATTCCCTGTTATGTGTATTATTTTATTTATTTATTTTTAATTAATCTTAATTTGTTTGTTTTTGTGCTTTCCCTATTTGAGTTGTGTTGATATCAGGGCGTTCTGTTTTGTGACCTTGTATTGTGCTGATATCTGATATTATTGGTCATCAGGCCAAACAATCTCCTTTAGCATTTCTTGCAGTCTTGGTTTAGTTTTTGCAAATTCTCTAAACTTGTGTTTATCTGTAAGTGTCTTAATTTCTCCTTCATATTTCAGAGAGAGTTTTGCTGGATATATGATCCTTGGCTGGCAGTTTTTCTCCTTCAATGCTCTGTATATGTCGTCCCATTCCCTTCTTGCCTGCATGGTTTCTGCTGAGTAGTCTGAACTTATTCTTATTGATTCTCCCTTGAAGGAAACCTTTCTTTTCTCCCTGGCTGCTTTTAAAATTTTCTGTTTGTCTTTGGTTTTGGCAAGTTTGATGATAATATGTCTTGGTGTTTTTCTTTTTGGATCAATCTTAAATGGGGTTTGATGAGCATCTTGGATAGATAATCTTTCGTCTTTCATGATGTCAGGGAAGTTTTGTGTCAGGAGTTTTTCAACTATTTTCTCTGTGTTTTCTGTCCCCCCTCCCTGTTCTGGGACTCCAATCACTCACAAGTTATCCTTCTTGATAGAGTCCCACATGATTCTTAGGGTTTCTTCATTTTTTTAAATTCTTTTATCTGATTTTTTTTCAACTATGTTGGTGTTGTTTCCCTGATCCTCCAGAAGTCCCAGTCTACATTCTAATTGCTCGAGTCTGCTCCTCTGACTTTCTATTGCGTTGTCAAATTCTGTAATTTTATTGTTAATCTTTTGGATTTCTATATGCTGTCTCTCTATGGATTCTTGCAACTTATTAATTTTTCCAGTATGTTCTTGCATAATCTTTTTGAGTTCTTCAACAGTTTTATCAGTGTGTTCCTTGGCTTTTTCTGCAGTTTGCCTTATTTCGTTTGTGATGTCTTGTCGCATTCTGTAAATTAGTTTTTTATATTCTGTATCTGATAATTCCAGGATTGTATCTTCATTTGGGAAAGATTTTGATTCTTTTGTTTGGGGGGCTGGAGAAGCTGTCATGGTCTGCTTCTTTATGTGGTTTGATATGGACTGCTGTCTCCAAGCCATCACTGGGAAACTAGATTTTCCAGGTAATCAGCTAAAAAAAAATGCAGTCAGATCCCTATCTGAATTCTCCCTCTCGCTCCGGGTATTCGGATGTTAATGGAGCCGCCTGGGGAGGGTGGGGGAGGGATCAGAGAGCTAGGAGTGTAGCACCACAGAATATAGAGCTGATCACCACTTTCACGCTCCGCCCCCGTCCGCCAAAATCCGGGCGGGACGGGTCCCCGGCTGGGACGCTGCTTTCCCCGCTCCGAGACCAGTCACTTCCTCCCGGGGACTTCTCCCTCCGGTGCGTGGCACTGCTCGCGCGAACTGGGTGGGCGTCACCCGCACGGCCAGGTGGGCCCGCCCCCTGGGTCAATTCAGGGGAATATAATTGGATCCTGTGCTCATGCCCCGCCCACGCACACCCAAATCCCAGCGGGACGGCTCCCCGGCTGAGGTGCTGCTTTCTGCGCTCGGAGACCAGACACTTCCTCCCGGGGACTTCTCCCCCCGGTGTGCCGTGCCACACGCGCGGACTGGGTGTGCGTCCCCCACACGAACGTGTGGGCCCCGCCCCGGGGTCGCTTTAGGGAAATATAGCTGACCCCCCCCGCTTGCGCTCTGCCCACTTCCCGCCAAACTCCCGGAGGGACAGCTCCCCGGCTTGGATGCTGTTCTCCCCACTCCCAGATCAGTCACTGCCTCCCGGGTGCTTCTCACCCCGGCTGCGCCGCTACGCCGCCCGCGCCAACCAGCTAGACTTCCTCCCGGGATGGGTTCGGGGGGGAAGGGCTGGGCCCCCCTTCTGTGCCGTCTGCCCCCCTGGGCTCTGCCCCAGATCGGGCTCCGAAGGTCACCTGCCTGGTACGCTGGCTCCTAGTTCTGAAAACGGTCGCTGTCTGCCCGTATTTGTTCGTTTTCAGTCTCTAAGTCTGTGCTTGTTGTTCAGAGTTCGTAGACTGTTATGTATGTGATTGATTCCCTTGTTTTTCCGAGTCTTTGTTGCAAGAGGGATCCGCGGTAGCGTCCACCTAGTCCGCCATCTTGGCCCCGCCCCAGTGAATTATTTTTTTGATGTGTTGTTGGATTCTATTGGCTAGAATTTTGTTGAGGATTTTTGCATCTATGTTCATGAGGGATATAGGTCTATAATTTTCTTTTTTTGTAATGTCTTTACCTGGTTTTGGTATCAGGGAGATGGTGGCTTCATAGAATGAGTTGGGTAGTATTCCATCATTTTCTACCCTTTGAAATACCTTCAGTAGTAGTGGTGTTAACTCTTCTCTGAAAGTTTGGTAGAACTCTGCAGTGAAGCCGTCTGGGCCAGGGCTTTTTTTGTTGGAAGTTTTTTGATTACTGTTTCAATCTCTTTTTTTGTTATGGGTCTATTTAGTTGTTCTACTTCTGAATGTGTTAGTTTAGGTAGGTAGTGTTTTTCCAAGAATTCATCCATTTCTTCTAGGTTTTCAAATTTGTTAGAGTACAATTTTTCGTAGTAATCGAAATGATTCTTTTAATTTCATTTGGTTCTGTTGTGATGTGGTCCTTCTCGTTTCTTATTCGGGTTATTTGTTTCCTTTCCTGTATTTCTTTAGTCAGTCTAGCCAATGGTTTATCAATTTTGTTAATTTTTTCAAAGAACCAGCTTTTGGCTTTGTTAATTCTTTCAATTGTTTTTCTGTTCTCTAATTCATTTAGTTCAGCTCTAATTTTTAGTATTTGTTTTCTTTTGGTGCCTGATGGGTTCTTTTGTTGCTCACTTTCTATTTGTTCAAGTTGTCGGGACAGTTCTCTGATTTTGGCTCTTTCTTCTTTTTGTATGTGTGCATTTATCGATATAAATTGGCCTCTGAGCACTGCTTTTGCTGTGTCCCAGAGGTTTTGATAGGAAGTATTTTCATTCTTGTTGCATTCTATGAATTTCCTTATTCCCTCCTTGATGTCTTCCATAACCCAGTCTTTTTTCAGGAGAATATTGTTCATTTTCCAAGTATTTGGTTTCTTTTCCCTAGTTTTTCTGTTATTGATTTCTAGTTTTATTGCCTGTGGTCTGAGAAGATGCTTTGTAATATTTCGATGTTTTGGATTCTGCAAAGGTTTGTTTTATGACCTAATATATGGTCTATTCTAGAGAATGTTCCATGTGCGCTACAAAAAAAAGTATACTTTGCAGCAGTTGGGTGGAGAGTTCTGTATAAGTCAATGAGGTCAAGTTGGTTGATTGTTTTAAGTAGGTCTTCCGTGTCTCTCTTGAGCTTCTTCCTGGATGTCCTGTCCTTCTCCGAAAGTGGTGTGTTGAAGTCTCCTACTATAAATGTGGAGGTGTCTGTCTCACTTTTCAATTCTGTTAAAATTTGATTTATGTATCTTGCAGCCCTGTCATTGGGTGCGTAAATATTTAATATGGTTATGTCTTCCTGATCGATTGTCCCTTTTATCATTATATAGTGTCCTTCTTTATCCTTTGTGGTGGATTTAAGTCTAAAGTCTATTTTGTCAGAAATTAATATTGCTACTCCTCTTCTTTTTTGCTTATTGTTTGCTTGATATATTTTTTCCATCCTTTGAGTTTTAGTTTGTTTGTGTCTCTAAGTCTAAGGTGTGTGTCTTGTAGGCAGCATATAGATGGATCGTGTTTCTTTATCCAGTCTGTGACTCTCTGTCTCTTTATTGGTGCATTTAGTCCATTTACATTCAGCGTAGTTATAGATAAATAAGTTTTTAGTGCTGTCATTTTGATGCCTTTTCATGCGTGTTGTTGGCAATTTCATTTTTCCACATACTTTTTTTGTGCTGAGACGTTTTTCTTAGTAAATTGTGAGATCCTCATTTTCAGAGTGTTTGACTTTATGTTAGTTGAGTCGTTACGTTTTTCTTGACTTTTTTCTTGAGTTATGGAGTTGTTATAGCTTTTTGTGGTTACCTTATTATTTACCCCTATTTTTCTAAGTAAAAACCTAGCTTGTATTGTTCTATATCGCCTTGTATCACTCTCCATCTGGCAGTTCAATGCCTCCTGTATTTAGTCCCTCTTTTTGATTATTGTGATCTTTTACCTATCGACTTCCATGATTCCCTGTTATGTGTATTATTTTATTTATTTATTTTTAATTAATCTTAATTTGTTTGTTTTTGTGCTTTCCCTATTTGAGTTGTGTTGATATCAGGGCGTTCTGTTTTGTGACCTTGTATTGTGCTGATATCTGATATTATTGGTCATCAGGCCAAACAATCTCCTTTAGCATTTCTTGCAGTCTTGGTTTAGTTTTTGCAAATTCTCTAAACTTGTGTTTATCTGTAAGTGTCTTAATTTCTCCTTCATATTTCAGAGAGAGTTTTGCTGGATATATGATCCTTGGCTGGCAGTTTTTCTCCTTCAATGCTCTGTATATGTCGTCCCATTCCCTTCTTGCCTGCATGGTTTCTGCTGAGTAGTCTGAACTTATTCTTATTGATTCTCCCTTGAAGGAAACCTTTCTTTTCTCCCTGGCTGCTTTTAAAATTTTCTGTTTGTCTTTGGTTTTGGCAAGTTTGATGATAATATGTCTTGGTGTTTTTCTTTTTGGATCAATCTTAAATGGGGTTTGATGAGCATCTTGGATAGATAATCTTTCGTCTTTCATGATGTCAGGGAAGTTTTGTGTCAGGAGTTTTTCAACTATTTTCTCTGTGTTTTCTGTCCCCCCTCCCTGTTCTGGGACTCCAATCACTCACAAGTTATCCTTCTTGATAGAGTCCCACATGATTCTTAGGGTTTCTTCATTTTTTTAAATTCTTTTATCTGATTTTTTTTTCAACTATGTTGGTGTTGTTTCCCTGATCCTCCAGAAGTCCCAGTCTACATTCTAATTGCTCGAGTCTGCTCCTCTGACTTTCTATTGCGTTGTCAAATTCTGTAATTTTATTGTTAATCTTTTGGATTTCTACATGCTGTCTCTCTATGGATTCTTGCAACTTATTAATTTTTCCAGTATGTTCTTGCATAATCTTTTTGAGTTCTTCAACAGTTTTATCAGTGTGTTCCTTGGCTTTTTCTGCAGTTTGCCTTATTTCGTTTGTGATGTCTTGTCGCATTCTGTAAATTAGTTTTTTATATTCTGTATCTGATAATTCCAGGATTGTATCTTCATTTGGGAAAGATTTTGATTCTTTTGTTTGGGGGGCTGGAGAAGCTGTCATGGTCTGCTTCTTTATGTGGTTTGATATGGACTGCTGTCTCCAAGCCATCACTGGGAAACTAGATTTTCCAGGTAATCAGCTAAAAAAAAATGCAGTCAGATCCCTATCTGAATTCTCCCTCTCGCTCCGGGTATTCGGATGTTAATGGAGCCGCCTGGGGAGGGTGGGGGAGGGATCAGAGAGCTAGGAGTGTAGCACCACAGAATATAGAGCTGATCACCACTTTCACGCTCCGCCCCCGTCCGCCAAAATCCGGGCGGGACGGGTCCCCGGCTGGGACGCTGCTTTCCCCGCTCCGAGACCAGTCACTTCCTCCCGGGGACTTCTCCCTCCGGTGCGTGGCACTGCTCGCGCGAACTGGGTGGGCGTCACCCGCACGGCCAGGTGGGCCCGCCCCCTGGGTCAATTCAGGGGAATATAATTGGATCCTGTGCTCATGCCCCGCCCACGCACACCCAAATCCCAGCGGGACGGCTCCCCGGCTGAGGTGCTGCTTTCTGCGCTCGGAGACCAGACACTTCCTCCCGGGGACTTCTCCCCCCGGTGTGCCGTGCCACACGCGCGGACTGGGTGTGCGTCCCCCACACGAACGTGTGGGCCCCGCCCCGGGGTCGCTTTAGGGAAATATAGCTGACCCCCCCCGCTTGCGCTCTGCCCACTTCCCGCCAAACTCCCGGAGGGACAGCTCCCCGGCTTGGATGCTGTTCTCCCCACTCCCAGATCAGTCACTGCCTCCCGGGTGCTTCTCACCCCGGCTGCGCCGCTACGCCGCCCGCGCCAACCAGCTAGACTTCCTCCCGGGATGGGTTCGGGGGGGAAGGGCTGGGCCCCCCTTCTGTGCCGTCTGCCCCCCTGGGCTCTGCCCCAGATCGGGCTCCGAAGGTCACCTGCCTGGTACGCTGGCTCCTAGTTCTGAAAACGGTCGCTGTCTGCCCGTATTTGTTCATTTTCAGTCTCTAAGTCTGTGCTTGTTGTTCAGAGTTCGTAGACTGTTATGTATGTGATTGATTCCCTTGTTTTTCCGAGTCTTTGTTGCAAGAGGGATCCGCGGTAGCGTCCACCTAGTCCGCCATCTTGGCCCCGCCCCAGTGAATTATTTTTTTGATGTGTTGTTGGATTCTATTGGCTAGAATTTTGTTGAGGATTTTTGCATCTATGTTCATGAGGGATATAGGTCTATAATTTTCTTTTTTTGTAATGTCTTTACCTGGTTTTGGTATCAGGGAGATGGTGGCTTCATAGAATGAGTTGGGTAGTATTCCATCATTTTCTACCCTTTGAAATACCTTCAGTAGTAGTGGTGTTAACTCTTCTCTGAAAGTTTGGTAGAACTCTGCAGTGAAGCCGTCTGGGCCAGGGCTTTTTTTGTTGGAAGTTTTTTGATTACTGTTTCAATCTCTTTTTTTGTTATGGGTCTATTTAGTTGTTCTACTTCTGAATGTGTTAGTTTAGGTAGGTAGTGTTTTTCCAAGAATTCATCCATTTCTTCTAGGTTTTCAAATTTGTTAGAGTACAATTTTTCGTAGTAATCGAAATGATTCTTTTAATTTCATTTGGTTCTGTTGTGATGTGGTCCTTCTCGTTTCTTATTCGGGTTATTTGTTTCCTTTCCTGTATTTCTTTAGTCAGTCTAGCCAATGGTTTATCAATTTTGTTAATTTTTTCAAAGAACCAGCTTTTGGCTTTGTTAATTCTTTCAATTGTTTTTCTGTTCTCTAATTCATTTAGTTCAGCTCTAATTTTTAGTATTTGTTTTCTTTTGGTGCCTGATGGGTTCTTTTGTTGCTCACTTTCTATTTGTTCAAGTTGTCGGGACAGTTCTCTGATTTTGGCTCTTTCTTCTTTTTGTATGTGTGCATTTATCGATATAAATTGGCCTCTGAGCACTGCTTTTGCTGTGTCCCAGAGGTTTTGATAGGAAGTATTTTCATTCTTGTTGCATTCTATGAATTTCCTTATTCCCTCCTTGATGTCTTCCATAACCCAGTCTTTTTTCAGGAGAATATTGTTCATTTTCCAAGTATTTGGTTTCTTTTCCCTAGTTTTTCTGTTATTGATTTCTAGTTTTATTGCCTGTGGTCTGAGAAGATGCTTTGTAATATTTCGATGTTTTGGATTCTGCAAAGGTTTGTTTTATGACCTAATATATGGTCTATTCTAGAGAATGTTCCATGTGCGCTACAAAAAAAAGTATACTTTGCAGCAGTTGGGTGGAGAGTTCTGTATAAGTCAATGAGGTCAAGTTGGTTGATTGTTTTAAGTAGGTCTTCCGTGTCTCTCTTGAGCTTCTTCCTGGATGTCCTGTCCTTCTCCGAAAGTGGTGTGTTGAAGTCTCCTACTATAAATGTGGAGGTGTCTGTCTCACTTTTCAATTCTGTTAAAATTTGATTTATGTATCTTGCAGCCCTGTCATTGGGTGCGTAAATATTTAATATGGTTATGTCTTCCTGATCGATTGTCCCTTTTATCATTATATAGTGTCCTTCTTTATCCTTTGTGGTGGATTTAAGTCTAAAGTCTATTTTGTCAGAAATTAATATTGCTACTCCTCTTCTTTTTTGCTTATTGTTTGCTTGATATATTTTTTCCATCCTTTGAGTTTTAGTTTGTTTGTGTCTCTAAGTCTAAGGTGTGTGTCTTGTAGGCAGCATATAGATGGATCGTGTTTCTTTATCCAGTCTGTGACTCTCTGTCTCTTTATTGGTGCATTTAGTCCATTTACATTCAGCGTAGTTATAGATAAATAAGTTTTTAGTGCTGTCATTTTGATGCCTTTTCATGCGTGTTGTTGGCAATTTCATTTTTCCACATACTTTTTTTGTGCTGAGACGTTTTTCTTAGTAAATTGTGAGATCCTCATTTTCAGAGTGTTTGACTTTATGTTAGTTGAGTCGTTACGTTTTTCTTGACTTTTTTCTTGAGTTATGGAGTTGTTATAGCTTTTTGTGGTTACCTTATTATTTACCCCTATTTTTCTAAGTAAAAACCTAGCTTGTATTGTTCTATATCGCCTTGTATCACTCTCCATCTGGCAGTTCAATGCCTCCTGTATTTAGTCCCTCTTTTTGATTATTGTGATCTTTTACCTATCGACTTCCATGATTCCCTGTTATGTGTATTATTTTATTTATTTATTTTTAATTAATCTTAATTTGTTTGTTTTTGTGCTTTCCCTATTTGAGTTGTGTTGATATCAGGGCGTTCTGTTTTGTGACCTTGTATTGTGCTGATATCTGATATTATTGGTCATCAGGCCAAACAATCTCCTTTAGCATTTCTTGCAGTCTTGGTTTAGTTTTTGCAAATTCTCTAAACTTGTGTTTATCTGTAAGTGTCTTAATTTCTCCTTCATATTTCAGAGAGAGTTTTGCTGGATATATGATCCTTGGCTGGCAGTTTTTCTCCTTCAATGCTCTGTATATGTCGTCCCATTCCCTTCTTGCCTGCATGGTTTCTGCTGAGTAGTCTGAACTTATTCTTATTGATTCTCCCTTGAAGGAAACCTTTCTTTTCTCCCTGGCTGCTTTTAAAATTTTCTGTTTGTCTTTGGTTTTGGCAAGTTTGATGATAATATGTCTTGGTGTTTTTCTTTTTGGATCAATCTTAAATGGGGTTTGATGAGCATCTTGGATAGATAATCTTTCGTCTTTCATGATGTCAGGGAAGTTTTGTGTCAGGAGTTTTTCAACTATTTTCTCTGTGTTTTCTGTCCCCCCTCCCTGTTCTGGGACTCCAATCACTCACAAGTTATCCTTCTTGATAGAGTCCCACATGATTCTTAGGGTTTCTTCATTTTTTTAAATTCTTTTATCTGATTTTTTTTTCAACTATGTTGGTGTTGTTTCCCTGATCCTCCAGAAGTCCCAGTCTACATTCTAATTGCTCGAGTCTGCTCCTCTGACTTTCTATTGCGTTGTCAAATTCTGTAATTTTATTGTTAATCTTTTGGATTTCTACATGCTGTCTCTCTATGGATTCTTGCAACTTATTAATTTTTCCAGTATGTTCTTGCATAATCTTTTTGAGTTCTTCAACAGTTTTATCAGTGTGTTCCTTGGCTTTTTCTGCAGTTTGCCTTATTTCGTTTGTGATGTCTTGTCGCATTCTGTAAATTAGTTTTTTATATTCTGTATCTGATAATTCCAGGATTGTATCTTCATTTGGGAAAGATTTTGATTCTTTTGTTTGGGGGGCTGGAGAAGCTGTCATGGTCTGCTTCTTTATGTGGTTTGATATGGACTGCTGTCTCCAAGCCATCACTGGGAAACTAGATTTTCCAGGTAATCAGCTAAAAAAAAATGCAGTCAGATCCCTATCTGAATTCTCCCTCTCGCTCCGGGTATTCGGATGTTAATGGAGCCGCCTGGGGAGGGTGGGGGAGGGATCAGAGAGCTAGGAGTGTAGCACCACAGAATATAGAGCTGATCACCACTTTCACGCTCCGCCCCCGTCCGCCAAAATCCGGGCGGGACGGGTCCCCGGCTGGGACGCTGCTTTCCCCGCTCCGAGACCAGTCACTTCCTCCCGGGGACTTCTCCCTCCGGTGCGTGGCACTGCTCGCGCGAACTGGGTGGGCGTCACCCGCACGGCCAGGTGGGCCCGCCCCCTGGGTCAATTCAGGGGAATATAATTGGATCCTGTGCTCATGCCCCGCCCACGCACACCCAAATCCCAGCGGGACGGCTCCCCGGCTGAGGTGCTGCTTTCTGCGCTCGGAGACCAGACACTTCCTCCCGGGGACTTCTCCCCCCGGTGTGCCGTGCCACACGCGCGGACTGGGTGTGCGTCCCCCACACGAACGTGTGGGCCCCGCCCCGGGGTCGCTTTAGGGAAATATAGCTGACCCCCCCCGCTTGCGCTCTGCCCACTTCCCGCCAAACTCCCGGAGGGACAGCTCCCCGGCTTGGATGCTGTTCTCCCCACTCCCAGATCAGTCACTGCCTCCCGGGTGCTTCTCACCCCGGCTGCGCCGCTACGCCGCCCGCGCCAACCAGCTAGACTTCCTCCCGGGATGGGTTCGGGGGGGAAGGGCTGGGCCCCCCTTCTGTGCCGTCTGCCCCCCTGGGCTCTGCCCCAGATCGGGCTCCGAAGGTCACCTGCCTGGTACGCTGGCTCCTAGTTCTGAAAACGGTCGCTGTCTGCCCGTATTTGTTCGTTTTCAGTCTCTAAGTCTGTGCTTGTTGTTCAGAGTTCGTAGACTGTTATGTATGTGATTGATTCCCTTGTTTTTCCGAGTCTTTGTTGCAAGAGGGATCCGCGGTAGCGTCCACCTAGTCCGCCATCTTGGCCCCGCCCCAGTGAATTATTTTTTTGATGTGTTGTTGGATTCTATTGGCTAGAATTTTGTTGAGGATTTTTGCATCTATGTTCATGAGGGATATAGGTCTATAATTTTCTTTTTTTGTAATGTCTTTACCTGGTTTTGGTATCAGGGAGATGGTGGCTTCATAGAATGAGTTGGGTAGTATTCCATCATTTTCTACCCTTTGAAATACCTTCAGTAGTAGTGGTGTTAACTCTTCTCTGAAAGTTTGGTAGAACTCTGCAGTGAAGCCGTCTGGGCCAGGGCTTTTTTTGTTGGAAGTTTTTTGATTACTGTTTCAATCTCTTTTTTTGTTATGGGTCTATTTAGTTGTTCTACTTCTGAATGTGTTAGTTTAGGTAGGTAGTGTTTTTCCAAGAATTCATCCATTTCTTCTAGGTTTTCAAATTTGTTAGAGTACAATTTTTCGTAGTAATCGAAATGATTCTTTTAATTTCATTTGGTTCTGTTGTGATGTGGTCCTTCTCGTTTCTTATTCGGGTTATTTGTTTCCTTTCCTGTATTTCTTTAGTCAGTCTAGCCAATGGTTTATCAATTTTGTTAATTTTTTCAAAGAACCAGCTTTTGGCTTTGTTAATTCTTTCAATTGTTTTTCTGTTCTCTAATTCATTTAGTTCAGCTCTAATTTTTAGTATTTGTTTTCTTTTGGTGCCTGATGGGTTCTTTTGTTGCTCACTTTCTATTTGTTCAAGTTGTCGGGACAGTTCTCTGATTTTGGCTCTTTCTTCTTTTTGTATGTGTGCATTTATCGATATAAATTGGCCTCTGAGCACTGCTTTTGCTGTGTCCCAGAGGTTTTGATAGGAAGTATTTTCATTCTTGTTGCATTCTATGAATTTCCTTATTCCCTCCTTGATGTCTTCCATAACCCAGTCTTTTTTCAGGAGAATATTGTTCATTTTCCAAGTATTTGGTTTCTTTTCCCTAGTTTTTCTGTTATTGATTTCTAGTTTTATTGCCTGTGGTCTGAGAAGATGCTTTGTAATATTTCGATGTTTTGGATTCTGCAAAGGTTTGTTTTATGACCTAATATATGGTCTATTCTAGAGAATGTTCCATGTGCGCTACAAAAAAAAGTATACTTTGCAGCAGTTGGGTGGAGAGTTCTGTATAAGTCAATGAGGTCAAGTTGGTTGATTGTTTTAAGTAGGTCTTCCGTGTCTCTCTTGAGCTTCTTCCTGGATGTCCTGTCCTTCTCCGAAAGTGGTGTGTTGAAGTCTCCTACTATAAATGTGGAGGTGTCTGTCTCACTTTTCAATTCTGTTAAAATTTGATTTATGTATCTTGCAGCCCTGTCATTGGGTGCGTAAATATTTAATATGGTTATGTCTTCCTGATCGATTGTCCCTTTTATCATTATATAGTGTCCTTCTTTATCCTTTGTGGTGGATTTAAGTCTAAAGTCTATTTTGTCAGAAATTAATATTGCTACTCCTCTTCTTTTTTGCTTATTGTTTGCTTGATATATTTTTTCCATCCTTTGAGTTTTAGTTTGTTTGTGTCTCTAAGTCTAAGGTGTGTGTCTTGTAGGCAGCATATAGATGGATCGTGTTTCTTTATCCAGTCTGTGACTCTCTGTCTCTTTATTGGTGCATTTAGTCCATTTACATTCAGCGTAGTTATAGATAAATAAGTTTTTAGTGCTGTCATTTTGATGCCTTTTCATGCGTGTTGTTGGCAATTTCATTTTTCCACATACTTTTTTTGTGCTGAGACGTTTTTCTTAGTAAATTGTGAGATCCTCATTTTCAGAGTGTTTGACTTTATGTTAGTTGAGTCGTTACGTTTTTCTTGACTTTTTTCTTGAGTTATGGAGTTGTTATAGCTTTTTGTGGTTACCTTATTATTTACCCCTATTTTTCTAAGTAAAAACCTAGCTTGTATTGTTCTATATCGCCTTGTATCACTCTCCATCTGGCAGTTCAATGCCTCCTGTATTTAGTCCCTCTTTTTGATTATTGTGATCTTTTACCTATCGACTTCCATGATTCCCTGTTATGTGTATTATTTTATTTATTTATTTTTAATTAATCTTAATTTGTTTGTTTTTGTGATTTCCCTATTTGAGTTGATATCAGGACGTTCTGTTTTGTGACCTTGTATTGTGCTGGTACCTGATATTATTGGTTTTCTGACCAAACAATATCCTTTAGTATTTCTTGTAGCTTTGGTTTGGTTTTTGCAAATTCTCTAAACTTGTGTTTATCTGTAAATATCTTAATTTCTCCTTCATATTTCAGAGAGAGTTTTGCTGGTATATGATCCTTGGTTGGCAGTTTTTCTCCTTCAGTGCTCTGTATATGTCATCCCATTCCCTTCTTGCCTGCATGGTTTCTGCTGAGTAGTCTGAACTTATTCTTATTGATTCTCCCTTGAAGGAAACCTTTCTTTTCTCCCTGGCTGCTTTTAAAATTTTCTGTTTATCTTTGGTTTTGGCGAGTTTGATGATAATATGTCTTGGTGTTTTTCTTTTTGGATCAATCTTAAATGGGGTTTGATGAGCATCTTGGATAGATATCCTTTCGTCTTTCATGATGTCAGGGAAGTTTTGTGTCAGGAGTTCTTCAACTATTTTCTCTGTGTTTTCTGTCCCCCCTCCCTGTTCTGGGACTCCAATCACGTGCAAGTTATCCTTCTTGATAGAGTCCCACATGATTCTTAGGGTTTCTTCATTTTTTTAAATTCTTTTATCTGATTTTTTTTCAGCTATGTTGGTGTTAATTCCCTGGTCCTCCAGATGTCCCAGTCTGCATTCTAATTGCTCGAGTCTGCTCCTCTGACTTTCTATTGCGTTGTCAAATTCTGTAATTTTATTGTTAATCTTTTGGATTTCTGCATGCTGTCTCTCTATGGATTCTTGCAACTTATTAATTTTTCCACTATGTTCTTGCATAATCTTTTTGAGTTCTTCAACAGTTTTATCAGTGTGTTCCTTGGCTTTTTCTGCAGTTTGCCTTATTTCGTTTGTGATGTCTTGTCGCATTCTGTAAATTAGTTTTTTATATTCTGTATCTGATAATTCCAGGATTGTATCTTCATTTGGGAAAGATTTTGATTCTTTTGTTTGGGGGGCTGGAGAAGCTGTCATGGTCTGCTTCTTTATGTGGTTTGATATGGACTGCTGTCTCCGAGCCATCACTGGGAAACTAGTTTTTCCAGAAAATCCACTAAAAAAAAAATGCAGTCAGATCCCTATCAGAGTTCTCCCTCTGGCTCAGGCTATTCGGATGTTACTTAGGTGCTTAAATTTTTGTAGGGGCAGGGAATAATATGTAGAAGTTAAAGTGGTTGAAAATTTAGCATATAAAAATATATTGGATCTAAGAAAATTATTGGCCAAGTCAACAAATAGGGAAAAGAACAACAACGATAAAAATAGGAATGGCTTTCTACTTGCCTGGTTTATAGCTATTTTATTTAAAGAAAAAAAAAAGGCAGGAGAATTCAACCTATGACAGCCTCTGTAAGTATGCCTATTATGGAAAAATTAATGTGTTGAGAAGCAAAATGACAAAATGGAAAGGATCATGGAAAGAAATCCAGATAGTAAGTGCTTGTTAAATTGAAGTATTCTGACTCTAAAGAAAATCTGGAACTATGGTGGGGTAGACTGTTACATTGGTGGTCTTCAATGAAACATACCTGCCAGTGTTCATGCCCTTATGATGCTGGTGGTGGTGTTAGGTGCCATTGACTCAGCTCTGACTCATGGCAACCTTATGTATAACAGAGCAAAGCATTGTCAG
Source organism: Elephas maximus indicus (assembly GCF_024166365.1). Classification (NCBI taxonomy): domain Eukaryota; kingdom Metazoa; phylum Chordata; class Mammalia; order Proboscidea; family Elephantidae; genus Elephas; species Elephas maximus. The sequence continues at coordinate 126,856,461 of NC_064846.1, forward strand.
GTCCTGTGCCATCTTCATAATAGTTGGTATGTTTGAGTCCATTGTTGCTGCTATTGTGTCGACACATTTCATTGAGGGTTTCTTTCATTTTCTATTTTACCAAACATGATGTCTTTTTCTAGTGATTGGTCTTTCCTGATCACATGCAATAATGAGTCAAAGTCTTGCCATCCACGCTTATAAGGAGCATTCTGATTGTAGTTCTTGTAAGACTGATTTGTTTGTTCTTCTGGCATTCCACAGTATATTTATTCAGTTTTCTTTGCCATACAGCCCTTGTGTACTCCCCTACAAAACTGACTCTGAGCTTTTCCATCTGACTGGCTTTGGCCAGCAAGCAAGATGCAAGCAGAGGCTTGATAAGTTCTTTCCTATGAGGCATGTCCTCCTGGAATAGCCCCTCTTGGAAGCTTTGTTGTAAAGAAGTTTGAGCTAAACTATGGAATGATGAGACAGCATGAAGAGAGAGACCCTAGAGGCCATCTTGCATATTCCAGCCCCAGCCAAACTCCCAGCTGAATGCAGTCACAGGAGTGACTTCAGCTATACTATATGGAACAAAAGAACACCTCAGTTGCTGCTAATCAACCCCAAGAATCATGAGAAATCGAGTTGCTGTTTTGTTATGCAGCAATAGATATCTGAAACACACGATCATGTAAATGCCTCATTAACAGAAAGGGAAGTTGGCAGAAAGCATGACCAAGAGATTTCCCTAAAGTCCTACAACTACTTATGGTAGAACTGGTTCTAGAACTCAGATCTCCTGATAGCCAATTCAGTGCTTTTCCCCACAAATGACCACTACCACTATCTAAAATTTATTTAGAAGTTCTGTGAAGCAGTTTACATTCACTAAGGCAGGTATTATCATTAGTCCCCTTTTATAGACCAGTAAAGTAATTTGTCTGAAGTCACACGGGTTAAATGACAGAGCTGGGATTCAAAGTCAAGCACTGTGACTCCAGAGACTTTGTCTTAAGCACTGTATTAGAAAAATTACAAAATTTAGGTCAATTGAGTATGAGTAAAATGAAATGAACAGCCTGTACTACAACTGAATTAATTCATATCTGTCTTCTTGATCACTCATTTGAATTGAAAAAGAATTGGTTCCTAAGCAGCCACCATTGTGAAGACTAAATCAGCTGGCCTTTCAGAAGGTGGGTGTAGATATGGTCTGTAGCTTTTTGGGTTTGGCAAATGGTGTTAAACCTTGTCACTGTTTAAGTGTTTGGCAAAATTTATCTTCTTTGTAGGTTCACATATAACTTTAGCCCATGGCTTTTTGCAATAAAATTATCCATATCATATTTTCACATTTATACTTAAATAATTGATATGTTGTTTTGCAAGAAATTTTTTCTTCCTAAGGAGCCTTAAAAATGCATATCTTTTTTGTTTTTAAAAAATTTTTATTGTACTTTAAGTGAAAGTTCACAAATCAAGTCTGTCTCTCATACAAAAATTTATATACACCTTGCTATATACTCCTAGTTGCTCTCCCCCAATGAGACAGCACACTCCTCTCCACTCTATTTTTGCGTCCATTCAGCCAGCTTCTGACCCCCTCTGCCCTCTCATCTCCCCTGCAGACAGGAGCTGCCCACATTGCTCATGTGTCTACTTGATCCAAGAAGCTCACTCTTCACCAGTATCATTTTCTATCCCATAGTCCAGTCCAATCCCTGTCTGAAGAGTTGGTTTTGGGAATGGTTCCTGTCTTGGGCTAACAGAAGGTCTGGGGACCATGACCTCTGGGGTCCTTCTAGTCTCAGTCAGACCATTAAGTCTGGTCTATCTTTTATGTTTGAAAAAAAAAGCTTTTGGCAAATGATGAAGTCATTCAAGTATACCTCTTATATAAAGACTTCCCGTACAAATTCTAGTCCTCAACAACTCTCCTCTTTATTAATTCTCTTTCTTCAATATATAATAGTTACTGAATGCTACTATGGATTACACCTCAACATAAAGAAAACAAAAATCCTCACAAATGAACCAATAAGAAACATCATGATAAATGGAGAAAAGATTGAAGTTGTCAAGTATTTCATTTTACTTGGATACACAATCAACACCCATGGAAGCAGCAGTCAAGAAATCAAAAGATGTATTGCATTGGGCAAATCTGCTGCAAAAGACCTCTATAAAGTGTTAAAAAGCAAATATGTCATCTTGAAGACTGAGGTAGGACAGATTTGACACATACTAGAAACTGACAGCAGGCTGGCATGGCTGGAGGGTGCTTGGAGGTGATAGGAGATGATGTTGAACAAGAAGGCAGCAGCCAGATCATGCAGGTCTTAAAGACTATGGTAAGGATTTTAGTTTTGGTGATATGCACAACTATTGAGAAGGGGGTGGTGCAGTGCTAAGATCAAGGATTCTCAATTCGTGTCTTTCATGTCTCAGTCCAACCACTTAGTAGATGTGTCATTTTGGACAAGCAACGTATCCTTTCTATGCCTTAGCTTGCTCATCTATACAATGGGAATAATAATACCTAATCTTGTCAAGATTTAATGAGTCAATAGACATAAAGGGCTTAGAAGTGTACTTAATATTAAACACTCAATTCATGTTAGCAATTAAGCAGAAAAGAGGCATGATCCAATTTACATTTTTTAAAGATTACTCTGGCCACAGTGGGGGAAAGTAACATGGGAGACCAGGCTTTGCCATTGATCTAAATTGAAGAATGTGGAAGCTCAAACTCTTAACCCCATGCTATTGTATAAGACCACATTGCCTCTCCGGCAGGCTGAAGTCATTTCACAGACAGTTGGAAGGCGATCTGCCCAGCACAGTTAGAAATAGAACTTGAGTGAAGTGGAACAAGCCAGACCAAGAATACTGAGGACTCAACATCCACTAGTGCAGGCAGTAAAAACAAAAAAGATCTTTGAGGTAGTAACCAGTCAGATACACAGCACAGGTGGTTAGAATCAGGGTGACCCAGCTGGGGATTAACGTAAGTTTCCCACAGACAAGCTGATAGAATTTGGTGGAAAGCAATTTATTTCAACAAACGCTTTTGAGTGTCTACTGTGTGTACACAAGAGTCCTGATGGCAGAATGTTGGGATAATGGATTCTGGCATCAGTTGGTGGGTTCCTTTGATGTTCAGAGGTATTTAACTCCCCCTAGGTAGGTGAGGATCCCTGGTGGCACAGTGGTTAAAGCACTCAGCTGCTAACCAACAGGTCAGTTTTTTGAACCTGCCACTTGCTCTTTGGGAGAAAGATGTGGCAGTCTACTTCTGTAAACATTTGCATCCTTGGAAACACTATAGGATAGTTCTACTTTGCCCTATAAGATCACTACTAGTCAGAATGGATTTGACGGCGATGGGGATAGGGTAGGTAGGCGACAGGTACATGTCTTGAGGTCACTGACATCTTGGATGAGAAGCCAAGGCAGAGACTCAACTCTGAACACCAGCAATGACTCAATTTCACCCATGCTAAATTGTGACTTTCTTAAGAGTTTGGAAGTTATATTCTTCATCTTTTTTTTTAATAACAGCTTTATTGAGATATAACCCAATATCATAAAGTTCAATATTTAACAAGCACAATTCAGTGATTTTTTAATGATTGTATGGACTCATACAATATGTGGGATTTTGTGTCTGGTTTTTTAACTAAGCATAATGTTTTTAAGGTTTTTTTGTTGTTGTACCATGTATCAGTACTTCATTCCTTTTTATGGCCAAATAATATTACATTGTATGGATATAGCATGTTTTGTTTATCCATTCATCACTTGCTTGACATTTGGGAGTTTCCATTTTTTACTTTATGAATAACGATGCTGTGAGTATTTGTGTACAAGTGCTCATGTGGACATATATTTTTAATTCTCTTGGATATATACCCCAGAATGGAATTGATGGGTCACACAGTAACTCTATGTTTAACTATTTGAGCAGTAGTCAAACTGTTTCCCAATGAGGCTACACCATTGTACATTCCTACCAGCGAAAAAGAGGGAGGCCCTCAACAAAATGTATTGACACAGTGGCTGCAACAATGGACTCAAACGAAGCAACAATTGATTGTGAACGTGGCACAGGACCAGGCAGTGTGTCATTCTGTTGTACATAGGGTCACTATGATTCAGAACCGACTTGACACAATCAGCAATGTAGGAGAGTTCCAATTCCTGCACATCCTCACCAACAATTATTATTGTCCACCTTTTGATTGAGCTATTCTTGTGCGTGTGAAGTGGTACCTCCTTGTGGTTTTGATTTACATTTCCCTAATGGCTAATAGGTGCCCTGGTGGCCCAGCGGTTAAGCGTTTGGCTGCAAAACCAAAAAGTCAGGAGTTCTAATCCACCAGCTGATCCTTGGAAACCCTATGGGACAGTTCTACTTTGTCGTATACGGTTGCTATGAGTTGGAATCGACTCAATGGAAATGGGTTTTTTTAGTAACTAATAATATTGAGCATTAGATTGCTGGCCACTTTTATATCTTCTTTGGAGAAATGCATATTAAGATCCTTTGCTGATTTGCTTATTTATCTTTTGTTGTTGAGTTGTAAGAGTTTTTTGTTTATTCTGGTTAAAAGTCCCTTATCAGATATATTATTTGCAAGTATTCTCTCTGATTCTGTGGTTTGTCTTTTTACTTTATTAATAGTGTCTGTTGAAGCACAACAGTTTTTAGTTTTAATAAAGTCCAATTAATACTTTTTTATTCCTGGCATTTTTGGTGTAAGAATTTACTCCTATGTTTTCTTCTAAGGATTTTATAGTTTTAGCTCTTACATTTGGGTCTATGAACCCTTTTGAGTTAATTTATGTACATGCATTAGGTAAGAGTTTAGCTTCTTTTTTTGCATGTGGATATCCAGTTGTCCTAGCATCATTTGTTAGAAAGACCATTCTTTTCTTCATTGAATTGTCTTGGCATCCCTGTTGAAAATTAACTAATCATGAAATCATACTCATCTGTGATCTTTACTGTGCAATTTAGGGCCTTGAGCCTTGAAGATTCCTAGTTTAACTGAATTCAGACATCAGTCAGATTTAACCTGACTTGGTTTTTTAAGTCTGCCACTAGTGTGCTATCTTTCTACCACCAAGCCCAGGGGATTCCCCCAAACTTACTTCCATCCATCCCCAAAGATTTTTTTTTTGTCTCTCCCTGGTGTGTTCAAAACCACAGCCACTCCTTGGCAGTTCTACTCTGTCCTATAGGGTTTTTATGAGTTGGAATCATCTCGACGGTGATGGGTGGTATCAGTGTGTATGTGGGTAATAGGAGCAGAGGTGGATGAGCAGTGGTGGGATGTTAGCGTTTAAATGTGTTTTGCAAGTATAGAAAATAGGTAGAGGGCAGAACAGGAAATATCTATAGAGCTAAAATAAAAATATGTGGGTCATTCAACAGTAATAACTGGAGACCGCAATGCCCCCACTTTCAACAATAGATAGAATAACTTGGAAGAAAATCAACAAAGAAATAGAAGATTTGAACATTATAAACCAGCTAGACAGACATCTTTAGAAAAATCCATGCAACAACAACAGAACACACATTCTTCTTCAGTGCCCCTGGAACATTCTGCAAGATAGAACATATGCTAGGCCATAAAACAAGCCTCAGTAAATTCAAAAGGATTGAAATCATGTAAATATGTTCTCTGGTCAAAGTGATGCAAAACTAGAAATGAATAACAGAATAAAACTGAATACTCACAAATGCATGGAAATTAAACAACATACTATTAAATAACCAATGGGTCAAAGAATGAATTACAAAGGAATTTAGAAAATATTTTGAGATGAATAAAAGTGAAGATCCAAAACCAAAAAACTGGTTGCCCTCAAGTTGATTCCAACTCACAGCAACCCTATAGGACACAGAACCACCCCATAGAGTTTCCAAGGAGCCCCTGGTGGATTCGAACTGTCGACCTCTTGGTTAGCAGCCATTGCTCTTAACCACTATGCTACCAGGGTTTTCTAAAGTGAAGATACAACATAGCAAAACTTCTGGGATGCGCCACAGTAGTCAAAACAGCCTGGTACTGGTATAACAACAGATACGTGGACCAATGGAACAGAGTTGAGAATCCAGACATAAATCCATCCACATATGAGCAGCTGATATTTGACAAAGCCCTCAAAACAGTTAAATGGGGAAAAGACAGTCTTTTAACAAATGCTGCTGGCATAACTGGATATCCATCTGCAAAAAAATGAAACAAGACCCATACCTCACTCCATGCACAAAAACTAACTCAAAATGGATCAAAGACCTAAATATAAAATCTAAAATGATAAAGATCATGGAAGAAAAAATAGGGACAACATTAGGAGCCCTAATACATGGCATAAACAGTATACAAAACATTATTAAGAATGCAGAAGAAAAACTAGAAAACTGGGAGCTCCTAAAAATCAAACACATATGCTCATGCAAAGACTTCACCAAAAGAGTTAAAAGACTACCTACAGACTGGGAAAAAGTTTTTAGCTATGACATTTCTGATCAGCACCTGATCTCTAAAATCTACATGATACTGCAAAAACTCAACTGCAAAAAGGCAAATAACCCAATTAAAAAATGGGCAAAAGATATGAATAGACACTTCACTAAAGAAGACATTCAGGTAGCTAACAGATACATGAGGAAATGCTCACAGTCATTAGCCATTAGAGAAATGCAGATCAAAACTACAATGAGATTTCATCTCACTCCAACAAGGCTGGCATTAGTCCAAAAAACACAAAATAATAAATGTTGGAGAGGCTGTGGAGAGATTGGAACACTTAGACACTACTGGTGGGAATGTCAAATGGTACAACCACTTTGGAAATCAATTTGGCACTTCCTTAAAAAGCTAGAAATAGAACTACCATAGGATCCAGCATTCCCACTCCTTGGAATATATCCTAGAGAAATAAGAGCCTTTACACAAACAGATATATGCACACCCATGTTTACTGCAGCACTGTTTACGACAGCAAAAAGATGGAAGCAACCAAGGTGCCCATGAACGGATGAATGGATAAATAAATTATGGTATATTCACACAGTGGAATACTACGCATCGGTAAAGAACAGTGAGGAATCTCTGAAACATTTCATAATATGGAGGAACCTGGAGGGCATTATGCTGAGTGAAATTAGTCAGTTGCAAAAGAACAAATATTAGATAAGACCACTAAAATAAGAACTTGAGAAATAGTTTAAACTGAGAAGAAAACATTCTTTTGTAGTTACAAGAGGGGGGAGAGAGGGAGGGTGGGAGACGGGCATTCACTAATTAGATAGTAGATAAGATCTACTTTAGGTGAAGGGAAAGACAGCACACAATACAGGGGAGATCAGCACAACTGGACTAAACCAAAAGCAAAGAAGTTTCCTGAATAAACTGAATGCTTCGAAGGCCAGCGTAGCGGGGCCAGGGGCCTGGGGACCATGGTTTTAGGGGACATCTAAGTCAATTGGCATAATAAAATCTATTAACAAAACATTCTGCATCCCACTTTGAAGAGTGGCGTCTGGTGTCTTAAACGCTAGCAAGCAGCCATCTAAGATGTATCAATTGGTCTTGACCCACCTGGATCAAATGGGAACGAAGAACACCAAGGACACAAGGTGATTACGAGCCCAAGAGATAGAAAGGGCCACATGAACCAGAGACTACGTCATCCTGAGACCAGAAGAAATAGATGGTGCCCAACTACAACCAATGACTGCCCTGACAGGGAACACAGCAGAGAACCCCTGAGGGAGCAGGAGAGCAGTGGGATGCAGACTCCAAATTCTCATAAGACCAGACTTAATGGTCTGACTGAGACTGGAAGGACCCCGGTGGTCATGGCCCCCAGACCTTCTGTTGGCCCAGGACAGGAACCATCCCCAAAGCCAACTCTTCAGACATGGATTGGACTGGACAAAGGTTTGGAGAGGGATGCTGGTGAGGAGTGAGCTTCTTGGATCAGGTGGACACTTGAGACTATGTTGGCATCTCCTGCCTGGAGGGGAGATGAGAGGGTGGAGGGGGTTAGAAGCTGGTGAAATGGACACGAAAAGAGAGAGTGGAGGGAGAGAGCGGGCTATCTCATTAGGGGCAGAGTAATTGGGAGTGTGTAGCAAGGTGTATATGGGTTTTTGTGTGAGAGACTGACTTGATTTGTAAACTTTCACTTAAAGCACAATAAAAATTATTAAAAAAAAATGAACTCATGGAGCCTTAGGTGTTTTTTCTTCCCTCCTCCACCTCTTTTCTTAGGCCCTGTTATCTTTCCTCTTTCCATGGTTTATACTTGGGGAAACTCTTCATATTGTCTCTTAGGTTTATCTTATATTTACATATTCCAACCTCCTTTAAAAGACACATTCTCCAACACAAAGGAGAAAGAAAGGAAGGAAGAAATTAAGACAGAAGTTAAGAAAGAAAGGAAAGGAAGAAGAAGTTGAAAGAAAGAAAGAAAACATGGAAGTAAGCAAGGGAGGGAGGGAAGGAGGAAAGAAGGAAAAAAGAAATTTCCGTAAACTATTTTGCATTACTTTTTTTTAAAAAATGCTTTTCCCTTCTGTTATGGATTGAATTGTGTCCCCCCAAAATGTGTGCCTACTTGGCTAGGCCATGATTCTCCAGTATTGTGTGGTTGTCCACCATTTTGTGATCTGATGTGATTTTCCTATGTGTTGTAAATCCTACTTCTATGATGTTAATGAGGCAGGATTAGAGGCAGTTATGTTAATGAGGCAGGACTCAATCTATAGGATTAGGTTGTATGTTGAGTCAGTCTCTTTTGAAATATAAAATAGAGACATGAGCAGAGACAGGGGACCTTATACCACTAAGAAACAAAAGCCAGGAGAATAGCGTGTCCTTTGGACCCAGGTCCCTGAGCTGAGAAGTTCCTAGACCGGGGGAAGATCGATGACAAGGACCTTCCGCCAGAACAGACAGAGAGAGAAAGCTTTCCCCTGGAGCTGACACCCTGAATTCAGACTTCTAGCTTAGTAGACTGTGAGAGAATAAATTTGTTAAAGCCATCCACTTTGTGGTATTTCTGTTATAGCAGCACTAGAAAAACTAAGACATCTTCATTTTTTAATTATAGAGTAAAACATGCTCATCATTTGTATATATTTATCTGTGTGATAATTTGTTCAAAGTCTCTCTCCTGCCATCTAAACTGTAAACTCCATGAGTTTGGTTTGTCCACTTTCATAGCTGCACCTGGCCTGGTGCTGAGCATAGAAAATGGTAGTTAAAAAGAAAGTTCAATAAATAATCATTTTAAAGAAACACAAACTGCATAGATTATACTTTTCCCCACATTTTTTTTTCTAGGTAAGCACAGTCTCTCCCCTTTGGCTCTAATGTAGTCAGCTGATTTAATCAATTCAGTAAAATAACCAGATAATTCAGCTAAAAAAATACAGAGCCATTGTTGGGCTGCATTGATCATTAAATTGACTGACTGACCAAGATAGCATGTCAATTCATCAACAGCACCATGGAACACAGCTCAGGGTTCCATGGGAACACTTTACCCAGGTCCAGTGACACAGCCAGCTCTATTTAAGCATTACCTGTTGTGTCTGTCTCTTTAAGGACACCCACGGTTATTTCAAATAGAAGGAGCCATTTGGACACCTTAATTTGGCAAAGATGAAAAAGACACGTCTGGTTGGTATCCAGCTTTTCCCCATCTCAGCTGATTCCTCTGGGAGTTGAGCATTTGTTATGCTTGGGAAAATTACAAAAGGTAACACAGAGAAAAAACCTGTCATTGCCTCTTTGCTCCCTCCATTCACATGTAAACCTCCCAAGAAACTCTTGCATCAAAGAAAACTTGATACATGTTTTGGCACTTAACAACAGGTAAGGGAACTTTTTTCTCCTAATTTTTGCTTGAGGGCAAACAACAGTAGTTCCCAGACCTCTGGAAATTCCCTAAAATTGGCAGTTGCTATGTACTAGGATTTTCAATCCTGGTGGTGTTTCCATATTTGTTTTATACACAGGGCTGCTATTTTTTGTTCTTGCTGTTTAGGAGAGAAGTTAGGTCTTTAAACTAACAAGGGAATTTTGTTTCCCACAACTGTCAACATTTTAAAAGGGCCCTGTTCTTTATTTTGGCTTTTCTAACAGAGTTTGAACTATTGATCATGTTACACTTAAAATGGCTTTTGTAATGTGTGAGTATGTATGTGTGTGTGTGTGTTTTAATAGATTAAAGGCAAAAGAATACATGGCATGTTCCTTTGCTACCACATGAATAAGTTTTGCAATTGTATTTTTTAAAAAAATTCTTCTGGCTCTGATATAAGTGTACAAAAACCATTAGGCATATTTTAATGGATTAGAGTTAGACATCAATATGAATACATGTTTAGCTTAATATAGATACATATGCTTACATATAGAAATATTTATAGATACGTGTATATATACAGACTAGTATATACACATATATCTCCCTGTTCTGTCAACTGAGAGGTCCTAAAAGAAACGACACCACAGTAGCACCCACGAGCACACCTAGAAACCCAGATCTTGATTTCTAACACAATTCTCTAATCAAAGGATTCAAGACTCCTTGGAGAAATGGCTGATTCTAGGACTGGGGAAGAAATATACAAGATGAGCTTGGAGCATCTTGTGGTGCCAGAAAGTAAGGAAGTGTTCAAGCAAGCAAGCAAGCAAACAAATATGATCACAATGCTACCCCTACTCATTGCTGTCGAGTCAATTTCGACTCATAGTGACCCTATAGGACAGAATAGAACTACCCCATAGAGTTTCCAAGGAGCACCTGGTGGATTCAAACTGCCGACCTCTTGGTTAGTAGCCATAGCTCTTAACCACTACACCACCAGGGTTTCCATCACAATGCAAGGGGCATGTAAAAGGGACACAGGAGCCAAATGAAAGTGCTCTTGAGCGGCCAAAGCTGGAACAATTTGAGCAGCAAGTTAAATAAAGTAGTATTGGATTTAAACCCAAATATAAAATAAATATCCATGAATCCACATTGATATAAACAAATGATTAAATAAATAAATAAATCAGAGATAATAGAAAAATCTGAGTAGAATTCCAAATAATTTACATAGATACTCCACCTTCAAGGAGATGGAACTTAACTCTTCATTCCTTAAGTGACTTCCTTCTAAAGACTACGGTACAAAAAGGAGAAAAATGACTTTATAATGGAGAAACTTGCCAAACACTATCTTAGCCAGGTGATCAAGTTTAACATTAACACTGACAGATCGTGCTGATTGGATGTACCCTTTACGTGATGCAATGAGAATGGCACTTCACCTCTATTGTCTTCCTCCACAAATCCATAACCCCAGGCTAATCATGAGAAAAACATCAGATAAATTCCGGTTGAGAGACATTCTACAAAATGCCTGAACCAGCACCCCTCAAACTTGTCAAGGTCATCAAGAGTAAGGAAAGTCTGAGAAACTGTCACAGTCAAGAGGAGTTTAAGGAGACATGACAACAAAATGGAATGTGGTATCCTTGATGGGATCCTGGAAAAGAAAAAGGAAATTAGGTAAAAACTAATATAATAAAGTAAGGATTTTAGTTAATAATAATGTACTAACAATGGTTTGGAAACCCTGGTGGCATAGTGGTTAAGAGCTACGCTGCTAACTAAGAGGTCAACAGTTCAAATTCACCAGGTGCTCCTTGGAAACCCGACGGAGCAGTTTCCTTTGCCCTATAGGGTTGCTATGAGTCGAAATCGACTCAAAGGCAATGGGTTTGTTTTTTTTGTTTGTTTGTTTAGTAATGGCTCATTAATGTGGAAATTAGGAAATAATATTATTAATATTGCACATTAAAAAAATTTTGCTGAAAATAATTGAAAAATGACTATAGCCGTACATCCACAGGGAACTGCCAGAAGTTCCAGCTGGATTCAGAAGAGGATGTGGAACGAGGGATATCATTGCTGATGTCAGAGAGATCCTGGCCAAAAGCAGAGAATACCAGAAAGATGTTTACCTATGTTTTATCGAAGGCATCTGACTGTGTGGATCATAATAAATCATGGATAACATTGTGAAGACTGGGAATTCCAGAACACTTAATTGTGCTCACGAAGAACCTGTACGCAGATCAAGAGGCAGTTGTTTGAACAGAATAAGGGAATACTGCATGGTTCAAAATTGGAAAAAGTGTGTGGCAGAGTTGTCTGCTTTCACCTTACGTATTCCCTCCCAACAAGTCAGATAATATGACGAACCCAGCATCAGGACTGGAGGAAAACTCATTAACATATGCAGATGATATAACCTTGCTTGCCAAAATGAAGATGACTTGAAGCACTTGCCAATGAAGGCCAAAGACTACAGCATTCAGTATGGATTACAACCAAATGTAGAGAAAACAAAAATCCTCACAACTGGACCAAAAACCAGTATCATGATAAATGGAGAAAAAACTGAAATTGTCAATGATTTCATTCTACTTGGATCAGCAATCTAATGATATGTTGCACTGGGCAAATCTGCTGCAAAAGACTTCTTTAAAGTGTTAAAAAGCAAAGATGTCACTTTGATAATTAAGCTGTACCTTACGCAAGCCATGGTCTTTTCAATCACTTCATATGCATGTGAAAGCTGGACAATGAAAATTAATGTATTTGATTTGTAGTGTTGGTGAAGAATATTGAATATGCCATGGACTGCCAAAAGGAGGAAAAAAATAAATAGGAGAAATACAACCAGGCTGCTCCTTAGAAGCGAGGATGGCAAGACTTTGTCTTGCTTTCTTTGGACACATCATCAGGAAAGACCAATCATTGTAAAAGGACATCATGTTTGGCAAAGTAGAGGGTCAGCAAAAATGAGGGAAACCCTCAATAAGATGAATTGGCACAATAGCCACAACAACGGACTCAAGCATATCAAAGATCGTGAAGATGGTGCAGTTCAGGAAAACACTTTGTTTTGTTATACATAAGATTGCTATGAGTCAGAGCTAACTCGGAGGCAACTAACTACATAAACAACAATTATGGCAAATGTATCATTCTAATAAGATGTTAATATTTGGTGGGAAGATCTCAGACTTTGGAATGACACAGACTTCGTTCTGCCTCTTACCTGCTTACACATTTTATAGAGATGCTTTGTGTAAGTTATTTAAAAACTTTTATGAAGCCTAGAACCTTTTTTATAAATGTGAACAATAGTATCTTTCTGATGTATTGCCAAGATTAAATGAGATAATGAGCTTAGAATATTTGGGCACAGTAGGAACTCAATAAATGCAAGATTTTTGTTTCTGGGAACAGCATGCCACTGCAAACATGTCTTCTCTAGAATTAGACAGTCTTGGATTTGAATCCTGCCTTCATACTTACCACCTGTTTGACCTGAACATAGCTAATCATCAGTTTCCTCATCTGTAGAATGGGCCTAATAGTAACTTCAACACATGATGGGTGGGAGGATTAAATATATTAACCTAGAAGATAATAGTGGTTCAATAGATGTAATTTCCTTTTCTTCTTCTTATTGCTGTCTTTAATTTTTATTATGATATTATTAGCCACATGTGAAATGATGGAGTATTTCTCAGAGAATACAATAAAGCTGACAGCCTTGAGGCACAGCAAGAGTCCCCAGGCTACAGTGAATGATAGTTTCGCTCCTTAATCCACTTTTTTCCTCTATACTAATAACTAATCATCTGCCAATATATGGGAAAATACGCAAGCAAAAATGGTAAGTATTCTCCATGACAGCTGAGAACATCTGGGTGTTCCATCAAAATTCGACCTCAAACTCTTGGAGCTTGACCTGAAAACAGAAAAATGCAAAATTTAGATTAGATGAATAATTGTATACTTGTTTTTAAAGACTCCCAGGCTTAACAAACAACTGTTGCAAACATAGTCTGATCATTGGAGTCTCTTTTATTTGTTCCTCATGCAAGACAAAGATGTTTGAAGCAATAATTTCTTTTCAAAAAAAGTTCTGTCTTCATAAAAGAAAATCCAGAAACTATTTATTTGCTTTCAACACACAGTGAAATCATAGCCAAGGGTGAAAAATTAAGCTTTCTCTTTGCCTCAGTTAAAATGAGATGAAAAATAGTTAAATGATGGATACAGAACTGGTTTGTTTATTTTTAATCTTGCCTCTCCATTTTCATGACTGATTCATGTGATTTCACCTCTACTTTAACCCCAATTAAATAAAAGAGCACAACTTTTCAGTCACAATATAAATAGGTAAAGTGAGAATATAAATAATTCACCTTTCTGTGGTCAGCTGTGTTACCAAATTAAAGTGAGTTTTTAAGAAATATGTGTATTAATACTTGTCATGGATTGAATTGTGTCCCCTCCAAAATATGTGTCAATGTGGTTGTTCTCTATTCTGTGACTGTAATTTTATGCTAAAGAGGATTAGGGTGGGATTGTAACACCCTTACCCAGGACATATCCCTGATCCAATGTAAATGGAATTTCCCTGGAGTGTGGCCTGCACCACCTTTTATCTCTCAAGAGATAAAAAGGAAAGGGAAGCGAGCAGAGAGGGGGGACCTCGTATTACCAAGAAAGCAGTGCTGGGAGCAGAGCATGTCCTTTGGACACGGGGTCCCTGCTCGGAGAAGCTCCTAGTCCGGGGGAAGATTGACGAGAAGTCCAATAGGGAGAGAAAGCCTTCCCCTGGAGCTGACTCCTTGAGTTTGAACTTTTAGCCTACTTTATCGTGAAAAAATAAATTTCTCTTTGTTGAAGCCATCCACTTGTGATATTTCTGTTATAGCAGCACTAGATGACTAAGACAATACTTGAATAATCATAAGAACAATAATAAAAATAGAAAATGTAATCTCTTCTATAGTGCTAATCATAGTGGAGGCCAAACTGGATTTCACTTGTTCTAGTCCTCTGCATTGCACACATTGGCTCTGGTGGTTCATTTAAAATTTACGATAATAAATTCCATCATCAAGTTAGCTGAGCTTGCTCCTGCATTCCACGAATGCTCTTGGGTATGGAAAAAAGTGAGGCCTGTTAAATACAGAAGTCCAACATGGAGATAAATATGAAATTCTCCGACTCCCATTTATTTTAAGAGCCTCGACTGAGCTGGGTCTGGCTAAGTCAGATTACAAAAAATGTCTTCATTTAACTGCCTTTATTTATTTATTAAAGTCACTATGCTTGTCCACTCAGTGACAGAGCTGCACCTCCAGGCTCTCCCAGAGCTGCCCACCCGCTCTGCCTCAACCCCAAGCAAATCCTTTTGCACTGTTTCTTCCCTCTCTGGTTCTTTTTTTTATGAAAAGCAAATGATGCCCTACATGATGCTGCAAACATTTGAATCAAACTAAGGAACCCTTAGTTGGACCCAAATTTCCGTACTTGCAAGGGCATTCCACATCAAACCAATGCATCTCGAAGAGTTCTGTGGGCTTCAATAAACTCATTTGCCAGTTCTTTACCAGAAGGAAGGAGAATGGGTGTGATGATATGACGGCAGTTGTGGTGGAGAGAAGAGGCAGAGGGACAATTACTGCCAATTTACCTAGTCAGGTGTTCCTCAAAATGTAATCCTCATTTGTCCGCAGCAGAATCATCTGAGGCTGTGGCTTAAAAGGCAGATTTCCACTTCAGACAGACTTGCCAAATCAGAAATACCAGCTATGGAGCCCAGGAATCTGCATTTTAACCAAATCTCCAGAAGATTTTGATGCACACAAACATTTAAAAATTGCTATCTCTAAGGTCGGTATGTTATTCATATGTAATTACCAACAGCAGGAGTTGTCTTAAGGAGTTTGTCTTTAGTATTTAAAACTTAAAATGTTGTGACATTGTTCCTTGGAAACTATATGCTTTAGAAAAGGATAATGAGCTAATGTGTTGAGTCTTTTAGACAGATTTAATGCAAAAGTATGTAAGTTATCACCAAAGCTAAGACATTTTAGTCTTTTAAACAAACTTAATACAAAATGTGTTTCATCTTCAACTACAGGTGTGACTGTCCCTGATTTCTGAGCCTCTCACTGTGTTTTCCAGTCCCTGAACCCATTGCTTATGGAGACTGCATCACACCACTTAACCTGGATCATATTCGGGTTGTTCTGTGATTATTTACCATACTTTGAAGTTCTGTCCCAAAATCCAGAGATGTATTCCATTTCAGTTCATCCATTTAGTTTGCCATTCATTCATTTGTAGAGGATTTATTGAGGTCTCGCTATGAGCTGAGCACCTGTTAAATGGTGATAAACAGAGGTGAATCAAATTGATGTGCTTCTTGTCTTTATGGAGCTCACAGCCTCAGGTACAGACAGTAAATCAGTAAACTGATATGTACTCATAAATTATGCAGTGGTAAGAAGGAAACCAGGAAGGCCTCAATGGGACACTGATATTTTAGCTAATTTCTGAAGTATGAGGATGAGTTACCCATGCAAAGAGCCAGGGTGAAGGATACCAGCTAGAAGGACAAATACACAAAAATTTCTAAAGAACCTTGAACTGAAAGTGTGGTGGAACACTGTGATGTGCCACCTAGATCCCCTCTCAGTGAAGGACTTCTGGCCCTGGTTTCTGGAAGTGCTAAGGGCAGACAGGCTTCAGTGTCAGCTCCTTCAGAGTCTGCCTCAGCCACAGAAAGCTGGCTGGCCAAGGTCACATCTTTTCCAAGGTGCATGTCATATGCATACTCATGTAGGAGTAAAAGGCCTGGCCATCTCATTTCAAAGCCATTGAAAGACTATTCTAGCTCCAGAGCTCCCAGAATGGTCAGCAGGGCTTGTCACTAGGCCTGCATTGTAGCTCATACTCACCCCATGCTAACTTCGCTTCCTTTTCTTCCTTTCACAGGGGTTGTCCCAAGGGCACTCTCTAATAAACATCCTACACATTAAACTCCATCTCAGAGTCTGCTTCCTGAGAAATTAAAACTACAACACCCACTGTGGCCAGACCAGAATAACCTAAGGTGAATTAAGAGCAAAAATTAGGGGCTCGATGATGCCAGGATTGGTATGTGGCCTTTGCTTTTTATTCTTAGTGTAGTGGAGGCCATAAAAAGCATTTAAGTAAAGGCATACCACACTGCCTCATTCAAATCATGGGAAAACATCAGAAAAACCCAGACTGAGGGTCGTTTGACAAAATAACTGATTAATACTCTTCAAAGTGCCAAGGTCATAAAAGACAAGGAAAGAATGAGGAACTTTTATAGATTGGAGGAGTTAACAACTTAATGCAATGTGGGATCCTGGATAGGATCCTGGAACAGAAAAAAAAGGACATTATTGGGAAAACTGCTGAAATTAGAATAAGGCCTGTAGTTTAGTTAATAGTATTGTACCAATGTGAATTTCCTGGTTTCACCAGTAGGGTCTACCGGATGGTAAGAAGGCCATAGCAGAACCTGACCCTCATATAAAGATGTACCCTACTGGGTTAAGTGCACTATGGTTACGTAAGATGTTAACATTAGCGTAACCTGAGTGAGGGGTATAAGGTAGCTCTCTGTACTATTTTTTGCGACTTTTCTCTAAGTCTAAGATTAGTTAAGTTAAAAAAATAATAAACAAAAGTCACTCAAACTGCTCTGTGGAGAAAGGGCTGTAGGGAGAGCAAAACTGAAAGAAGACCAATTAGAAGATTATTATAATAGTCCTGGTGACAGATGATGGCAGCAGCTTGGATCAACAACATTCTGACAGAGGAGGTGGAAAAATGTGTAAGGATCCAAGATATGCAATAATCTTTTAACAAGTTTGTGTGTGTGTGTGTGTGTGTGTGTGGTTGTTATGTATTATTTATACTTACTAATGAATTGGGTTTGGTAGAGTGAAGGAGGGGGAGAAATCAGGAATGAAAATTTCAAGTTTCTAGCCTGAGTAACTGGAGGTAGGATAGGAACAGTGGAAGAGGAAGAGATTGTTAAGTGGATGTTAGGATGGGACTCTTCTTCAATTCTGTCTGAGATACCAATAGGACAGATTTCAGATATCAGAGTGAGTGTGAGGAAAACCTACACATGCAGATTCTCAAAAGAAATTGTCTGAAAAACAGTTTCAAAACTCTTGGATTTCTTAGTCAAACAAAGAAATAAAAAAAGGATTGGGGAATGAACAAAAAGAGGGATTTGGATATAGAGAGAGCTTTCTGGCTTTGAGTCCCCACCTCACTATTTTTGTTTACAGTCTTCTGACTCAAAATCTAATGAAGGTAGTGCCATTGGAACCACTACAAGAGCTTTGAAACATGTTTTCTGCATCCCTGGTCCCAGATCTCTGCCTGAGCTAGCTAATGTACATTCTGGGCTGGGGTCTGACTCTAGCCAGGGAAAGAGGCAGGTTTACCCATAAGAGGCTGTTGTGTTGGATTCAGCCTGAACTTCAAGAATTTTTTAGTGTAAAGAATGCAAAAGTGTTTCCCAGAGACCAGATGGGATTCATGCAGGATAGAAAGAACATGTGTGGAGTCACCAATAGGGTCTCCTGGATGGGTAAGAAGGCCATAGCAAAACCTAACCCTCATATAGAGATGTACCCTACTGGGTTAAGGAAATTACAGAAAAGAGCACCCAGCAGGAGCTTTTTAAGAACGCATGAAATTGCCCAGCAGAAAATGGTGTCAACACTAAAATTCTGTCAGGATCAAAGTCTTCTAAGCACCTTACAATGGTACTTGTTCCAGTGGGAGCTACCCTACTCCTCATCTCTCATTTCCATCCATCTCCATCATGCCTGGGTCTGCAATAGCCCTTTGTAGAAGGGGATTAGAGGGGGAGGAAAAGAAGTCAATAATGTCAACCATGCTATACCTTTCCTATTGCAGGTTTCTAGTCTGAAGCAGGCATACTGGGAGAGGGAGATGGTTTAATGCTAAGTCAAGTTTGGAGTTTTGATTCTTAAACAGTACTGGGCAATCTGACTTCTGAATAGAGACTGTCACCTAAAGTATCTTGAGATCTGTCCAGCCATGGTCATGAGGCTTGGGCTGCTGAGAGTTTTCATGCCTACAAAGTATAGGCAAATATATTAAAGAAACTACATAAAATTTTTAAAATGAAATGTATTATCCATATAAAAGAGTATATATAAAGTGCACATACAATTAAATAATTATAAAATAAATTCTGGTTTACATACCACCTGGCTTAAGAACTGTGATAGTGGGTATCAAATTTTGGTGTATATCAGAATCAACTGGAGAGCTAATAAAGAACACAGAGGTCCAGACTCTCATAAGTTAGGATACAACTTGGGCATTTTTAGTTTTTACCAAATTCCCCAGCTGATTCTGACACGGATCAAAGTTTGAGAACTGCTAAACTAGAGCATTACCAATACCTGTGAAGGCTGCTGTATACCTGTCACATCCCTCTCCTTCCAGAATCGACTATTATCTTAAAATTTGCTAATCAGTACCTTTTAATTCTGTATAGTTTTTCATTATGCTACCTGTTCAGGTGTCCCTAAACAATACCTTGTTTAGATTTGCCTGTTTTCAGGCTTTACGTAAATAGAAACACAATATATGCTTTCTTATGTGACTTGCTTTTTCTTGGGCACAATATATTCTTGAGATTTATCCATGTTGATCCACGTAGCTATCATTCATTTATGGTCATTGGTGCATAGTATTTCATTGTATGACTATGTCACAATTAATTACCCACTGTCCTGTTGTTTAATATTTAAGTTGTTTAAAACAAAACAAAAACCAACCCATTGCTGTCAGGTCAATTTGGACTCATGACAGCCCCATGCGTTACAAAGGAGAACTGCTTGATAGGGTTTTCTTGGCTGTAATCTTTAAGGAAGCAGATCACCAAGCCTTTCTTTTTTGGTGCTGCTGGGTGGATTTAAACCACCAACCTTCAGATTAGCAGCCGAGTGCAAACCATTTGTGTCACTCAGGGATATCTGTTTCAAGTAGCTACAAATAGAGAACTCCATTGGTAGCTTGAAAAGTGTCAGGACCTGACAAAGGGTAGCATCTCTGCCTGTCATTCTTCCCCTTCCATTTTCTCCTTACCTATAATACTCAATTCCCACCCAGGCTTAGGAGAAACAAAAATTCTACTCCAGGGGTCAATGAAGGCTGAGTGTAGAGCCTGGACTTCCATCCCCACCTGATGGTAATGAAGCATGTTATGTATTGAATTGTGTCCCCCCAAAATATGTGCTGAATTCCTGGCCCTTGTAGCTGTGGGTGTGATCCTGGTTGAAATTAGGGTTTTTCTTGTGTTATGTTAATGAGGCCATACCTGTGTAGGGTGTGTTCTAAATATAATTGCTTCTGAGTTATGAAAAGACCAGAATAGACACAAAGACATATGCACAAGAGAAATAAAAAAAGAAAGAAAAAAATAGACAAATCCACAATTATAGTTGGAGACTTCAGCACTACTTTCTCAAAAATTGATAGAACAAACAGAGAATCAGCAAAGATATAGAAGA
This sequence comes from Elephas maximus indicus, assembly GCF_024166365.1. Classification (NCBI taxonomy): domain Eukaryota; kingdom Metazoa; phylum Chordata; class Mammalia; order Proboscidea; family Elephantidae; genus Elephas; species Elephas maximus. Next base: position 126,876,920 of record NC_064846.1, read on the forward strand.
ATTCAGCCATATCATCAACCAACAAGATCTAATTGACATTTATAGAATGCTTCACCCAACAATAACAGAAAACACATTATTTTAAAATGCCCACAAAACATATACCAAGGTAGCCCATATTCTGGGCCACAAAACAAATCTCAATAAATTTAAAAGATTAAAAGTCATACAGATTTCTGTCCGCTGACCTCAGCGGAATAAAACTAGAAATTGGTAGCAGAAAGATAACAGTATAATCTCCAAGCATTTGAAAACTAAACACAGTACTTTCAAATATCTCATGGATTCCAAGGGAAACAAAAAAATTGGAACTATGGGAGATGCAGCTAAAGCAGTGCTGAGAGGGAAATTTATAGCACTAAAGGCAGTGGGAGCCCTGATGGTGCAGTGGTTAAGAGCTTGGCTGCAAACCAAAAGGTCAGCAGTTCAAACCCACCAGATACTCCTTGGAAACCCTATGGTGCAGTTCTACTCTGTCCTATAAGGTTGCTATGAGTTGGAATGAACTTGAGGGCAGTGGGTTTTTTTTTTCCAAAGGCCTATTTGAGATGTTGAGGAAACATCTCAAACCAATCATCTAAGCTTTTACCTCAAGAAGTTAGAAAAAGAAAAGCAAAATAAACCCAAAACACATGAAGGAAAGGAAATAATATAGATAAGAGAAGAAATTAATAAAATTGAAATGAAAAACTATAGAGAAAAGCAATGAAACAAAAAGCTGATTCTTTTAAAAGATCTGGTTCTTTTAACAAACGTCTTGCAACATTGACAAAGAAAAAAAGAAAAGATACAAATTTCTAATATCAAGATTGAAACACAGAATATTGCTAAGGACCTCGCAGATATTAAAAAAGAAAATAGACACCATAAGGGAACAATACTACATGCAGAAATGAAATTTGACAATTTAGATGAAATAGACCCATTCCTCAAATAGTAAAAATGACCACAACTCACCCAATATGAAGTAGATGATTTGAATAATTCTATAACTATTAAGGAAATTGTATTTGTAATAAAAAATATCCTCCAAAAAGATGTCTCCAGGCCCAGAAAATTTCACTGGAGAATTCTACCAAATGTTTAAGGAAGAATGAATGGCAACTCTACACATTCTCTCCCACAAAATAGAAGAAAAGAGAGTACTTCCCAACTCATTGTATGAAACAAGTATTACTCAGATAGCAAAACTAGGCAAAGACAATAAAAAAGAAAACTACTTACCAATATTCCTCATAAATTATTAACAAAATGCTAGCAAATAGAAGTCAGAAATATATAAAAAGCTGTACATCATGACCCAGTGGGGTTTATTCTAAGTATTAAAGGCTGGTTCAATATTCAAAATTCAGTCAACGTAATTCTCCATATTAATAGGCTAAAGAAGAAAAATCACATGATCATAAAATTTGATACAGAAAAAGTATTTGATAAAATTCAACTCCCATTAATTATAAAAACTCTCAGAAAGCTAGGAAGAGAGGAATAGAGGAGAACTTCCTCAACTTGATAAAGAACGGTAAAGAACATCTGTAAAAAACCCTACAGCTAACATTACACTTAATGGTGAAAATAAAGCAAGGATGTCTACACTCATCATTGCTCTTCAACATCCTACTGGAAGTTCTAGCCAGCATAATAAGGCAAGAAAAGAAAAGAAAAATCATACAGATTAGAAAGGAAGAAATAAAACTGTCCCTATTTGCAGATAATATGATGGTTTATGTAAAAAAGCCCAAGAAATCTACAAAAAACTAAACCTCCTAGAACTAATAAGTGAGTTCAACAAGGTTGCAGGATATAAGATTAACATACAAAAAACAATTGTATTTCTTTATACTAGTAATGAACATGTAGAAAACAAAATTTAAAATGACATTCCATTTACAATCACTCAAAAAACAAAATACACGTAAGTCTAACAGTTTTGTATTTTGTATGCTGAAAACTACAAATGAATCAAATCAAAACAAATGAATCAAATCAAATGAACGAAATCAAAGCTCTAAACAAATGGAGAAACACTATATTCCTGGTTTGGAAGACTCGACATAGTAAAAGAGGTCAATTTTCCCCTAACTGATGTAATTTTAATGCTATCCCTACCAAAATCCCAGCAAGATGTTTTGTAGGTATAAACAAAATGATTCTAAATTGTTTTTATGGAAAGGCAAAAGAGCTAGAATAGCTACAACAATTTTGAAAAAGAAGGATAATATGCGCAAAATCACTCTACCTGATAACAACAACAACAAACTGTTGCCATGGAGTTGATTCGACTCTTAGGGACCTTATAGGACAGAGTAGAACTGCCCCACAGGGTTTCCAAGGAGCAGCTGGTGGATTTGAACTGCTGACCTTTTGGTTAGCAGCCAAGCTCTTAACCACTTTGCCGCTTGATAGTAAGGCTTATTATATAGCTACAGTAATCAACACTTTGTGGTATTGGCAAAGGGATTGATATGTAGATCAATGAAACAGAACAGAGAACCCAGAAATAGCCCTACACAAGTACAGCCAGCTGATTTTTGACAAAGGTGCAAAAAAAAAAAAATCAACAAATGGTGCTGGAGGAATCAGATACCTATAGGCAAAACAAAACAAAACAAAAACAAAAAACCTCCATCTGTGGCTCACACCTGATGCAAAAATTAACTAAAAATGGATCATAGATTTACATGTAAAACTAGAAAACTTTTAGAAGACAACATAGGAGAAAATCTTCGCGGTCAAGATCTACACAGAGTTTTTGACTGGACACCACAAGCATGATGCAATCAAATTTGACAAATTGGACCTCACTAAAATAAAAAATTTTTGCTCCATGAAAGACCTTATTAAGAAGATGAAAAGACAATCTACAGACCAGGTGAAAATATTTACAGACCACATATTCGACAAAAGGCTAGTATCTAAAAAAAAAAAAAAAATATATAAAAACCAAAACCAAATCTGTTGCCGTTGATTCCAACGTGTTACAGAGTAGAACTGCTCCATGGGCTTTTGTTTAGTTTTTTTTTTTTTTGGCTGTAATCCAGTTGGTTTTAATCTTTATGGAGGCAGTTTGCCAGGCTTTTCTTCTGTGGTGCTGCTGGGTGGATTTGAACCACCAACCTTTAGGTTAGTAGCCATTCACAAACTGCTTGTGCCACCCAGGCTCCATTCATCCTAGAGATCCTAAATCTTAGCCTTGAATCAAGCCAGAGCATTAGAGAGCCATAAATCTACACTTTGGCAATCTGTCATTGGCCTACGTGGATGCATAAAACATTATTTAAAAAAAAAAAAACTAAGAGTTTAATGTTCTATTTCCTCTCAGGGTATGATAAAGAATGTTGCTTTCTGTTTCACCCAGGGCATCCTGCATGGTCATCCACAAGAACAATGCCCCCGGTCTTCAGTGCCACTTACTTCTGCTGAGCACTGGGAAGGTTTTATCTCACAAACACCATGACCTTGTATCAGATTAAATTTTTCATTTTTGTCTGGCCATTAAAACGCACAGATTGAACAAAGTAAGATGGTATGAGTGAGTCTGTGAACTTGATTCTCCCTCCCCACCCATCAACAAGGAAAGCATCTAGAAATCTGTAAACTCAACTCTAAGAACTCTAAAAAGCAAACTGAGGGTTGCGTCAACTAACTATATGCTGAAACAAGAAAAAGACAACGTTTGAATGGCAAGAAAACTTTATTTCTACTGTCTGTGCCCCTCCCCCTCTGCAGCGGTCACCACGGCAGCTGAAGCAGATGTGGACCATGTTTTATGTTCTCAGAGAGGGGGCCGATCTCTGGCCCTGGTGTGGTTCAATTCTGACCTGTATGGGGGATGCCTAAAGGGTGGAAACCTCTGTTTGGTCTGACTTGGAACTCACACAGGATGGATGAGGGAGCAGTGAGCAAAGACTGAAGGCTAATGGTGCGACTTACGCACGCAAGTAATTCCTAAGAACTCCAGAATGAGTGTTTTTTGCAGATGGGGAAATTGAGAAAGCCACCTGCATTTCCAGTCTCAAGGGGAAAGCTCTGTCTTTCTCCACTGAGAATAATGTTTGCTGTTGGTTTTGCATATATGTCCTGAATTATGTTGAGGAATTTCTCTTCTTTTCCTATTTTGCTGAGTTTTTTTTTTTTTTTGTCAAGAAAAGGTATTGAATTTTATTAAATGCCTTTTCTGCATCAATTGAAATGATCATGTGGTTCTTATCTTTTGTTGTATGAATCCCACTTGATTATGGTGTATGATTTTCTTAATACGTTGCTGACTTTTGTTGAGAACTTTTATGTCTATGTTCATGAGGAATATTGGTCTGTAACTTTTCTTTTTTTGTGGTCTTTACCTGGCTTGGGAATCAGAGTGATGCTGGCTTCACAGAACGAGTTAGAGAGTTTTCCTTCCTCTTCTATGTTTTGGAAGAGTTTGAGTAGAATCAGTGCCAACTTTTTTCTGAATGTTTGGTGAAATTCCCTTGTGAAGCCATCTGGTCCTGGGCTTTTTTCTTGTTGTTGGGAGCTCTTTGATGACATTTTCAATCTCTTGTTATGAATCTGTTTAGATTTTCTATCTTTATTTGTTCTTGTTTAGGTAGGTTGTGTGTTTCTAAGAATTTTTTCATTTTTTTCTAGGTTTTCAAATTTGTTAGAGTACAATTTTTCATAGTAGTCTTTTATCATCCTCTTTATGTCCCAGTTGAATCTGTTGTAATGTCTCCAGTTTCATTGATTATTTTGGTCATTTTCATCTTCTCACTTTTTTTCCTTTGTCACTCTAGTCAATGGTTTGTCTATTTCACTGATTCTTTTGAGAAGCCAACTTCTGGTCTTGTTGATTCTTTCTACTGTTTTTGTGTTTTCTATTTTGTTTATTTCTGCTCTGATCTTCATTATTTCCTTTCTTCTAGTAGCTTTGGTCTTCTTTTGCTCTTGCTTTTCTATTTGTTCAAGTTGTTTGGGTAGATTCTTGATTTTGGATCTTTGTTCTTTTTTTAATGTAGGCCTTTTTTTGCTATGAATTTCCCTCTGAGCATTGCTTTTGCTGCATACCAAGTTTTGGTATGTTGTGTATTTATTTTTGTTTGATTCTAAGTATTTCTTAATTCTATTTTTTATTTCTTGTATGACCCAATAGTTTTTTTTAGTAGTGTGTTATTTAGTTTCCATGTATTTTTTTCATATTCTTCCTATTACTGATTTCTAGTTTCATACCATTATGATCAGAGAAGATGTTTTGTATGATTTCAATTTAAAAAAAAATTTATTTAGGTTTGCTTTGTGACCTATGATATGATCTATTCTGGAGAATATTTCTTGTGCATTGGAGAAGAATGTGTATTGTGCTGCTGCTGGGTGGGTGTTCTGTATATGTCTGTTAGGTCCAGTTGGTTAATGGTGTCATTCAGGTCTTCTACATCTTTATTGATTTTCTTTCTAATTGTTCTATCCATTGTCAAAAGTGGTATAATGAAATCTACTATTATCGTAGATCTGTCAATTTCTCTCTAATTAAGTTAGCATTTGCTTTATAAATTTTGGGGCTCTGGCCTTGGGTTCATAAATATTTATTGCTGTCCTGTCTTCTTGTTGAATTGTCCCTTTTATCATTATATAATGTCCTTCTTTTTCTCCTGTAATGGATTTTGACTTAAAGTCTATTTTGTCAGATATTAATATTGCCACTTGTGCTCTCTTCTGATTACTGTTTGCTTGGTGTATTTTTTCCCGTCCTTTGATTTTTAACCTATTTATGTCATTATACCTAATATGTGTCTTTTGTTGGCAACATATTGATAGGTCGCTTTTTTTTTGTCATTCTTCCACTCTCTGTCTCTTGACTGGTGCATTTAATCTATTTACATTCAGTGTGATTATCAATAAGGATGAACTTACTACAGCCATTTTGTTAGGCTTTTTTTGTCTTGTTAATGATTTCTTCTTTACTTTCTGTGCTGAGTTCTTTTTGTGTATGTATGGGTTTTCTTTTCCTTTCCTTTATCATTGTTGTCTTCGTGTTTACTGAGTCTTTTTGTTTTTCTTCTAAGTTTTGATGGGCAGATTTTAAATTTTCTTTGTGGTTACCATGTAGTTTACATTTAACATCTTATATTTAAAACACTGTTAATCTTGAAATCATCTTAACTTCCCTATCATATGGAAGTTATATAACTGCACCAATCATTCCCCCTTTTGTTTTGCTGTTGTCATTGATTACAACTTTGTATCTCAGATTCCCTGTAATTATTTCTTAACTTTATTTTACTGCTGTGGTGTCTTCACCTGGTTTGGTATCTGTGTGATGTTGTCAAATCTCTGTATCCCTCCTGGTCTCCTTCTCCTTCCCCTTCCAATCAGTGCTCAGTCTATTTCAACAACTCTCCATTTGATGTTCTGGGATGTGAGGTCATTATTTTTGTCTGCTTTCCTTTGTTTCTTGAGTCTTTGTTGTAGGGGGTTGTTATGGTGAACCTATCCAAACCGCCATCTTAACCAGGAGCCTCTAACCATGGTCTTTACTAGGACTTTTTTACTCAAAGTGTTTGCTGTCCATGGACTAGCACCATATGCATCACCTGGGAGCTTGTTAGAAATGCAGAAACCCAGATGCCACCCTAGACCTGCTAAAGAAGACTCTGCATACAAAAAGATCCTCAGGTGATTTGTATGCACATTAAAATTTGAAAGACACTGTGCTAGTTCACTCGTTTGGTTTGGACTTTTGGAATCCTTATGAATAAACTGTACCATGTTCACATCTATGGGTGCATGATCCATACCTGTGAATTTCTGTTTGCCTCATCATTCTCAGGGTTTTGTCTCCACTTAGGGTAAGGGCTCTGTCAAGGCCTCGGGACCATACTCCTCTGAACCCTGAGCGGAATGATTAGAATGTTCTACAATCTCTCGGAATCGTGAAGTGAGTTGCTTTGCTACCAAGACTGCAATGCTTTCACCATAAAACTTCTTAAAAACACCTTTCAAATAGTCTGAGCCTAGTCACAAAGATTTAAAATGATAAATAATAATAGAAGGCAAGAGAAATTATAAGATATAACCAGAGAGAAAACGATTCATTTTCAAATGGGAAGTGATGAGGTGGAAAGATGAAAGAGGCTGCTACAGGTGGTAAAGACTGAAAAATAGAAAGTTTTCACATAGAAAATTGATGCAAATTGACAACAAACTCACTCCTGAATCCCAAATCCATGAATTATAATTTTTAAGTGATGCATCTCAGTGATGCAATGGTACTTTCAAAGATAATTGGTGGAAATATTAATCCTAGAATTTTTTAAAGATCCATTTTTGGGGATGGCAGGAGATAAAAAATAAACCTTTTTATCATAAATCACCATTGATTTTGTGATTGCTAAGAACCAACCCAAGGAGCACTGGTGGCACAGTGGTTAAGTGGTAAGCTGCTAGCTCAAAGGGTGCCAGTAAGAACTTACCAGGTGCTCTTCAGGAGAAAGATGTGGAAGTCTGCTTTCATAAAGATTTCAGTCTTGGAAATCCTATGGGGAAGTTCTACTCTGTCCTATAGTGTTGCTATGAGTCAGAGGTGACTCGATGGCATTGGGCTTGGATTGATTTGATTTAAGGACTTTCGACATGCAAGTAAAATTTTGTTGAAGATACTTCAAAAACAGTTGCAGCAGTACATCAATATGGAACTTCCAGGAATTCTAGCCAGATTAAGAAGAGGATGTGGAATAAGGGATATCATTGCTGATGTCATATGGCTCTTGGCTGAAATAGGGAATACCAGAAAGATGTTTGCCTGTGTTTTATTGGCTATGCAAAGGCATTCGACTTTGTGAATCATGACAAATTACGGATAACCTTGTGAAGAATGGGGATTCCAGAATACTTAATTGTGCTCATGAGGAACCTGTACACAGGACAAGAGGCATTAGTTCAAACAGAGCAAGGGGATACTTCATGGTTTAAAATCAGAAAAGGTGTGTATCAGGGTTGTATCCTTTTGCCATAGTTATTCAATCTGTATGCTGAGGAAATAATTTGAGAAGCTGAACTATAAGAAGAAGAATGCAGCATCAGGACCTAGGCACACTCAATATTAACTCAGGTGACACAACTTTGCTTGCTGAAAGTGAAGAGGACTTGAAGAACTTACTGATGAAGATCAAAGACTACAGCCTTCAGTACAGATTACACCTCAACATAAAGAAAACAAAAATCCTCACAACAGGACCAATAAGCAATGTCATGATAAATGGAGAAAATATTGAGGTTGTTAAAGATTTCATTTTACTTGGATCCATAATCAATGTCCATGGGAGCAACACTCAAAAAATCATATGAAGTATTGCATTGGGCAAATCTGCTGCAAAATACCCCTTTAAAATCTTAAGAAACAAAGATGTCACCTTGAGGACTATGGTGTGCCTGACCCAAGCCATGCTATTTTCAATCACCTCAGATGCATGTGAAAGCTGGACAATGAATAAGGAAGACTGAAGAATTGATGCATTTGAATTATGGTGTTGGTGAAGAATATTGACTATACCGTGGATTGTCAGAAGAATGAACAAATTTGTCTTGGAAGAAGTACAGCCAGAATGAGTCTTAGAAGTGAGGTTGGTGAGACATCATTTCACATACATTGGACATGATATGAAGAGGTACTAGTCCCTGGAGAAGGACATCATGCTTGATAAAGTAGAGAGTCAGTGAAAAAGAGGAAGACCCTCAACGAGATGGACTGACAATGGCCTGCAACAACAGGCTTAAATATAGCAGCAATTGTGAGGATGGCACAGGACTGGGCAGTGTTTCATTCAGTTGTACCTCGGGTCACTATGAGTTGGAAACAACCTGATGGCACCTAACAACAATGACGATTAAAAATGCAGGCCCAGAAGCAGGGCTAGGATGGCAGAGAAGTCAGATGCTTCTGGTGGTCCCTCTTACAACAAAGACTTGAAAAAAATAAGTGAATCAATTATATATGACAATCTAGGAGCCCTGAACATCAAAGGCAAAATTGAGGAATTGGACTGAGTGGCAAGAGGATGGAGAGATGGCTCATAAAAAGCGAGGAGTTGCCAGACCTGACCTGGCAGGAACTGGCGCCCTGCAGGTGAGGCAAGCAGTGGCATTTGGGATGCGTTTTCCACATCTAGAGAGACCAAGTCTCCGAGAGTCTGATCAACCCTCCAGAGCCAGTAAGAAGCAGCCCTGAATCAGCAAAAGATAAGAACATGCATCTAACCTACTATGTGGATAAAAAAAAAAACCCATTTGGGAAGAACTTCTCTCCCATTTTCCTGCTTTCTCCCCACTCTGCATCAGGTCCCAGGCCAGTTTCAGTGACTGCCCCTTCCCCTGGGCCAAAAGTAGGGCACCTCATGTGCCCTGAGCCATTCTCTCTGCCTGGGAGAAGGAACAAATGAACAAACAGGAAAAAACAATCTGCCCACTCCCATAAGCTGGGAACTCAGGGCAGGCACAACTCCTTTGCCTAGGTACAGGTATAAGGGGTCTATGGACTTTGAATGCCCTTCACCCCTGCATAGACCTGTGTGGGCCCATTTCAAAAGCATAGGCCCTCATTAACACAGTACAATAGGGCATACATCCGAAGCCTAACTTCACTGTATCAGCTATATGGCAGAATGGTAGGATCGTGACATTTGACACTGCTCTGCCCATTAAGCAGTGTCCTCACCTACCCACATCAGTGGCCTTAGGACTGGTGGTTCCACTCATGCCACCTAGCCACCCAATACAGGGGTCCAAGAATAAGTGTTTTTTTTTTTTTTTTTTTTTTACTAGTTCTTAAAGTTCAAAGCATTGGGCACCCATAGTCTGGCTGCAAAATCCACCCACCTACACACTCTAGGGAACAGGGACATACTTTCCTCCCAGACACTCAGGGACAGCCGTCAGCCCCTGCCTTGCTTAGTACGTGATCCCCTACTCCAGCCAGATAACCTGGGCCTATTTTTTTATTCCAATCATCCCTACCTGAGTAGGACTGTAGGTAACAGCCTGCACAATACTCTTGGTGACCAACTATATGGGCACCTGAGCTGAATCCATACAAGAAAAGCAAATGGACTCCTGGGTTCACATACCTAGTAACAAATCTAACCACCTGGTGACAGGACCTGAGAGCTTCAAAGGCACCAACAATCAATCTAGCTCACATGAGAAGCCTATTTGGGCATATCAAAGCAAAAAAAAAAAACAAGAAGCTAGGACACGGTAAGCAAACATAAAATAAATGAATATAACAATTTATTGACGGAGAGAGCAGTCAATATCAAATTACATAAAGAGGCAGACCATGATGGCTTCAGCAAGCTCCCAAAACAAAGATTCAAGAAATCTATCAGAGGAATAGAACTTCTTGGAGTTACCAGAGGTAGAATACAAAAAATTAATATACAGAAATCTTCAAGAGATCAGGAAGGAGATCAAGCAAAATGCAGAAAAAGTCAAGGAACAGACAGACAAAGCAATAGAGGAACTTAAGAAGATTATAGAAGAGTGCAATGAAAAATTTAACAGGCTGTAGGAATCCGTAGACAGCAAACAGAAATTTAGAAGATTAACAATAAAATTTAAGAATTAGACAACTCAATGGAAAGTCACAGAAGCTGAACTGAGGCGATGGAAGTCAGCATTAGTGAGATTGAAGACAGCACTTGGCAGCAACTTATGTGAGGAAAAGTCAGATAAAAGAATTAAAAAAAAATTAAGAAACCCTAAGAGCTATGTGGAACCCTATCAAAAGGAATAACCTACAAGTGATTGGAGTACCAGAACAGGGGCAGAGGGGATAACAAAAAATACAGAGAGAATTGTTGGCAGAAAACTTCCCTGATATCATGGAAGATGACAAGATATCTATTCAATATGCTTATCAAACCCCACACAAGGTAGACCCCAAAAGAAAGTCACAAAGATATATTATAAACAAACTTACCAAAACCAAAGAGAAAGAGAGAATTTTAAGAGCCGTTAGGGCTAAACGAAAGTCATCTACAAAGGAGAGTCAATACGACTAAGTTGGGACTACTTGGCAGAAACCATGCAGGTAAGAAGGCAATGGGATGCCATATATAAAGCCTTGGAGGAAAAAAAAAAATGCCAGCCAAGAATTATATATCCAGCAAAACAGTCTATCAAAATTGATGGAGAAATTAGGGCATTTTCAGATAGACAGAATTCTAGGGAATTTGCAAAAACCAAACCAAATTTACAAGAAATACAAAAGGGAGTCCTCTGGTTAGAAAATCAATAACATGAGATAACAACCCAAGACTAGAACACGGGACAGAGCAACCAGATATAAACACAGATAGAGAAGTCCAAAAATAACCTGAAGCTAAAATGATGGAAATATGGAAACAGGGATGTCAATATATAAAAGATGACAATATTAAAACAAAAAAGAGGGACTAAAAAATGTAGTCATAGATCTTTCATGCAGAGAGGAAGTCAAGGTGATATAAAGAAATAAACAATTGGTTTAAACTTAAAAAATCAGGGTAGATATTAAGGTAACCATGAAGGAAACTAACAATCCTACACATCAAAATAAAAAACAAGAAAAACATAAAGACTTAGCAAATACAAACTCAACAGCAATGAAAAAGAGGAAAAGAAAATACATAAAGAAAAACGACTCAGCACAGAAAAGTAAGTGGAACAAAGAAACTATCAACAAACAAACAAAAAAGACATCAAATGACAGCACTAAACTCATAAAAAAAAAAAACTAGATTTTTTTTTACTTACCAATAATTACACTGAATGTAAATGGACTAAATACACCAATAAAGAGACAGAGAGTGGCAGAAAGGATTAAAAAATATGACCCGTCTATATGCTGCCTACAGGAGACACACCTTAAACTCAGAGACACAACCTAAAACTCAAAGGATGGAAAAAAATATATCAAGCAAACAACAATCAAAATAGAGCAGGAGTGGCAATATTAATCTCTGACAAAAGAGGCTTTAAAGTAAAATCCGCCACAAAGGGTAAGGAAGGACACTATATAATGATTAAAGGGTCAATACACCAGGAGGACATAACCATAATAAGTATTTATGCACCCAATGACAGGGCGGCAAGATACATAAAACAAACTCTAACGGCATTGAAAAGTGAGATAGACAGCTCCACAATAGTAGTAGGAGACTTCAACACACCACTTTCGGTGAAGCACAGGACATCCACAAATAAGCTCAATAAAGATACGGAAGATCTAAATGCACAATCAACCAACTTGACCTCGTAGACATATACAGAACACTCCACCCAACAGCAGCCAAGTATACTTTCTTTTCTGAAACACATGGAACATTCTCCGGAACAGACCACATATTAGGCCATAAAGCAAGCCTTAACAGAATCCAGAGCATCGAAATATTACAAAGCATCTTTTCTGACCATAAAGCTATAAAAGTAGAAATAAATAACAGAAAAAGCAAGGGGGAAAAAACTCATGGAAACTGAACAGCACCTTGCTCAAAAACTACTGGGTTATAGAAGAAATTAAGCACGGCATAAAGAAATTCACAGAATCCAATGAGAATGAAAACACATCCTACCAGAACCTTTGGGACACAGCAAAAGCAGAGTTCAGAGGTCAATTTATAACAGTAAATGCGCACACCCAAAAAGAAGAAAGGGCCAAAATCAAAACACTAACCCTACAACTTGAATAGAAAGAGACTAGCAAAAGAAGACTTCAGGCACAAGAAGAAAGCAAACAATAAAAATTAGAGCAGAATTAAATGAAATAGAAAATAGAAAAATAATTGAAAGAGTTAATAAGACCAAAAGCTGCTTCTTTCAAAAGATCAACAAAATCCATAAACCACTGGACAAACTGACAAAAGAAAGACAGGAGAGGAAGCAAATAACCTGAATAAGAATTGAGATGGGCAATATCACAAGAGACCCAATTGAAAGTAAAAGAATCATAACAGAATACTATGAAAAACTGTACTCTAAAAAATTTGAAAACCTAGAGGAAATGGACAAATTTCTAGAAACGCATTACCTACCTAAACTAACACAAACGGAGGTAGAACAACTAAATAAACCTACAACAAAAGAAGAGATTGAAAAGGTAATTAAAAAACTCCCAACAAAAAAAGCCTGGACCTTGACAGTTTCACCGGAGAATTCTACCAAACTTTCAGAGAAGAGTTAACACCGTTACTACTAAAGGTATTTCAGAGTATAGAAAAGGATGGAATACTCCCATACTCATTCTATGAGGCCAGCATAACCCTGATACCAAAACCATCTAAAGATACCATAAAAAAGAAAATTACATACCAATATCCCTCATGAATTTAGATGCAAAAATCCTCACCAAAATTCTAACCAATAGAACTCAACAACATATCAAAAAAATAATTCTCCACGACGAAGTGAGATTCATACCAGGTATGCAGGGATGGTTTAAAATTAGAAAAACAATCAATGTAATCCATCACATAAATAAAACAAAAGACAAGAACCACATGATCTTATGAGTTGACATGGAAAAGGCATTTGACAAAGTTCAACACCCATTCATGATAAAAACTCTCAGCAAAATAGGAATAGAAGGAAAATTCTTCAGCATAGTAAAGGGCATTTATACAAAGCCAACAGCAAACATCTTCCTAAATAGAGTCTGAAAGCATTCCCCTTGAGAATGGGAACCAGGCAAGAATGCCTTTTATCAACATTGTGCTGCAGGTCCTAGCCAGAGCAATTAGGCTAGAAAAAGAAATAAAGGGCATCCAGATTGGCAAGGAAGAAGTAAAAGTATCTCTATTTGCAGATAACATGATCTTATAGAGAAAACCCCCAAAGAATCCATAAGAAAATTACTGGAGCTAATAGAAGATTTCAGCAAAGTGTCAGGATACAAGATAAACACACGAAAATCAGTTGGATTTTCTACACCAACAAAGAGAACTTTGAAGAAGAAATTACCAAATCAATACCATTTAAAATAGCCCCCAAGAAGATAAAATGCTTAGGAATAAATCTAACCAGAGATGCAAAAGACCTATACAAAGAAAACTACAAGACATTATTGCAAGAAACCAAAAGAGACTTACATAAGTGGAAAAACATACATTGCTCATGGATAAGAAGACTCAACATTGTGAAAATATCTGTTTTACTCAAAGTGACCTGCAGATACAATGCAATCCCGATCCAAATTCCAAGGGCATTTTTTAATGAGACGGAGAAAAAAATCGCCAACTTCATGTGGAAAAGAAAGAGGCCCTGGATAAGTAAAGCATTACTGAAGAAGAACGAAGTGGGAGGCCTCACACTACCTGATTTTAGGGCCTAATATGCTGCCACGGAGGTCAAAACAGCCTGGTAATGGTATAACAAACAGATATATAGACCAATGGAACAGAATTGAGAATCCAGACATAAATCCATCCACCTACGAGCAGCTGATATTTGACAAAGGCCCAAAGTCTGTTAATTGGGGAAAAGACTGTCTCTATAACAAATGGTGCTTGCATAACTGGATATCCATCTACATGAATATGAAACAAGACCCATACCTCACACCATGCACAAAAACTAACTCAAAATGGATCAAAGACCTAAATGTAAAATCTAAAATGATAAAGATAATGGAAGAAAAAGCAGGGACAACACTATGAGCCCTAATACATGGCATAAACAGAATACAAAGCATTACTAACACAAACACAAACACCAGAAGGGAAACTAGACAACTGCAAGCTCCTAAAAATCAAACACTTATGCTCATCAAAAGACTTCATCCAAAGATTACAAATTCAACCTACAGACTGGGAAAAAATTTTTGGCTGAGACAAATCCAGTCAGAGTCTATTCTCTAAAATCTGCAAAACCTCAACAGCAAGACTGCAAATAACCTAATTAGAAAAGTTTATTAAGAAAATGTTCTGCATCCCACTTTGGTGAGTGGCATCTGGGGTCTTAAAAGCTAGCGAGTGGCTATCTAAGATTCATCAGTTGGTCACAACTCACCTGGAGAACAGGAGAATGAAAAATACCAAAGACAAGGAAATTATTAGCCCAAGAGACAGAAAGACCCACATAAACCAGAGACTCCATCTGAAGACTGGAGGGACCCCAGAAGACATGGCCCCTGGACTCTCTGTCAGCCCAGAACTGAAACCATTCCCGAAGCTAACTCTTCAGACAAAGATTAGACTGGGCTATAAGACAGAAACCCTGGTGGTGTAGTGGTTAAGTGTTATGGCTGCTAACCAGAAGGTCAGCAGTTTGAATCCACCAGGCACTCCTTGAAACTCTATGGGGCAGTTCTACTCTGTCCTATAGGGTTGCTATAAGTTGGAATCAACTCAACGGAAAAGGGTTTGGGTTTTTTTTTTAGTTTACAAGACATGAAGTGATACTCATGAAGACAGTGCTTCTTAGCTCAAGTAGATACATGAGACTAAATGGGCAGCTCCTCTCCAGAGATGAGATGAGAAGGCAAAAGGGGACAGGAGCTGGTTGAAGGGACACGGGAAATCCGGGGTGAAAAGGAGGAGTGCGCTGTTTCATTATAAGGAGAGCAACTAGGTCCCAACCAATGTTTGTATAAATTTTTGTATGAGAAACTAACTGGAACTATAAACTTTCACTTAAAGCACAATAAAAACAATTTTTTTAAAGTGCAGGCCCAACATAAACATCTGTGTCTCCTTTCAATATCCTCATTCTCTGTTCCTGTCTCGTTTATGGGTTACATAATTTTTTTCCGGATCTGGAACTACGTTAAATGCCTGTAGAATAGAAGAAATGAGCCCTGTTGATACAATGGTTAAGCACTCAATTGCTAGCCAAACGGTTAGTGGTTCATACTCACCAGCAGCTCCGCAGAAGAAAAGACCTGGTGATCTGCTCCCATAAAGATTATAGCCTAGAAAACCCTAGGGAGCAGTTCTACTGTGTCACTTAGGGTAGCTATGAGTTGAAATTGACTTGATGGCACCCAACAACAGAATGGAAGAATAATAAGTCTCATTCTCTGTTACAAATATTAACCAGAGATCTCTAGGAGACATTTCTGCTATGAAGCATTAAAAAAAAAAAAACAACTTTTTTTTTCATACTTCTGGAAAAATCACCAGAGGAATGACCCTGGGACTCAGAATTCTGTCCCTGTGAATAGCATCTTGGTGTATCTCGGTTGAACAGGCCACACACTCATAAAACCAACAAATAGCCCCAATATATAAAATTGAAGCTGATCTCAGCTCTCGGGTTTAAATTCACCTCTTCCTTCTTGCCTTCCATAAGTATTCCGTGAGCACCTATTATGTGCCAGGGACTGCATTAGGTGCTGAAGATAGAGGGGCAAGAAGAAACATCCTGGCCAAATATTCGTAGTCTCAACTAATGCTTTAGGAGTTTCCTTGTAATGAAAAAAAAAAAAAAAGTTGTTTCCTGCTAGTCAATGAGTAGTTGAAGAAAGGAAGTCCTTTCCTAAACAGGGCTCTACTTTTCCCCCCAGAGCTCTGAGGAAGAGTATGGAGCTTAAAGGAAAGGGTCTTTGTCACCATGATGCCGCGCTCAGTAACCAGGCCATCTGCACCTGTCCTACCAAATGGAAGCCAAAAAGTGAGAGGAACACCAGCTTTCCCAAAAAGGATGTGGAAATCATCCAAAGTGAGATTTTGGCAAAAATCAACAGTCTTTTCAACACACGTCAAAATAATATCTCATAAATAGCACTGATTTTAGCAACCCTTTACATATGAGAAGCCCTATCCTAAGGTTTTAATTTAAGAAGCCTGAAATAAAGACCTCTTACACTGACCTAAGCAATGGTTAGTAGAGATAGAGGTGTCATAGAGCCCTGCATTATGAGTCAATGTGCAACTGGAAAATGAGTTGTGAAGCCATCATGTGTCGCCTCTGTTGAGAAGAAACTCTAGATCTGTACAGAGCTGGGGGCTGCCCTGATGATGGTTCAATGAATATTCTCACCTGAAGTCACAAGAGCTCCAAGGAAGAATGGATAAGCAGTCAGAACCGTGTTGGGGTGCTGAGATTCAAAATCTCAGGAGAGGTGCATAGAGCTGGCACAATCAACTGGGCTAGAGGCAGATCATGGGAATTGGGGCACAGTGCCAGGAATTTAGGGAAGCAATGTGGGAGCTGAGGAGGAGGATCGCTGCTGGTGGTCATGGCTGGCTATAATGATCTGCAGGGATCTGGAATTATACGGTCAGGAACTTATTGGACTGAATGCTTACTGGGTAAAGTGACCCTACTACAGACACAGTCAAATGCCTATTTACAAGCAACAATAATATAAAGAGTGTCATAGTAGAGGCAGATTAGATGTTGATCAATGGAATAGAATGGAAAATCCAGGAATACATCTTCCATTCTATTATGAAGGAGAACATATTACAAATGAGACACCCAAACATTGCATTTGGGATAAGGGGTAGGCAATTTAGGAAAATACTAATTGAGAGGTGCACGGCACAGAATCCACCAAAATAAATTACAAATAGATCACAAGTTAAGTAAGAACATAGACTTGAATATTTTATAGGTTTCTGAAGGAGGAATAAATTTAAAATTTTAAAGCAATAAAAGAAATCACAAAAGAAAAGGTAGATTCAGGACAAAAAATCAAAAGTATCACTTTAATAAACAAAATTAAATGGCAAGAAATGTAGTGGGGAGAATATTTCAGGTAATGGATCTCAGGGATGTTGGCTTTAAAACCCACCACCCATCCATCAGTTTGTCAAACTATGGTGGCTTGCATGTTGCTATGATGCTGGAAGCTATGCCACCGTGTAACAAATACCATCAGGGTCATCCATGGAGGACAGGTTTCAGCGGAGCTTCCAGACTAAGACAGGCTAGCAACAAAGGTTTGGTGATCTAGTTCCAAAAATTAGCCAATGAAAACATTACAGATCATAGCAGAACATTTTCTGACATTGTGCTAGAAAATGAGCCTCATAGGTTGGAAGGCACTGAAAATGCATAATGACTGCAACAATGGACTTGAGCACACCAATGATCATGAAAACCACACAGGACTGGGCAGTGTACAGGGTATCACTATGAGTTGGAGCCAACTTGACGGCAAGTAACAACTACAAGTTTTAAAATAAGAAAGTAGAAACTGGCCCCAAACTGAAACATGAAGATATCAATAGATAAATGGACAAAAGATAGAAAATTCACACAAAACTTCACTCATTTAATAAATAAATATAAGATGAAAAGTTCAACTTTGATTGTAAATTAAGATATGCAAATAAAACCAAGAAAAAAATACCACATGATACTAAATGATACCATGTCCTGTCTACTAAATAAGCCAAGGAGTACTCTGATGGAGAGTACTGAGTACTGAGGAGAATGTGGCAGCTGTGGAATGCAATCAATGCTGGTGGGATGTAATTTGGTTACAGCTCTTTTAGAAAGAAATTTGGCAAGAGAGGCCAAATGCCATAAAAACTCTCAAATTCGACTAGAAACTTATCCTAAGGAAATAATCCAAAAAGAACACTACCCATGTGTCTTAGTTATCTAGTGCTGTTATAACAGAAATACCACAAGTGGATGGCTTTAGCAAAGAGTTTATTTCCTCACAGTAAAGTAGGCTAAAAGTTCAAACTCAGGGCGTCAGCTCCAGGGGAAGGCTTTCTCTCTCTGTCAATTCTGGAGGAAGGTCCTTGTCATCAATCTTCCCCTGGCCTGGGAGCGTCTCAGCACAGGTACCTCAGGTCCAAAGGAGGAGCTCTGCTCCCAGTGCTGCTTTCTTGGTGGTATGAAGTTTTCCTCTCTGCGCACTTCCATTTCCTTTTTATCTGTTGGGAGATAACAGGTGGTGCAGGCCACACCCAAGGGAAACTCCCTTTACATTGGATCAAGGATGTGACCTGGGTAAGGGTGTTACAATGCCACCCTAATCCTCTTCAACATAAAATTACAATCACAAATTGGAGGACAACCACACAATACTGGGAACCATGGCCTAACCAAGTTGACACATATTTTGGGGGGACACAATTCAATTCATAACAACATGTAAAGATATTTTTGACACAATTCACATTGTGTTGAAAAATAGGGAACAACACGCCTGCTTAACGGTAAGATCATGCATAAAGAAGTGATGGTATACTCCCTTAATGACAAATTATCTGGCATTAAGAATTATAATACTGAAAAATATATACCTACATGACAAAATATTCAGAAGGTAAGTTAAAAAAAACAAAAAAAGCAAACAGGCAAAAAAAAAAAAAACCGCTGCCATTGAATCGATTCCAACTCATGACAATCACGTGTGTTACAGTGTAGAACTACTCGATAGGGTTTTCAGATTGTTGGGCCTTTCTGTTGTGGTGCTGATGTTGTTGCTGTTGTTATTAGGTGCCGTCTAGTTGATTCTGATTCATAGCAGCACTATGAACAACAGAATGAAATGGTGCCTGGTCCTGCCCCATCCTCACACTCCTTGCTATGTTTGAGCCCGTTGTTGTAGCCACTGTGTCAATCTATCCCATTAAGGGTCTTCATCTCTTTCACTGACCCTCTACCGTACCAAGCATGATGTCTTTCTCCAGAGACTGATCTCTCTTGATATCATGTCCAGAGTACGTAAGACAAAGTCTCACCATCCTCGCTTCTAAGGAGCTTTCTGGCTGTACTTCTTCCAAGACAGATTTGTTCTTTCTCCTGGCAATCCAAGGTATAGTCAATATTCTTTGCCAACACTGTAACTCAAATGCATCAATTCTTCACTCTTCCTTATTCGTTGTCCAGCTTTCACATGCTTATGAGGTGATTGAAAATACCATGGCTTGGGTCAGGCACACTGCAGTCCTCAAGGTGACGTCTTCACTTCCTAAGATTTTAAAGAGGTCTTTTGCAGCAGATTTGCCTAATGCAATACGTTGTTTGATTTCTTCACTGTTGCTTCCACGGGCATTGGTTGTGGACACAAGTAAAAAGAAATACTTAACAACTTCAATCTTTTCTCCATTTATCATAATGTTGCTTGTTGGCCAAGTTGTGAGAAGCTTTGTTTTCTTTATATTGAGATGTAATCCATACTGAAGCCTGTAGTCCTTGATCTTCATCAGAAAGTGGTTCAGGTCCTCTTCAGTTTAAGCAAGCAAGGTCGTGTCATCTGCATATTGCAGGTCGTTAATGAGTTTTCCTCCAATCCTGATGCTGCATTCTTCTTTATATAGTTCAGCTTCTTGGATTATTTGCTCAGCATACAGATTGAATAAGTATGGTGAAAGGATATAACCCTGACACGCACCTTTCCTGATTTTAAACCATGCAGTACCCCCTTGGTCTGTTTGAGCTAATGCCTTTTGGTCTATGAATAGGTTCCTCTTGAGCACAATTAAGTGTTTTGGAATGCCCATTCTTTGCAATGTTACCCATAATTTGTTATCATTCACACAGGTGAATGCCTTTGCATAGTTAACAAAACACAGGTAAATATCTTTTTGGTATTCTCTGCTTCCAGCCAAGATCCATATGACATCAACAATGGTGTCCTTTGTTCCATGTCCTTTTCTGAACCTGGCTTGAATTTCTGGCAGTTCCATGTTTATGTACTGCTGCAACTATTTTTGAATTATTTTCCACGTATTTTGCTTGCAAGTGATATTCATGATATTGCTTGATAATTTCTGCATTCCACTGAATTACTTTTCTTTGGAATAGGCACGAATATGGATTTCTTCCAGTCAGTTGGCCAGGTAGTTGTCTTCCAAATTTCTTGGCATAGATGAATGAGAACTTCCAGTGTTCCATCTGTTTGTTGAAGCATCTCAATTGATATTCTCTCAATTTCTGGAGTCTTGCTTTTTGCCAATGCCTTCAGCGCAGCTTGGACATCTCCCTTCAGTACCGTCGGTTCTTGATCATATGTTACCTCCTGAAATGGTTGAACGTTGACCAATTATTTTTGGTACAGTAAATCTGTTTATTCCTTCCATCTTCTTTTGATGCTGCCTGCATTGTTCTATATTTTGCCCACAGAACCCTTCAATATTGCAACTGAAGACTTGATTATTTTCTTCAGTTCTTTCAGCTTGAGAAATGCTGAGTGTGTTCATCCCTTTTGATTTTCTAACTCCAGGTCTTTGCATATTTCATTATAATACTTTACTTTTTCTTCTCGAGCCACTGTTTGAATTATTCTGTTTAGCTCTTTTATTTTATCACTTCTTCCATTCACTTTAGCTATGCTACGTTCAAGAGCAAGTTCCAGAGTCTCTTCTGACATCCATTTTGGTCATCTCTTTCTTTCCTGTCTGTTTTATGACAGTTTGCTTTTTTCATGTATGATGTCTTTGATGTCATCTCACAACCCCTCTGGTCTTCAGCCATTAGTGTTCAATGCATCAAATCTATTCTTGAGATGGTCTCTAAATTCAGGTAGGATATACTCATGGTTGTACTTTGGCTCTCATGGACTTATTTTAATTTTCTTCATCTTTAACTTGAACTTGCGTATAAGCAATTGATGGTCTGTTCCGCAGCCAGCCCCTGGCCTTTATCTGATTGATGATATTGAGCTTTTCCATCTTCTTTTGCCACAGATGTAGTTAATCTGATTCCTGTGTATCCCATCTGGCGAGGCCCACATGTACAGTCACTGTTTGTGTTGTTGAAAAAAGGTATTTCCAATGAATAAGTCATTGGTCTTACAAAATTCTGTCATTTGAACTTTGACGTCATTTCTATCATCAAGGCCACATTTTCCAGCTGCTGATCTTTCTTCTTTGTTTCCAACTTTCACATTCCTATCACCAGTGCTGAACCAAATCTGTTAGTGTTGAGTCCATTCTGACTCATAGTGGCCCTGCAAGACAGAGTAGAACCTCCCAATAGGGTTTTCAAAGCTATAGTCTTACAAAAGCAGACCATCACATCTTTTCTTGCAGAGTGGCTGGTGGATTGCAGCTGCCGTACTTTCGGTTAGCAGCCAAGTGCATAACCACTGTGCCACTAGGGCTCCTTCCAGTGCTGCTAAACCAGTTGCCATCAATTTGATTTCGACTCATAGGGACCTTATAGGACAGAGTAGAACTGTCCCACAGGGTTTCCAAGGAGTGGCTGGTAGATTCAAACTGCTGACCTTTTGTTTAGGAGCTGAGCTTTTAACCACTGTGCCACCAGGCTCCAGCGCTGCACGGGGGGTTTAAACTGCCAACCTTTAGGTTACCAGAGAAGTGCAAACTGTTTGTGCTACCTAGAGACTTCAGAAGGTAAGTAAAATACCTCCAATAGAGCAGACATCGTTACTGCAACTATGTAAAAATGTATGAATATGGACAAAGGAAGGGAGTACACAGAATTGAAACGAATTGCTCTCAGAGGATAGTGAGATTTTCGGTGAGTTTCCCCATCATTTTGCAAATTTTATGCACTGCTTTTATATTGTCTTTAAATGAACAGGAGAAAATATGACATAATCAGCTGCTTTGATGCAATATTGTAAGTATTCTAGTCTGTAAAAAGAAGTTGTTATTGTTGGGTGCCATTGGGTCAATTTCAACTCATAGCGACCCCATGTTAAAAGGAAATAACTACGAGGAAATAAAAGAAGGGAAAATAGTTGCAATTACAAATTCTTATTGACAATAATAAAATAAATAAATAAACAAGGGGGAAGTGAATACTTAGATGTCTGGGGGCATGTGTGAAAAACTAAAAACACATTTGAACGTATGGGTCCAGAATTTTTATTCACTGAAAAAAAAATGGCACTGACATTACTTCTTTCTAATAAAAAACCCTTCAGAGTTTTCTATTTTTTTTTTCTTTAAGTTTGGAACGAACTAAACTCGGATTAAATGAAATGGTGCAATGCCTGGCACATAGTAGGCATCCAATAAATATCAGTTTCCTTCCTTCCTATGAAATACAAACTCGGATTAAATGAAATGGTGCAATGCCTGGCACATAGTAGGCATCCAATAAATATCAGTTTCCTTCCTTCCTATGAAATACAAACTCGGATTAAATGAAATGGTGCAATGCCTGGCACATAGTAGGCATTCAATAAATATCAGTTTCCTTCCTTCCTATGAAATACAAGCTACTCTAAAATAAAAGTAGCTTTATGGCCCTACAGAAACAACATTTCAGGAATCAAAGCCAAGGTCATCTCATATTCCCTATTACAGGAAACTCTTTTAGCTTTATTTTTTTTAATAGAAAGAAAAAAAAAACCCAAACTCTATTAATTGAATTTGCCTTGAGAGAGACATATTGCTGTTTTTGAAGAGGCTGTCAGGTATTTTAGCAATGTTACTAGGAGACTGCAGTTTCAATCCAATATTACACCTTCTCTCCATTGGGTACATTATCAAAGGAAGAACAGTAGGAAGAACCGGTATAATTTAGTGTCAATATTTTATTTTCTTAGTGGAATTAATGGTAATTGGACATTGTTGCTAGAATATCTGGAATTTTT
Organism: Elephas maximus indicus; assembly: GCF_024166365.1. Taxonomy (NCBI): domain Eukaryota; kingdom Metazoa; phylum Chordata; class Mammalia; order Proboscidea; family Elephantidae; genus Elephas; species Elephas maximus. The sequence continues at coordinate 126,900,396 of NC_064846.1, forward strand.
AATACACGTTACAGGAAATCTGGGGCTTTCTGGGCAGCATTTATGAATTTTAGAGGGACTGAAATAATCCATTTTTCTGGGAAACACTCAATTCTGTAGAACCAACTCTTCTTAATGATCTGTTAATGAGGTGGCTGCAAAGGCCTAATGCCTCTGGCCCCATTGAGAGGGGCTGCAGTCTCCTACCCAATCACCCCTTTTTATTCAGGAGAACTCCCCCGCCTGATGCCTTATTGTGCTCCCTACTCTCCCTCTGGGGTCCGATCTCACTGTGTGCAGATACAAGGTGTCATCTTTCACAGCTTGAATGTATGAATCAGACTCCCTGCTCTAAACCCAAAAAACCAAACCCCTTGCCCTCGAGCCTATTCCTACTCAGTGACCCTATAGGACAGAGTAGAACTGCTCATAGGGTCTGGTCTCCAAGGAGCGGCTGGTGAACTTGAACTGCCGACCTTTTGGTTAGCAGCAGAGTGCTTAACCACTACGTCACCAGGGCTCCCTCCCTGCTCCAGGGACCAGTAAACCCAAGCAAGAGTGTGGCTTCTTATCTGGTTATCTGGTCTTAGTATTCATTACTCTGCATCTAAAGCAGAATCCATTTGTTTTGTACAATTAAAGTACTTGTGATTCTTAAAGACAAAAACTAGGGATGCTTTGATTTTGCAAATAATATGTTCTCAGACATTAAAGGATTAATTCGGATTGGACCCTCTTTTTTCTTCTAATGACATGGTACCTGCACCCAGGAGAATATTTGAGTGCAGAGAGGAGTCCCTCCACATGGTATGTTAATGTTGCACATGCTGAGAAGGTGGGGTTTTGGGGGGGTAACTTTTTATTTGAGATAATTTCAAACTCCAACAATAGTATAGGAATCGCTCATATACCCTTTACCAAGATTCACCACTTATTTACATTTTGTCCCATCTTTCTCTCTCTGTATTCTCTATATATGTGTGTATGTCTATATATATATATATTTATATATATAAAATAATGTTTGTCCTAATCATTTGGCTAAGCTGGCATCCTCCAGGTTTGTCAACTCTAAAGTCACTATTTTTCTCTTTGCAATAAGGATGTAATTTGTGGGAAGATAATTTTAGACTACGTAAGTGCCTGTTACTCATGAACAGCCATTAATATTGGGGTACAATTTTGAAAATTGAAGATGGATATTTCCATACTCCATCTCTAACTTGACATCTCCTTCTCACACTTTGCTTCAGTCCTCCTCATTCCTCTCTGCAACCCACTGTCTCAACCCACCATCAGCCCTTTCCCTTTAATTCACTACCTCTGACTTTTTTGGTCCACCACCTGTTTGTCAGTTTGTCATTCCGTGGTAGATTATGTGTTGCCATGATGCTGAAAGCTATGTCACTGGTATTGCAAACACCAGCAAAGTTACCCATGGTGAACAGGTTTCAGCACAGCTTTCAGACTAAGACTAGGAAGTAAGGCCTGGCAATCTACTTCCAAAAGTTAGCCAGTGAAAACCCAATGGATCACAACAGAATATTGTCCTATATAGTGCTGGAAGATGAGCCCCCTAGGTTAGAAGTCACTCAAAATACACAGTGACCACAACAGTGGACTCAAGCATACCAATAATCATGAAGATAGTGCAGGACTAGTCAACGTTTCATTTCTGATGTGCATGGGGTTGTCATGAGTAGGAGCCAACTTGACAACTAACAACAAATTTTTTTTTCGTACAAGTGAGTCTATGTCTGCTGTCTAATTTGTAATTATCCTCAGTATCTCCTTCCCACCCCCAACATCTGGCCTGTGTCAGGCACAATGCATTGTGCATACTTAATGTCCAATACTTTTCTTCTTTCATTTTTTTACTATAAATATTTTAAGCATAGAAAAAAAGTTGAGAGAATGATTCAATGACACCCATGTACCCTCTTTTGAGATTCAACAAGTACTAACATATTTGCTTTATCTCTTTCTCCAATTTGGCATTATGACACTTCACCCCTAAATACTTCCACATGCATTTCCTTAGAATGACAACTTTGTAAATTATCACACCTCAGAAGATTATTACACCTATGAAAATGAACAATAATTTATGGTTGTTTTAAAATATATCCACAAATTGATACTCCTCCTTTCAAGAGGCAGAGCCTGATTTCTCTTCCCATAAGTGTGGGCTAGACTTAGTGACTTGTTTCTAATGACTAGAATGAAGAGGAAGTGACAGTGTATAACTTCAAAGACTAGATTTTCCTGTTTGATCTTTCTTTTGGATCATTCTCTTTTTTGGATCATTCATTTTGGAGGAAATTAGCTGCTATGTTGTGAGGAAACTCAGCAGCTTATGAAGAGAGCCATGTGTTGAGGAACTGAGGCCTCTAACCAACAGCCATGTGAGTGAACTTGGAAGCAAAACTTCCAGTTCCAGGCAAACCTTCAGATGACTGTAGCCTCTGCTGACATCCTGATGAGAGACCATGAGCCAGAACCACCCACTAAGCCACTCTCAAATTTCTGACTTACAGAATCTGTGAAATAATGAATAAACGTTTATTGTTTTAAGCCACTTAATGGCAGCAATAGATAATACAATATTCGAATTTCCCTCATTGTCACAAGAATATCTTATATAGCTGCTTTAAACCTAGAAATATCCTGGGTTTTCACATATGGTTGTTATATCTATTTTCTCTTTGCTATTGTGAACAGAGCTGCAATGAAATGGGGTTGCATATATCTACACGTGTGACGGCTCTTATTTCTCTAGCATCTATTCCAAGGAGTGGGATTGCTGGATCATATGGTATTTCTATTTCTAAATTTGTAAGGAAGTTCCAAATTGATTTCCAAAGTGGTTGTATCATTGTACATTCCCACCAGCAGTGTACAAGTGTTCCAGTCTCTTCACAACCTCTCCAGCATGTATTATTTTGTGTTCTTTGGATTAATGCCAGCCTTGTTGAGGTGAGATGGTATCTCATTGTAGTTTCAATTGGCATTTCTCTAATGGCTAATGATCGTGAGCATTTCCTCATGTATCTGTTAGCTGCCTGAATGTCTCCTTTGGTGAAGTGCATGTTCAAATGCTTTGCCCATTTTTTAATTGGGTTATTTGTCTTTTTGTTGTAGAAGTTTTGCAGTGTCTTGTAGATTTTAGAGATTAGACCCTGATTGGATATGTCATAGGTAAAATTTTTTTCCCAGTCTGTAGGTTATCTTTTAACTCTTTTGGTGAAGTCTTTGGATGAGCACAAGCGTTTGACTTTTAGGCACTCCCAGTTATCTAGTTTCTCTTCTGGTGGTTGTAAATTGTTAGTAATGTTTTGTATACTGTTTATGCCATGTATTAGGGCTCCTAGTGTTGTCCCTATTTTTTCTTCCATGATCTTTATTGTTTTAGGTTTTATATTTATGTCTTTGATCCATTTTGAGTTAGTTTTTGTGCATGGTTTGAGGTATGGGTCTTGTTTCAATTTTTGCAGATGGATATCCAGTTATGCCAGCACCCTTTGTTAAAGAGACTGTTTTTTCCCCATTTAAGTGAGTGGGGCTTTATCAAATATCAGCTGCTCATATGTGGATGGATTTATGTCTGGATTCTCAGTTCTGTTCCATTGGTCTACGTGTCTGTTGTTGTACCAGTACCAGGCTGTTTTGACTACTGTGGTGGTATAATAGGTTCTAAAATCAGGTAGTGTGAAGCCTCCCACTATGTTCTTCTTCAGTAATGCTCTACTTATTCGGGCCTCCTCCCTTTCCATATGAAGTTGGTGATTTGTTTCTCCATCTCATTAAAAAATGCCATTGGGATTTGGATCAGGATTGCATTGTATCTGTAGATTAATTTGGGTAGAATAGATATTTTCGCAACCATGAACAAGGTATGTTTTTCCACTTATGTAGGTTTCTTGCAGTAGTGTCTTGTAGTTTTCTTTGTATTGGTCTTTTAGGTCTCTGGTTAGGTTTTTTCCTAAGTGTTTTATCTTCTTGAGGGCTATTGTGACTGGTATTGATTTGATGATTTCCTCTTCAAAGATATAGAGGAATCCAACTGATTTTTGTGTGTTTATCTTCTATCCTGATTTTGTTGTTGTAGTTAGGTGCCATGGAGTCGGTTCTGACCCATAGCGACCCTATGTAAAACAGAATGAAACACTGCCTTGTCCTGTGCCATCCTCACAATTTTTGCTATGCTTGAGCCCATTGTTGCAGCCACTGTGTCAATCCATTCCATGGAGGGTCTTCCTCTTTTTCTCTGACGCTCTACTTTACCAAGCACGATGTCCTTCTCCAGGGACTGATCCATCCTGATAACATGTCCAAAGTATGTGAGAGGAAGTCTCGCCATCCTTGCTTCTAAGGAGCATTCTGGTTGTACTTCTACCAAGACAGATTCGTTTGTTCTTTTGTCAGTCCATGGTATATTCAACGTCCTTCACCAACATCACAATTCAAAGGCATCAATTTTTCTTTGGTCTCCCTTATTGATTGTCCAGGCTTCACATGCATATGGAGTGAATGAAAACACCATGGCCTGGGTCAGGCGCACCTTAGTCCTCAAGGTGACGTCTTTGCTTTTCAACACTTTAAAGGGATCTCTTGCTGCTGATTTGCCCAATGCAATGTCTTTTGATTTCTTAACTGCTGCTTCCATGGGTATCGATTGTGGATCCAAGTAAAATGAAATCCTTGACAACTTCAGTCTTTTCTCTGTTTGTCATGATGTTGCTTATTGGTCCAGTTGTGAGGATTTTTTTTTCTTTATGTTAAGGTGTAACCCATACTGAAGGCTGTGGCCTTTGACTTTCATCAATAAGTGCTTCAAGTTCTCTTCAATTTCAGCAGGCAAGGTTGCATCATCTGCATAACTCAGGTTGTTAATGAATCTTCCTCCAATCCTCATGCCCCATTCTTCTTTATATAGCTCAGGTTATACTTCTCTGAAATTTTCTATTAGTTCCAGTAGGTTTCTTATGGATTCGGTGGGGTTTTCTGTGTATAAGATCATATCATCTGCAACTAGCAACTAGGGGTACTTTTACTTCTTCGAGGAAACCCTGGTGGTGTAGTGTTTAAGAGATGTGACTGCTAATGAAAAGGTCTGCAGTTCGAATCCACCAGGCACTCCTTGGAATCTCTATGGGGCAGTTCTACTCTGCCCTATAGGGTTGCTATGAGTCGGAATCAACTCGATGACAATAGGTTTGTTTTTCTGTTTTTTTTTTTTTTTTTTAATTTCTTTTTCTTGCCTAATTGCTCTGGCTGAATAAGAGTGGTGATGAAGGGCATCTTTGTTTGGTTCTCATTCTCAGGGAGAATGCTTTCAGTCTCATTCCATTTAGGATGATGGTTTTCTGTTGGGTTTGTATAAATGCCCTTTATTATGTTGAGGATTTTCCCTTCCATCCTATTTTGTTGAAAGTTTTTACCATGAATGGATGTTGGACTTTGTCACATGCCTTTTCTGCATCAGCTGATAAGATCATGTGGTTCTTATCTTTTTTTTTTATGTGGTGGATTACATTGATTGCTTTTCTAATGTTGAACCATCCCTGCATACCATGTATGAATCTCACTTGGTCATGGAGAATTATTACTTTGATATGTTGTTGAATTCTATTGGCTAGAATTTTGTTGAGGATTTTTTCGTCTATGTTCATGAGGGATATAGGTCTGTAGTTTTCTTTTTTTGTAGTGTCTTTACCTGGTTTTGTTATCAGGGTTATCCTGGCTTCATAGAAGGAGTTTGGGAGTATTCCATCTTTTCAATGCTGTTAGAGTTTGTTTTATTTTTATTTATTTAGAGTTTGTTTTATGTATTTTGGAGCCCTGTTGTCAGGTATATAAATATTTATTATGGTTATGTCCCTCTGGTGCGTTGACCCTTTAATCATTATATAGTGTCCTTCCTTATCCTTTGTGGTGGATTTTTCTTTAAAGTCTATTTTGTCAGAGATTAATATTGCCAATCCTACTTTTTTGATTGTTGTTTGCTTGAGATATTTTTTTCCATCCTTTGAGTTTTAGTTTGTTTGTGTCTTTAAGTCTTAAGGTGTGTCTCTTGTAGGAAGCATATAGACAGATCTTTTTTTTTTACCCATTCTGCCACTCTCTGTCTCTTTATTTGTGCTTTTAGTCCATTTACATTCAGCTTAGTTATTGGTAGGTATGATTTTAGTGCTGCCGTTTTGATGTATTTTGGGGGGGGGTTGTGGACATTTCTTTGATCCACTTAACTTTCCGTGCTGAGCCATTGTATGTATTTTCTTTTCATCTTTTTCATTGTTGCTGGTTTTGTATTTGCTGAGTCTTTATATTTTTCTTGCTTTTTATTTTGATGTGTAAGATTGTAGGATTGTTAGTTTCCTTTGTGTTTACCTTACTATTTACCTCTATTTTTCTGTTTAAACCAGAGTCTTTTTTTTTTCTTTCTTTCTTTTAAATTATTTTTTATTGTGTTTTAACTGAAAGTTTACAAATCAGGTCAGTCTCTCACACAAAAATTTACATACACCTTGCCATACACTCCTAATTGCTTTCCCTCCAATGAGGCAGCACAGTTCTCCACTCTCTCTCCTCATGTCCATTCGGTTAGCTTCTGGCCCCCTCTGCCCTCTCATCCCAGCTCCAGACAGGAGATGCCAACATAGTCTCATGTGTCCAGTTGATTCAAGAAGCTCATTGTTCACCAGTATCATTTTCCGTCCCCTATTCCAGTCCAATCCCTGTCTGAAGAGTTGGCCCCAGGAATGGTTCCTGTCTGGGGCTAACAGAAGGTCTGGGGACCATGGCCTCTGGGGTCCCTCCAGTCCCAGTCTGACCAAGTCTGGTCTTTTTATGAGAATTTGGGGTCCGGATCCCACTGCTCTCCTGCTCCCTCAGGGTTTCTCTGTTGAGTTCCCTGTCAGGGCAGTCATCAGTTGTGGCTGGCAATCTTTTATTTCTTGATATCACATTGACTTCTGCTCCATAGCTGATACAGATGAAAACAGGCTTCAGGTATATACCTTTTGTACTGTGCTAATGAGGGCCTACACTATGAAATGGGCCCACACAGGTCTATGCAGGGGTGAAAGGCATTCAAAGTCTGTGGACCCCTTATGCCTGTGCTTTTCCTGAGTTCCTGGCTTAGGGGAGTTGGCAGGTTATTTTTTCCTGTTTGTTCATGTGTTCCCTCTCCATAGCTGAGAGAATGGCTCAGGGCATGAGAGGGGTCCTACATCCAGCCCAGGGTCATGGCAATCACGAAGCCGGTCCAGATCGGAGTAGACGGGGAGGGGGTGGGTAAATGGGAGAGAGGTACTTCCCAGACGGGAGAAGCATTTTTTTTTTGATCCTGAGCAGTAGGTTAGATGATTGCACTTAACTTTTGCAGCTTCAGCATTGCTTTTCCCTGGTTGGGAGTCTTAAGCAGACTCTAAGCCACTAGGTTTCCCCCGTGTGGAAAACTGGTCCCCAGCACTACTGTTTGCCTCAGTGCAAGCCCGTTGGCTGATCCAGACTGCGGGGTGCCGCCTAGGTCAGCTCTGGCAAATTCTTGCTGCTTCTGAACTGTCTCTCCCTCCCTCTGCTGCTCAGTCCAACTCCTCAGCTTTGTCTTTGATGTTCAGGGCTCATAGTTTGTCATATATAATCGATTCACTTGTTTTTTCGGGTCTTTGTTGTAAGAGGGACCACAGGAAGCATCTGACTGCTCTGCCATCTTGGCTCCATCCTTCTTCTAAATTTTTGATGACTTTTTTTTATTAACTTTTATTGAGCTTCAAGTGAACATTTACAAATCAAGTCAGTCTGTCACATATAAGTTAATATACATCTTACTCCTTACTCCCACTTGCTCTCCCCCTAATGAGTCAGCCCTTCCAGTCTCTCCTTTAGTGAAAACTTTGGCAGCCTCCAACTCTCTCTATCCTCCCATCCCCCCTCCAGACAGGAGATGCCAATGCAGTCTCAAGTGTCCGCCTGATAGAATTAGCTCACTCTTCATCAGCATCTCTCTCCCACCCACTGTCGAGTCCCTTTCATGTCTGACGAATTGTCTTCGGGGATGGTTCCTGTCCTGTGCCAACAGAAGGTTTGGGGACCATGCCTGCCGGGATTCCTCTAGTCACATCCAGACCATTAAGTATGGTCTTTTTATGAGAATTTGGGGTCTGCATCCCACTGATCTCCTGCTCCCTCAGGGGTTCTCTATTGTGCTCCCTGACAGGGCAGTCATCGATTGTGGCCGGGCACCAACTAGTTCTTCTGGTCTCAGGATGATGTAGGTCTCTGGTTCATGTGGCCCTTTCTGTCTCTTGGGCTCTTAGTTGTCATGTGACCTTGGTGTTCTTCATTCTCCTTTGATCCAGGTGGGTTGAGACCAATTGATGCATCTTAGATGGCTGCTTGTTAGCTTTTAAGACCCCCGATGCCACATTTCAAAGTGGGATGCAGAATGTTTTCATAATAAAATTATTTTGCCAATTGACTTAGAAGTCCCCTTAAACCATGGTTCCCAAACCCCCGCCCTTGCTCCGCTGACCTTTGAAGTATTCAGTTTATCCCAGAAACTTCTTTGCTTTTGGTCCAGTCCAGTCCAGTCGAGCTGACCTTCCATGTATTGAGTGTTGTCCTTCCCTTCACCTGAAGCAGTTCTTATCAGCTAATTAATCAGTAAAAAACCCTCTCCCTCCCTCCCTCCCTCCCCCCCCATAACCACAAAAGTATGTGTTCTTCTCAGTTTATACTATTTCTCAAGATCTTATAATAGTGGTCTTATACAATATTTGTCCTTTTGCCTCTGACTAATTTCGCTCAGCATAATGTCTTCCAGGTTCCTCCATGTTATGAAATGTTTCACAGATTCGTCACTGTTCTTTATCGATGCGTAGTATTCCATTGTGTGAATATACCACAATTTATTTACCCATTCATCCGTAGATGGACACCTTGGTTGCTTCCAGCTTTTTGCTATTGTAAACAGAGCTGCAATAAACATGGGTGTGCATATATCTGTTTGTGTGAAGGCTCTTGTTTCTCTAGGGTATATTCCGAGGAGTGGGATTTCTGGTTGCATGGTAGTTCTATTTCTAACTGTTTAAGATAACGCCAGATAGATTTCCAAAGTGGCTGTACCATTTTGCATTCCCACCAGCAGTGTATAAAAGTTCCAATCTCTCTGCAGCCTCTCCAACATTTATTATTTTGTGTTTTTTGAATTAATGCCAGCCTTGTTGGAGTGAGATGGAACCTCATCGTAGTTTTAATCTGCATTTCTCTAATGGCTAATGATCGAGAGCATTTTCTCATGTATCTGTTAGCTGCCTGAATATCTTCTTTAGTGAAGTGCGTGTTCATCTCCTTTGCCCACTTCTCGATTGGGTTTTTTGTCTTTTTGTGGTTGAGTTTTGACAGAATCATATAGATTTTAGAGATCAGGCGCTGGTCGGAGATGTCATAGCTGAAAATTCTTTCCCAATCTGTAGGTGGTCTTTTTACTCTTTTGGTGAAGTCTTTAGATGAGCATAGGTGTTTGATTTTTAGGAGCTCCCAGTTATCGGGTTTTTCCTCGTCATTTTTGGTAATGTTTTGTATTCTGTTTATGCCTTGTATTAGGGCTCCTAAGGTTCTCCCTATTTTTTCTTCCATGATCTTTATCGTTTTAGTCTTTATGTTTAGGTCTTTGATCCACTTGGAGTTAGTTTTTTTTTTTTTTTTATAATAACTTTTATTAAGCTTCAAGTGAACGTTTACAAATCCAATCAGTCTGTCACATATAAGTTTACATACATCTCATTCCCTACTCCCACTTACTCTCCCCGTCTTGAGTCAGCCCTTTCAGTCTCTCCTTTCTTGACAATTTTGCCGGCTTCCCTCTCTCTCTATCCTCCCATCCCCCCTCCAGGCAAGAGTTGCCAACACAATCTCAAGTGTCCACCTGATATAATTAGCTCACTCTTCATCAGCATCTCTCGCCCACCCGCTGACCAGTCCCTTTCATTTCTGATGAGTTGTCTTCGGGGATGGTTCCTGTCCTGTGTCAACAGAAGGTCTGGGGAGCATGGCCGCCGGGATTCCTCCAGTCTCAGTCAGACCATTAAGTTTGGTCTTCTTATGAGAATTTGGGGTCTGCATCCCACTGATCTCCTGCTCCCTCAGGGGTCCTCTGCTGAGCTCCCTGTCAGGGCAGTCATCGATTGTGGCCGGGCACCAACTAGTTCTTCTGGTCTCAGGATGATGTAGGTCTCTGGTTCATGTGGCCCTTTCTGTCTCTTGGGCTCTTAGTTGTCATGTGGGCTTGGTGTTCTTCATTTTCCTTTGCTCCAGGTGGGTTGAGACCAATTGCTGCATCTTAGATGGCTGCTTGTTAGCATTTAAGACCCCAGACGCCACATTTCAAAGTGGGATGCAGAATGATTTCATAATAGAATTATTTTGCCAATTGACTTAGAAGTCCCCGCAAACCATGTTCCCCAGACCCCCGCTCTTGCTCCGCTGACCTTTGAAGCATTCATTTTATCCCGGAAACTTCTTTGCTTTTGGTCCAGTCCAATTGAGCTGACCTTCCATGTATTGAGTGTTGTCTTTCCCTTCACCTAAAGCAGTTCTTATCTACTGATTAATCAATAAAAAACCCTCTCCCACCCTCCCTCCCTCCCCCCCTCGTAACCACAAAAGTATGTGTTCTTCTCAGGTTTACTATTTCTCAAGATCTTATAATAGTGGTCTTATACAATATTTGTCCTTTTGCCTCTGACTAATTTCGCTCAGCATAATGCCTTCCAGGTTCCTCCATGTTATGAAATGTTTCAGAGATTCGTCACTGTTCTTTATCGATGCGTAGTATTCCATTGTGTGAATATACCACAATTTATTTACCCATTCATCCGTTGATGGACACCTTGGTTGCTTCCAACTTTTTGCTATTGTAAACAGAGCTGCAATAAACATGGGTGTGCATATATCTGTTTGTATGAAGGCTCTTGTATCTCTAGGGTATATTCCTAGGAGTGGGATTTCTGGGTTGTATGGTAGTTCTATTTCTAACTGTTTAAGATAACGCCAGATAGATTTCCAAAGTGGTTGTACCATTTTACATTCCCACCAGCAGTGTATGAGAGTTCCAATCTCTCCGCAGCCTCTCCAACATTTATTATTTTGTGTTTTTTGGATTAATGCCAGCCTTGCTGGTGTGAGATGGAATCTCATCGTAGTTTTAATTTGCATTTCTCTAATGGCTAATGATCGAGAGCATTTTCTCATGTATCTGTTGGCTGCCTGAATATCTTCTTTAGAGAAATGTGTGTTCATATCCTTTGCCCACTTCTTGATTGGGTTGTTTGTCTTTTTGTGGTTGAGTTTTGACAGAATCATGTAGATTTTAGAGATCAGGCGCTGGTCGGAGATGTCATAGCTGAAAATTCTTTCCCAATCTGTAGGTGGTCTTTTTACTCTTTTGGTGAAGTCTTTGGATGAGCATAGGTGTTTGATTTTTAGGAGCTCCCAGTTATTGGGTTTCTCTTCATCATTTTTGGTAATGTTTTGTATTCTGTTTATACCTTGTATTAGGGCTCCTAGGGTTGTCCCAATTTTTTCTTCCATGATCTTTATCGTTTTAGTCTTTATGTTTAGGTCTTTGATCCACTTGGAGTTAGTTTTTGTGCATGGTGTGAGGTATGGGTCCTGTTTCATTTTTTTGCAAATGGATATCCAGTTATGCCAGCACCATTTGTTAAAAAGGCTATCTTTTCCCCAGTTAATTGACACTGGTCCTTTGTCAAATATCAGCTGCTCATACGTGGATGGATCTATGTCTGGGTTCTCAATTCTGTTCCATTGGTCTATGTGTCTGTTGTTGTACCAATACCAGGCTGTTTTGACTACTGTGGCTGTATAATAGGTTCTGAAGTCAGGTAAGGTGAGGCCTCCCACTTTCTTCTTCTTTTTCAGTAGTGCTTTGCTTATCCGGGGCTTCTTTCCGTTCCATATGAAATTGGTGATTTGTTTCTCTATCCCCTTAAAATATGACATTGGAATTTGGATCGGAAGTGCGTTAAATGTATAGATGGCTTTTGGTAGAATAGACATTTTTACTATGTTAAGTCTTCCTATCCATGAGCAAGGTATGTTTTTCCACTTAAGTATGTCCTTTTGAATTCCTTGTAGTAGAGCTTTGTAGTTTTCTTTGTATAGGTCTTTTACATCCTTGGTAAGATTTATTCCTAAGTATCTTATCTTCTTGGGGGCTATTGTGAATGGTATTGATTTGGTAATTTCCTCTTCGGTGTTCTTTTTGTTGATGTAGAGGAATCCAAGTGATTTTTGTATGTTTATTTTATAACCTGAGACTCTGCCAAACTCTTCTATTAGTTTCAGTAGTTTTCTGGAGGATTCCTTAGGGTTTTCTGTGTATATAATCATGTCATCTGCAAATAGTGATAACTTTACTTCTTCCTTGCCAATCCGGATACCTTTTATTTCTTTGTCTAGCCTGATTGCCCTGGCTAAGACTTCCAACACGATGTTGAATAAGAGCGGTGATAAAGGGCATCCTTGTCTGGTTCCCGTTCTCAAGTGAAATGCTTTCAGGTTCTCTCCATTTAGAGTGATATTGGCTGTTGGCTTTGCATAGATGCCCTTTATTATGTTGAGGAATTTTCCTTCAATTCCTATTTTGGTGAGAGTTTTTATCATGAATGGGTGTTGGACTTTGTCAAATGCCTTTTCTGCATCAATTGATAAGATCATGTGGTTTTTGTCTTTTGATTTATTTATGTGATGTATTACATTAATGGTTTTTCTGATATTAAACCAGCCTTGCATACCTGGTATAAATCCCACTTGATCAGGGTGAATTATTTTTTTGATGTGTCGTTGGATTCTATTGGCTAGAATTTTGTTGAGGATTTTTGCATCAATGTTCATGAGGGATATAGGTCTATAATTTTCTTTTTTTGTAATGTCTTTACCTGGTTTTGGTATCAGGGAGATGGTGGCTTCATAGAATGAGTTGGGTAGTATTCCGTCATTTTCTATGCTTTGGAATACCTTTAGTAGTAGTGGTGTTAACTCTTCTCTGAAAATTTGGTAGAACTCTGCAGTGAAGCCGTCCGGGCCAGGACTTTTTTTTGTTGGGAGTTTTTTGATTACCGTTTCAATCTCTTTTTTTGTTATGGGTCTATTTAGTTGTTCTACTTCTGAATGTGTTAGTTTAGGTAGGTAGTGTTTTTCCAGGAATTCATCCATTTCTTCTAGGTTTGCAAATTTGTTAGAGTACAATTTTTCATAATAATCTGAAATGATTCTTTTAATTTCATTTGGTTCTGTTGTGATGTGGTCCTTCTCATTTCTTATTCGGGTTATTTGTTTCCTTTCCTGTATTTCTTTAGTCAGTCTAGCCAATGGTTTATCAATTTTGTTAATTTTTTCAAAGAACCAGCTTTTGGCTTTGTTAATTCTTTCGATTGTTTTTCTGTTCTCTAATTCATTTAGTTCAGCTCTAATTTTTATTATTTGTTTTCTTCTGGTGCCTGATGGATTCTTTTGTTGCTCACTTTCTATTTGTTCAAGTTGTAGGGACAGTTCTCTGATTTTGGCTCTTTCTTCTTTTTGTATGTGTGCATTTATTGATATAAATTGGCCTCTGAGCACTGCTTTTGCTGTGTCCCAGAGGTTTTGATAGGAAGTATTTTCATTCTCGTTGCTTTCTATGAATTTCCTTATTCCCTCCTTGATGTCTTCTATAACCCAGTCTTTTTTCAGGAGGGTATTGTTCATTTTCCAAGTATTTGATTTCTTTTCCCTCGTTTTTCTGTTATTGATCTCTAGTTTTATTGCCTTGTGGTCTGAGAAGATGCTTTGTAATATTTCGATGTTTTGGACTCTGCAAAGGTTTGTTTTATGACCTAATATGTGGTCTATTCTAGAGAATGTTCCATGTGCGCTGGAAAAAAAAGTATATTTTGCAGCAGTTGGGTGGAGAGTTCTGTATAAGTCAATGAGGTCAAGTTGGTTGATTGTTGTAATTAGATCTTCCGTGTCTCTGTTGAGCTTCTTACTGGATGTCCTGTCCTTCCCCGAAAGTGGTGTGTTGAAGTCTCCTACTATAATTGTGGAGGTATCTATCTCGCTTTTCAGTTCTGTTAAAATTTGATTTATGTATCTTGCAGCCCTGTCATTGGGTGCATAAATATTTAATATGGTTATGTCTTCCTGATCAATTGTCCCTTTTATCATTATATAGTGTCCTTCTTTATCCTTTGTGGTGGATTTAAGTCTAAAGTCTATTTTGTCAGAAATTAATATTGCTACTCCTCTTCTTTTTTGCTTATTGTTTGCTTGATATACTTTTTTCCATCCTTTGAGTTTTAGTTTGTTTGTGTCTCTAAGTCTAAGGTGTGTCTCTTGTAGGCAGCATATAGATGGATCATGTTTCTTTATCCAGTCTGTGACTCTCTGTCTCTTTATTGGTGCATTTAGTCCATTTACATTCAGGGTAATTATAGATAAATAAGTTTTTAGTGCTGTCATTTTGATGCCTTTTTATGTGTGTTGTTGACAATTTCATTTTTCCACATATTTTTTTGTGCTGAGGCGTTTTTCTTAGTAAATTGTGAGATCCTCATTTTCATAGTGTTTGACTTTATGTTAGTCGAGTCGTTACGTTTTTCTTGGCTTTTATCTTGAGTTATAGAGTTGTTATACCTTTTTGTGGTTACCTCATTATATACCCCTATTTTACTAAGTAAAAACCTAACTTGTATTGTTCTATATCGCCTTGTATCACTCTCCATATGGCAGTTCAATGCCTCCTGTATTTTGTCCCTCTTTTTGATTATTGTGATCTTTTACCTATTGACTTCCATGATTCCCTGTTATGTGTATTTTTTTTTTTTTAATTAATCTTAATTTGTTTGTTTTTGTGATTTCCCTATTTGAGTTGATATCAGGACGTTCTGTTTTGTGACCTTGTGTTGTGCTGGTATCTGATATTATTGGTTCTCTGACCAAACAATATCCTTTAGTATTTCTTGTAGCTTTGGTTTGGTTTTTGCAAATTCTCTAAACTTGTGTTTGTCTGTAAATATCTTAATTTCTCCTTCATATTTCAAAGAGAGTTTTGCTGGATATATGATCCTTGGTTGGCAGTTTTTCTCCTTCAGTGTTCTGTATATGTCGTCCCATTCTCTTCTTGCCTGCATGGTTTCTGCTGAGTAGTCAGAACATATTCTTATTGATTCTCCCTTGAAGGAAACCTTTCTTTTCTCCCTGGCTGCTTTTAAAATTTTCTGTTTATCTTTGGTTTTGGTGAGTTTGATGATAATATGTCTTGGTGTTTTTCTTTTTGGATCAATCTTAAATGGGGTTCGATGAGCATCTTGGATAGATATCCTTTCGTCTTTCATGATGTCAGGGAAGTTTTCTGTCAGAAGTTCTTCAACTATTTTCTCTGTGTTTTCTGTCCTCCCTCCCTGTTCTGGGACTCCAATCACCCGCAGGTTATCCTTCTTGATAGAGTCCCACATAATTCTTAGGGTTTCTTCATTTTTTTTAATTCTTTTATCTGATTTTTTTTCAGCTATGTTGGTGTTGATTCCCTGGTCCTCCAGATGTCCCAGTCTGCATTCTAATTGCTCGAGTCTGCTCCTCTGACTTCCTAGTGTGTTGTCTAATTCTGTTATTTTATTGTTAATCTTTTGGATTTCTACATGTTGTCTCTCTATGGATTCTTGCAACTTATTAATTTTTCCAGTATGTTCTTGAATAATCTTTTTGAGTTCTTCAACAGTTTTATCAGTGTGTTCCTTGGCTTTTTCTGCAGATATCCTAATTTCATTTGTGATATCATTAAGCATTCTGTAAATTAGTTTTTTATATTCTGTATCTGATAATTCCAAAATTGTATCTTCATTTGGGAAAGATTTTGATTCTTTTGTTTGGGGGGTTGGAGAAGCTGTCACGGTCTGCTTCTTTAAGTGGTTTGATATGGATTGTTGTCTCCGAGCCATCACTGGGAAACTAGTTTTTCCAGAAAATCCGCTAAAAAAAAACTGCAGTCAGATCCCTATCAGAGTTCTCCCTCTGGCTCAGGCTAGCTATTCAGATGTTAATGAAGCCGCCTGGGGAGGGTGGGGGAGGGAACAGAGAGATAGGAGAGTAGCACCTCAGAATATAGCCAGAGTTGCTTGTCTTGCTTGGAATGACTGTTATATCTGAGATTCCCGCGGGCGCGTCGCCTATGTGTGCTGGCTGTGTGGAGATTGCCCCCGGGGGGTCTGGCCCGCTGGAGTCACGGTCAGATCCTCCGCTTCCAGCCCCACGCCCAGCGTCAAGGCTCCCCTACTGGGACGGTGCACTCTCAACTCCAAAATCAGTCGCTGCCTCCCGGGGACTTCTCGTCTCTCCAGCCGTGTGGCCGTGCCGCCCCCGTGAACCAGGTGGGCCCCCTCCCGGGGTTAGTTCAGATGGGTGGAGTAGCTCCCCGTGCTTGTGCCGCGACCGAGTGTCCCGGCTGGAATGCTGTTCTCCCCACTCCAATACCAGTCGCTGCCTCCCGGGGACTTCTCCTACCGGCTGTGTCCCACGCCGCCCGCGCGACCCGGCTGGTCCCCTTCCCGGGGTTAGTTCAGGGGGTGGAACAACTCTCCGTGTTTATGGCGTACCTGCGTGCAGTCCAAATCCCTGCGGGACGGTTCTCCGGCTCGGATGCTGCTCTTTCTGCTCCAAGATCGGTCACTGCCTCCCGGGGACTTCTCCTACCGGCTGCGTCCCACGCCGCCCATGGAACCGGCTGGTCCCCCTCCCGGGGTTAGTTCAGGGGGGTGGAGCAGGTCTCTGTGCTTGTGCCGTACCTGACTGGTACTCTGGCTCCAGGCTGTGGAAACTATCGCTGCTTCCCCGTATTAGTTCGTTCTCCGTCTCTAAATCTGTGTTTGTTGTTCAGGGTTCGTAGATTGTTATGTATGTGATCGATTCACTTGTTTTTCCGTGTCTTTGTTGTAAGAGGGATCCGAGGTAACGTCTGCCTAGTCCGCCATCTTGGCTCCGCCTCCTGGAGTTAGTTTTTGTGCATGGAGTGAGGTATGGGTCCTGTTTCATTATTTACAAATGGATATCCAGTTATGCCAGCACCATTTGTTAAAAAGACTATCTTTTCCCCAATTAACTGACACTGGGCCTTTGTCAAATATCAGCTGCTCATACGTGGGTGGATTTATATCTGGGTTCTCAATTCTGTTCCATTGGTCTATGTGCCTGTTGTTGTACCAGTATCAGGCTGTTTTGACAACTGTGGCTGTATAATAGCTTCTGAAATCAGGTAGAGTGAGGCCTCCCACTTTCTTCTTTTTCAGTAATGCTTTGCTTATTCGAGGCTTCTTTCCCTTCCATATGAAATTGGTGATTTGTTTCTCTATCACATTAAAAAATGACATTGGTATTTGGATCAGAAGTGCATTGTATGTATAGATGGCTTTTGGTAGAATAGACATTTTTTACTATGTTAAGTCTTCCTATCCATGAGCAAGGCACGTTTTTCCACTTAAGTATGTCCTTTTGAATTTCTTGTAGTAGAGCTTTGTAGTTTTCTTTGTATAGGTCTTTTACATCCTTGGTAAGATTTAGTCCTAAGTATTTTATCTTCTTGGGGGCTACTATGAATGGTATTGATTTGGTTATTTCCTCTTCGATGTTCTTTTTGTTGATGTAAAGGAATCCAAGTGATTTTTGTATGTTTATTTTATAACCTGAGACTTTGCCAAACTCTTCTATTAGTTTCAGTCGTTTTCTGGAGGATTCCTTAGGGTTTTCTGTGTATAAGATCATGTCATCTGCAAATAGAGATAATTTTACTTCCTCCTTGCCAATCCGGATGCCTTTTATTTCTTTGTCTAGCCTAATGGCCCTGGCTAGGACTTCTAGCACGATGTTGAATAAGAGCGGTGATAAAGGGCATCCTTGTCTGGTTCCCGTTCTCAAGGGAAATGCTTTCAGGCTCTCTCCATTTAGAGTGATGTTGGCTGTTGGCTTTGCATAAAAAATTGATAAGATCATGTGGTTTTTGTCTTTTGTTTTATTTATGTGGTGGATTACATTAATGGTTTTTCTAATATTAAACCAGCCTTGCATACCTGGTATAAATCCCACTTGATCATGGTGAATTATTTTTTTGATATGTTGTTGAATTCTATTGGCTAGAATTTTGTTGAGGATTTTTGCATCTATGTTCATGAGGGATATAGGTCTGTAATTTTCTTTTTTTGTGATGTCTTTACCTGGTTTTGGTATCAGGGAGATGGTGGCTTCATAGAATGAGTTGGGTAGTATTCCGTCATTTTCTATGCTTTGAAATACCTTTAGTAGTAGTGGGGTTAACTCTTCTCTGAAAGTTTGGTAGAACTCTGCAGTGAAGCCATCTGGGCCAGGGCTTTTTTTTGTTGGGAGTTTTTTGATTACCGTTTCAATCTCTTTTTTTGTTATGGGTCTATTTAGTTGTTCTACTTCTGAATGTGTTAGTTTAGGTAGGTAGTGTTTTTCCAGGAATTCATCCATTTCTTCTAGGTTTGCAAATTTGTTAGAGTACAATTTTTCGTAATAATCTGATATGATTCTTTTCATTTCATTTGGGTCTGTTGTGATGTGGCCCATCTTGTTTCTTATTCGGGTTCTTTCCTTTCCTGTATTTCTTTAGTCAGTCTAGCCAATGGTATATCAATTTTGTTAATTTTTTCAAAGAACCAGCTTTTGGCTTTGTTAATTCTTTCAATTGTTTTTCTGTTCTCTAATTCATTTAGTTCAGCTCTAATTTTTATTATTTGTTTTCTTTTGGTGCCTGATGGGTTCTTTTGTTGCTCACTTTCTATTTGTTCAAGTTGTAGGGACAGTTCTCTGATTTTGGCTCTTTCTTCTTTTTGTATGTGTGCATTTATCGATATAAATTGGCCTCTGAGCACTGCTTTTGCTCTGTCCCAGAGGTTTTGATAGGAAGTATTTTCATTCTCGTTGCATTCTATGAATTTCCTTATTCCCTCCTTGATGTCTTCTATAACCCAGTCTTTTTTCAGGAGGGTATTGTTTAGTTTCCAAGTATTTGATTTCTTTTCCCTAGTTTTTCTGTTATTGATTTCCACTTTTATTGCCTTGTGGTCTGAGAAGATGCTTTGTAATATTTCAATGTTTTGGATTTTGCAAAGGTTTGTTTTATGACCTAATATGTGGTGTATTCTAGAGAATGTTCCATGTGCACTACAAAAAAAAGTATACTTTGCAGCAGTTGGGTGGAGAGTTCTGTATAAGTCAATGAGGTCAAGTTGGTTGATTGTTGTAAGTAGGTCTTCCGTGTCTCTATTGAGCTTCTTCCTGGATGTCCTGTCCTTCTCCGAAAGTGGTGTGTTGAATTCTCCTACTATAAATGTGGAGGTGTCTATCTCACTTTTCAGTTCTGTTAAAATTTGATTTATGTATCTTGCCACCCTGTCATTGGGTGCATAAATATTTAATATGGTTATGTCTTCCTGATCAATTGTCCCTTTTATCATTATGTAGTGTCCTTCTTTATCCTTTGTGGTGGATTTAAGTCTAAAGTCTATTTTGTCAGAAATTAATATTGCTACTCCTCTTCTTTTTTGCTTATTGTTTGCTTGATATATTTTTTCCATCCTTTGAGTTTTAGTTTGTTTGTGTCTCTAAGTCTAAGGTGTGTCTCTTGTAGGCAGCATATAGACGGATCCTGTTTCTTTATCCAGTCCGAGACTCTCTTTCTCTTTATTGGTGCGTTTAGTCCATTTACATTCAGCGTAATTATAGATAAATAAGTGTTTGGTGTTGTCATTTTGATGCCTTTTTATGTGTGTTGTTGACAATTTCATTTTTCCACATACTTTTTTGTGCTGAGACGTTTTTCTTAGTAAATTGTGAGATCCTCATTTTCATAGTGTTTGACTTTATGTTAGTTGAGTCGTTACGTTTTTCTTGGCTTTTATCTTGAGTTATGGGGTTGTTATACCTCTTTGTGGTTACCTTATTATTTACCTCTATTTTTCTAAGTAAAAACCTAACTTGTATTGTTCTATATCGCCTTGTATCACTCTCCATATGGCAGTTCAATGCCTCCTGTATTTAGTCCCTCTTTTTGATTATTGTGATCTTTTACCTATTGACTTCCATGATTCCCTGTTATGAGCATTTTTTTTTCTAATTAACCTTAATTTGTTTTTGTGATTTCCCTATTTGAGTTGATATCAGGATGTTCTGTTTTGTGACCTTGTGTTGTGCTGGTATCTGATATTATTGGTTTTCTGACCAAACAATATCCTTTAGTATTTCTTGTAGCTTTGGTTTGGTTTTTGCAAAATCTCTAAACTTGTGTTTATCTGTAAATATCTTAATTTCTCCTTCATATTTGAGAGAGAGTTTTGCTGGTATATGATCCTTGGCTGGCAGTTTTTCTCCTTCAGTGCTCTGTATATGTCGTCCCATTCCCTTCTTGCCTGCCTGGTTTCTGCTGAGTAGTCTGAACTTATTCTTATTGATTCTCCCTTGAAGGAAACCTTTCTTTTCTCCCTGGCTGCTTTTAAAATTTTCTGTTTATCTTTGGTTTTGGTGAGTTTGATGATAATATGTCTTGGTGTTTTTCTTTTTGGATCAATCTTAAATGGGGTTTGATGAGCATCTTGGATAGATATCCTTTCGTCTTTCATGATGTCAGGGAAGTTTTGTGTCAGGAAATCTTCAACTATTTTCTGTGTGTTTTCTGTCCCCCCTCCCTGTTCTGGGACTCCAATCACGTGCAAGTTATCCTTCTTGATAGAGTCCCACATGATTCTTAGGATTTCTTCATTTTTTTAAATTCTTTTATCTGATTTTTTTTCAGCTATGTTGGTGTTCATTCCCTGGTCCTCCAGATGTCCCAGTCTGCATTCTAATTGCTCGAGTCTGCTCCTCTGACTTCCTATTGCGGTGTCTAATTCTGTAATTTTATTGTTAATCTTTTGGATTTCTACATGCTGTCTCTCTATGGATTCTTGCAACTTATTAATTTTTCCACTATGTTCTTGAATAATCTTTTTGAGTTCTTCAACAGTTTTATCAGTGTGTTCCTTGGCTTTTTCTGCAGTTATCCTAATTTCATTTGTGATATCATTAAGCTTTCTGTAAATTAGTTTTTTATATTCTGTATCTGATAATTCCAAGATTGTATGTTCATTTGGGAAAGATTTTGATTCTTTTGTTTGGGGGGCTGGAGAAGCTGTCATGGTCTGCTTCTTTATGTGGTTTGTTATGGACTGCTGTCTCCGAGCCATCACTAGGAAACTTGTTTTTCCAGAAAATCTGCTAAAAAAAAAAATGCAGTCAGATCCCTATCAGAACTGCCTTTGGATTATAACTGCCACCTTGTTCCCTGTAGGGGTGAAAGTCTGAGATTTGGATCATATATGCTTGGCTGTAGCTGGTTCTGTGTTTTTAGTCCGATTAGGGGTGGATTTTTGGCCCCTGGGTTTTTTGTGGTTCCTTCTCTCAGGCTGGAAGAGTGGGTTAGGAAAAGACCAAAAGAAAAAAAAAGGGGTGGTGAAGCAAAGCCGCCGCAGAACCGGAGCCGTTCTCCCTCTGGCTCAGGAAATTCCAATGTTAATGAAGCCGCCTGGGGAGGGTGAGGGAGGGATCAGAGAGATAGGAGAGTAGCACCTCAGAATATAGCCAGAGTTGCTTGTCTTGCTTGGAATGACTATTTTATCTGAGATTCCCGAGGGGCATGTCGCCTATGTGTGCTGGCTGTGTGGAGGTTGCCCCCGGGGATCTGGCCCACTGAAGCCGCGGTCAGATCCTCTGCTGCCAGTCCCACGCCCAGCGTCAAGGTTCCCCTGCTGGGACGGTGCACTCCCGACTCCAAAGTCTGTCGCTGCCTCCTGGGGACTTCTCGTCCCGCCAGCCGCGTCGCTGCGCTGCCCTCGTGGACCAGCTGGGCCCCCTCCCAGGGTTAGTTCAGGGGAGTGGAGCTGCTCCCCGTGCTTGTGCCGTGACAGCGCCCAGTCAAAATCCCGGCGGCAAGAGTCCCCAGCTGGGACGCTGCACTTCCAGCTCCAAGACCAGTCACTGCCTCCCGGGGACTTCTCCCACTGGCTGTGTCGCCACTCTGCCTGCGCGGACCGGCTGGGCCCCCTCCCGGGGTGAGTTCAGGGGGGTAGGGCTGCGCCCCTTGTTTGCGCCGTCAGCTCCCCTGGGCCCTGCCCTAAATCGGGCGCCAAGGTTACCTGACTGGGACGCTAGCTCCAGGCTCCAAAAATAATTGCTGCTTCCCCATATTTGTTCATTTTCCATCTCTAAATTTGTGTTTGTTGTTCAGGGTTCGTAGATTGTTATGTATGTGATCGATTCACTTGTTTTTCCGAGTCTTTGTTGCAAGAGGGATCCGAGGTAGCGTCTACCTAGTCCGCCATCTTGGCCCCCAAGCTTGATGACTTTTTATATGTCGAGGATGTTAACTCTATATGTGATATAAGTTGCAAATATTTTTCTGACTTTATCTTTTTTTTTTTTACTTTTTCCAGGGTTTTTTTTAAGCCAATTTCATTTTTATGTAGTTGAATTTATTAATTTTTTCGTTTTATTGTTTCTTGATTTCAAGTCATAGTTAGAAAGGCTTTCCTCATGCCCATATTTTAAAGTAATTCATCCATACTTTCTTATAGTACTTGAATGGTTATTCATAATTTTTTCATTAGAAAATATTTGTCTTCGTTATCTAGTACTGCTGTAATGGAAATACCACAAGTAGATGGCTTTAACAAACAGTATTTTATTCTCTCACAGTTCAGGAGGCTAGAAGTCTGAATTCAAGGTGCCAGCTCTAGGGAAAGGCTTTCTCTCTCTGTTGGCTTTGGGGGAAGGTCCTTGTCATCAATCTTCCTGTGGTCTAGGAGCTTCTCAGTGCAGGGAACCCCGAGTCTAAAGGACGTGCTCTGCTCCTGGTGCTTCTTTCTTGGTAGCATGTGGTCCCCCTCCTCTCTGCTTACTTCTCTGTTTTATATCTCAAAAGAAATTGACTGTAGATACAACATAATCTTTGTAGGTTGAGTCCTGCCTTATTAACATAACTGCCTTTAATCCTGCCTTATTAACATCATAGACATTAGGATTTACAACACAGAATAATCACATCAGATTTCAAAATGGTGGACAACCACACAATACTGGGAATCACGGCCTAGTCAAGTTGATACACATTTATGTGGGACACAATTCAATCCATAGCAATATTAAATTTATCATCTTTAACCTCAAATTTTCTATCAAAATGAATGTCCGTTTCATAGTTATCTGATGCCCTTGTCTTAGGTTGAGGTCCCAAGAAACAAACCCTATGTTGAGGCTTCATGTACTTAATTAAAAAGTGCTCCCTCCCTGGAGTGATTAGGAAGGGAGTGAAGGAAGCAGAACAGAGACAGGAAAGAAACCGAGCAAGAGTGCAATTTCAGGCAAGGTCTCATAGAGGGTAGCTTCAGCCTTATCCTTCAGGATTTCTGCAGTTTAAGTTATGTCTCCAAGTTGTCCCCAAGTTGTCACTGGCTAAAGGCTGTCTCAGACAAAGACAGCAGTCATCAGAAGAGTCACCGATGTGGTCTTTGGAGGCAAAAGCACACCAAAACCAGGACAGAAGTGCACAGAAACAGTAAAAGGGGCCCAAAGGGATCTGGGTGAACACCAGTGATGCTCTCACCACAACTGGCAAAACCTGGAAACTAGAGGCTGTGGGAGGGGCATGACTGGTGGTGAAAGGAAAGGAGAGAATGGAACCCAAAGAATTACTTCTTGTCTCTGCAATCCTGTTGATGTTACGTTTCTATAGCTCAGAGAATGGATTCTTGCTTAATTATCTCTGTTTCCTCTACACAGAAGTCCTAGTTTTTTCAAAAGCTGTGATCAAAAAGAAACATCCAATATCCCATTGATGACATAGATCAGGGAATGCTTTTAGTAAGCAGTTCCTAAGTTTTTTTCCCAATAAAAAAACTTTACCTGCCTGGATATTTCTCCCTAGCTGCCAGTGAGAACGGAATGCTTAAATGTAATCAGACTTGGAGTCACTGAGTAGAAGCCAAGAATCTGTTCCTCTAACTCAGGGGCAGATATCTCCCCAGGTCTGATCACATTTCACCACCACACTCTCTCATCCTCCTTTCTGAGGACAAAGAACACCTCGTGCTCACATTACATCCAGAACTCTGAGAGCAGACAACTACCCTGACCCTGGCCTTTGTCACCAGGAGGACCTTAGAAGCACATGCCTAGATTCTTACCTTTGGTTGGACACAGGAGGTCTCTCATCCCTTCATTGGTGTCTCCTCCCCAAAATGGGAGCTCCTCTGGCACCTTTTCTTCTTCCATCCTCTCATTCCAGTTCCATTTAGTGGCTAAGAGACAGATCTTGAAGTCAGATCTTGGAAAACCAACTCGAGCACATGATTTACACACTTGTCTAAATGTCCTCAGTCTCAGTTTATTCATATGCAAAAGGGGAATCATAACACCTAAATTGTAGGGTCAGTATAATTATTAAGTAAAATAAATATATAAAGCCCCTGGCTTGCTGCCTGACACACATCCACCAAAAAAAACAAACCCGTTGCCCTTTAGTCAAGTCCGACTCATAACGACCCTATAGGGCAGAGTGGAACTTCCTTGTAGGGTTTCCAAGGAGCTCCTGATGGATTTGAACTGCTGACCTTTTGGTTAGCAGCCGAGCTCTTAACCACTGCACCACCAGGGATCCTGACACACATCATTATTAACATAATTCATTATTCTCATTCCACCTGGATGTTTCTCACACTGCTAACCTTCCACCAACGCTTTTGTCAGAAACTCTTATTCCATGTTAAATGTTGGCTGCTGTCAAGATGGGATCCTGACTCTTGGCAACCCCATGCACAAGAGAGCAAAACACTGCCCAGTCTTGCACCATCCCCATGATCAGTTGTGGATCTGACCATTGTGATTCATAGGGTTTTCAGTGACTGATTTTCAAAAGTAGATCACCAGGCCTCCCTTATCTCCTCAACCATTTTGCAGAACACTACCTCCAGGCTTTCCTCAGAGCAGAACACCTCTCCTGCAACTTCTATGGAGGAGACTGATTGTTCTTCTACATCCATCTCTCATGAGCTTGACCATGATCTCCTAGCACCCCATTACAACTTGCAGATTACTGTTCCTTTACGCAGAGGCACGAAACCCTCCTTTGTTAAAGTTTGTGCCAACCATATATACTCCCTTCTGTTTCTCTTCATTTTATCTTTGAGCCTCCCACCTTTTTCCTTTCATTCATTAAGGGTCTGGACACTAGCTTGTTGTTTTCTTCTTTGCATGTTCTGCCTTCATCTTGAGGAGCTTCTATACCCACGTGAAGCCATCCAGCAGCACCCTGGCCTCATGGGGTTTTTTTTTTAAACCTCTTCAACACCAATAGCCTCACCCTTCACTACCTCAGTGATCCACTCCTAATTCCATCCTCTAGACCCTGATATCACTTGGAATAGCTCCACCTGTGAACTCTTATATTCTAATTTACCATTCTGGATCTCATCCTCCTATCCTTTCAGCTTTTCTCTCCCTTACTTCAGCTCTTTAACCTCACATATAGAGACCTCAAAACTATGTTTGTCCCAGTCCATCAGTGACCATTGGCTTTACTTCCCCCCCGTCCAACTTGACTGCACTATACTTCAACCACTGTACCCTCACACTCAAAATCAAGCCTTTCCACCAAAACTTTCCTATAGTCGCCAACCTTACATCAATCCTACCACTGGTTTTTGCTGCTCATACACCTGGGCTGCTGAAAGCTGTTGCAGAAAATCACGTTCTTGAAGGATTAGGGACATCACAAATTTATAGTCTTTAGCCTTCCTGGATCCCCAGCACCCCCTTATTAAGTTGTCTCCTTATCTGACCAGCTTCCCCTCCCATTCCTCTGAATGGCTGCTTCATATCTTTTCCACTATCCTCAAGTCCTTCATTTCATTGATGCCGTCCTCTTCAGTGCAGATGACCTTACCTCCTATTTCATCCAGGCTATCAGGTATTGATCTCCCTTAATTTTTTCCCCATACCTACTGAGCCATTTTTATTTGCACCTACCTCTGAAGGTTTGGTCATTCATGCCAAAGGAGGAGAAAGTAGGCTGTGGAGTCTGTCCTTTCTCCTGCTTAAGGCAATGCCCTTGATATCCTCCCTCATCTCCTACAGATCAGGACCTTATCGTAGTCATTACTCCTTTTTCCTTCTCTATTTTGTCCCTTTCTCTAGCCTCTAAACCTTCCAATAACATTATATCCTCTGATTGCACTAGCCTTATCTTTTCCCAAGCAAGATACTAAAAAATAATATTCTAGACTTTCTTCCCCCTCTTTCTCACTTCCTGTATAGACTCTAATCCACCCTACTTAGGTTTCAGCCTCCATAATTCCACTCAGGCTTCCCTACTCTAAGTCACCAGTGGCCTCCTGACTGCCAAGTCCATTGAATGTTTTTCAGACTCATCTCACTGACTTTTCTGTAGCATGAAACACTGCTGTATTAAATCTCTTTCCTCTCTCAGCTGCTACTGTATCACTCTTTCCTTGTTCACCTCCTTTCTCCTTTATCAAATTCTTTTCACAGGCTCTTCTTCCTTCACACTTTGCTTATTGTTGAGGAACCTGAGTCTCTTCCTCTCTTTTCCCTCTGCATGCTCTTCCCAAGAGATCTCATCTATGGCCATGGGTTCAGCTACCATCTTCATGTATGCTCATTTTCAAAATCTGCATCTCCACTCAGTTCCCACTCCTGGGCTCTAGGACATACATCTAATTCCTTCTAGATGACTCTCCTGAATGTCCTACAGAAACCTCATATTCATCATTTCAAAATCGAACTCATCCATTATCTTAAAATCTGCTTCTCCTCTTATACTTTCAAAACCAAGTTAATTGCACCACTATCCAACCATTCATGGAAGTCAGAAATCTAGAAATAATTCTGTGTACCTCTCTTTTTTCACCCAGAGCATTCTACTGATGATGGAGTCCATTTGGTCCTATATCACTGAATCTCTTATGTTTGTTTCCTCTACTCCATCTATTAGCAGTATCTTTTTTTCTTAGTCTTAAGCCTTTTACTACCTCAACAGTGGTTCAACTGGACTCCCTTTCTTCAAAGCTTAGCCCCTTTCAATATCTCCCTTTACAATGCAGCAAGAATCATCCAGGATTGTGATTCTCAAATCTTAGATTGCATCAGAATTACCTTGAGGATGTGTGAAAATTTAGCTTGCTAGACCCTATGCTCAGAGATTCTAACTCAGTAGGTCTAGGATGAGGTCCTAAAATTTGCATTTCTAACAAGTTCCCTTGCAATGCTGATATTGCTGGTCTCTGAGACCACACTTTGAGAAACATCTATCTACGACATTATTGATCCTTACTTTTCAGTTTCAAAGCCTTTTGTCCTTACCCTAAGACCCTCAGGGTCTGGCCCTTGCACACCTTTCCATGTTCATCTTCTTTTGTGGCCCCTCCTCACCATACCTATCTTAATAGTCAACTTATGCGCCTTCTCTTCTATGAAGCTATATAATTTAGGGCTCTTTGTTTAAAAGCAACATAACTGATTCAGGCTGATTTAAGGAAAAAGAGAGTTTACCAGAAGTGCATCACAAACATAACAGCAAGACTGGAGAACAGGACAGGAATCAGGACAAATCAGAGATTCAGGCAGCAGAGATTTGACTGTGACCATCTGGCCCAGTAGGCAGTTTTGGAATGAATGAACTACATCTGCTTTTCCATCCTTGACTTTCTCAAGATGAGAAGTCCATAGAGAGAAATTTGAGTGTACCAGCTCAGGTTATATATATGCCTCTTGGTGATGGGAGACATAGTCACCTGGACTCATACTCACACTAAGACGATACACGGTGGAGAAGGGTTAATTCTCCCAAAAGAAATCATTTTGCTATTACCGGCTAAGAGTAAACTAATGCTCAGGGGACACAAAACCAAAAATTTCCATCACCATTTCCTTCTTTTTGTCCTACTGTACATCATACAGTAGAGCCCTGGTAGTGCTCGACTGCTAACCAAAAGGTTGGCAGTTTGAATCCACGACCCACTCCTTGGAAACCCTATGGGGCAGTTCTACTGTGTCCTATAGGGTCGCTATGAGTTGGAATCAATTCAATGGCAATGGGTTTGGTTTTATTTTTTTGGTTTTGGTACATCATGCAAACTCCCATATTAAGACTTCAAGCACTTTTTGTGTACATGTCTTTCCCACCCTACTAGAGTATAAGTTCCTTGGCAGCCCAGACATGTCTCTTTTTTTCGTATTTCTAGCATATAGCACAGCACCTGGAACATAGTAAGTGTTCAACACATGCTTGTTGAATGGATGAATAAATGACAAAAGAAATGAAAATGAAAGAATCCAAGTCACAGTTGAATTACAAATGAGAGGGGAAACAAAGCACTAAAGTCAGGAGAAGAGCAAAGAGTGCAGTGGTTTCCATGGCTTATTAGAAGTCTGACACACACAGAAAGCTGCTTCTGGACATGAGACAGGAGAAAAGTCAACTTTAGCCAAAGGAAACTTGCTGTTTCTCCTGAGAACCTAAAATGCTCAGGAAGAAGTCACTTAAGGCTGAGACAAAAGCAGAATAGTTTTTTTAAGCAACTTAATTGAGGTATAATTGGCATACAACAAATTGCGTGCATTTAAAGTGTACAATTTGTCTCTCAAATATGAAGGTGAAATTAGTACATTTCCAGATAAACAGAAGTTTAGGGAATTTGTAAAAACCAAACCAAAACTACAGGAAATACTAAAGAGAGTTTTCTGGTTAGAAAATCAGCAATATCAGATATCAACCCAAGACTAGAACACAGGACAGAGCAAACAGATATCAACCCAGATAGGAAAATCAGAAAAATAAATCAATATAAAAAACATTCAAAAGAGGGAAACAGCTATGTCATTACATAAAAGATGACAACATTAAATCAATAAGAAGGGACTAAAAAATGCAGTTATAGATTTTTCATATGAAGAGGAAGTCAAGGCGATATAAAGAAATAAAAGTTAGGTTTAAACTTAGAAAAATAGGGGTAAATATTAAGGTAACCACAAAGGAGACTAATGATCCTACACATCAAAATAAAATACAAGAAAAATATAAAGACTCAGCAAAAATAAAATCAACAGCAAAAAATAAGAGGAAAAGACAATATACAAAGATAAACTCAGCACAAAAAATTTAGTGGAAAAAAGAAACTGTCAACAACACAGAAGAAAAGATATCAAAATGACAGCACTAAAAACTCCTAAAATAAATAAAAAACTCCTAC
Source organism: Elephas maximus indicus (assembly GCF_024166365.1). Classification (NCBI taxonomy): domain Eukaryota; kingdom Metazoa; phylum Chordata; class Mammalia; order Proboscidea; family Elephantidae; genus Elephas; species Elephas maximus. The sequence goes on from NC_064846.1 coordinate 126,929,744, forward strand.
CTATTCATAATTATACTTAACATAAATGGACTAAATGCGCCAATAAAGAGGCAAAGAGTGGCAGAATGGGTAAAAAAAAAAAACATGATCCGTCTGTATGCTGCCTACAAGAGACAAACCTTAGACTTAGAGACAAAAACAAACTAAAACTTAAAGAATGGGAAAAAATATCAAGCAAACAACAATCAAAAAAGAGCAGGAGTGGCAATACTAATTTCTGACAAAACAGACTTTGAAGTTAAATCCATCACAAAGGATAAGGAAGGACACTACATAATGATTAAAGGAGGATATAACCACATTAAATATTTATGCACCCAATGACAGAGCTTCAAGACACATAAACTCTTACAACATTGAAAAGTGAGGTAGACAGCTCCACAGTAATAGTAGGAGACTTCAACGCACCACTTTCGGTGAAGGACAGAACATCCAAAAAGAAGCTCAGTAAAGATATGGAAGATCTAAATGCCACGATCAACCAGCCTGACCTCATAGACATATACAGAATACTCCACTCAACGGCAGTCAAGTATACTTTCTTTTCCAATGCACATGGAACATTCTCTAGAACAGACCATGTATTTGGTCATAAAACAAGCCTTAATAGAATGCAAAACATTTAAATATTACAAACCATGTTCTCTGACCATAAAGCCATAAAACTAGAAATCAGTAACAGAAAAAAGCAGGGAAAAGAAATCAAACACTTGGAAAATGAACAATATCCTGCTCAAAAACGACTGGGTTATAGAAGACAGTAAGGATGGAATAAAGAAATTCATAGAATCCACTGCCTATCAGAACCTTTGGGGCACAGCTAAAGCAGTGATCAGAAGTCAGTTTATAGCAATAAATGCACACATCCAAAAAGAAGAAAGGGCCAAAATCAAAGAATTATCCCTACAACTTGAAAAAATAGAAAGAGCCCTCAGGCACCAGAAGAAAGCAAATAATAAAAATTAGAGCAGAATTAAATGAAATAGAGAACAGAAAAACAATTGAAAGGGTTAACAAGACCAAAAGCTGGTTCTTTGGAAAAGTTAACAAAATTGAATAAACCATTGGCCAAACTGACAAAAGAAAAACGGGAGAGGAAGCAAATAACCCAAATAAGAAATGAGATGGGCAATACCACAACAGACCCAACTGAAATTAAATGACTCATATAAGATTACTACGAAAAATTGTACTCTAACAAATTTGAAAACCTAGAAAAAATGGATGAATTTCTAGAAACGCACTACCTAACAGAGGTAGAAAAACTAAAGAAACCCATAACAAAAGAAGAGATTGAAAAGGTAATTTTAAAACTCCCAATTAAAAAAAACCCTGGCCCTGACGGGTTCACTGGAGAGTTCTACCAAACTTTCAGAGAAGAGTTAACAACACTACTATTAAAGGTATTTCAGAGCATAGAAAAGGATGGAAAACTCCCAAACTCATTTAATGAAGCCAGCATATCCCTGAAACCAAAACCAGGTAAAGACACCACAAAAAAAAGAAAATTACAGGCCTATATCCTTCAAGAACTTAGATGGAAAACTCCTCAGCAAAATTCTAGCCAATAGAATTCAACAACATATCCAAAAAATAATTCACCATGGCCAGTGGGATTCATACCAGGTACGCAGGGATTGTTCAAGATTAGAAAAACAATTGATGTAACCCATCATATAAATAAAACAAAAGACAAGAACCACATGATCTTATCAAGTGATGCAGAAAAGGCATTGAACAAAGTCCAAATACCCATTCATGATAAAAACTCTGAGCAGAGTATCAGGATACCAGATAAACATACATAAATGAGTTTGATTCCTATGCACCAGCAAAAAGAACATCGAAGAGGAAATCACCAAATCAATACCATTTACTGGAGGATAAAATACTCAGGAATAAATCTAATCAGAGATGTAAAAGGTCTATACAGAGAAACTACAAGACACTACCACAAGAAACCAAAAGAGACCTACATAACCGGAAAAACATACCTTGCTCATGGATAGGAAGACTCAATGATGTAAAAATGTCTATTCTACTAAAAGCAATCAATAAATACAATGTAATTCCGATCCAAATTCCAATGACATTTTTATTTGAGATGGAGAAACAAATCACCAACTTCATATGGAAGGAAAAGAGGCCCTGGATAAGTAAAGCATTATTGAAAAAGAAGAACAAAGTGGAAGGCCTCACACTACCTGATTTTAGAACATATTATACTGCCACTGTACTCAAAACAGCCTGGTACTGGTACAACAACAGATACATAGGCGAATGCAACAGGATTGAGAATCCAGACATAAATCTGTCCACATATGAGCAGCTGATATTTGAAAAAGTCTGTTAAATGGGGAATTGATAGTCTCGTTAAAAATATTTTTTTCTTTTTTAACAAATGGTGCTGGAATAACTGGATATGCAAAATGGATCAAAGACCTAAGTATAAAATCTAAAATGATAAAGATCATGGAAGAAAAAATAGGGACAATGCTAGGAGCCCTAATGCATGGCATAAACAGTATACAAAACATTACTAACAATGCACAAACTCCAGAAGAGGAGCTAGATAACTGGAAGCTCCTAAAAATCAAAAACCTATGCTCATCCAAAAAAACTTCACCAAAAGAGTAAAAAGATTACCTACAGACTGGGAAAAAGTTTTTAGCTATGACATTTCTGATCAGCGCCTGATCTCTAAAATCTATATGATACTGCAAAAACCCAACTACAAAAAGACAAATAACCCTACTAAAAAATGGGCAAAGGATATTAACAGGTACTTCACCAAAGAAGACATTCAAGCAGCTAACATATACATGAGGAAGTGTTCATGATCATTAGCCATTAGAGAAATGCAAACCAAACTACAATGAGATACCATCTCACTCCAACAAGGCTGGCATTAATTGAAAAAAATAATAAAAATTGGAGAGGTTGTGGAGAGACTGGAACACTTATACACTTCTGATGGGAATGTAAAATGGTACAACCACTTTGGAAATCAATTTGGCATTTCCTTAAAAAGCTAGAAATAGGACTACCATACCAGCCAGCAATCCCACTCCTTGGAATATATCCTAGAGAACTAAGAGCCTTTTTACAAACAGATATATGCACACCCATGTTCATTGCAGCACTGTTTACAATAGTGAAAAGATGGAAACAACCAAGGTGCCCATCAACAGATGAATGGATAAATAAATTATGGTATTTTCACGCAATAGAATACTACACATCAATAAAGAACAATGATGAATCTGTGAAACATTTTATAACATGGGGGAATCTGGAAGGCATTATGCTTAGTGAAATTAGTCCATTGCAAAAGGAAAATACTGCTTGAGATCACTATTATAAGAACTCAAGAAATAGTTTAAACACAGAAGAAAATATTCTTCAATGGTTACGAGTGTGGGGAGGGAGGGAGGAAGAGGGTTATTCACTAATGAGATAGTAGACAAGAACTATTTTAGGTGAAGGGAAAGACAACACACAATATAGGAGAGGTCAGCACAGTTGAACTAATCCGAAAGCAAAGAAGTTTCCTGAATAAACCGAATGCTTTGAAGGCCAGAGTTGCAGGGGTGGGGGCCTGGAGACCATGGTTTCAGGGGACATCTAGGTCAATTGGCATAATAAAATCTATTAAGAAAACATTCTGCATCCCACTTTGGAGAGTGACTTCTGGGGTCTTAAAAGCTAGCAAGTGGCCATCTAAGATGCGTCAATGGGGCTCAACCCACCTGGAACAAGGAAGAATGAAGAACACCAAAGACACATGGTAATTATGAGCCTAAGAGACAGAAAGGACCACTTAAACCAGAGACTACACCAGCCTGAGGCCAGAAGAACAAGATGGTGTCCGGCCACAAACAATGACTGCCCTGACGGGGAACACAACAGAGAACCTCTGAGTGAGCAGGAGAGCAGTGGGATGCAGACCCCAAATTCTCATAAAAAGACCAGATTTAATGGTCAGAATGGGACTAGAAGGACGCCGGGGGCCATGGTCCCCAGGCCTTCTGTCAGCCCAAGGCAGGAACCATTCTTGGAGCCAACTCTTCAGACAGGACTGGAGTATGGGATGGAGAATGATACTGGTGATGAATAAGCTTCTTGGATCAAGCGGATACATGAGACTGTGTTGGCATCTCCTGTCTGGAGGGGAGATGGGAGGACGGGGAGGGGTGCAGAAGCTGCTTGAATAGACACGAGGAAAGAAAGTGGAGCGAAGGAGTGTGCAGTCTCATGAGGGGGAGAACAATTAGGAGTGTATAGTAAGGTATATATAAATTTTTGTATGAGCGACTGACTTGATTTGTAGACTTTCACTTAAAGCACAATAAAAATTAATTAAAAAAAAAGAAAACATTCTGCATCCCACTTTGGAGAGTGACGTCTGGGGTCTTAAACTCTAGCAAGTGGCCATCTAAGATGCATCAATTGGTCTCAACCCACTGGAAGCAAAGGAGAATGAAGAACACCAAAGACACAAGGAAATTATGAGCCCAAGAGACAGAAAGGGCCACATAAAGCAGAGACTACATCTGCCTGAGACCAGAAGAAGTAGATGGTGCCTGGCTACAACCGATGACTGCCCTGACAGGGTACACAACAGAGAATCCCTGATGGAGCAGGAGACCTCAAATTCTCATAAAAAGACCAGACTTAATGTTCTGACTGAGACTATAAGGTCCCCGGAGGTCATGGTCCCCAGACCTTCTGTTAGCCCAAGACTGGAACCATTCCCAAAGCCAAGTCTTCAGAGAGGGATTGGACTGGACTATAAGATAGAAAAAGTTCTTGGTGAGGAGTGAGCTTCTTGGGCCAAGTAGACACATGAGACTATGTGGGCAGCTCCTGTTTGGAGAGGAGATTAGAAGGCACAGGGAATACAGGGTGGAGATAAGGAGTATGCTGTCTTGTCAGGGGGAGAGCAACTAAGAGTACATAGCAAGGTGCATGTAAATTTTTATATGAGAGACTGACTTGATTTGTAAACTTTCACTTAAAGAACAATAAAAAAATAAAGTGTACAATTTGATAAGTTTTGTTTCTTTTCAAAAAACTTTATTGTGGTTGAAATATACATAACAAAACATATGCCACCTCAATAATTTCTATGTGTACAATTCAGTAACATTGATTACATTCTTCAAGTTGTGCAACCATTCTCACTATCATTCACCAAATCATTCCACAACAATTAACATAATTTCAATGCTTCCTAAGCAAAAACTCTCCTTTCCCCCCTTCAACCACTGATAACTTTTGGTTTCTATACATTTCCTTATTTAAGTGAGTTCACACAATATCTATCCTTTTCAACTTAATGTGTTTTGCTCAGCTTGATGTTTTCAAGGTTCATCCATCTTGTGGAATACATCAGGACTTTATTTCTCCTTATGGTCAAGTAGTATTCCATTGTGTGTTGTGTGTATATACCTCATTTTGTTTATCCATTCAACTGTTGATGGACATTTCAGTTGTTTGCCCATTTTACCTATTGTGAAAAGTGCTGCAATGAATTATTGGAATACATGTTCCTATTTGCGTTCTTTTCTTCATTCCTTATGACTATATATACCTAGGATTGGGACTTCTGGGTCATATGGTAGTTCTATGTTCAACTTTTTGAGGAACCACCAAACTGTTTTCTATAGTGGCTGTACCATTTCACTTTACCAGTGGCAATAAGTGAGGGTTCCAATTTCTCCACTACCTTGCCAACATCTGTAGTTTTCTGTTTTTTGATCATTGCCTTTCTAATACAGATAAGGTGGTACCTCAGTGGCACAGTGGTTAAGAAGTCAGCTGTTAACAAAAAGTTGGCAGTTCGAATCTACCAGCCACTCCTTGGAAACCATATGGGCCAGATCTATTCTGTCCTATAGGGTCTCTATGAATCAAAATCGAATTGATGGCAACAGGCTTAGCAGCTGTGGAAGGGGCCTTAATGGCACAGGAGTTATGCTCTTGGCTGCTAACCAAAAGTTCGGCAGTATGAACCCACCAGCCACACTGTGAGAAAAGATGTACTGTCTACTTCTATAAAGAGTATATAGCCTTGGAGGCCTTATTGGGCAGTTCTATTCTGTCTTACAGGGTTGCTATGAGTCAGAATTGACTCAACGCTAACAGGACTGGTTCAGCACTGGTGATAGGAATGCAAAAGCTGGAAACAAAGGAGAAAGATCAGTAGCTGGAAAATATGGCCGTGATGATAGAAATGATGCTGAAAGTCAAATGATAGGATTTTGTAAGACCAATAACTTATTCATTGGAGATACCTTTTTTCAAAAAATAAGCGGCGACTGTACACAGGGACCTGCACATGTGAACCAGATGGTATATACAGGAATCAAATCGACTACATCTGTGGAAACAGATGATGGAGAAGCTCAATACCATCAGTCAGAACAAGGCCAGAGGCCTACTGGAGAATAGGCCATCAATTACTCACATGCAAGTTCAAGCTGGAGGTGAAGAAAATTAAAACAAGTCCACGACAGCCAAAGTACACCCTTAAGTATATCCCACCTGAGTTTAGAGACCATCTCAAGAATAGATTTGATGCACTGAGCACTAATGATGGATGACCAGAGGGGTCGTGGGATGACATCAAAGACATCATACATGAAAAAAGCAAAAGGTCATTAAAAAGACAGGAAAGAAAGGAAAAACCGAAATGGATGTCAGAAGAGACTCTGGAAATTGCTCTTGAACGTAGCATAGCTAAAGTGAATGGAGGAAATGGTAAAATAAGATCTGAACAGAAGATTTCAAAGGGTGGTTAGAGAAGACAAAGTAAAGTATTATAATGACATGTGCAAAACCCTGAAGTTAGAAAACCAAAAGGGGTGAATACATTCGGCATTTCGCAAGCTGAAAGAACTGAACTAGAAAATCAAGCCTCAAGTTGCAATATTGAAGAATTCTATGGGCAAAATATAGAACAATGCAGGAAGCACCAAAACAAGACGGAAGTAATACACAGTCACTGTACCAAAAAGAATTGGTCGACCTTCAACCATCTCAGGAGGTAACATATGATCAAGAACCGATGGTACTGAAGAAAGAAGTTCAAGCTGCACTGAAGGCATTGGCAAAAAGCAAGGCTCCAGGAATTGACAGAATATCAACTGCGATTTTTTAACAAACAAATGGAAGGCTGGAAGCTCTCATTAATCTACGCCAAGAAATTTGGAAGACCTGGCCAAATGACTGGAATAGATCTGTATTTATGCCCATTCCAAACTAAGTTGATCCAACTGAATGAGGAAATTATCGAACAATATCAATATCATGTGCAAGTAAAATTTTGTTGAATATCATTCAAAAGTGGTTGCAACAGTACATTGACAGGGAACTGCCAGAAATTCAAGCCGGATTCAGAAGAGGACATGGAACCAGGGATAACATTGCTGATGTTTGATGGATCCTAGCTGAAAGCAGAGAATACCAGAAAGATGTTTACCTGTGTTTTACTAACTATACAAAGACATCCAACTGAGTGGACCATAACAAATTATGGATAACTTTGTGAAGAATGGGAATTCCAGAACACTTGTATTCATGAGGAACCTGTATATAGATTAGGAGGCAGTCATTCGAACTTAACAATGGGATGCTACATGGTTTGAAGTCAGGAAAGGTGTGTGTGCATCGGGGTTGTATCCTTTCATCATACTTATTCAGTCTATATGCTGAGCAAATAATCTGTGAAGCTAACCTATATGAAGAAGAACGCAGCATCAAGATTGGAGGAAGACTCATTAACAACCCGTGATATGCAGATAACATACTTGCTGAAAGTGAAGAGGGCTTGAATCACTTACTGATGAAGATCAAACACTACAGCCTTCGGTATGGATTACACCTAAACATAAAGAAAACAAAAACTCTCGCAAGTGGGGTGGTTTCAGCCAACATAGCACCATAGACAAGCACCACGCCGTCCCTCCACAACAAAGACCCGAAAAACTAAGTAAAACAAAGACAAATGTCATTCCTGGAACCTGAAGTGTCAAATGAAGAGATAAGGAATTCAGCCAATCACCAAATGGAATAAGAAACTGACAGAGGACATAGAGCTAGGAGAGATATGTGTGGAGGGCCCCATCAGATAATGCAGCACAGATCCGCCATCTTGGGCTTCTGTCGGGGATCAGCAGACAGGGAGTATGGGAAAGCACCTTCGAGGAACTCCCAGCAGGAGACACAGCACCCAATAACCAGATACATGCTTCCCCCGCCCCCCACATTCTCTTTCTGCTGCTGTACATCCCAGCTTCCTGGCTGGCTGTGGTCTGGCTGGCTGTGGTGGCTCAGCAGGCCGGGAAGTGCAGTGTCCGTGCTGCTTGGATTGGCCCCATCCATGTGAGAGATTGGCGGACAAGGTGTATGAGAAAGCAGCTTCACAAAGTTCCCAGCAGGAGACAGAGCACCCGGTAAGGAGCAATATACTCTATCCTACCCCGCCTTCTCCCTCCCTCCTTCAGCCTCCTCTGCTTCCCACCAGCTGCAGTCTCTTGGCTGGGAGGCAACTACTTTGGCCTCAGCTGCTTGGATTCGCCCTGCCCACGCTGGCTGGGCCCCTGAGCTGGTGTTGGTTCTTTCTGTCTCTTTTGGTTTCTTCTGTGCCTCCTACTACCTCCCCCTCCTTTCTCTGGAACACCTGGCTCTGTGTGCCATCTTTGCTTCTTCTTGAAAGGCTGTGAAGCCAAACGCTGGATTGGGGAACCAGTCCCCTGGCCTGCGACACCACACTGTTGGGATCCCTGGGGCTTTATTCCCCCTTACTTTCTTCTGTTTTGTTTTGTTTGTTTCTTTTTCTTTTTGCAGCTTGGGAGGCCCTTCTAGCCAGGCTGCACTGCACAGCTTAGGAGCCACTCCCACAATCTGTGCAGCCACATAGTTGGGATCCTGGGGAGAGTTTCTGTTTCCTTCCTTCCTTCCTTCCTTCCTTCCTTCCTTCCTTCCTTCCTTCCTTCCTTCCTTCCTTCCTTCCTTCCTTCCTTCCTTCCTTCCTTCCTTCCTTCCTTCCTTCCTTCCTTCCTTCCTTCCTTCCTTCCTTCCTTCCTTCCTTCCTTCCTTCCTCCCTCCCTCCCTCCCTCCCTCCCTCCCTCCCTCCCTCCCTCCCTCCCTCCCTCCCTCCCTCCCTCATTTTCCCTTTTTGTCTTCCTTCATTTCTCAGTTCTCATCTCTCTACACTTAAATTCTTTTCCTGTCTCATGAATACTTGGTGCTGTGTGACATCTATAAGTCCTATAGCCAGGCTATACTGCACAGCATGGGAGCCACTTCCCAGGTCTAGCAGCCCCATCTGGGGGCTTTTCTTTTCTTTCTTTCTTTTCCAAATTTTTATCTAGTTTTTAAATTTATTTTCCCTTTTTCTTTTCTTTTTTTTTCCTTTTTGCTTTTCTCCATTTCTTATATTCTCATCTATCCACTCCAATGGCAAGCTCCCTTAGCACTCTTTTTTTTTCTTTCTTTGTTTCCTTGTTTGTTTTTGGCTGCTGTTTCTCTCTCCTATCTCTCCTCTTTCCATACCCCTATTAGTTCCACACTCACAACTTCCCCCCCTTTCCTGCCTACCCCCAAGCAGCACAGGCACACCCTAATGAAACCTGCCCAGCACTAATTCCTGGTCCGCCCTGTTGGCCCTAGTATGTGCGACAAACAACCCGTCCCAGCCCCTCCCCTTCAGCTGGACCTGCCCTGCTGCACCATAGCTGAATGACTGGCCCTGCCCATTGGACAAGGAGGTGAAAAGTATTGTGACTCCAGACAAGCAAACAAAAAGAACGCAAGCCTGCCTTTTCAGAGATAACCAGATAAAACAAAAAAAGGAAAAAACAAACAAATCTGCATCAAGAAATAAAGCAACTGCTGAATGTCCCAAAGATAGCAGACAATATCAAAACATATTAAAAAACAGGACAAGATGGGACCAGTAGACATCCAAAATAAAACACCAGATGGCTTTCCAGTAGAAGAAAAGGCACTAGAACTACCTGATAGGGAATTCAAATCTCTAATATTCAGAGCAATCCAAGAATTGAAGCAAAAAGCAGACAAAAATGAGGAAAAAGTAGACAAATTTATGGAAAAGGCAGACAAATTCAAGGAAAATACAGACCAAAAAAATGGAACAAAATGCCAAAATAAATTCACAACTAGAAATCATTCAAAAACAACAATTAGAAATCCAAAAGATAAACAACAAGATTTCATAAATGGACAGTGTCATAGAAAGGCTGAGGAGTAGGATTGAAATGATAGAAGACAGAATCAGTGAAATTGAAGACAAACACTTGGATACAACTCTGAGGAAAAATCAGAAAAAAAAGAAAAATGAAGAAAACCTGCAAATTATGTGGGGTATTATCAAAAACAAAAATTTGTGAGTGATCAGAGTTCCAGAACAGGGAGAGAAAATGGAAAACACAGAGAGGATCATTGAAGAATTGCTGACAAAGAACTTCCCTAATATCATGAATGATGAAAAGCTGACCATCCAAGAAGCTCAATGAACCTCATATAGGATAGATCCCAAAAGAAAAACACCAAGGCATGTCATAATCACACTCACTAAAACCAAAGACAAAGAAAACATCCTGTGAGCAGCTCGAGGAAAACAAAGAGTCACATACAGAGGAGAAACAACAAGGTGAAGTTTTGATTATTCGGCAGAAACCATGCAGGCAAGAAGGCAATGGGATGACATATATAAAACCTTGAAAGAAAAAAAAATTGCCAACCAAGAATAATATGTCCTGCAAAACTTCCGTTCAAATATGATGGTGAAATTAGGACATTTCCAGATAAACAGAAATTAAGGGAATATGTAAAAACCAAACCAAATTTACAAGAATTATTAAAGGGAGTCCTTAGGTCTGAGAACAAACAACATGAGATCACAGTCTGAATCTAGGATGCAAGATTGTACCAACCAGACACCAACCTAGGAAATGAACTCTCAAGGACTATCCAAAACCAAAAGAATTGTAGCAGGGAACCAGAGAGGTTAATCTGTAAATGACATCAATGTAGAAAAACAAAAGAGAGAATAAATGGTACAGGTTTAGAACATTCTAATGGAGAGGAAGGGAGGCGATACTAAGTAATAATAGACTGGTTCAAACCTAGGAAGATAACTGTAAATTTCAAGATAACCACACAGAAATTTAACAAACCTACTCATCAAAATAAAGAAGAAAAAATACAGTCTCAATAAATCAAAATCTACAAAAACAAAAGAAATGAAAAAGAAATCCACAAACGAATGGAACTCAGCACAGGAGAGTAAGAGGAGCAAAGAAAATGTTAGCACCACAAAAAACAAAAAACCAAAATGACAGCAATAAACTCACACCTATCAATAATTACACTGAATAAAAATGGCCTAAATGCACCCATGAAGAGACACAGAGTGACAGAATGGATAAAAAAAAAAAAAAACAGGATCCATCAATATGCTGTCTGTAAGAGACACACCTTAGAAACAAAGAAGCATATTTATTAAAAATAAAAGGAGGGAAAAATATATCAAGCAAATGATTACCAAAAAAGAGCAGGTGTGGCAATACTAATCTCAGATAAAATAGACTTTAAAACAAAATCCACCATAAAAGACAAAGAAGGGCACTATAAAATGATTAAAGGCATGACCCATCATGAAGACTTAACCATAATAAACACCTATGCACCCAATGACAGGGCTCCAAAATACATAAAACAAACTCTAACAGCACTGAAAACAGAAATCGACAGTTCCACAATAATAGTAGGAGACTTCAACACACCACTCTCAGTAAAGGACTGAACATCTAGAAAGAAACTCAACAAAGATACAGAAGAGCTAAAGAGCACAATCAGCCAACTTGATCTCATAGACATACGTAGAACACTCCACCCAACAGGTGCAAACTACACGTTCTTTTCCAAAGCACACAGAACGTTCTCCAGAATAGACCACATCTTAGGCCACAGAGCAACCCTCAACAAAATCCAAAACACTGAGGTAATACAAAGTATCTTCTGTGACCACAATGCCATCAAAATAGAAATTAACAACAGGAAGAGTAAGGAAAAAAAATCAATTAGATAGAAACTGAATAACGCCCTGCTTAAAAACCACTGGGTAAGAGATGAAATCAAAGATGGAATCAAAATTTCCTAGAATCAAACAAGAATGAAAACACATCATACCAAAACCTTTGGGACACACCAAAGGCAATCCTCAGAGGTCAATTTATAGCACTAGTTGCACACATCAAAAAAGAAGAAAGAGACAAAATCAAAACATTAGTTACACAACTTGAACAAATAGAAAGAGAAGACCAAAAAAGCCCACAGCCACCAGGAGAAAGGAAATAATAAAGATCAAAGCAGAAATAAATGAAATAGAGAATAGAAAAACAATAGAAAGAATCAACAAAACCAAAAGTTGGTTCTTTGAAAGGATCAACAAAATCGACAAACCACTGGCCAAATTGACAAAACAGGAGAGAATGCAAATAACCCAAATTAGGAATGAAATGGGGGGCATTACAATAGACCCAACTGAAATAAAAAGGATCATTACAGAGTATTATGAAAAACTATACTCCAACAATTTGAAAACCTAGAGGAAACAGAAAAATTTCTAGAAACACACTACCTACCCAAACTAACACAAAATGATGTTGAAAATCTGAACAGACCCATAACAAGAGAAGAGATTGAAAAGGTAATTTAAAAAAACTCCCAACAAAAACCAGCCCTGGCCCAGATGGCTTTACTGGATAATTCTACCAGACGGACGTTCAGAGATAAGCTTACACCAAACCAAACCAAAACCAAACCCAGTGCCATCGAGTCGATTATAGCAACCCTACAGGACACAGTAGAACTGCCCCATAGAGTTTCCAAGGAGAGCCTGGCGGATTTGAACTGCCAACCCTTTGGTTAGCAGCTGTAGCACTTAACCACTACGCCACCAGGGTTTCCAAGCTTACACCAATACCACTCAAACTATTTCAGAATATAGAAAATGAAGTGATACTTCTGAATTCATTCTATGAAGCCAGCATAACTCTGATACCAAAACCAGGGAAAGACCCAACAAAAAATGAAAACTACAGACCAATATCTCTCATGAATATAGATGCAGAAATTCTCAACAAAATTCTAGCCAATAGAATTCAGCATCATATATATATATAAAAAATACACCATGCCCAAGTAGGATTCATACCAGGTATGCAAGGATGGTTCAACATTAGAAAATCAATTAATGTAATCCACCACTTAAATAAAAGGAAAGAAAAGAATCACATAATCATCTCAACTGATGCAGAAAAGGCATTCAGTGAAGTCCAACACCCATTCTTGATAAAAAGTCTCAGATAAGAGGTATAGAAGGTAAATTTCTCGACATAATAAAGGGCATCTATTCAAAACCAATGGCTAACATCATTCTCAGTGGAGAGAGGCTGAAAACATTCCCCTTGAGAACAGAAACAAAACAAGGATGCCCTCTCTCACCACTTTTATTTAACATTGTGTTGTAAGTCTTAGCTAGAGCAATAAGGCAAGAAACAAATAAAGGGCATCCAAACTGGTAATGAAGAAGTTAAACTGTCCCTATCTGTGGATATGATACTAAGAAAACCCAAAACACTCCACAAGAAAACTACTGGAACTAATACAAAGTTTCAGTAGAGTTGCAGGATACAAGATCAACATACAAAAATCAGTTGGATTCCTATACACCAATAAAGTGAATGAAGAAAAGGAAATCAACAAATAAAATACTTGGGAATAAATCTAACCAGGGATGTTAAAGACCTATACAAAGAAAACTACAAAACAGTACCGCAAGAAACCAAAAGAGATCTACATAAATGGAAAAACATACCATGTTCATGGATAGGTAGACTCAACATTGTGAAAATGACAATTCTACCCAAAGCAATTTACAAATACAGTGCAATACTGATCCAAATACCAACAACATTTTTTAAAGAGATGGAAAAACTTATCAACTTTATATGGAAAGGGAAGAAGCCCCAGATAAGTAAAGCACTACTGAAGAAGAATAAAGTAGGAAGGCTCGCACTACCTGACCTCAGTACCTACTATACAGCTACGGTAGTCAAAACAGCTTGGTACTGGTACAAGGACAGATACACTGACCAATGGAACAGAATTGAGAACCCAGATGTAAATCCATCCACGTATGGTCACCTGATATTTGAAAAGGCCCAAAGTCCATCAAATGGGGAAAAGACAGTCTTTTGAACAAATGGTGCTGGCAAAACTAGATGTCCATCTGCAAAAAAATGAAACAGGACCCATACTTCACACCATGTAGAAAAACTAACACAAAATGGATCGAAGACCTAGGTATAAAGCCAAAAACTATGAAGTTCATAGAAGAAAAATAGGAACAAATCTAGAGGCCCTAATACATGGCATTAACAGGATACAAATCACAACCAACAACACACAAGTGCCAGAGGATAAGCTAGATAACTGGGATCTTCTAAAAATTAAACACTTATGCTCATCCATAGACTTCACCAAAAGAGTAAAAAAACAACCTACAGACTGGGAAAAAATTTTGGCTATTACAAATCAGACAAAGGTCTAATCTCTAAAACCTGCAAGAAAATCCAACACCTCTACAACAAAAAGACAAATAATCCAATTAAAAAATGGGCAAAGTAAATGAACACATTCAAGCGGCCAACAGACACATGAGGAAATGCTCACGATCTCTAGCCATCAGGGAAATGCAAATCAAAACCACAATGAGATACCATCTTACCCCATTACTGGCACGAATCAATAAAACAGAAAATAACAAATGTTGGAGAGGCTGCCAGGAGTTCGGAACTTTTATGCACTGCTGGTGGGAAGGCAAAATGATACAACTTTTTTAGAAAACAATATGGCACTTCCTTAGAAAGGTAGAAATAGAAATACCATATGATCCAACAATCCCACTCCTAGGAATATATCCTAGAGAAATAAGGGTAGTAACAGGAATAGATATATGTACACCTATGTTCATTGCAGCAGTGTTCACAATAGCAAAAAGATGGAAACAACCTAGATGCCCATCAACAGATGAATGGATAAAAAAACTGGTACATAAACACAATGAAGTATTATGCAACACTAAAGAACAATGATGAACCTGTGAAGCATCTCATAATATGGATGCATCTGGAGGACATAATGCTAAGTGAAATAAGTCAATCACAAAAGGACAAATATTGTGTGAGATCATTACTGTAAAAACTCATGAAAATATTTACATACAAAAAGAAACAATATTTGGTGGTCACGAGGGAGGGGAGGGGTGGGGATGGAAAAAAACTTAACAGACAACAGATAAGCAGTAACTTTGGTGAAGGGTAAGACAGTATAAAATACGGGGGAAGCCAGTATAACCTGTACAAGGCAAGGCCTTTGTAGCTTGATAGACACATCCAAACTCCCTGAGGGACCAAATTGCTGCGCTGAGGGCTGTGAGGACCATGGTCAAAGGGTACATATAGTTCAATTGGTATAACAGAGTTTATAAAGAATATGTTCTGCATCCTACTTTGGTGAGTAGCATCTGGGGACTTAAAAGCCTGTGAGCAGCCCTCTAGGATACTCCACTGGTCTCATCCCTTCAGGTGCAAGGAAGCACGGAGAAAACTAAAGATACAACGGAAAGATTAGTCCAAAGGACAAATGGACCACATCTACAATAGCCTCTACCAGACTGAGTTCAGTACAGCTAGATGGTGCCTGACTACTACCACTGACTGCTCTGACAGGGATCACAATAGAGGGTCCTGGACAGAGCTGGAGAAAAATGTAGAACAAAATCCTAACTCAAAAAGAAAGACCAGACTTGCTGGCCTGACAGAGGCTGGAGAAACCCTGAGAGTATGGTCCCCGGACACCCTTTCAGCTCAGTAATGAGGCCACTCCTGAGGTTCACCCTTCAGGTAAAGATTGAACAGACCCATGAAACAAAACAAGACTAATGGGGCAGGGACTGGAAGGCAGGAGTGAACAGGAAAGCTGGTAATATGGAACCTGAGGTAGAGAAGGGAGAGTGTTGACATGACGTGGGGTTGTTAACCAATGTCATACAACAATGTGTGTACTTTTTAATGAGAAACTAGGTTGTTATGTAAATCTTTATCTAAAGTTCAATTAAAAAAAGAAATTTCCCACGACTGGACCGATAAGCAACTTCATGATAAACGGAGAAAAGATTGAAGTTGTCAAGGATTTCATTTTACTTGGATCAACAATCAACACCCATGGAAGCAGCACTTCAGAAACAACACACTGTATTGTTCAAATCTGCTTCAAAAAAAAAATTAAAAAGTCCTCTTTAAAGTTTTAAAAGCAAAGATGTCACCTTGAAGACTAAATGCATCTGACTAAGCCATGGTGTTTTCTGGGCAACGAATAAGAAAGATGAAGAAAAATTGATGTTTTTGAATTATGGCATTGGTGCAGAATATTGAATACACCATGGACTACCAAAAGAAGGAACAAATCTGTGTTGGAAGGAGTACAGCTAGAATGCTCCTTAAAAGCAAGGACGGCTAGACCTCATCTCTCATAATTTGGACTTGTTACCAGTCCCTGGAGAAGGACACCATACTTGGTAAAGTAGAGGGTCAGAGAAAAAGAGAAAGATCCTCAAGGAGATGGATTGACATAGTGGCTGCAACAATAGGCTCAAGCATAACAATGATTGTGAGGATGGTGCAGGACCCGGAAGTGTTTCATTCTGTTATACATAGGGTCACTATGAGTCGGAACCGACTGGAAGGCATCTAACAACAACAGCAGTTTTCACATTTAGGTCTTTTATCCATTTTGAATTGGTTTTTGTGTGTGGTATGAGGCATTATCTATTTCATTCTATTGCATGTAGAAATCCAATTTTCCCAGCATCGTTTATTGAAAAGACTGTTCCTTCCCCATTGAACGGACATAGTACCTGTTATGGAGTGAATTGTGTCTCCCCAAAATGTGTGTCTACTTGGCTAGGGCATGATTCCCAGTATTGTGTCCACGATTTTGTGATCTGATGTGATTTTCCTATGTGTTGTAAATCCTACCTCTGTGATGTTAATGAGGTGGGATTAGAAGCAGCTATGTTAATGAGGCAGGACTCAATCTACAAGATTAGGTTAAGTCTTAACTCAATCTCTTTTGAGAAGAGAGCAGAGAGACATGGGGACCTCATACCATGAAGAAAGAAGCACCAGAAGCATAGCGTGTCCTTTGAATCCAGGGTCCCTTCACTGAGAAGCTCCTAGACCAGGAGAAGATTGATGAGAAGGACCCTCCCTGAGAGCCTACAGAAAGGGAAAGCCTTCCCCTGGAGCTGGTGTCCTGCATTCAGACTTCTAGCCTCCTAGACTATGAAAGAATAAAGTTCTCTTTGTTAAGCCGTCATCCACCTGTGGTATTTCTGTTTTAGCAGCACTAGATAACTAAGAGAGTACCCTTGTCGAAAATCAGTTGACCATAGATGTATGGATTTATTTCTGTACTCTCAATCTTTTTCACTGGTCTATATGTCTTTTATACCAGTACCAGGCTGTTTTAATTACTGTGGCTTTATAGTATGCTTTGAAATCACGAAGTGTGAGTCCTCCTACTTTATTCTTTAAGATTTCTTTAGCTAGTTGGGGTCCCTTGCCCTTCTATATAAATTTAAGGATTGACCTTTCAATTTCTATAAAAAACACTGTTGGATTTTTTTTTATTAACTTTTATTAAGCTTCAAGTGAACGTTTACAAATCCAATCAGTCTGTCACATATAAATTTACATACATCTCACTCCCTACTCCCACTTGCTCTCCCCCTCTTGAGTCAGCCCTTTCAGTCTCTCCTTTCGTGACAATTTTGCCGGCTTCTCTCTCTCTCTATCCTCCCATCCCCCCTCCAGACAAGAGTTGCTAACACAATCTCAAGTGTCCACCTGATATAATTAGCTCACTCTTCATCAGCATCTCTCTCCCACCCCCTGACCAGTCCCTTTCATGTCTGATGCGTTGTCTTCGGAGATGGTTCCTGTCCTGTGCCAACGCAAGGTCTGGGGACCATGGCCGCCGGGATTCCTCTAGTCTCAGTCAGACCATTAAGTTTGGTCTTTTTATGAGAATTTGGGGTCTGTATCCCACTGATCTCCTGCTCCCTCAGGGGTCCTCTGCTGTGCTCCCTGTCAGGGCAGTCATCGATTGTGGCCGGGCACCAACTAGTTCTTCTGGTCTCAGGATGATGTAGGTCTCTGGTTCATGTGGCCCTTTCTGTCTCTTGGGCTCTTAGTTGTCGTGTGGCCTTGGTGTTCTTCATTTTCCTTTGCTCCAAGTGGGTTGAGACCAATTGATGCATCTTAGATGGCCGCTTGTTAGCATTTAAGACCCCAGACGCCACATTTCAAAGTGGGATGCAGAATGTTTTCATAATAGAATTATTTTGCCAATTGACTTAGAAGTCCCCGCAAACCATGTTCCCCAGACCCCCGCCCTTGCTCCGCTGACCTTTGAAGCATTCATTTTATCCCGGAAACTTCTTTCCTTTTGGTCCAGTCCAATTGAGCTGACCTTCCATGTATTGAGTGTTGTCTTTCCCTTCACCTAAAGCATTTCTCATCTACTGATTAATCAATAAAAAACCCTCTCCCACCCTCCCTCCCTCCCCCCCTCGTAACCACAAAAGTATGTGTTCTTCTCAGGTTTACTATTACTCAAGATCTTATAATAGTGGTCTTATACAATATTTGTCCTTTTGCCTCTGACTAATTTCGCTCAGCATAATGCCTTCCAGGTTCCTCCATGTTATGAAATGTTTCACAGATTCGTCACTGTTCTTTATCGATGTGTAGTATTCCATTGTGTGAATATACCACAATTTATTTACCCATTCATCCGTTGATGGACACCTTGGTTGCTTCCAACTTTTTGCTATTGTAAACAGAGCTGCAATAAACATGGGTGTGCATATATCTGTTTGTATGAAGGCTCTTGTATCTCTAGGGTATATTCCCAGGAGTGGGATTTCTGGGTTGTATGGTAGTTCTATTCCTAACTGTTTAAGATAACGCCAGATAGATTTCCAAAGTGGTTGTACCATTTTACATTCCCACCAGCAGTGTATAAGAGTTCCAATCTCTCCGCAGTCTCTCCAACATTTATTATTTTGTGTTTTTTGGATTAATGCCAGCCTTGCTGGTGTGAGATGGAATCTCATCGTAGTTTTAATTTGCATTTCTCTAATGGCTAATGATCGAGAGCATTTTCTCATGTATCTGTTGGCTGCCTGAATATCTTCTTTAGGGAAATGTGTGTTCATATCCTTTGCCCACTTCTTGATTGGGTTGTTTGTCTTTTTGTGGTTGAGTTTTGACAGAATCATGTAGATTTTAGAGATCAGGCGCTGGTCGGAGATGTCATAGCTGAAAATTCTTTCCCAGTCTGTAGGTGGTCTTTTTACTCTTTTGGTGAAGTCTTTAGATGAGCATAGGTGTTTGATTTTTAGGAGCTCCCAGTTATCTGGTTTCTCTTGATCATTTTTGGTAATGTTTTGTATTCTGTTTATGCCTTGTATTAGGACTCCTAGGGTTGTCCCAATTTTTTCTTCCATGATCTTTATCGTTTTAGTCTTTATGTTTAGGTCTTTGATCCACTTGGAGTTAGTTTTTGTGCATGGTGTAAGGTATGGGTCCTGTTTCATTTTTTTGCAAATGAATATCCAGTTATGCCAGCACCATTTGTTAAAAAGGCTTTCTTTTCCCCAATTAATTGACACTGGTCCTTTGTCAAATATCAGCTGCTCATACGTGGATGGATCTATGTCTGGGTTCTCAATTCTGTTCCTTTGGTCTATGTGCCTGTTGTTGTACCAGTACCAGGCTGTTTTGACTACTGTGGCTGTATAATAGCTTCTGAAATCAGGTAAAGTGAGGCCTCCCACTTTCTTCTTCTTTTTCAGTAGTGCTTTGCTTATCCGGGGCTTCTTTCCCTTCCATATGAAATTGGTGATTTGTTTCTCTATCCCCTTAAAATATGACATTGGAATTTGGATCGGAAGTGCGTTAAATGTATAGATGGCTTTTGGTAGAATAGACATTTTTACTATGTTAAGTCTTCCTATCCATGAGCAAGGTATGTTTTTCCACTTAAGTATGTCCTTTTGAATTTCTTGTAGTAGAGCTTTGTAGTTTTCTTTGTATAGGTCTTTTACATCCTTGGTAAGATTTATTCCTAAGTATCTTATCTTCTTGTGGGCTACTGTGAATGGTATTGATTTGGTTATTTCCTCTTCAGTGTTCTTTTTGTTGATGTAGAGGAATCCAAGTGATTTTTGTATGTTTATTTTATAACCTGAGACTCTGCCAAACTCTTCTATTAGTTTCAGTCGTTTTCTGGAGGATTCCTTAGGGTTTTCTGTGTATAAGATCATGTCATCTGCAAATAGTGATAACTTTACTTCTTCCTTGCCAATCCGGATACCTTTTATTTCTTTGTCTAGCCTAATTGCCCTGGCTAGGACTTCCAGCACGATGTTGAATACGAGCGGTGATAAAGGGCATCCTTGTCTGGTTCCTGTTCTCAAGGGAAATGCTTTCAGGTTCTCTCCATTTAGAGTGATATTGGCTGTTGGCTTTGCATAGATGCCCTTTATTATGTTGAGGAGTTTTCCTTCAATTCCTATTTTGGTAAGAGTTTTTATCATAAATGGGTGTTGGACTTTGTCAAATGCCTTTTCTGCATCAATTGATAAGATCATGTGGTTTTTGTCTTTTGTTTTATTTATGTGATGGATTACATTAATGGTTTTTCTGATATTAAACCAGCCTTGCATACCTGGTATAAATCCCACTTGATCATGGTGAATTATTTTTTTGATGTGTTGTTGGATTCTATTGGCTAGAATTTTGTTGAGGATTTTTGCATCTATGTTCATGAGGGATATAGGTCTAAAATTTTCTTTTTTTGTAATGTCTTTACCTGGTTTTGGTATCAGGGAGATGGTGGCTTCATAGAATGAGTTGGGTAGTATTCCGTCATTTTCTATGCTTTGAAATACCTTCAGAAGTAGTGGTGTTAACTCTTCTCTGAAAGTTTGGTAGAACTCTGCAGTGAAGCCGTCTGGGCCAGGGCTTTTTTTTGTTGGGAGTTTTTTGATTACCGTTTCAATCTCTTTTTTTGTTATGGGTCTATTTAGTTGTTCTACTTCTGAATGTGTTAGTTTAGGTAGGTAGTGTTTTTCCAGGAATTCATCCATTTCTTCTAGGTTTGCAAATTTGTTAGAGTACAATTTTTCATAATAGTCTGAAATGATTCTTTTAATTTCATTTGGTTCTGTTGTGATGTGGTCCTTCTCGTTTCTTATTCGGGTTATTTGTTTCCTTTCCTGTATTTCTTTAGTCAGTGTAGCCAATGGTTTATCAATTTTTTTAATTTTTTCAAAGAACCAGCTTTTGGCTTTGTTAATTCTTTCAATTGTTTTTCTGTTCTCTAATTCATTTAGTTCAGCTCTAATTTTTAGTATTTGTTTTCTTCTGGTGCCTGCTGGATTCTATTGTTGCTCACTTTCTATTTGTTCAAGTTGTAGGGACAGTTCTCTGATTTGGGCTCTTTCTTCTTTTTGTATGTGTGCATTTATGGATATAAATTGGCCTCTGAGCACTGCTTTTGCTGTGTCCCAGAGGTTTTGATAGGAAGTATTTTCATTCTCGTTGCTTTCTAAGAATTTCCTTATTCCCTGCTTGATGTCTTCTATAACCCAGTCTTTTTTCAGGAGGGTATTGTTCATTTTCCAAGTATTTGATTTCTTTTCCCTAGTTTTTCTGTTATTGATTTCTAGTTTTATTGCCTTGTGGTCTGAGAAGATGCTTTGTAATATTTCGATGTTTTGGACTCTGCAAAGGTTTGTTTTATGACCTAATATGTGGTCTATTCTAGAGAATGTTCCGTGTGCGCTAGAAGAAAAAAGTATATTTTGCAGCAGCTGGGTGGAGAGTTCTGTATAAGTCAATGAGGTCAAGTTGGTTGATTGTTGTAATTAGATCTTCCGTGTCTCTATTGAGCTTCTTACTGGATGTCCTGTCCTTCTCCGAAAGTGGTGTGTTGAAGTCTCCTACTATAATTGTAGAGGTATCTATCTCACTTTTCAATTCTGTTAAAATTTGATTTATGTATCTTGCAGCCCTGTCATTGGGTGCATAAATATTTAATATGGTTATGTCTTCCTGATCAATTGTCCCTTTTATCATTATATAGTGTCCTTCTTTATCCTTTGTGGTGGATTTAAGTCTAAAGTCTATTTTGTCAGAAATTAATATTGCTACTCCTCTTCTTTTTTGCTTATTGTTTGCTTGATATATTTTTTTCCATCCCTTGAGTTTTAGTTTGTTTGTGTCTCTAAGTCTAAGGTGTGTCTCTTGTAGGCAGCATATAGACGGATTGTGTTTCTTTATCCAGTCTGTGACTCTCTGTCTCTTTATTGGTGCATTTAGTCCATTTACATTCAGGGTAATTAAAGATAAATAAGTTTTTAGTGCTGTCATTTTGATGCCTTTTTATGTGTGTTGTTGGAAATTTCATTTTTCCACATACTTTTTTGTGCTGAGATGTTTTTCTTAGTAAATTGTGAGATCCTCATTTTCATAGTGTTTGACTTTATGTTAGTTGAGTAGTTACGTTTTTCTTGGCTTTTATGTTGAGTTCTAGAGTCGTTATACCTTTTTGTGGTTACCTTATTATTTACCCCGATTTTTCTAAGTAAAAACTTAACTTGTATTGTTCTATATCACCTTGTATCACTCTCCATATGGCAGTTCAATGCCTCCTGTATTTAGTCCCTCTTTTTGATTATTGTGATCTTTTACCTATTGACTTCCATGATTCCCTGTTACGTGTTTTTTTTTAATTAATCTTAATTTGTTTGTTTTTGTGATTTCCCTATTTGAGTTGACATCAGGACATTCTGTTTTGTGACCTTGTGTTGTGCTGGTATCTGATATTATTGGTTCTCTGACCAAACAATATCCTTTAGTATTTCTTGTAGCTTTGGTTTGGTTTTTGCAAATTCTCTAAACTTGTGTTTATCTGTAAATATCTTAATTTCGCCTTCATATTTCAGAGAGAATTTTGCTGGATATATGATCCTTGGCTGGCAGTTTTTCTCCTTCAGTGTTCTGTATATGTCGTCCCATTCCCTTCTTGCCTGCCTGGTTTCTGCTGAGTAGTCTGAACTTATTCTTATTGATTCTCCCTTGAAGGAAACCTTTCTTTTCTCCCTGGCTGCTTTTAAAATTTTCTCTTTATCTTTGGTTTTGGCAAGTTTGATGATAATATGTCTTGGTGTTTTTCTTTTTGGATCAATCTTAAATGGGGTTCTATGAGCATCTTGGATAGATATCCTTTCGTCTTTCATGATGTCAGGGAAGTTTTCTGTCAGGAGGTCTTCAGCTATTCTGTCTGTGTTTTCTGTCCCCCCTCCCTGTTCTGGGACTCCAATCACCCGCAGGTTATCCTTCTCGATAGAGTCCCACATGATTCTTAGGGTTTCTTCATTTTTTTAAATTCTTTTATCTGATTTTTTTTCAGCTATGTTGGTGTTGATTCCCTGGTCCTCCAGATGTCCCAGTCTGCATTCTAATTGCTCGAGTCTGCTCCTCTGACTTCCTATTGCGTTGTCTAATTCTGTAATTTTATTGTTAATCTTTGGATTTCTGCATGCTGTCTCTCTATGGATTCTTGGAACTTATTAATTTTTCCACTATGTTCTTGAATAATCTTTTTGAGTTCTTCAACAGTTTTATCAGTGTGTTCCTTGGCTTTTTCTGCAGTTTGCCTTATTTCATTTGTGATGTCGTAAAGCATTCTGTAAATTAGTTTTTTATATTCTGTATCTGATAATTCCAGGATTGTGTCTTCATTTGGGAAAGATTTTGATTCCTTTGTTTGGGGGCTTGGAGAAGCTGTCATGGTCTGCTTCTTTAAGTGGTTTGATATGGATTGTTGTCCCCAAGCCATCACTGGGATACTAGTTGTTCCAGAAAATCTGCTAAAAAAAAAATGCAGTCAGATTCCTATCAGAGTTCTCCCTATGGCTCAGGCTATTCAGATGTTAATGAAGCCGCCTGGGGAGGGTGGGGGAGGGAACAGAGAGATAGGAGAGTAGCACCTCAGAATATAGCCAGAGTTGCTTGTCTTGCTTGGAATGACTATTATATCTGAGATTCCCGTGGGGTGCGTCACCGGTGTGTGCTGGCTGTGTGGAGATTGCCCCCGGGGGGTCTGGCCCGCTGGAGTCAAGGTCAGATCCTCCGCTTCCAGCCCCATGCCCAGTGTCAAGGCTCGCCTACTGGGACAGTGCACTCTCGACTCCAAAATCAGTCGCTGCCTCCAGGGGACTTCTCGTCCCTCCAGCCGCATGGCCGTGCCGCCCCCGAGAATCAGTTGGGCCTCCTCCCGGGGTTAGTTCAGATGGGTGGAGCCACTCCCCGTGCTTGTGCCGTGACCAAGTGTCCCGGCTGGGACGCTGTTCTCCCTGCTCCAATACCAGTCGCTGCCTCCCGGGGACTTCTCCTACTCGCTGCGTCCCACGCCGCCTGCGCGACCCAACTGGGCCCCCTCCCGGGGTTAGTTCAGGGGGGTGGAGCAGCTCTCCGTGTTTATGCCGTACCTGTGTCCAGTCCAAATCCTGGCAGGACGGTTTCCCGGCTGGGACGCTGCTCTCCCTGTTCCAAGACCAGTCACTGCCTTCCGGAGACTTCTCCTACCGGCTGCGTCCCACGCCGCCCGCGGAACTGGCTGGTCCCCCTCCCGGGGTTAGTTCAGGGGGGTGGAGCAGCTCTCTGTGCTTGTGCCGTACCTGACTGGTACGCTGGTTCCAGGCTCTGAAAACAATCGCTGCTTCCCCCTATTAGTTCGTTCTCCGTCTCTAAATCTGTGTTTGTTGTTCAGGGTTCGTAGATTGTTATGTATGTGATCGATTCACTTGTTTTTCCGTGTCTTTGTTGTAAGAGGGATCCGAGGTAGCGTCTGCCTAGTCCGCCATCTTGGCTCCACCTCCCACTGTTGGATTTTTGATGAGGATCACATTGAATTTACATATTGTTTTGGGTATTACTGACATCTTAACTAGACTGTCTTCCAATCCATGAGCATGGATTGTCTTTCCCTTTGTTCAGATCTTCTTTAATTTCTTTTAGTAATGTTTTATAGTTTTGTGTATAAGTCTTTTACCTTCCTAATTAAATTTATTCTTGGGTACTTTACTCTTTTAGATGCTTTTGTAAATGATAATCTTTCATTAATTTCTTTTTCCACTTGCTCATTGCTGCTATAGAAAAACCCAATTGATTTTTGTGTGTTGAACTTGTACCCTGTCACCTTGATCAATCAATTAGTTCTAATAGCTTTCTTATGGGTTCTTTGGGGCATTTTTCGTGTATAGCATCATGTCATCTGTGAAAAGGGATAGTTTTACTTCCCCGTTCCCAGTTTAGATACCTTTTTTCCCCCCTAGCTAATTGCTCTGACTAGGACTTCCAGAACAGTGTTGAGTATCAGTGGTAAAACGGGGCATCCCTGTTTTGTTCCTGATCTTAATGAGAAAGCTTTCAGTCTTTCTCCACTGAGTATTATGTTAACTGTGGGTTTTTCATAAATGGCCTTTATTATATTGAGAAGTTTACCTTCTATTCCTTTCATGTTGAGTGTTTTTATCACAAAAGCATGTTGAATTTTGTTAAATGCCTTTTCTGGATCTATTATTCTATTAAGTGTGTATTACATTGTTTGATTTTTCTAATGTTGAACCACACTTGCATTCCTGGGATAAATCTCACTGGGTCATGGTGTATAGTTTCAACATGTTTTTGGATTTGGTTTCTTAGTATTTTGTTAAGTTTTTTTTTAAACAAAGAAATGAAACACTTTAATTCTCAGTGTTTCTAATGTTTTAATTTACAGTATATTAAATAAATATTAATTTTACTATTTTCTATTTTCTTATACACTTATAAAAATATACACTTATAGCTGACAGTAAAATAAATTTTAATGTTTTGACTAAAATTTTTAAAGGTCACAGGACATTTGTAATTTTTCCATTGATTATTAAGATTGCTTTGCATGGTTTATAAAGCAAGGATTGACTGTAATTTGTTGCAATGGCATAAATCCAGATGTTTTGACAAATCCTTTGGTATTATGAGAGTATTAACAAACCAAAAATTGTATGAAACAAATTATTAAAATTCTGAAAATAGTAAATAATATTTGAATTTAGGGCTTTCCTGGAAAAATAAACTTATTCATAAAAGATAGCAGAATATCAGTTATTTGGAGCATGAGGTATTAGCACTCATACATTGTTTCAGTTTTTAATGTCACCAATTCTGGGTACCCCAAGGACCCCTGGTTTTCTACTCAGTGTGTTCTAAATACTAGTAAGGAATCTTAAACTACATCCCTTGATCCATTGCTGAACACATTTCATTATCTTCATATGCCTCAAACCTTCCAACTGTGTGATTAGATATACTCCTATATATGGTGAAAGGATTGACAATAAAATATTTTTAGGTAATGCTGCAGAGCAGGTGATGCAAATAAGTCATGAGTATTAAAATATATTTATGTATACTTATTACCCAATGATCTTTATGTGTACATGCACATTGGAAGATGGAATTCCTAGCTTTGGCTAAAATCAGCCAATGCCTACCAACATAGGAGCCTTTTGTTAATATGAGCTGAGTCTGGTCTACAGAGTTATTGGGATTTATATTTTTCTCCATTCCAACATCTCCAGCATAGCCCACAGGCCAATCTGTGGTCTTCTCCTAGCCATGGCTTGGGCTCTTCTCCCATGGCTTGACCTAGAATAGAACCCAAGGAAGCAGGATCAAAGCCTCCATCAGCCAAAGATGTGAGCTTGTCTCAGGAAACACTATAGTTTCTTGTTTTGTGTGTAATTATTATTGAGTAAATATTTGTGGATTGAGCAAAGTCTATGATTTGATGCTTTGTGGAGATAGGAACATAGAGCCCTAGGGGAAGCAAGGACAGAGAAGTCCATAGCAGGAGATTTCATGTAAAAATTCAGATTTAAGGCTTCATTCACTTGGATGTTATGCTAATGACCTTCAAGACAATGGTCCTCATTCCATTACAAAACAATTGGCCAGAGCTATGTAGATGGTTCCATCTGAACCCACATCACTCAGTTATGTTACCTGCCTACTGTCTGAGGAAGGTGGTCCATGAGGTTAATTGGGCCACCTGTTTTTTTCTCATATCATCAGAAAACCCAAATGCCACCGTTACCATGACACATAAAACTGATCCTGCCTTTGCTAGGAAACTTGATATTCCCTGGCTACAAATGTGTCTATAAGCTATGTGCTCCCAAGTTAGCACTTTCAAAAACTGATAGGTTTGAGATTTTACCTGTGCAAGCTAAAGTTGCATGGATGCTGCATAAAGACATGAAATTCCTGTGTCAGAGACAAAGAATGGTTTATTACTTACAGCACTATCAGTAGCCAGAGTATCAGCATTTGCACTGGTTGCCCAAGTTCCAGTTCTCACAGGACAACATGAAGAGGGCCAGGTGACACCTGCGCATACATGGGTTGCGTTATAGGAGAGGGACCCTGAACTTAGAGAACCCGAATCTTTTCCTGACCTTTGCCTTAGAGGGAAACATTATTATAATGGGACAGTAAACAAACTTGCCCTTTGCTCCAGAGGAAGACACTATATCTTCTAGGGTTGTTTGTTACACAAACATACTTGAAAAGGTGGTCTGGAACAAAGGCAGTTGGTGCCTCTGCTTGTAAGATGTGCAGAAACGCAAAAAAAAAAAAAAAACTCTTGAAGAATTGTCTCCCAACAAACACCAAGCATCATTTGTCCTTCCAGCTTTGCCTTCACTTTAGAACAAGCTCTACTGACCTAAAGGAAACAAATGGAGAACATTATGTATGAAATGTACTGGGTAGTCATTCATTCATTAAGCAATTATTTAGCATACACTTACTAATAAGTGATAACAGATGTGCTAGCCCTGGGAAACACAAACTTGAAAAAGACCCACTCTCATCCCTTGCAGCACTCATGATTTAGTTTGTGAGTCAGGCAATGTGCCTCTGCAATTACAGTACAGTGTAACCAGTGCTACCTGTGTGCAAAGGAAGGAGAGAGGTAGCCAGGATGGGGGTACCAAGGGAGAGAGGGATGGCTTCAAGAGGAGGGTTCACTTCAGCAGGAGCCTGAAAGGGAGTAGGAGTAAGGGGGAAGTGAAGTGGGGAGGATGAACTCCAGATGTCAGGCAGAGAAAGGAGACATGAGAAAAATGATTGAAGAGGACAAGGAGTGAGGTCTCAAATTGGTGGCTACAGATGAGAAATTTGGACACACTTGAGATCAATGTGGGCACAACCCCAGAGGCGTAGCCAGAGCGAAGAGTGCCCAGGCAATCTCTAAGTTTGTGCTCCTTGGCCCCTGCCTAGTCGACATGTGTGTGGGGGGGTGTAATTCGTTGGCTGGCCTTATCTAGCACCCCCTTGGACTTTTGCCTAGGGTCAAATGATCCTCTCTAATCCCTCCTCACTAGTCTCTGGACAACCTCAGATGCAGAGAGGCTAGTTAAGAAGCCTGCATAATAGCCTAGGCATGAGATGCTGTTGGCTTGAAATAAAGTGACAACGGGATGAAGGGATGAGGATACAGCTGAATGATATGAAGGAGGTAGAACTGATCAGAGTTGGTGACGAACTGAATGAAGGGGTGAGGGGAGAGGGTGAAACCTAAGATTGTGCCCAATTTTTGACTCAGGCAACTGGGTGAATAGTGGTGCTATTAACTGAGATAGAGAACTGAGAAGGAGGAACAGGTTTTAGGTAAGTATAAACAGTTCAAGTTTGGACACTTTGAGTTCAACATATCTGTAATCCAAGTAGATATACACTAGGTAGATAGGTATGCAAGGATTTTATGCCACATAAATCCAGGGTATTATTTTTTAATTGTTAGTATTGCATAAATTTTCTTTTATAATTAAAAAATTAATTATTTCAATACATTCCCCAAATATATGAAAGTCAATAATTGTCAGGCAAATACATAATAGGAAGCATATGACTAATAAGTGATAGAAAAAAGTACAGTTAAAAATGTTGTGTAGGCATACATTAAGTAGGCAACTCACATGGCTGAATAAAAGCCCAGGGTACTTAATAGTGTACTCTCTTCATACTCAAATAAATCTTTTAAGGAAAGAAGTAGCAGTTCATTTTAAGTCAAGGATTCATTTCCACTGTAACTGCAATTGATATATTATTGCTAATGCACCAATTTGTGATTAAAAAAAAAACCCAGAAGTTCATATCACAGTTCATGATCACTAGAGCTTTCTTTGTATGTATAGTTGATTTTTAAAAAGCTTGCATTTACCACCCAAAAGCTGCTATGAAAGAGCTAATTTTGTCTTTGATGTTGCCATACATTAGTTCCTGAACAAAACAAAATTCCAAATTGTAATGATCTGAGTGATTTTTAATTTCTACGGTGACCTTGTAGGAAAGTAACATTCTTCATTAAATATTGCATATTTATTTAGTGATCTAAGCAGGTGAAGTACTTTTCACCAAATACTGTAGAATATATTCTTTACAATCAGTGCAAACACAGATGAGTAGGAACAGGCATAACTGGAGACCGTTTGTCCCATCACCCATCACTAATGCATCCAATGTGTTCAAGTCATGCTTGGCTTTTTCTGGACCAGGTTATGGTTCATATTTCTCACAGACTCATTGTGGAAATATTACAGAGAGTGCATTTCCATTCATCACTGTTCTGTCCTGCTTTAGATACAGCACCTGATGGAAAATATCAGGAAAAGGAACAATGTATTACCTTGCTGGAAGAGCAGGACAAATAAATTAGTCAAAATGCAAGTTGTAGTTCAGTAAGACAATCACTGTCTCAGATGTTTACTTTTTATTTGTGTATCTTTTCTTTCCTCTAAATTTTAGCTGAGTAGAATATGTCTAGGAGTCTCTAGATGGTGCAAACTGTTGCAT
This sequence comes from Elephas maximus indicus, assembly GCF_024166365.1. NCBI lineage: Eukaryota > Metazoa > Chordata > Mammalia > Proboscidea > Elephantidae > Elephas > Elephas maximus. The sequence continues at coordinate 126,959,875 of NC_064846.1, forward strand.
GCTCAACTACTAGCTGGAAGGTTGGCATTTCAAACTTAACAAGCAGTACCTTGGAAGACAGGTCTGGCAATCTGCTTCTGAAAGGTCACAGATTTGAAAACCCTTTGGAGCAGTTCTACTTTCCACACATGGCAGGCATAGCCATGAGTCAAAATCCACTCAACAGCAACTAACAACAAGACATGTCTAAATTATTTCCACTAAAGGTTTTTTTTTTGGAGGTTCATATAATTCTTTTTTGTGTGTGTGTGTGGTATAAGTGAAAGTTTACAGTTCAAGTTAGTTTCTCATACAAAAATTTATACCCACATTGTTATGTGACCCCCATTGCTCTCCCTGTAATGTGACAAGCACACTCCTCCTTTCCACCCTGGATATCCCCTGTCCATTCAACCAGCTCCTGTCCCTTTCTGCCTTCTCATCTCGCCTCCAGACAGGAGCTGCCCACATAGTCTCATGTGTCTACTTGAGCTAAGAAGCACACTCCCAACCAGTATCATTTTATCTTATAATCCAGTCTAATCTTTGTCTGAAGAATTGGCTTTGGGAATGGTTTTAGTTTTGCACTAACAGAGAGTCCAGGGGCTATGCCTTCCAGGGCCCCTTCAGTCTCAGTCAGATCATTAAGTCCAGTCTTTTTACTAGAATTTGAGCTCTGCAGCTCCGTCAGAGACTCTCTGTTGTGTTCCCTGTCAGGGCGGTCACCATCTAGTTCTTCTGGTCTCAGGCTGATGGTGTCTCTGGTTTATATGGCCCTTTTTGTCTCTTGGGCTCCTATTTTCCTTTTGTCTTTGGTGTTCTTCATTCTTATCTGCTCCAGGTGGATTGGGACCAACTGATGCATCTTAGATGGCCACTTCTTAGCTTTTAAGACCCCACATACCTCTTACCAAAGTGGGATGCAGAATATTTTCTTAATAAACTTTGTTATGCCAATTGACCTAGATGTCCCTTGAAACCATGGTCCCCAGACCCCTGCCCCTTCTACTCTGTCCCTTGAAGTATTTGGTTGTATTCAGGGAACTTCATAGCTTTTAGTTTAGTCCAGTTGTGCTGACTTCCCCTGTATTTTGTGTTGTCCTTCCCTTCACCTAAGATAATTCTTATCTACTATCTTTTTTTTTATCTAGTTAGTGAATACCTCTCTCCCTCCCTCCCCACCCTTGTAGCCATCAAAGAATGTTTTCTTGTGTTTAAACCTTTTCTTGAATTCTTATAATGGTGATCTCGTACAATATTTGTCCTTTTGTGACTGACTAATTTCACTCAGCATAATGCCTTTCAGATTCATCCATGTTATGAGATGTTTCTCGTATTCATCATTTTTCTTTATCATTGCATAGGTTTCCATTGTGTGAATATACCATAATTTGTTTACCCATTCATCTATTGATGGACACCCAGGTTGTTTCCATCTTTCTGCTATTGTGAATGGTGCTGCAATGAACATGGGGGTGCATGTGAGGGCTCTTATTTCTCTAGGGTATATTCCAAGGAGTGGGATTGCGGGATCGTATGGTACTTCTATTTCTAGCTTTTTAAGGAAGTGCCAGATCTATTTCCAAAGTGGTTGTACCATTTTACATTCCTGCCAGCAGTGTATAAGCGTTCCAGTCTTTTCACAACCTCTCCAACATTTATTATTTTGTGTTTTTTGGATTAATTCTAGCCTTGTTGGGGTGAGATGGTATCTCATTGTAGTTTTGATTTGCATTTCTCTAATGGCTAATGATCGTGAGCATTTCCTCATGTATCTGTTAACTACCTGAGTGTCTTCTTTTGTGAATTGTCTGTTCATATCCTTTGCCCATTTTTTAATTGTTTGTCTTTTCGTTGCTGAGGTTTTGCAGTATCTTAGAGATTTTAGAGATTAGACACTGATCGAATTTGTCATAGCCAAAAGTTTTTTCCTAGTCTGTAGGTTGTCTTTTTACCCTTTGGATGAAGTCTTTTGATGGGCATAAGGGTTTGATTTTTAGGAGCTCCCAGTTATCTTCGTGCATTGTTAGTTATAGTTTGTATTCTCTTTATGCCATGTATTAAGGCTCCTAGCATTGTCCCTGTTTTTTTCCATGATATTTATAATTTTAGATTTTCTGTTTAGGTCTTTGATCTATTTTGAGTTAGTTTTTGGCATGGTGTGAGGTATGGGTCTTGTTTTATTTTTTTGCAAATGGATATCCAGTTATGCAAGCACCATTTGTTAAAGATACTGTCATTTCCCCCATTTAACTGCATTTGGGCCTTTGTCAAATATCAACTGCTCATAAATGGATGAATTTATTTCTGGATTCTCAATTCTGTTCCCTTGGTCTATGTATTTGTTGTTGTACCAGTACCAGGCTGTTTTGACTACAGTGGTGATATAATAGGTTCTAAAATCAGGTAGTGTGAGGCCTCCCACTTTGGTTTTCTTCTTCAGTAATGCTTTACTTTCCCAGGTCCTTTCTTTTTCCATATGAAGTTGGTGATTTGTTTCTCCATCTCATTAAAAAATGCCATTGGAATTTGGATCGGGATTGCATTTTATCTATAGATCGCTTTGGATAGAATTGATATTTTCACACTGTTGAATCTTCCTATCCATGAGCGACATATATTTTTCCACTTACATAGGTCTCTTTTGGTTTCTTGCAGTAGTGTCTTGTAGTATTCTTTGTATAGACCTTTTATGTCTCAGTTAGATTTATTCCTAAGTATTTTATCTTCTTGTGGGCTATTGTAAATCGTATTAATTTGGTGATTTCCTCTTTGACGTTCTTTTTGTTGGTATAGAGGGATCCAACTGATTTTTGTATGTTTATCTTGTATTATGGTACCTTGATGAAATCTTCTATTAGTTCCAGTAGTTTTCTTGTTGGTTCTTTGTGGTTTTCTGCATATAAGATCATATCATCTGCAAAGAGAGATACTTTTACTTCTTCCTTACCAATTTGGATGCCCTTTATTTCTTTTTGCAACCTAATTGCTCTGGCTAGGACATCCAGCACAACGTTGAATAAGAGTAGTGATAAAGGGCATCCTTGTCTGGTTCCTGTTCTCAAAAAAAAAAAAAAAAAAGGAGACTGCTTTTAGACTCTCTCAATTTAGGATGATGTTGGCTGTTGGCTTTCTATAAATGCCCTTTATTATGTTGAGGACTTTCCCTTCTATCACTATTTTGCTGAGAGTTTTTTTTTTTTTTATCATGAATGGACTTGGTCAAATGCCTTTTCTGCATCAATCGAGAAGATTATGTGGTTCATATCTTTTGTTTTCTTTATAGGATGGATTACATTGATTGTTTTTCTAACGTTGAACCATCCCTGCATACCTGGTATGAATCCCACTTGGTCACGGTGAGTTATTTTTTTGATATGTTGTTGAATTCTATTAACTAGAATTTTGTTGAGGATTTTTGTGTCTAAGTTCATGAGGGATATTCGTCAGTAATTTTCATTTTTTGTGGTGTCTTTTCCTGGTTTTTGTATCAGGGTTATGCTGACTTCATAGAATGAGTTTGGGAGTATTCAATCCTTTTCTATGCTCAAAAATACCTTTAGTAGTAGTGGTGTTAACTATTCTCTGAAAGTTTGGTAGAATTCTCCAGTGAAACCATCAGGGCCAGGGCTTTTTTTGTTGTTGTTGGGAGTTTTAAAATTACTTTTCCAATCTCTTCTTTTGTTATAGGTTTATTTAGTTGTTCTACCTCCATTCATATTAGTTTATGTAGGTAGCGTGTTTCTAGAAACGTGCCCGTTTTCTCTAGGTTCTCAAATTTGTTAGAGTACAATTTTTCATAGTATTATGCTATGATTCTTTTCATTTCAGTTGGGTCTGTTGTGATATTGCCCATCTTATTTCCTATTTGGATTATTCGCTTCCTCTCCTGTTTTTCTTTTGTCATTTTAGCCAGTGGTTTATAGATTTTGTTGATCTTTTCAAAGAACCAGCTTTGGTCTTGTTAACCCTTTCAGTTGTTTTCCTATTTCATTTGACTCTGCTCTAATTTTTGTTATTTGCTTTCTTCAGGTCTCCAAGGGCTTCTTTTGCTGCCCTTTTCCTATTTGTTCGAGTTGTAGCATTAATATTTTAATTTTGTCCCTTTCTTCTTTTTGGATGTGTGCATTTACTGTTATAAACTGACCTCGGAGCCCTGCTTTTGCTGTGTCCCAAAGGTTCTGGTAGGATGTGTTTTCATTCTCAATTGGTTCTGTGAATTTCTTTATGCTGCCCTTAATTTCTTCTATAATCCAGTAGTTTTTGAGCAAGATGTTGCTCAGTTTCATGTATTTGATTTTTCCCTTGCTTTTCCTGGTATTTATTTCTACTTTTATGGGTTTATGGTCAGAAAAGATGCTTTGTGATATTTTAATGCTTTGGATTCTGTTAAGGATTGATTGCTTTATGGCCTAATATGTGGTCTGTTCTGGAGAATGTTCCATGTGTGTTGGAAAAAAAAGTTTACTTGGCTGCTGTTGGTTGGACTGTTCTGTATATGTCTATGAGGTCAAGTTGGTTGATTGTGGCATTTAGATCTTCCATGTCTTCATTGAGCTTCTTTCTAGATGTTTTGTCCTTCACTGAAAGTGATGTGTTGAAGTCTCCTACTATTATTTTGGAGCTGTCTCTCTTTTCAATGCTGTTAGAGTTTGTTTTATATATTTTGGAGGCCTGTCATTGGGTGTGTAAATATTTATTACGGTTAAGTCCTTCTTGTGAATTGACCCTTTAATCATTATATAGTGTCCTTAGCCTTTGTGGTGGGTTTTACTTTTAAAGTTTATTTGTCAGAGATTAATATTGCCACTTCTGCTCTTTATCGATTGTTGTTTGCTTGATATATTTTTTCAGTTTTAGTTTGTTTGTGTCTTTAAGTCTAAGGTGTGTCTCTTGTAGACAGCATATAGAAAAAACCTGTTTTTTTTCCCCCATTCTGCCACTCTCTGTCTCTTTATTGGTGCATTTAGTCCATTTTCATTTAGTGTAATTATTGATTGGTATGAGTCAGTGCTGTCATTCGATGTCTTTTTTGTGTGTGTTGTTGATAGTTTCTTTGTTCCACTTTTCTATGCTGAGTCATTTTTCTTTATGTATTTTCTTTTCCTCTTTTTCATTGTTGTTGATTTTATTTTTGCTGAGTCTTTATGTTTTTCTTGTTTTTTAATTTTGATGTGTAGGATTTTTATTTCCTTTGTGATTACCTTAATATTTACCACTATATTTCTAAGTTTAAATCAATTTTTTCTTTCTTTATATCACCTTGACTTCCTCTACATATGAAAGATCTATGACTACATTCTTTAGTCTTTTTTTTAAAAATTAATGCTGTCATCTTTTACATGACATCTCTGTTTCCATATTTTCAGTGTTTTAGCTTTGATTTCATTTTGTGACTTCCATATCTGGGTTTGTATCTGATGCAACTGATTTTCTAACCAGAGGAGTCCCTGTAGAATTTCTTGTAAATTTGGTTCGGTTTTTGCAAATTCCCTAAACTTCTGTTTATCTGAAAATGCCCCAATTTTGCCATAATATTTGAGAGACAGTTTTGCTGGATATATAATTCTTGGCTAGTAATTTTTTTTTCCTTTGAGGCTTTATATATGTCATCCCATTGCCTTCTTACCTGCGTGATTACTGGTGAGTAGTCTGAGCTTAGTCTTATTGACTCTTCTTTGGAGATGACTTTTCATTTATCCCTAGCCTCTCTTAAAGATTCTCTATCTTTGGTTTTGGCAAGTTTGATTATAGTATGTCTTCGTGACTTTCTTTTGGGATCTACCTTGTGTTGGGTTTGATGAGTATCTTGGATAGTGATTTCCTCATGTTTCATGATATCAGGGAAGTTTTCTGCCAATAAATCTTCAACAATTCTCTCTGTATTTTCTCTTATCCTCCCCTGTTCTGGTACTCCAATTGCTTGTACGTTAATCCTCTTGGTAGAGTCCCAAATAATTCTTAGGCTTTCTTCCTTTTTTAAAATCTTTTTATCTGATTTTTCCTCAAATAAATTGGTTTCAAGTACCTTATCTTCAGTCTCACTAATTCTGACTTCCATTGCCTCAATTCTGCTCCTATGATTTTCTATCGAGTTGTCTAATTTTTATATTTTATTGTTAATCTTCTGGGTTTCTGTTTGCTGTTTCTCTATGGATTCTTGTAGCCTGTTAAATTTGTCATTATGCTCTTCTCTAATCTTCTTAAGTTCTCTATTGCTTTGTCCGTGTGCTGCTTCGCTTTTTCTGCATTTTGCCTGATCTCCTTTCTCATCTCTTGAAGATTCTGCATATTAATTTTTTGTATTCTACCTCCAGTTATTCCAGGAAGTTCTCTTCTTCCAGAAGATTTCTTGATTCTTTGGTTTGAGAGCTTGCTGAAGCCCATCGTGGTCTGCCTCTTTATGTGATTTGTTATTGACTGTTGTCTCTGAGCCATCAATAAGTTATTGTATTTATTTATTTTATGTTTGCTTACTGTGTCTGAGTTTCTTGTTTTGTTTTGATGTGCTCAAATAGGCTGCTCATGTGAGCTCGTTTGATTATTGGCGACTTTGTAGCTCTAAAGTCCTGCCACCAGGTGCTTAGAGCTGTTACTAGGTATGTGAGCCCAGGAGTCCATTTACTTTTCTTGCATGGGTTCAGCTCAGGTGTCCAGATAGTTGGTCATCAAGTGTGTGGTACAGGCTCTCACCTACAGTCCTAGATGGGCAAGGGTCATTGTTGTAGGCACAGGTATCTGGCTGTAGTAGGGAGTCACAAACTGAACAAAGCTGACAGCTACCCTGAGTATCTGTGAGGAAAGCATGTCCCTGTCCTCTAGAGCACATAGGTGGGTGGGTTTTGCAGCTGGACTATGGGCATCCAGTGCTGTTGGCTGTAAGGACTGGGAGGCACCACTTATTCTTGGTCCCCTGTCACAGGTGACTAAGTGGTGTGGGTGAAGCCACCAGTCCTCAGGCCACTGATGTGGGTAGGTCAGGACCCTGCTTAATAGGCAGAGTAGTGTCAAATGTCACGAATCTGCCTCTTCACCATATACCTGATACAGTGAAGTTAGATTTCAGGTATATACTCTGTTATACTGTGCTGATGAGGGCCTACATTGTTGAAATGGGCCCACACAGGTTTATGCAGGGGTGAAAGGCATTCAAAGTCTGTGGACCCCTTATGCCTTGCCTAGGCAAAGTAGCTGTGCCTGCCCTGAGCTCTCAGCTTAGGGAAGTTGGCAGATTATTTTTTCCTGTTTGTTAAGTTGTTCCCTCTCCCAAGAAGGGAGAATGGCTCAGGGCTTATGATGGGCCTTACTTCTGGACCAGGGGAAGCGGTAATCTGGCAATTGCTGAAGCTGGCCAGGGACCCGGTACAGCAAGGGGAGGGAGCAGGGAGAGAGGTTTTTCCCAAAGGGGTGTTTTTTGATCCATGCAGTAATTTAGGTGCATATACTTATCTTTTGCCCATTGAGTGCCATTTTTCACTGGTTCTGGAGGCGTGAGTAGACTCTTTGCCACTCGGTCTCTCTCAATGTGGAAAACACGTCCTGAACACCGCTGCTTGCCTCACTGCACACAGATCACCTGGCCTTAGGCACCACTGGGTGGACTTGAACCTCTAAGCTTTTGGTTTTTGTAGCACCCAAAGACTCCCTTCAGCTGATAGTTGCTTAGATATTTTGTAGTGTTCTATGGTTCTAAATATTGAGTGACCAGTGCTGTGAGGTGTGAGCAGTACTTTTCCAGGCAGTGAGGCTTGTTTTGTTTTTCTCATGATGTTGCTCATTACCCACCCCATTTCACTTTCTCCAGATGCTCCAATATTACTCTCACCCTTATGTCTGTGCTTTCTGCCACTTAAGAAGACAATTCTTTGCCAATCTACCCAAAGGTTTGTCAATTTTATTGATCTTTTTAAAAAGCCAATTTCTGTTTTCGTTGATTTTTCTCTATCATTTTTCTATTCTCTATTTCACTTATTTATGCTCTGATCTTTGTTATTTCCTTTCTTCTGGCAGCTTTGGGCTTAGCTTTCTCTTCCTTTTCTAATTCCTCAAATTGTAGAGTTAAGCTATTGATTTGGGATCTTCATTTTTAATGTAGGCATTTATTGCTATAAATTTCCCTCTGAGTATTGCCTTCTCTACAGCCTATAGGTTTTGGTATGTTGTGTTTTTATTCTTGTTCGACTCTAGATTTTTTTTTTTAATTTCTCTGTTGAGTCCTTCTTTGACCCATTGGTTATTTAGTAGTGTGTTATTTAGTTTCCACATATTTGTGTATTTTTCAGTTTTCTTTGTGTTATTTATTTCCAGTTTCATTCCATTGTGATTGGAAAAGATACTTTATATGATTTCAGTCTTTCAAAATTTATTGAGACTTGCTTTGTGTCCTAAGGTAAGATCTTCCCCCCGTGATGAGTGCTGGCCCTACAACTCTTACTCTAGACCCTCCACCCACCCATCTCCACTGTAGCTGTCACAAAAGTGCCATGGACTCCTCTCCCAGGAGCATCAGCTGTTGCTGGATCCCCACATGTCCTCACTGCTTATGAACTCCAGTCTCTGTTGTGCTCGCCTCGTTTCTTCCCAGAACTCAATGGGAACTCCAGCTTGTGATATACTTGCCTAGCTGCTCTGTCCCAGGTCTGTTTGCCTAGGTGTTTCAGCCTATAATCTACCCCCCTCCCTTCTCCATCCTGTGCCCAATCACTCATGTACCAGGGCCTGTGTTGCTCCCACCATGCTGCTCTTTCCCAGGACTTACAGGAATTCCTGCCTGGGTTGTGCTCACCAGAACTCTCTGTCCCAGGTCAGGAGTCTCATCCATGCTGTGCCTTCCTTGCCTCTCCCCCAGGCTTGCATGTTCTTGTACTGTGGGCTGCACCCCATCTGCTACGCCTGCCTTGTTGTTCTTTCCCCAGACTCACAGGAGCTCCCGCCTGGGTTGTGTTCACCAAACTGCTCTGTGCCAGGTCTGACACCCTTTGTGCTCTCCTTGCTTCTCCAGTCCTGGGCTCTCTGCCCAACAGCACCAGCTGAAGCTGCCCCAAGATGACGGTACTGATTTGGGGAGGATATTGGGCTGAGGCTGCATGGTGAACCTACACTCTCTCATCATCTCTGTATCTTTTTCTTGATTCAGTATCCACTTTGGTCCCCCAACTCTTTAATTGCTGTCCAGAGTTCCAAGATTATTGATTTAATCAGTTTTTTACTTGCTTTCTTCTAGATTTGCTGTAGGGGAATGGAAGCACATGACTGCTTACGCCACCATCTTGCTCCACCTCCTTGGTAAGTTTTGACACATGTATAAACCTGTGAAATGGTCACCACAATGGAGATAATGAAGACATCCATCAAACCCCAAGATTCTTATTCTCTTTTATAATCTCTCCTGCTCCTCCTGATCCCCCATCCTCAGTGCTTTCTGTCACTATATAGTAGTTTGTATTTTATAGAAGTTTATATAAAAGGGAATCATACAGAATGTGCTCTTTTTTTTTGTCTGGCTTCTTTTACTGAGTGAAACTATTTTGAAATTCATCCACGTTGTCATGCGTATTCATTATTTTTATTGCTGTTCACCTGTTGATAGACATTTGGGTTATTTCTGTTTGGGGCTGTTACAAATAAAGCTACAGTGAATGTTCATTTGCAAGTATTTGAATGACATATGCTTTCTTTTCTTTTGGATAATACCTACAAATGAAATGACTAGGTCATATGGTAGGTGTATGTTTAACATTTTAAGAAACTGCCAAACAGTTTTTGAAAGTAGTTGTACCATTTTACATTCTCATCAGCAGTGTATGAGAGTCCCAGTTCCTCCATAGCCCCATCAATACTTAGTATAGTCTATTTTTTAAAATTTTAACCATTCTATTAGGCGTGTATAGCATTGTGTTTTTAATTTTCATTTTCCTAATGAATAATAGTGTTGAGCATCTTTTCATGTGCTTATTTTCCATCAACATATCTTTTTTGTTAAAGTGTCTGTTCAAATATTTTGCCCATTATTTATTTATTTATTTATTTATCTTATAATTGGGTTTTGAGAGCTCTTTATATATTCTGGATACAAAGTCTTTATATATTCTGTGATCCGTTAGAGTAGTCAGTGGTGGTAGCTGGGCACCATATGTGATTTATAAATATTTTCTTCTAGTCTGTGGTTTGTCTTTTCAGTTGCTTAGCCATTGTCTTTAGAAGAGCAGAAGATTTTACTTTGATGAAGTCCAATATATCCTTCTTTTTATGGATTGTACTTTTGATGTGTATCTAAGACATCTTTGCCTAACTGAAGGCCACGGAAATGTTCTCCTGTGTTTTCTTTTAGAAGCTTCATAATTTTAGCTATGATATTTATGTCTGTGATCTACTTTGAGTTAATTTCTTATATAGTGCAAGGTATGCATCAAGCTTCTTGTATTTGACTTGATTCCTTTCTCCACTGCATTGTTTTAACATCTTTGTAAAAAATCATTTTTGCACATATGTGTAGGTCTATTTCTGTACTCTATTCTGTCCCATTGATGTTTGTCTTTCTTTACACCAATAACACATTGTATTTTTTTTTCTGATTTTTTTTATTGTCTTTAGATCAAGGTTTACAGAAAAAAATATCTTCTCGTTAAACAGTTAGTAAACATATTGTTTTATGACATTGATTAATAACCCATGACATGTCAACACTCTCCCCTCTTGACCTTGGGTTCCCTATTGCCAGATTTCCTGTCCCTTCTGCCGTCTAGTGCTTGCCCCTGGGCTAGTTTGCCCATTTAGTCTCCTTTTGTTTTATGGGCCTGCCTAATCTTGGGATGAAGGATGAACCTCAGGAATGAATTCTTTACTGAGCTAAAAAGGTGTCCGGGGGCCATACTCTCAGGGTTTCTCCAGTCTCTGTCAATCCAGTAAGTCTGGTTGTTTTTTGTGAGTTAGAATTTTGTTCCACATATTTCTTCAGCTCTGTCTGGGACCCTCTATTGTGATTCATGTCAGAGAAGTCAGTGGTGGTAGCCGGGCATCATCTAATTGTACTGGACTCAGTCTGGTGGAGGCCTTTTCTGACTTTTTTGTTGTACTTTAGATGAAGGTTTATAGAGCAAATTAGTTTCTCATTACATAACACACATATTGTTTTGTGACACTGACTGCCAACCCCACAAAGTGTCAACACTCTCCCCTTCTTGACCTTGGATTCCCTATTTCCATTCATCAAGCTTTCCTGTCCCCTCCTGCCTTCTTGTCTGTGCCCATTTAGTCTCATATACATAGTTGAGACACATATATTATTTTTTGTCTGATCTTTGGCTGAAGGGTGAACCTCTGGAGTTACTCCAGTACTGAGTTAAAAGGTATCCAGGGGCTATACTCTCGGGGGTTTCTCCAATCTCTGTCAGATGAGTATGTCTGGTCTTTTTTTTGGTTAGAATTTTGTTCTACATTTTTCTCCAGCTCTGTCTGGGACCCTGTATTGTGATCCCTGTCAGAGCAGTCAGTGGTGGTAGCCAGGCACCATCTAGTTGTTCTGGACTCAGTCTGGTGGACGCTGTGGTAGTTGTGGTCCATTAGTCCTTTGGACTAATCTTTCCCTTGTGTCTTTGGTTTTCTTCATTCTCCCTTGCTGCAGGTGGGGTGGGACCAGTGGAGTATCTTAGATGGCTGCTCACAAGCTTTTAAGAATCCAGATGCTACTTACCAAAGTAGGATATAGGACATTTTCTTTATAAACTATGTTATGCCAATTCAGCTAGAGGCCGCCCAAGACCATTGTCCCCAGCCCTCAGCCCAGTAATTTGGTCCCTCAGGGAGTTTGGATGTGTCAATGAAGCTTTTATGACTTTGTCTTGGTCAAGTTGTGCTGACTTCCACAGTATTGTGTACTCTTACCCTTCTCCAAAGTTACCACTTATCTATTGTCCAGTTAATGTTTTTCTCTCCCCAATCCTACCCTCCCTCATAAGTATCAAAGATTGTTTCTTTCTGTGTGTAAGCCTTGAGGTGAGGCCAAGATGACAGAGTAGTGAGATGCTACCAGTGATCCCTTTTACAAAAAAGACCCCCCAAAACAAGTAAAATGATTATATATATGACAGGCTAGGAGCTCTGAACATCAAAGGCAAAGTTAGGAAATCAGACTGAGCTGCAGGGGGAGGGAGAGATGGTTCAGAAGCAGTGAGGAGTTGCTGGACCTGACTCAGCAGGAACCAGCACCCCTCAGGCATGATCCTCTGGAATGACCATGGTAGGGCTGGCAGTAGTGTTCAGGACACGGTTTCCTGAGGGAGAGACAGTGAGCCACACAGTCTACTCACACCTCTGGAACCAAAGAAGAACAGCGCTCTTGGCAAAGGCTAAGTACTTGCATCTATTTTACTCTGCCCCCAGCCCCCAAGCTGGCTTCAGTGGCTATTGATTTCCCTGGGCCTGAGATATGTCCTGCTTCATGTCCTGAGCCATTCTCCTGGCCTTGGAGAAGGAATAAATTAACAATTGGGGGAAAAGATAATCTTCCAGCTCCACTAAGCTGGGGAGCTCAGGACAGAAGCGACTCCTGTCCAGGCACAAATGGTCTGCGGACTTTGAATACCTTTCACCCCTTCATGGACCTGTGTAGGCCCATTTCAAGAGATTAGGCCCTTGTTACTGCAGTGGTGTATGTGCTTGAGATCTGACTTCAACTGTTTCAGCTGTGCAGCGAAGAGGTCCTCACCTACCCACATCAGGGGCCTAAGGACTAGTGGCTCCACACACGTCACCTAGCCACCTGCCACAAGGGTCCAAGGATAAGTGATGCCTCCCAGTCCTTACAACCAAAAACATTGGGTGCCCATGATCTGGCTGCAGAATCCACCCACCTGTGTGCTCTAGGGAACAGGGATGTGCTTTCCTCACAGACACACGGGGGATGGTCATCAGCCCTCTGCCTTGTTCAGGGTGTGACCCCCTGCTGCAGCCAGATACCTGAGCCTATACCAATCACCCCTGCCCCTCTAAGACTGTAGGACAGAGCCTGTACCACACACTTGATGACCAACTACCTGGACACCTGAGCTGAATCCATACAAGAAAAGTGAATGGACTCCTAGGCTCATATACCTAGTAACAGCTCTAGCCATCTGGTGACAGGATGTTAGAGCTTCAGAGGCACAAATAATCAAGCTAGATCACTCAAGCAGCCTATTTGGGCATACCAAAACAAAACAAAGCCAGAAGCTAGGATACAGTAAGCAAACATAAAATAAATTAATACAAAAAGTTATAGATGGCTCAGAGACAACAGTCAATATCAAATCACATAAAGAAGCAGACGACAACTGCTTCAACAAGCTCTCAAAACAAAGAATCAAGGAATCTTCCAGACAAAGATGTATTCCTGGAATTACCAGATATAGAATACAAAAGATTAATGTACAGAATTCCTCAAGAGATCAGGAAGGAGATCAGGCAAAATGCAGAACAAGCCAAGGAACACACAGATGAAGCAGTTGAAGAAATTAAAAAGGTTATTCAGGAACATAATGAAAAATTGAATAGGCTGTGTGTAAGCCTTTTAATGAGTTTTTATGGTAGCGGTATCATACAGCATTTGTCCTTTTGTGATTGACTTATTTCATACTCGTATAGGGTCACTATTTTTGAAATGGAATTGACTCAATGGCAGTGGGTTTGGTTTGGGTTTTTTATTTCACACAGCATAATGCCCTCCAGATTCATCCATGTTGTGAGATATTTTTCAGATTCATCATTGTTCTTTATCATTGTGTAGGATTCCATTGTGTGTATGTACCATAGCTTGTTGATCCATTTGTCTGTTGATGGGCACTTGTTATTGTTGTTAGGTGCCATTGAGTCAGTTCCAACTGCACAACGAAACACTGCCTGGTCCTTTGCCATGCTCACAATTGTTATGCTTAAGCTCATTGTTGCAGCCACTGTGTCAATCCATTTTATTGAGGGTCTTCCTCTTTTTAGCTGACCCTGTACTCTACCAAGCATGCTGTCCTTCTCCAGGGACTGATTCTTCCTGACATGTCCAAAGTGTGTAAGACACAGTCTCACCATCCTTGCCTCTAAGGAGCATTCTGGTTGTACTTCTTCCAAGGGCACTTGGTTGTTTCCATCTTTTTGCTGCAGTGAACATGGATATGCTTATTTCTGTTCATGTGATGACTCTTATTCCTCTAGGATATATTCCTAGGAGTGGGATTGCTGGATCATATGGTATTTCTATTTCCAGCTTTTTAAGGAAGTTCCGCATTGTTTACCAAAATGGTTGTACCATTTTGCATTCCCACCAGCACTGCATACGAGTTCCAATCTCCCCGCAGCCTTTACAATGTTTGTTATTTTCTGTTTTTGTGATTCTTGCTAGTAATGTTGGGTGAGATGGTACCTCACTGTGGTTTTGATTTACATTTCTCTAATGGCTAGTGATTGCGTTTCCTCATGTGTCTGATAGCCACCTGGATGTCTTTTTTGATGAAGTGTCTGTCCGTATCCTTTCCACATTTTTAAATCAGATTATTTGTCTTTTTGTTGTAGAGGTGTTGGATTTTCCTATAGATTTTAGAGACTAGAACTTTGTTGGATACATCATAGCCAATTTTTTTTTCCAGGCTGTAGGTTCTCAGTTTACTTTTTTGGTGAAGTCTTTTGATGAGCGTAGAAACCAAACCAAACCAAACCCAGTACCGTTAAGTTGGTTCCGACTCATAGTGACCCTATAAGACAGAATAGAACTGCCCCATAGAGTTTCCAAGGAGTGCCTAGTGGATTCAAACTGCTGACCCTTTTGTTAGCAGCCGTAGCACTTAACCACTACGCCACCAGGGTTTCCTTGATGAGCATAAGTGTTTAATTTTTAGAAGATCCCAGTTATCTAGCTTATTTTCTGGTGTATGTGTATCATTAGTTATTGTTTGTATCCTGTTTATGCCGTATATTAGGACCCATGCATTCACTCTGTTTTTTCTTCCACGATCTTTATAGTTTTTGGTTTTATATTTAGGTCTTTGATCCATTTTGAGTTAGTTTTTGTGTATGGTGTGAGATATAGTTCCTGTTTCATTTTTTTACAGATGGACATCCAGTTATGCTAGCATCATTTGTTAAAAAGACTGTCTTTTCCCATAAGGGAAAGATTAGTCCAAAGGACTGTTGGACCCCAAGTACCACAGCCTCCACCAGACTGAGTCCTGCAGAACTAGATGGTGCCTGGCTACCACCACTGACTGCACTGACAGGGATCATAATAGAGGGTCCTGGACAGAGCTGGCAAAAATATGGAACAAAATTCAAACTCACCAAAAAAAAAAAAAAAAAAGACAAGACTGATATTGGTCTGACAGACACTGAAGAAATCCTGAGAGTGTGGCCCCTGGATACCCTTATAGCACAGTAAAGAAGTCACTCCTGATTGTTCACCCTTCAGTCAAAGATTAGACAGCCCTATAAAACAAAAGGAGACTAAATAGGCACACCAGCCCAGGGACAAGGACGAGAAGGCAGGAGGGGACAGGAAAGCTGGTAATGGGGAACCCAAGGTCAAGAAGGGGAGAGTGTTGACATATCATGGGTTGGCAACCAGTGTCACAAAATAATGTATGTATTGTTTAATGAGAAACTAATTTGCTCTGTAAACCTTCACCAAAAGCACCAAAAAAAAAAAAAAGTCAGCCTTTTCCCCATTTAATGGAATTTGGGACTTTGTCAAAGATCAAGTGACCATAAAACCAAACCCAAACCCATTGCTGTTGAGTGGATTCTGACTCATAGCGACCCTACAGGACAGAGTAGCACTTCCCCATAGTGTTCAAGTGACCAAAGGTGCATGGATTTATATCTGGGTTCTTGATTCTGTTCCATTGGTCAATGTGTCTGTCGTTGTACCAGTAACAGGCTGTTTGACTACTGCAGCTGTATAGTAGGATCTGAGGTCAGGTAGTGCGAGGCCTCCTACTTTGTTCTTCTTATTCAATAATGCTTTACTTATCTGGGACCTCTTTCCTTTCCGTATAACGATCAGTTTTTTCATCTTGTTAAAGAACGTTGTTGGTATTTGGATTGGGATTGCATTGTATTTGTAAATTGCTTTGGGCAGAATTAACATTTTCACAATGTTGTTCTACTATCACGAGGATGGTATGTTTTTCCATTTATGTAGTTCTCTTTTGGTTTCTTACAGTAGTGTTTTGTAGTTTTCTTTGTATAGATCTTTTACATCCCTGGTTAGATTTTTTCCTAAGTATTTTATTTTTTAGGGGCCATTATAAATGGTATTGCTTTCCTGATTTCCTTTTCATAGTTAAGCAGTCAGCTGCTAACCAAAACTTCAGCAGTTCAAATTCACCAGCCGCTCCATGGAAACTGTATGGGGCAGTTATACTCTGTTCTATAGGGTCACTATGAGTCAGAACTGACTCAACAGCAATGGGTTTGGGTTGGTTGTCTTTATTGGTGTATAGGAATCCAACTGATTTTTGTATGTTTATTTTGTGTCCTGCTACTCTGCTGAATCTTTCCATTAGTTCCAGTAATTTTCTTGTGGAGTCCTTAGAGTTCTCTATGTATAGTATCATATCATCTGCGGATAGGAACAGTTTTATTTCTTCCTTACCAATTTGGATGGGCTTTATTTCTTTTTCATGCTTTATACTCTAGCTAGGACTTCCAGCACAATGTTAAATAGGAGTGGAAGATAAAGGGTACCCTTGTCTTGTTCCTGATCTCAGGGGGAATGTTTTCAGCTTCTCTCCATTTAGGATGATGTTGTCTGTTGGTTTTATATAGATGCCTTTTATTATGTTGTGAGATTTCCCCTATTCCTATCTTATTGGGAGTTTTCATCAGGAATGGGTGTTGGACTTTATCGAATGCATTTTCTGTGTCTTTTTAGATGACCATGTGATTCTTTTGTTTGCTTTATGTGGTGGATTACGCTGATTGATTTTCTACTGTTGAGCCATCCTTACCTGGTATTAATCACACTTGGTTGTGGTGAGTTTATTATTATTTTTTTTACGATACTGAATTCTGTTAGCTAGAATTTAGTTGAGAATTTTTGCATCTACATTTATGAGAGATATTGGTTTTAATTTTCTTTTTCTGTGGTGTCTTTGCCTGGTTTTGGTATCAGGGTTATGCTGGCTTCATAGAATGAATTTGGAAGTATCCCTTCATTTTCTATGTTCTGAAATTATTTGAGTAGTACTGGTGTGAACTCTTTTCTGAATGTTTGGTAGAATTTTCCACGAAGTCATCTGCCCCAGGAGTTTTTTTTAGTGGGAGTTACTTTTCTATTACCTGTTCAATTTCTTCTCAATTTAAGGGTAGGTTCAGCTTTTTTGACCTTAGGTTGTGTTAGTTTAGGTAGGTAGTGTGTTTCTAGAAATTTGTCCATTTCCTCTAGGCTTTCAAATTTGTCGGACTAAATTTTTCATAGTACTTTGTTGTGATTATTTTTAATTCAGTTGGGTCTGTTTTGTTGTCCTCCATTCAATTTCTTATTTGGGTTATTTGCTTCCTCTCCTGTTAATCTTTTGTCAAACTAGCCAATGGTTTTGTTGATTTTATTTAATGACTAAATTTTTTTATAATAATTTTTATTGAGCTTTAAGTGAACGTTTACAAATCAAGTCAGTCTGTCACATATAAGCTTATATACACCTTACTCCATACTCCCACTTACTCTCCCCCTAATGAGTCAGCCCTTCCAGTCCCTCCTTTCGTGACAATTTTGCCAGTTTCTAACCCTCTCTACCCTCCTATCTCCCCTCCAGACTGGAGATGCCAACACAGTCTCAAGTGTCCACCTAATACAAGTAGCTCACTCTTCATCATCATCTCTCTCCTACCCATTGTCCAGTCCCTTCCATGTCTGATGAGTTGTCTTCGGGAATGGTTCCTGTCCTGGGCCAACAGAAGGTTTGGGGACCATGACTGCCTGGATTCCTCTAGTCTCAGTCGGACCATTAAGTATGGTCTTTTTATGAGACTTTGGAGTCTGCATCCCACTGATCTCCTGCTCCCTCAGGGGTTCTCTGTTGTGCTCCCTGTCAGGGCAGTCATCGGTTGTGGCTGGGCACCATCTAGCTCTTCTGATCTCAGGATGATGTAGTCGCTGGTTCCTGTGGCCCTTTCTGTCTCTTGGGCTCGTAATCACCTTGTGTCCTTGGTGTTCTTCATTTTCCTTTGATCCAGGTGGGTTGAGAAAAATTGATGCATCTTAGTGGCTGCTTGTTAGCATTTAAGACCCCAGACACCATATTTCAAAGTGGGATGCAGAATGTTTTCATAATAGAATTATTTTGCCAATTGACTTAGAAGTCCCCTTAAACCGTAGTCCCCAAACCCCCACCCTTGCTCTGCTGACCTTTGAAGCATTCAGTTTATCCCGGAAACTTCTTTGCTTTTGGTCCAGTCCAGTTGAGCTGACCTTCCGTGTATTGAGTATTGTCCTTCCCTTCACCTAAGGTAGTTCTTATCTACTAACTAATCAGTAAATAACCCTCTCCCACCCTCCCTGCCTCCCCCCCTCATAACCAGAAAAGTATCTGTTCTTCTCAGTTTATGCTATTTCTCAAGATCTTAAAATAGTGGTCTTATACAATATTTGTCCTTTTGCCTCTGACTAATTTCACTCAGCATAATGCCTTCCAGGTTCCTCCATGTTATGAAATGTTTCACAGATTCCTCACTGTTCTTTACCGATGCGTAGTATTCCATTGTGTGAATATACCACAATTTATTTAACAATTCATCTCTTGATGGACACTTTCGTTGCTTCCAGCTTTTTGCTATTGTAAACAGAGCTGCAATAAACATGGGTGTGCATATATCTGTTCGTGTAAAGGCTCTTATTTCTCTAGGGTGTATTCTGAGAAGTGGAATTTCTGTTTTTTTGTTTTATGGTAGTTCTGTTTCTAACTTTTTAAGAAAACGCAAGATAGATTTCCAAAGTGGTTGTACCATTTGACATTCCCACCAGCAGTGTATAAGAGTTCCAATCTCTCCGCAGCCTCTCCAACATTTATTATTTTGTATTTTTTGGATTAATGCCAGCCTTGTTGGAGTGAGATGGAATCTCATTGTAGTTTTAATTTGCATTTCTCTAGTGGCTAATGATCGAGAGCATTTTCTCATGTATCTGTTAGCTGCCTGAATATCTTCTTTAGTGAAGTGTGTGTTCATATCCTTTGCCCACTTCTTGATTGGGTTGTTTGTCTTTTTGTGGTTGAGTTTTAACAGAATAGTATAGATTTCAGAGATCAGGCGCTGGTTGGAGATGTCAAAGCTGAAAATTCTTTCCCAATCCGTAGGTGGTCTTTTTACTCTTTTGGTGAAGTTTTTAGATGAGCATAGGTGTTTGATTTTTAGGAGCTCCCAGTTCCCAGTTGTCTGGTTTCTCTTTGTCATTTTTGGTAATGCTTTGTATTCTGTTCATGCCTTGTATTAGGGCTCCTAGGGTTGTCCCAATTTTTTCTTCCATGATCTTTATCCTTTTAGTCTTTATGTTTAGGTCTTTGATCCACTTGGAGTTAGTTTTTGTGCACGGTGTGAGGTATGGGTCCTGTTTCATTTTTTTGCAAATGGATATCCAGTTATGCCAGCACCATTTGTTAAAAAGGCTATCTTTTCCCCAGTTAATTGACACTGGTCCTTTGTCAAATATCAGCTGCTCATACATGGATGGATCTATGTCTGGGTTCTCAATTCTGTTCCATTGGTCTATGTGTCTGTTGTTGTACCAATACCAGGCTGTTTTGACTACTGTGGCTGTATAATAGGTTCTGAAGTCAGGTAAGGTGAGGCCTCCCACTTTCTTCTTCTTTTTCAGTAGTGCTTTGCTTATCCGGGGCTGCTTTCCCTTCTATATGAAATTAGTGATTTGTTTCTCTATCCCCTTAAAATATGACATTGGAATTTGGATCGGAAGTGCGTTAAATGTATAGATGGCTTTTGATAGAATAGACATTTTTACTATGTTAAGTCTTCTTATCCATGAGCAGGGTATGTTTTTCCACTTAAGTATGTCCTTTTGAATTTCTTGTAGTAGAGCTTTGTAGTTTTCTTTGTATAGGTCTTTTACATCCTTGGTAAGATTTATTCCTAAGTATCTTATCTTCTTGGGCGCTACTGTGAATGGTATTGATTTGGTGATTTCCCCTTCGGTGTTCTTTTTGTTGATGTAGAGGAATCCAAGTGATTTTTGTATGTTTATTTTATAACCTGAGACTCTGCCAAACTCTTCTACTAGTTTCAGTAGTTTTCTGGAGGATTCCTTAGGGTTTTCTGTGTATATAATCATGTCATCTGCAAATAGTGATAACTTTACTTCTTCCTTGCCAATCCGGATACCTTTTATTTCTTTGTCTAGCCTAATTGCCCTGGCTAAGACTTCCAACACGATGTTGAATAAGAGCGGTGATAAAGGGCATCCTTGTCTGGTTCCCGTTCTCAAGGGATATGCTTTCAGGTTCTCTCCATTTAGAGTGATATTGGCTGTTGGCTTTGCATAGATGCCCTTTATTATGTTGAGGAATTTTCCTTCAATTCCTATTTTGGTAAGAGTTTTTATCATAAATGGGTGTTGGACTTTGTCAAATGCCTTTTCTGCATCAATTGATAAGATCATGTGGTTTTTGTCTTTTGTTTTATTTATGTGATGGATTACATTAATGGTTTTTCTGATATTAAACCAGCCTTGCATACCTGGTATAAATCCCACTTGATCAGGGTGAATTATTTTTTTGATGTGTTGCTGGATTCTATTGGCTAGAATTTTGTTGAGGATTTTTGCATCAATGTTCATGAGGGATATAGGTCTATAATTTTCTTTTTTTGTAATGTCTTTACCTGATTTTGGTATCAGGGAGATGGTGGCTTCATAGAATGAGTTGGGTAGTATTCCGTCATTTTCTATGCTTTGAAATACCTTTAGTAGTAGTGGTGTTAACTCTTCTCTGAAAGTTTGGTAGAACTCTGCAGTGAAGCCGTCTGGGCCAGGGCTTTTTTTGTTGGAAGTTTTTTGATTACCGTTTCAATCTCTTTTTTTGTTATGGGTCTATTTAGTTGTTCTACTTCTGAATGTGTTAGTTTAAGTAGGTAGTGTTTTTCCAGGAATTCATCCATTTCTTCTAGGTTTTCAAATTTGTTAGAGTACAATTTTTCATAATAGTCTGAAATGATTCTTTTAATTTCATTTGGTTCTGTTGTGATGTGGTCCTTCTCGTTTCTTATTCGGGTTATTTGTTTCCTTTCCTGTATTTCTTTAGTCAGTGAAGCCAATGGTTTATCAATTTTTTTAATTTTTTCAAAGAACCAGCTTTTGGCTTTGTTAATTCTTTCAATTGTTTTTCTGTTCTCTAATTCATTTAATTCAGCTCTAATTTAGTATTTGTTTTCTTCTGGTGCCTGATGGATTCTTTTGTTGCTCACTTTCTATTTGTTCAAGTTGTAGGGACAGTTCTCTGATTTGGGCTCTTTCTTCTTTTTGTATGTGTGCATTTATTGATATAAATTGGCCTCTGAGCACTGCTTTTGCTGTGTCCCAGAGGTTTTGATAGGAAGTATTTTCATTCTCGTTGCTTTCTATGAATTTCCTTATTCCCTCCTTGATGTCTTCTATAACCCAGTCTTTTTTCAGGAGGGTATTGTTCATTTTCCAAGTATTTGATTTCTTTTCCCTAGTTTTTCTGTTATTGATCTCTAGTTTTATTGCCTTGTGGTCTGAGAAGATGCTTTGTAATATTTCGATGTTTTGGACTCTGCAAAGATTTGTTTTATGACCTAATATGTGGTCTATTCTAGAGAATGTTCCATGTGCGCTAGAAAAAAAAGTATATTTTGCAGCAGTTGGGTGGAGAGTTCTGTATAAGTCAATGAGGTCAAGTTGGTTGATTGTTATAATTAGATCTTCCGTGTCTCTGTTGAGCTTCTTACTGGATGTCCTGTCCTTCTCCGAAAGTGGTGTGTTGAAGTCTCCTACTATAATTGTGGAGGTATCTATCTCGCTTTTCAATTCTGTTAAAATTTGATTTATGTATCTTGCAGCCCTGTCATTGGGTGCGTAAATATTTAATATGGTTATGTCTTCCTGATCAATTGTCCCTTTTGTCATTATATAGTGTCCTTCTTTATCCTTTGTGGTGGATTTAAGTCTAAAGTCTATTTTGTCAGAAATTAATATTGCTACTCCTTTTTTGCTTATTGTTTGCTTGATATAGTTTTTTCCATCCTTTGAGTTTTAGTTTGTTTGTGTCTCTAAGTCTAAGGTGTGTCTCTTGTAGGCAGCATATAGATGGATCGTGTTTCTTTATCCAGTCTGTGACTCTCTGTCTCTTTATTGGTGCATTTAGTCCATTTACATTCAGGGTAATTATAGATAAATAAGTTTTTAGTGCTGTCATTTTGATGCCTTTTTATGTGTGTTGTTGACAATTTCATTTTTCCACATACTTTTTTGTGCTGAGGCATTTTTCTTAGTAAATTGTGAGATCCTCATTTTCATAGTGCTTGACTTTATGTTAGTTGAGTCGTTACGTTTTTCTTGATTTTTATCTTGAGTTATAGAGTTGTTATACCTTTTTGTGGTTACCTTATTATTTACCCCTGTTTTTCTAAGTAAAAACCTAACTTGTATTGTTCTATATCACCTTGTATCACTCTCCATATGGCAGTTCAATGCCTCCTGTATTTAGTCCCTCTTTTTGATTATTGTGATCTTTTACCTATTGACTTCCATGATTCCCTGTTACGTGTATTTTTTTTTAATTAATCTTAATTTGTTTGTTTTTGTGATTTCCCTATTTGAGTTGATATCAGGACGTTCTGTTTTGTGACCTTGTGTTGTGCTGGTATCTGATATTATTGGTTCTCTGACCAAACAATATCCTTTAGTATTTCTTGTAGCTTTGGTTTGGTTTTTGCAAATTCTCTAAACTTGTGTTTGTCTGTAAATATCTTAATTTCGCCTTCATATTTCAGAGAGAATTTTGCTGGATATATGATCCTTGGCTGGCAGTTTTTCTCCTTCAGTGTTCTGTATATGTCGTCCCATTCCCTTCTTGCCTGCCTGGTTTCTGCTGAGTAGTCTGAACTTATTCTTATTGATTCTCCCTTGAAGGAAACCTTTCTTTTCTCCCTGGCTGCTTTTAAAATTTTCTGTTTGTCTTTGGTTTTGGTGAGTTTGATGATAATATGTCTTGGTGTTTTTCTTTTTGGATCAATCTTAAATGGGGTTCTATGAGCATCTTGGATAGATATCCTTTCGTCTTTCATGATGTCAGGGAAGTTTTCTGTCAGGAGGTCTTCAACTATTTTCTCTGTGTTTTCTGTCCCCCCTCCCTGTTCTGGGACTCCAATCACCCGCAGGTTATCCTTCTTGATAGAGTCCCACATAATTCTTAGGGTTTCTTCATTTTTTTTAATTCTTTTATCTGATTTTTTTTCAGCTATGTTGGTATTGATTCCCTGGTCCTCCAGATGTCCCAGTCTGCATTCTAATTGCTCGAGTCTTCTCCTCTGACTTCCTAGTGTGTTGTCTAATTCTGTTATTTTATTGTTAATCTTTTGGATTTCTACATGTTGTCTCTCTATGGATTCTTGCAACTTATTAATTTTTCCACTATGTTCTTGAATAATCTTTTTGAGTTCTTCAACAGTTTTATCGGTGTGTTCCTTGGCTTTTTCTGCAGTTATCCTAATTTCATTTGTGATATCATTAAGCATTCTGTAAATTAGCTTTTTATATTCTGTATCTGATAATTCCAAGATTGTATCTTCATTTGGGAAAGATTTTGATTCTTTTGTTTGGGGGGTTGTAGAAGCTGTCATGGTCTGCTTCTTTAAGTGGTTTGATATGGATTGTTGTCTCCGAGCCATCACTGGGAAACTAGTTTTTCCAGAAAATCCGCTAAAAAAAAAATGCAGTCAGATCCCTATCAGAGTTCTCCCTCTGGCTCAGGCTATTCAGATGTTAATGAAGCCGCCTGGGGAGGGTGGGGGAGGGAACAGAGAGATAGGAGAGTAGCACCTCAGAATATAGCCAGAGTTGCTTGTCTTGCTTGGAATGACTATTATATCTGAGATTCCCGCGGGTGCGTGGCCTATGCGTGCTGGCTGTGTGGAGAGTGCCCCGGGGGGGTCTGGCCCACTGGAGTCACGGTCAGATCCTCCGCTTCCAGCCACACGCCCAGCGTCAAGGCTACCCTACTGGGACGATGCACTCTCGACTCCAAAATCAGTCGCTGCCTCCCGGGGACTTCTCGTCCCTCCAGCCGCATGGCCGTGCCGCCCCCGAGAACCAGTTGGGCCTCCTCCCGGGGTTAGTTCAGATGGGTGGAGCCGCTCCCCGTGCTTCTGCCGTGACCGAGTGTCCTGGCTGGGACGCTGTTCTCCCCGCTCCAATGCCAGTCACTGCCTCCCGGGGACTTCTCCTACCGGCTGCGTCCCACGCCTCCCACGCGACCTGGCTGGTCCCCTTCCCGGGGGTTGTTCAGGGGGGTGGAGCAACTCTCCGTGTTTATGCCATACCTGCGTCCAGTCCAAATCCCTGCGGGACGGTTCCCCGGCTCAGACGCTGCTCTTTCTGCTCCAAGACCAGTCACTGCTTCCTGGGGACTTCTCCTACCGGCTGCATCCCACGCCATCCATGGAACCGGCTGGTCCCCCTCCTGGGGTTAGTTCAGCGGGGTGGAGCAGCTCTCTGTGCTTCTGCCGTATCTGACTGGTACTCTGGCTCCAGGCTCTGGAAACAATCGCTGCTTCCCCGTATTAGTTCGTTCTCCGTCTCTAAATCTGTGTTTGTTGTTCAGGGTTCGTAGATTGTTATGTATGTGATCGATTCACTTGTTTTTCCGTGTCTTTGTTGTAAGAGGGATCCGAGGTAGCGTCTGCCTAGTCCGCCATCTTGGCTCCGCCTCCGATTCTTAAGGTTTTTTTCATTTTTTAAAATTCTTTTATCTGATTTTGATTCAGAATATATTGGTGCCAAGTGCTTCATCTTCAATCTCACCAATTCTGCCTTCCACTTGCTCAATTCTGCTACTCTGACTTTCTATTCAGTTGTCTAATGCTCTAATTTTATTGTTAATCTTCTGAATTCCTGATTGCTGTCTCTCTATGGATTCTTGCAGCTTATTAAATTTTTCATTATGTTCTTGAATAACCTTTCTAATTTCTTCAACTACTTTATTTGTGTGTTCCTTGGCTTGTTCTGAGTATTGCCTGATCTTCCTAATTTCATTCCTGATATCTTGAAGAGTTCTGTATTTTAATCTTTTGAATTCTGCATCTGGTAATTCCGGGAAGGCACCTTCATACAGAAGATCTGTTGATTCTTTGATTTGAAAGCTTGTTGAGGTGATCATGATCTGTTTCCTTATGTGACTTAATATTGTCTGTTGTCTCCAAGCCATCTATAAGTTATATTAGTTTATTTTATGTTTGCTTGCTATATCCTAGCTTCTTGCTTTGTTTCATTTTTTTTTTATGCTCTACTGGGTTGCTTGAGTGAGCTAGCTTGATTATTTTCACCTTTGAAGCTCTGACGCCCTGTCACCAGATGGTTATAGTTGTTATCCAGTATATCAGCCTAGGAGTCCACTCACTTTTCTTGTATGAATTCAGCTCAGGTGCCAGGTAACTTATCATGAAGTGTGTGGTACAGGCTCTGTCGTACAGTCTTAGAGGGGCAGGGGTGATTGATGTAGGTACCGGTATCTGGTTGCAGCAGGGGGTCATGCTCTCAACAAGGCAGGAGTCTTGAGAGCCATCCCCTGAGTGTCTGCGAAGAAAGCACATCCCTGTTCCCTAGAGCATACAGGTGGGTGTGTTCTGCAGATGGATCATGGGCCCTTTGGTTGTAAGGACTTGGAGGTACCAGTTATCCTTGGACCCCTGTTGTGGGTGGCTGGATGACCTTAGTGGAGGCACCTGCCTTTATGCCCCTAATGTGAGTAGGGGAAAAAATACCCACCTCTTCACTGCACAGATGAAATGGGTACAGTCTGCCAACAAGGGCCTATTCTCCTGAAATAGGGCCACACAGGTACATGCGGGGGGGGGGAGGTATTCAAAGTCCACGGACCGTTTATGCCTGGACAGGAGCCACTTCTTTCTGGTGCTTACCTGGTTAGTGGAGTTGGCAAATTATCTTTTCCCCCAATTGTGAATTTTTTCCCAATTGTGAATTTACTCCAAGACCAGGAGAATGGTCAGGGCACTCAGCACGGCCTATCTCAAGCCAGCTCAGGGGCTGGGGGTACAGTAAAATATAAGCAAGTACTTAGCTTTTGCCGAGAGTGCCATTCTTCTCTGGTTCTGGAGGTGTGAGTAGGCTGTGCGGCTGGTTGCTTCTCCCTGAGGAAACTGCAGCCGAACGCTACCACCAGCCTGCCTCAGCCGCTCCTCGCAATGGTGCCCGAGTGATCCTGGCAATTCAGATAGCAACTCCTCTCCGCTTCTGAACCGTCTCTCATTCCCCCATCACTCAGTCCGTTTTCTAACTTTGCCTTTGATGTTCAGGGCTCCTAGCTTATTATAAATATAATTGTTTTACTTGTTGTTTTTGGCCTTTGTTGTTAGAGGGATCATAGGAAACGTCTGGCTATTCCACCATCTTGGCCCTGCCTCTTTCCTCTTTTTTGATGTGTGCAACCATTTCTATGAACTGACATCTTAGCACTGCTTTTGCTGTGTCCCAATGGTTTTGGTATGAAGTATTTTCATTCTAATTTGATCCTAGGAATTTTTTAATTCCATCTTTGATTTCTTCTATTATGCAGTGATTTCTAAGGAAGGTGTTATTCAGTTTCCATGTATTTGACTTTTTTCCTTGCTCTTCCTGTTATTAATTTTCTACTTTGATGGCATTGTGATCAGAGAAAGTTATCTCAGTGTTTTGGATTTTCTTGAAGGTTGCTTTTGTGTCCTAAGATGTGATCTATTCTGGAGAACGTTCCATGTGCGTTGGAGAGGAATGTATCCTTTGTTGCTGTTGGATAGAGTGTTCTATATATGTCTATGAGGTCAAGTTGGTTGATTAAGGCCATTAAACCTTCTATATCTTTGTTGAGTTTCTTTCTAAATGTTTGTCTTTTACCAAGGGTGGTGTGTTGAATTCTCCCATATTATTGTGGAACAGTCAATTTCTCTTTTCAGTGTTGTTAGAGTTTGTTTTATGTATTTTGGAGTCCTGCGGTTGGGTGCTTAGATATCTATTATGCTTACATCGTCAAGGTGGATTGTCCCTTTAGTCATTATATATGTCCTTCCTTGTCTTTTATAGTGAATTTTGCCTTACGGTCTATTTTATCTGAGATTAGTATTGTCATTCCTGCTCTCTTTTGGTTGCTGTTTGCTGGACATACTGTTTTCCATCCTATGATTTCTAACATATTTATGTCTTTGAGTCTAAGGTGTGTCTCTCGTAGACAGCATATTGACGGGTCTATGTTTTTAATCCATTTTGTCACTCTCTGTTTCTTTATAGGCATGTTTAAGCTATTTACAGTCTGTGTGATTATCGATAGATGTGAATTAATGGCTGTCATTTTGTGGTACTGATGTTTTCTTTGTTCCTCTTTCTTCTGCTGAGTTCCTTTGGTTTTTGAAAAATTTTTGCATTTATTTCATTATTGTAGGTCTTGTGTTGACTGAGACTTTGTGTTTTTCTTCTTTGTTTTGCTGAGTAGACTTGTTAGCTTTCTTTGTGGTTTTCTTGAAATTTACCCTTGCTTTCTAAGTTTGAACCAGTCTTTTATTACTTGACATTGTCTTGACTTCCTCTCCATTTGAACGTTCTATACCTACACTGTGTAGTCCCCCTTCTATTGTTCTGATGTTGTTGTCATTTACATATGGACATCTCTGTTTATGTGTTGTAAATCTTTTAGTTTTGTTTTATCATTGAGAGTTCATTACCTAGGTTGCTATTTAGCTGATGTTGCCTGGTGTCCTAGATTCAGTTTGTGGTCTGAATTTGTTGGTTCTCTAGTTGAAGGAGTCCCTTTAATAATTCTTTTAAGTTTGTTTTGGTTTTTACATATTCCCTTAAATTCTGTTTATCTGAAAATGTCCTAATTTCACCATCATATTTTTTTATTTGAGCAAATTTTGCAGGATATATTATTCTTGGTTGGTATTTTTTTCTTTCAAGATTTTATATATGCCATCCCATTGCCTTTTTACCTGCATGGTTTCTGCCGAGTGTTCAGGGCTTAGTCTTACTGTTTTCCATTTGTGTGTGACTTCATTTTTCTCCAGCTGCTTTCAGCATTCTTTCTTTGTCTTTCATTTTGGTGAATGTGATTATGATATGTCTTGGTGGCTTTCTTTTGGGGTCTATCCTATATGGGGTTCATTGACATTCTTGGATGGTCAGGGTTTCATCTTTCATGATATTGGGAAAGTTTTCTGCTGCAAAACTTTGATGGTCATCTCTTTGTTTTCTATTTTCTCCCCTTGTTCTGGTACTCCGATCACATGCAAATTTTTCTCTTGATTGCATGCCACTTATTTGTGAGGTTTTCTTCATTTTATTCCTACTTTTCTCTGATTTTTCCTCAAACAAAAGTATCCAAGGATTTGTATTCAAAATAATTGATCCTGTCTTCCATTGTTTTAAATTTGCTCCTAAAACCTTCTACCGTGTTGTCCATTTCCGGAATCTTGTTGTTTATTGTTTGGATTTCTAATTGTTGTTTTTGTATGATTTCTAATTGTTTACTTATTTTGACATATTGTCTTGTATTATTTTCCTGAATTCTTCCATTACTCCTTTTCCCTAATTTTGACTGCATTTTCCATTATTTTGTCTATTTTTTCCTTAGTTTTGTCTGTCTGTGTTTCCCTTGCTCTCTTTCCTAATCTGTTGGAGAGTCCTGAATATTAGACTTGAATTCTGTATCAGTGTAGGAATCCTGGTGGTGCAGTGGTTTAGAGCTCGGTTGCTAACCAAAAGGCTGGCAGTGTGAATCCACCAACCACTCCTTGGAAACCCCATGGGGAATATACTCAATGGCAATGGGTTTGGTTTTTTGTTTTTTATCTGGTAGTTCCAGTGCCTTTTCTTCTACCAGGAGGTGATCTGACATTTCATTTTGGTAATTTACTGGAGCCATCCTGTTCTGTTTTTTTATGTTTTGATACTGTCTGCTGTCTCTGAGACTTTCAGGAATTATTTTCTTTGTTTATTGATTGCAGGTTTGTTTCATCCTGCTTTTTTTTTATTTGGTTATGTCTGGGTGGGCAGTCTGGGCATGTTTTATTGCTTGCTTATCTGTGGGCATAATAGTTCTCACCACCTTGTCCAGGTGGGCAGGGCCAGTTGCTCAGCTACGTTGCAGCAGGGCAAGTCCAGTGTGGGGGTTGCAGGGATGAGTCATTTGTCCGTGGCATGAATCTGTGGCATGAATTAGGGCTGGAAAGGATGGTCTGGAGGCAGTTCTGCAGTGCAGGGTCTGGAGGCTCTGAGATCTGCACCAGTCCCACTCTCGGGTGTGGCACTCAGTGGGGCAGCAGCAGGGGCAACATGAGGTGGAGTCCGTGGGCCCAAGCATCCATGCTGGTGCCACTCGAGGGTGCAGTACTCACTGGGGTGGGGCTAGGGGGTGGTGTGGGGCAGGGTCCAGATGTCCAGGGTTCTGTGCTGGCATTGCTCAGGGGCATGCCACTCAGTGGGGCGTGCCCTGGGGGCTGTTCAGGGTGGGGTTTGGCAGCCTGGGGGTCTACATTGATGCTGCACAGTGGCATGGCACTTGGCAGGGCAAGGCCAGGGGGTGACATGGGGGGGCTGGGGCCCATGCCAGTGCCACTTGGGGCATGGCAGTCAGTGGGATGGTGCCAAGGGGCAGCATGCAGTGGTGTCCTGTGGTGCAGAGGCCCGTGTCAGTGCTGTTTGGGGTAGGGACACTCGATGGGGTGGGGCTGGGAGTGGTGCAGGGCAGGATTCGGAGGTGCAGGGCTCCACATCAGTGCTGTTCAGTGGCACGACACTTGATGGGGCAGGGCCAGGGTTTAGATGCAGGGTGGTGTCTGGGTTCCAGGGCTCCATGTTGGTGCTTCTTGGGAGCACAGTGCTTGGTTGGGTGGGCTCAGGGAGTGTTAGGGGGTGGATTCTGGGGTCTCGGGGGTCCACACCAGTGTAGCTCTGGGGTGTGGTGCTCAGCAGGTGGTGCAGAGAGGCATCGGGGAGGGGAGAGGATGTGCTCAGTGGAGCTAGGTGGGAGAGGAAAGGAAGAGGAAGAAGAGAGAAACAAAAGCAAAATAAAGCAAAAGAAAAGAAAAAAAATGGTGGAGCAGCGGGAGCTGGCAGGTGGGGGTGGTCCATGTGCCAGTGGCTCTCTAGCCAAGCAGTGCAGAATGGCCCATCTAGAAGGTGTGGAGGTGACACGTGGGGTAAGTTGGGGGGGGAGAAAGTAAAGGAAGGGAAAGAGAGAGAATAAACAAAAAAAAAAAACAAGCAAAAACAACAAAAATAATTTAAAAATACATGGCACTGAGGGCACTGGCCATTGGGGATGGGGTGGAATCAGGGTGGTTATGAGCTGGTGTCTCTCTTACCAGGTGGTGCAGCATGGCCCATCAGAAAGGGGTGGAGGCAGCACACAGCTCTAGGTGAGTGGAAGAAAGAAAAGGAAGGAAGGAAAAGAGAAAGAATAATAATTAAAAAAAGAACAAAACAAACAAAAATGGCACTGACGGAAATGGTCACTGGGGGTGGGATGGAACTTGGGTGGTGGTGAACTGTTGTCTCTTTTGCTGGGCAGGGCAGCGCAGCCCATTAGAAATGCTCTGGGGCAGCCCAGGGCCTAGGTGGGAGGGGAAGGAAAAGGGAGAAATGGGCAGAGAAAAGAAAAAAATATATATGGTGCAGAGGAAGCTGGCTGGTGGGGATGGAGCAAACCTGGGGCAGCAATGAGCTGGTGTCTCTCCGGCTGAGTGACTGTGGACTGTTGGAAAGCTGCAGAGGCAGCATACAGGGCAGAAGAGTGAGGGGTGGGATAGCACATATCTCTTGTTACTGGGTGCTCTGTCTTCTGTTGGGAGCTCCTTGAAGTTGCCTTCCTGTACTCCCTGTCCGAGGTCATGGGTGGCTGTGCTCCAAGATAGGGAGCCATGCTGCCTTAGCTGGTAGAGGGGCCTCCACTCCATAGTTCTCCTCATTCTCTGATCTCTGTCAGTTTCTTCTTCCATTTGGTGCTGGACCTAGTTCTTTATCCTTTCATTTGATGCTTAGAGTTCCAGGATTGACATTTGTATCTGTTTTACTTAGTTTTTCAGGTCTTTGCTGCAGAGGGATGTCATGGTGCTTCTGTCTATAGCACCACATTGACTCTGCCTCCTAAGCACTATTTTAATACAGTCCCACTAATCTTGATATGTCGTATTTTTATTTTTGTTCAGTTCAAATTATTTTCTAATTTCCCTTGGGAATTCCTCTTTGACTTATGGGCCATTTAGAAGTATGATAATTTAATTTCCAAGTATTTAGAGATTTTCCTGTCATCTTTCTGTTATTAATTTCTAGTTTAATTCCATTATGGTCAGAGAGAATACTTTGTATCATTTCATTTCTTTTACATTTGTTAAGGGTTATTTAATGAACTATGATATGTTCCATCTGCACTTGTAAAGAATGCATATTCTGCTGTTGTTGGGTACAATATTCTGTAAATACCAGTTAGATCCAGTTGATTAATGACGTTTGATTATTCTAAATTCTTGCTTATTTTCTATATACTAAGCAAAACCAAGCCCATTGCCACTGAGACCTTATAGGACCGAGCTGAACTGCCCCATAGGGTTTCCAAGGAGCAGCTGGTAGATTCAAATTGCTGACCTCTTGGTTAGCAACTGTACCTTAACCACTGCACCACCAGGGCTCCTTCTATCTACTACGGTCAATCAATTGCTGAGAGTGGGTTGTTACAGTCTCCAACTATAATAGGAAATTTGTGTATTTTTTTTCTCTCAGTTCTATCAATTTTTGTTTAAATTCTGTTGTTATGTGCATTCACATTTAGGATTATTATATCTTCTTGGAAAATTGGCCTGTTATGTAATGTTCTTGCTTATCTCTGAAAATTTCCTTTGTGCTGAAGGCTACTGTATATGAATTGTTGATTTCATTATTGTTGTTGTTTTATGACTTAGGAGAACTGCTCCATAGGGTTTTCTTGTGTAATCTTTATGGAAGCAGATCGCCAGGCCTTTCTTCTGTGGTGCTGCTGTGAGGTTCCAACCACCAAACTTTTGCTTACCAGCTGAGTGCAAAACGTTTGTGCCACTCAAGGATGTTACTTTTTTGATACTAATATAACCACTTCAGTTTTCTTTTAATTAGTTTTTTGTGTTATATATTTTCCCATATTTTTTATTTATAGTTTACTTATATCATTATATTGGAAGTAAGTCTCCTGTAGACAGCATATAGTTTGATCTCGTTCTTCTATCCTCTAACAATCTCTTGCTTTTAATTCATATGGTTAGAACATTTACATTTAATGTAACTATTGATATGTTTGGATTTATGTCTAAAATTTTATTTTTTGTCTTCTATTTGTTGCCTCAGTCTTTCATTCAACTGCTTCACCTTCCCTGCCTTATTTTGATGATTTTTTAGATGACTTATTTTAATTTATCTATTATGGTTTTGGAAACCCTTGTGGTATAGTAGTTAAGAGCTACAGCTACTAACCAAAAGGTCAGCAGTTCGAATCCACCAGATGCTCCTTGGGAACTCTATGGGGAAGTTCTACTCTGTCCTATAGGGTCACTATGAGTGGGAATCAACTAGACAGCAATGGGTTTTTTGGTTTTGATTATTTTTTTTACTATATATCTTTATATAGTTTTTTTTCTTTTTTTTTAGTGGCTGCTCTGGGGGTTACAATATGCATATGATACTTTTTACAGTACTTGGGATGAATATTTTATCTCCTCACAACTTTGGCCAACATGGTGCCATAGACAGAAGCACCATGCCATCCCTCCATAGCAAAGACCTGAAAAACTAAGTAAAACACAGACAAATGTCATTCCTGGGACCTGAAGTGCCAAATGAAGAGATAGAGAACTCAGCTAAGCACCGAATGGAATAAGAAACTGAGATAGGATGGAGAGCAAGGAGAAATATATGCAGAGGGCCTCATCAGCTAACACAGCATGGATCTGCCATCTTGTAGTCCTGTCGGAGATCGGTAGACTTGGAGCACAGGTAAGCAGCTTTGCAGAACTCCCAGCAGGAGACAGAGCACCCAGTAACAAGTGATACATGCTTTCCCACCCCCATTCTCTCCCTGCTGCTCTACCTCTGAGCTTCCTGGCTGCCTGTGGTGGCTTGGCCAGCTGGGAACTGCAGCCTCCGTGCCCCTTAGATTTGCCCCACCCACATCAGAGATTGGCGGACAGGGAGTACGGGAAAGCAGCTTCATGAAGTTCCCAGCAGGAGACAGAGCACTAGGTAAGGAATGATATATGCTTTCCTAGCAACCTCCCCCGCCCCCGCTTTGGCCTCCTCTGCTTCCTGCCAGCTGCAAATCTCTTGGCCAGGAGGCAACTGCTTTGGCCTCAGGCTGCTTGGATTCACCCTGTCCACACTGGATGGGCTCCTGAGCTGGTGTTGGTTCTTTCTGTCTCTTGGTCTATTCTGTGCCTCCTACCACCTCCTCCTCACTCTGGAACACCTGGCCCCATGTGCCATCTTTGCTTCTTCTTGAAAGGCTGTGAAGCCACAATCGACTGGGGAATCACTCCCCCTGCCCGCGACACCATGCTGGTGGGATCCCTGGGACTTCTTTTTTTTTTTTTTGCTTGTTTTGCTTTGTTTGTTTTCTTTTTCTTTTTGCAGCTTGGGAGGCCCTTCTAGCCAGGGTGCACTACACGGCTTAGGAGCCACCCCTCCAATCCACACAGTCGTGTAGGAGGGATCCCTGGGGACATTTCTTTCTTCCCCCCCCTTCCTTTTTTTTTTCTTTTCTCTCTCTTTTTCCCTCTCTGTCTTTCTCCATTTCTCAGTTCTCGTCTTTCTACACTTATCTTCTTTTCCTGCCTCCTGAATACCTGGTGCTGTGTGACATCTACACTCCCTCTATCCAGGCTATACTGTGCAGCCTGGGAGCCACTTCCCCAGTCTTAGTAGCCCCACCGATGGGACTCTGGGACTCCTGGGGGGTTTTCTTTTCCAAATTTTTATCTAGTTTTTTTCCTTTATTTTTCCCTTTCTCTTTTTTCCTTTTTGCTTTTCTCCATTTCTCGGTTTCTTATCTCTCCACTCCAATGGCAAGCTCCCTTAGGGTTCTTTTTTTTTTTTGCTCTTTGTTTGCTTGTTTGTTTTTGGCTCCTGTTTTTCTCTCCTCTCTCTCCTCTTTCCCATGCCCCTATTAGCTCCACACATCACAACCTTCCCCCCTCTTTCCTGCCTAACTGCACCATGCACTGAACATCACAGCTCCAAGCAACACAGGCATGGCTCACTGGAACCTGCCCAGCACCGATTCCTGGCCCACCCTGTCAGCCCTAGTACATGCCATAAACAACCCATCTCGGCCCCTCCCCATCAGCTGGACCTGCCCTGCTGCACAATAGCTGAATGGGTGGCCCTGCCCATTGGACAAGGAGGTGAAAACTATCATGAGTACAGATGAGCAAACAACAAAGAATACACAGCCCACCTGCTCAGACATAACCAAATAAAACAAAAAAGCAGGACAAAACAAACAAATCTACAATCCAGAAATGAAGAAAATAACTACTGAATGTCCAGAAGATAGCAGACAATATCAGAACATAAAAAAAAAACAGGACAGGGTGGGACCAGTAGGTTTCCAAAATAAAACAACAGATGACTTTCCAGTAGAACAAAAGGGACTAGAACTACCTGATTAAAAAAAAAAAATCGAGGCGGGGCCAAGATGGCGGACTAGGTGGACGCTACCGCGGATCCCTCTTGCAACAAAGACTCGGAAAAACAAGTGAATCAATCACATACATAACAATCTACGAACTCTGAACAACAAGCACAGACTTAGAGACGGAAAATGAACAAATACAGGCAGACAGCGACCGTTTTCAGAACTGGGAGCCAGCGTACCAGGCAGGTGACCTTCGGAGCCCAATCTGGGGCAGAGCCCATGGGGGCAGACGGCACAGACAAGGGGCCCAGCCCTACCCCCCCAAACCCATCCCGGGAGAGAGTCTAGCTGGTTGGCGTGGGCGGCGTAGCGGCGCAGCCGGAGGGAGAAGCACCCGGGAGGCAGTGACTGATCTTGGAACAGGGAGAGCAGCGTCCCAGCCGGGGAGCCGTCCTGCCGGGAGTTTGGCGAGAAGCGGGCAGGGCGCGAGCGGAGGGGGGGTCAGCTATATTTCCCTAAAGCGGCCCTGGGGCGGGGCCCACACGTTTGTGCGGGGGGACGCCCACCCGGTTCGCGCGTGTGGCGCAACGCACCAGAGGGAGAAGTCCCCGGGAGGAAGTGACTGGTCTTGGAACGGGAAGAGCAGCGTCCCAGGAGGGGAGCCGTCCTGCCGGGAGTTTGGCGAGAAGCGGGTGGGGCGCGAGCGGGGGGGGGGTCAGCTATATTTCCCTAAAGCGACCCCGGGGCGGGGCCCACCCAGTTCGCCCGTGGGGCGCGGCGCACCGCAGGGAGAAGTCCCCGGGAGGAAGTGATAGGTCTTGGAGCGGGAAGAGCAGCGTTCCAGCAGGGGAGCCGTCCCGCTGGGATTTTGGCGAAAGCAGGCGGGGCATGAGCGCGGGGTCCAATTATATTCCCCTGAATTGACCCAGGGGGCTGGCCCACCTGGTCATGCGGGTGATGCCCACCCAGTTCGCGCGAGTGGTGCAGCGCACCGGAGGGAGGAGTCCCCAGGAGGAAGTGACTGGTCTCAGAGCGGGGAAAGCAGCGTCCCAACCGGGGAGCCGTCCCGCCCGGATTTTGGCGGACGGGGGCAGAGCGTGAACACGGTGATCAGCTCTATATTCTGTGGTGCTACACTCCTAGCTCTCTGATCCCTCCCCCACCCTCCCCAGGCCGCTCCATTAACATCCGAATAACTGGAGCCAGAGGGAGAATTCAGATAGGGATCTGACTGCATTTTTTTTAGCTGATTACCTGGAAAATCTAGTTTCCCAGTGATGGCTCGGAGACAGCAGCCCATATCAAACCACATAAAGAAACAGACCATGACAGCTTCTCCAACCCCCCAAACAAAAGAATCAAAATCTTTCCCAAATGAAGATACAATCCTGGTACAGAATATAAAAAACTAATTTACAGAATGCTTGAAGATATCACAAATGAAATTAGGATAAATGCAGAAAAAGCCAAGGAACACACTGATAAAACTGTTGAAAAACTCAAAAAGATTATTCAAGAACATAGTGGAAAAATTAATAAGTTGCAAGAATCCATAGAGAGACAGCATGTAGAAATCCAAAAGATTAACAATAAAATTACAGAATTTGACAACGCAATAGAAAGTCAGAGGAGCAGACTCGAGCAATTAGAATGTAGACTGGGACTTCTGGAGGACCAGGGAATCAACACCAATATAGCTGAAAAAAAATCAGATAAAAGAATTAAAAAAAATGAAGAAACCCTAAGAATCATGTGGGACTCTATCAAGAAGGATAACTTGCATGTGATTGGAGTCCCAGAACAGGGAGGGGGGACAGAAAACACAGAGAAAATAGTTGAAGAACTCCTGACACAAAACTTCCCTGACATCATGAAAGACGAAAGGATATCTATCCAAGATGCTCATCGAACCCCATTTAAGATTAATCCAAAAAGAAAAACACCAAGACATATTATCATTAAACTTGCCAAAACCAAAGACAAACAGAAAATTTTAAAAGCAGCCAGGGAGAAAAGAAAGGTTTCCTTCAAGGGAGAATCAATAAGAATAAGTTCAGAGCAGAAACCATGCAGGCAAGAAGGGAATGGGACGACGTACACAGAGCACTGAAGGAGAAAAACTGCCAAACAAGGATGATATATCCAGCAAAACTCTCTCTGAAATATGAAGGAGAAATTAAGATATTTACAGATAAACACAAGTTTAGAGAATTTGCAAAAACTAAACCAAGACTGCAAGAAATGCTAAAGGAGATTGTTTGGCCTGATGACCAATAATATCAGGTACCAGCACAATACAAGGTCACAAAACAGAACGCCCTGATATCAATGCAACTCAAATAGGGAAAGCACAAAAACAAACAAATTAAGACTAATTCTAAAAAATAAATAAATAAAATAATACACATAACAGGAAATCATGGAAATCAATAGATAAATGATCACAATAATCAAAAAGAGGGACTAAATATAGGAGGCATTGAACTGCCAGATGGAGAGTGATACAAGGCGATATAGAAGGATACAAGTTAGGATTTTACTTAGAAAAATAGGGGTAAATAATAAGGTAACCACAAAAAGCTATAACAACTCCATAACTCAAGAAAAAAGCCAAGAAAAACGCAATGACTCAACAAACACAAAGTTAAACATTATGAAAATGAGGATCTCACAAGCTACTAAGAAAAACGTCTCAGCACAAAAAAGTATGTGGAAAAATGAAATGGCCAACAACACACATGAAAAGGCATCAAAATGACAGCACTAAAAACTTATTTATCTATAATTACGCTGAATGTAAATGGACTAAATGCACCAATAAAGAGACAGAGAGTCACTGACTAGATAAGGAAACACGATCCATCTATATGCTGCCTACAAGAGACACACCTTAGACTTAGAGACACAAACAAACTAAAACTCAAAGGATGGAAAAAAATATATCAAGCAAACAATAAGCAAAAAAGAAGAGGAGTAGCAATATTAATTTCTGACAAAATAGACTTTAGACTTAAATCCACCACAAAGGACAAAGAAGGACACTATATAATGATAAAAGGGACAATTGATCAGGAAGACATAACCATATTAAATATTTATGCACCCAATGACAGGGCTGCAAGATACATAAATCAAATTTTAACAGAATCAAAAAGTGAGATAGACAGCTCCACATTTATAGTAGGAGACTTCAACACACCACTTTCGGAGAAGGACAGGACATCCAGTAAGAAGCTCAATAGAGACACGGAAGACCTACTTACAACAATCAACCAACTTGACCTCATTGACTTATACAGAACTCTCCACCCAACTGCTGCAAAATATACTTTTTTTTCTAGTGCACATGGAACATTCTCTAGAATAGTCCACATATTAGGTCACAAAACAAACCTTGGTAGAATCCAAAACATCGAAATATTACAAAGCATCTTCTCAGACCACAAGGCAATGAAGCTAGAAATCAAAAACACAAAAACTGGGAAAAGAAATCAAATACTTGGAAAATGAACAATACCCTCCTGAAAAAAGACTGGGTTATAGAAGACATCAAGGAGGGAATAAGGAAATTCTTAGGAAGCAACGAGAATGAAAATACTTCCTATCAAAACCTCTTCGACACAGCAAAAGCAGTGCTCAGAGGCCAATTTATATCGATAAATGCACACATACAAAAAGAAGAGCCAAAATCAGAGAACTGTCCCAACAACTTGAACAAATAAAAAAAATTAGAGCTGAACTAAATGAATTAGAGAACAGAAAAACAATTGAAAGAATTAACAAAGCCAAAAGCTGGTTCTCTGAAAAAATTAACAAAATTGATAAACCATTGGCTAGACTGACTAAAGAAAAACAGGAAAGGAAACAAATAACCCGAATAAGAAACGAGAAGGACCACATCACAACAGAACCAAATGAAATTAAAAGAATCATTTCAGATTACTACGAAAAATTGTACTCTAACAAATTTGAAAACCTAGAAGAAATGGATAAATTCTTGGAACAATACTACCTACCTAAACTAACACATTCAGAAGTAGAACAACTAAATAGACCCATAACAAAAAAAGAGATTGAAACGGTAATCAAAAAACTTCCAACAAAAAAAAGCCCTGGCCCAGACGGCTTCACTGCAGAGTTCTACCAAACCTTCAGAGAAGACTTGACACCATTACTATTGAAGGTATTTCAAAGCATAGAAAAATACGGAATACTACCCAACTCATTCTATGAAGCTACCATCTCCCTGATACCAAAACCAGGTAAAGACATTACAAAAAAAGAAAATTATAGACGTATATCCCTCATGAACATAGATGCAAAAATCCTCAACAAAATTCTAGCCAATAGAATCCAACAACACATCAAAAAAATAATTCACCCTGATCAAGTGGGCTTTATACCAGGTATGCAAGGCTGGTTTAATATCAGAAAAACCATTAATGTAATCCATCACATAAATAAAACAAAAGATAAAAACCACATGATCTTATCAATAGATGCAGAAAAGGCATTTGACAAAGTTCAACACCCATTTATGATAAAAACTCTAACCAAAATAGGAATTGAAGGAAAATTCCTCAACATAATAAAGGGCATCTATGCAAAGCCAACAGCCAATATCACTCTAAATGGAGAGAACCTGAAAGCATTTCCCTTGAGAACGGGAACCAGACAAGGATGCCCTTTATCACCGCTCTTATTCAACATCGTACTTGAAGTCCTAGCCAGGGCAATTAGGCTAGACAAAGAAATAAAGGGTATCCAGATTGGTAAGGAGGAAGTAAAGTCATCACTATTTGCAGATGACATGATCGTATACATGGAAAACCCTAAGGAATCCTCCAGAAAACTACTGAAACTAATAGAAGAGTTTGGCAGAGTCTCAGGTTATAAAATAAACTTACAAAAATCACTTGGATTCCTCTACATCAAAAAAAAGAACACCGAAGAGGAAATAACCAAATCAATACCATTCACAGTAGCCCCCAAGAAGATAAAATACTTAGGAATAAATCTTACCAAGGATGTAAAAGACCTATACAAAGAAAACTATAAAACTCTGCTACAAAAAATTCAAAAGGACATACTTAAGTGGAAAAACATAGCCTGCTCATGGATAGGAAGACTTAACATAGTAAAAATGTCTATTCTACCAAAAGCCATCTATACATATAACGCACTTCCAATCCAAATACCAATGTCATATTTTAAGGGGATAGAGAAACAAATCACTAATTCCATATGGAAGGGAAAGAGCCCCCGGATAAGCAAAGCATTACTGAAAAAGAAGAAGAAAGTGGGAGGCCTCACTCTACCTGATTTCAGAAGCTATTATACAGCTACAGTAGTCAAAACAGCCTGGTACTGGTACAACAACAGACACATAGACCAATGGAACAGAATTGAGAACCCAGATATAAATCCATCCACGTATGAGCAGCTGATATTTGACAAAGGACCAGTGTCAGTCAATTGGGGAAATGATAGTCTTTTTAACAAATGGTGCTGGCATAACTGGATATCCATTTGCAAAAGAATGAAACAGGACCCATACCTCACACCATGCACAAAAACTAACTCCAAGTGGATCAAAGACCTAAACATAAAGACTAAAACGATAAAGATCATGGAAGAAAAAATTGGGACAACCCTAGGAGCCCTAATACAAGGTATAAACAGAATACAAAACATTACCAAAAATGATGAAGAGAAACCCGATAACTGGGAGCTCCTAAAAATCAAACACCTATGCTCATCTAAAGACTTCTCCAAAAGAGTAAAAAGACCACCTACAGACTGGGAAAGAATTTTCAGCTATGACATCTCCGACCAGCGCCTGATCTCTAAAATCTACATGATTCTTTCAAAACTCAACCACAAAAAGACAAACAACCCAATCAAGAAGTGGGCAAAGGATATGAACACACATTTCACTAAAGAAGATATTCAGGCAGCCAACAGATACATGAGAAAATGCTCTCGATCATTAGCCATTAGAGAAATGCAAATTAAAACTACAATGAGATTGCATCGCACACCAACTAGACTGGCATTAATCCAAAAAACACAAAATAATAAATGTTGGAGAGACTGCGGAGAGATTGGAACTCTCATACACTGCTGGTGGGATTGTAAAATGGTACAACCACTTTGGAAATCCATCTGGTGTTATCTTAAACAGTTAGGAATAGAACTACCATACAACCCAGAAATCCCACTCCTCGGAATATACCCTAGAGATACAAGAGCCTTCACACAAACAGATATATGCACACCCATGTTTACCGCAGCTCTGTTTACAATAGCAAAAAGCTGGAAGCAACCAAGATGTCCGTCAATGGATGAATGGGTAAATAAATTGTGGTATATTCACACAATGGAATATTACGCATCGATAAAGAACAGTGACGAATCTCTGAAACATTTCATAACATGGAGGAACCTGGAAGGCATTATGCTGAGCGAAATGAGTCGGAGG
Organism: Elephas maximus indicus; assembly: GCF_024166365.1. Taxonomy (NCBI): domain Eukaryota; kingdom Metazoa; phylum Chordata; class Mammalia; order Proboscidea; family Elephantidae; genus Elephas; species Elephas maximus. The sequence goes on from NC_064846.1 coordinate 127,001,185, forward strand.
CAAAAGGACAAATTTTGTATAAGACCACTATTATAACATCTTGAGAAATAGAAAAAACGGAGAAGAACACATACTTTTGTGGTTACAAAGGGGGGAGGGAGGGAGGAAGGGAGGGAGGGAGAGAGTTTTTTATTGATCAATCAGTAGATAAGAACTGCTTTGGGTGAAGGGAAAGACAATACACAATACAAGGAAGGTCAGCCTAATTGGACTGGACTAAAAGCAAAGAGGTTTCCGGGATGAAATGAATGCTTCAAAGGTCAGCGGAGCAGGGGCTGGGGTCTGGGGAACATGGTTTGAGGAGACTTCTAAGTCAATGGGCAAAATAATTCTATTATGAAAACACTCTGCATCCCACTTTGAATTGTGGCGCCTGGGGTCCTAAATCCCAACAAGCGGCCATCTAAGATACATCAATTGGTCTCAACCCACCTGGAGCAAACGCAAAGGAAGAACACCAAGGCCACACGACAACTAAGAACCCAAGAGACAGAAAGGGCCACATAAACCAGAGACATACATTATCCTGAGACCAGAAGAACTAGTTGGTGCCCGGCCACAATCGATGTCTGCCCTGCTAGGGAGCACAACAGACAACTCCTGAGGGAGCAGGAGGCCAATGGGATACAGACCCCAAATTCTCATAAAAAGACCATACCTAATGATATGAATGTGACTAGAGGAATCCCAGAGACAATGCTCCCCAGAACTTCTGATGGCACAGGACAGGAACCATCCCCGAAGACAACTCATCAGGCATGAAAAGGACTAGTCAGCAGGGGGGAGAGAGATGCTGATGAAGAGTGAGCCAATTAAATTAGGTGGACACTGGAGAGTGTGTTGGCAACTCTTGACTGGAGGGGGCATGGGAAGATAGAGAGAGAGGGAAGATGGCAAAAATGGCACAAAACGAGAGACTGAAAGGGCTGACTCAATAGGGGGAGAGCAAGTGGGAGAAGGTAGTAAGATGTATGTAAACCTACATGTGACAGACTGATTGGAATGGTAAATGTTCACTTGAAGCTTAATAAAAATTAATTAAACAAAAACTAATATTCAGGGCAATCCAAGAATTGAAGTAAAAAGCAGAAAAAATTAGGAAAAAATAGGCAAATTTATGGAAAAGGCAGACAAATTCATGGAAAATACAGACTAAAAAATGTAACAATTCAGGAAAGTAATACAGGGACAAAATGCCAAAATAAATTCACAACTAGAAATCATTCAAAAACAACAATTAGAAATCCAAAAGATAAACAACAGGATTTCAGAAATGGATAGTGTCATAGAAGGGCTGAGGGGCAGGTTTGAAACGACAGAAGACAGAATCAGCGAAATTGAAGACAAACTCTTGGCTATAACTCTGAGGAAAAATTGGAAAAAAGAATGAATAAAAATGAAGAAACCCTGTGAATTATGTGGGATAAAATCAAAAGCAAAAATATGCAAGTGATCAGAGTTCCAGAAAAGGGAGAGAAAATGGAAAACACAGAGTATCATTGAAGAATTGCTGACAAAAATCTTCCCTAATATCATGAATGATGAAAAGCTGACCATCCAAGAAGCTCAACAAACCCATATAGGATAGACTCCAAAAGTAAAACACTAAGGCATATCATAAATCACACTCACTAAAACCAAAGACAAAGAAAAAATCCTGTGAGCAGCTCGAGAAAAACAAAAATTTACATACAGAGGAGAAACAATAAGACTGAGCTCCGATTATTCAGCAGAAACCATGCAGGCAAGAAGGCAATGGGATGACATATATAAAACCTTGAAAGAAAAAAAATTGCCAACCAAGAATAATATATCCTGCAAAACTTTCATTCAAATATGATGGTGAAATTAGGACATTTCCAGATAAACAGAAATTAAGGGAATGTGTAAAAACCAAACCAAACTTACAAGAATTATTAAAGGGAGTCCTTTGGTCTGAGAACAAACAACATCAGAGCACAGCCTGATTCTAGGATGCAAGATTGTACCAGCCAGATACCAACCATGGAAATGAATTTTTTTTTTTATCCAAAACCAAAAGAATTGCAACAGGGAACCAGAGAGGTTAATCTGTAAATGACAACAACAGCAGAACAATAAAAGAGGGAATAAACAGTATAGGTACAGAACTTTCTAATGGAGAAGGCAAGGCAATACTAAGTAATAATAGGAACTTATTACCTAGGAAGACAAAGGTAAATTTCAAGGTAACCACAAAGAAAATTAATAAATCTACTCATCAAAATAAAGAAGGAAATCATAAAGTCTCAATAAAAACAAAATCTACAAGAACAAAAGAAATGAAAAAGAAATCCACAAACAAAAGGAACTCAGCACAGGAGAGTAAGAGGAACAAAGAAAACGTTAACACCACAAAAAAAAAAGCACTACAAAATGACAGCAATAAACTCAACGATAAAGAACAGTGGATCCGTGAAGCATCTCATAACATGGATGTATCTGGAGGATATCATAATAAGTGTGAAATAAGTCAATCACAAAAGGACAAATATTGCATGAGTCCACTACTGTAAGAACTCATGAAAAGGTTCACATACAAAAAGAAACAATATTTGATGGTTATGAGGGAGGGGAGGGGTGGGGATGGAAAAACACTTAACAGACAAAAGATAAACAGTAACCTTTTTGAAAGGTAAGACAGTACACAATACTGGGGAATCCAGCACAACTGGTACAAGGCAAGGCTACGGTAGCTCCATAGACCCATCCAAACCTCTGAGGGACCAAACTGCTGGGCCGGGGGCTGTGGGGACCATGGTTTCAGGGAACATCTAGTTCAATTGGGGCAACAGAGTTTATAAAGAAAATGTTCTACATCCTACTTTGGTCAGTAGCATCTGGGGTCTTAAAAACCTGTGAGCAGCCATCTAAGATACTCCACTGGTCTCACCCCTTCCTGAGCAAGGAAGAATGAAGAAAACTAAAAAGACAAGGGAGATTAGCCCAAAGGGCTAATGGACCATATCTACCACGGCCTCCACCAGACTGATTCCAGTACAACGAGATGGTGCCCGGCTACCACCACTGACTGGTCTGACAGGGATCACAATAGAGGGTCCCGGAGAGAGTTGGAGAAAAATGTAGAACAAAATTCTAATTCAAAAAGAAAGACCAGACTTGCTGGCCTGACAGAGACTGGAGAAACCCTGAGAGTATGGTCCCCGGACACCCTTTCAGCTCAGTAATGAGGCCACTCCTGAGGTTCACCCTTCAGCCAAAGATTGAACAGGACCATTGAACAAAACAATACTAATGGTTTGCACCAGCCCTGGGGCAGGGACTGGAAGGCAGGAGGGAACAGGAAAGCTGGCAATAGGGAACCCAGGGTTGAGAAGGGAGAGTGTTGACATGTCATGGGGTTGTTAACCAGTGTTATACAATAATGTGTGCACTTTTTAAGGAGAAACTAGTTTGTTCTGTAAACCTGCATCTAAAGTTCAATAAAAAAAAACTATAAAAAATTTTTACCACTTTAAATATAATGTAGAAATTTTACCATCATATAAGTACTATTAACCCCCATCTTATGTTGAAATTTTCATAGGCGTTACGTCAACATACATTTACAATCTCACCAATGTTATTATTTTTGCTTTAATTGTCGAACATATTTTAAATGACTTGAGAGAAAAAGAATAGCCTATTGTACTAACCCAGATATTTACCATTTCAGTGTGTTTCCTTTATTCCTGATGTTCCAAGTTTTCTTTCATTGTGATTTCCATTCTGTCTGAAGAACTTCCCTTAGCAATTCTTTTAGGGTAGGTCTGCTGGCAACAAATTTTGTTAATTTTCCTTCATCTAAGAATGTCTTTATTTTACCTTCATTTCTGAAGGATATTTTTACTGGATATAGAATTCTGGTTTGAGAGTTCTTTTCTTTCATCACTTTAACAATGTTATTCCACTTCCTTCTGGCCTCCACGGTTTCTGATAAGAAATCCAGTTATTCAAATCATTGTTCTCCTATAAATAATGGGTAATTTTTTTCTCTGCTTTAATTTTCAGCAGTTTGAATATGAATTGTCTGGGCTTGAATTTGTTTGCATTTGTCATGTTTGAAGTTTACTTAGTCTGACTTGGTAGGTTTGTGTCTTTCACCATATTTGGGAAGTTTTCAACCATTATTTCCTCAAATATTTTTGTTTCTCCTTTACTTCTCAGATGCCATTAACACAAATATTAGATTTTTTAATATGGTCCCACAGGTCCCTGAAACACTGTTCTATTAAAAAAAAAAACTTTTTTCACTTTGTTGTTCATCTTGGATAATTTCTATTGATCTATTTCGAAGTTCAATGTCTCTTTTCTGTCATCTCCATTCTGCTGCTGAACACTCCAAGAGATTTTTATTTCACTTATTATAATTTCTAGTTCTAAAATTTCTGTTCGGTTCTTATTTATATAATCTATTTCTTTTATACTTTTTATCTTTCCATTTATTTCAAGAGTGTTTGTCCTTTCTTCTCATAGCATTTTTATAATAGGTTTTTAAAGGTTTTACCAGATAATTCCAACATCTGAGTCACTTCAATATTGATATCTTTTCCCATGCAAGCTGAGATCGTCCTGGTTCTTCATATTCTAAGGCATTGTGAATTGCATTCTAGATATTTTAATCCTTATGCTTATGAGACTCTGGCTTTTGTTTAAATACTATGGAGAATGTTGATGTTTTTGTTTTAGTGGGTAACCAACCCAATTGTGTCCAGGCCACAAATCCTGATCAACTTTTATTGGTTATGATTTCAATGCCGGTTTCATTTTTAAAGCCTTTACAATATCATTTGAATGTATCCCGTGTGCACATCACCTGGGGCCAGCCTGGAACCTTGGTAGTGTTCTATCTTGTAGTCCAGTTTTTAAAGTGTATAGTATGCTTTTTAGGATCAGATCTATACGTGTGTAGCTTGGGCAGGGTCCCAGGAGTTCATAAACAACTTATAGAGTTGCTTTCCCAAGATCCTCTGTCTCCACTATCTCCCCAACACTTTCCTGTTCCCTGGAGCTCCCCTTTTCAGTCATCCTACTGAAACTATAGGACTTATTTTTCACTCTGTTGTGCTGAGTACTTCCTATGACTATGCCCATATCTGGGGCTGGATGGTGGAATGACAGAAAGAGAAAAAAAGTAATTGGGGTACAACTTCTCTGATAGGAGAGAAAGATTCCTACCTCAGAGTTTTGGTTTTCATAGGCTCCCATTGTCATAGCTATTTCTGATCCATCATCACTACCACCATAGGATTGCTTAGAGGCTGGAGCACAAGAGAATATAGAAAAGAAAAAAAAAGGGGGGGGGACTTACCCACTCTTTCCTACTTCTCAAACCATAACGAGAGGGCTTCTTCTGGAGACCTCTCTGTCCATGCTGATACTAACCTCTAGGTGTCAGGTTGTGTTGAGTCCAGGCTAGGGGATACAGGAGGAAATAAAGATGGTAAACACACCTCTGCTACTGTGATAGTGAGAATTCTGCTGCTCTTCTTCAGTCCCTAGTGCCGTTTACTTTTCAGAATTTTCGAAGAGTTGCTCCAGGCACTCTGTCTAGGTTTCATAATTGGATTCAGTGATAGAGACAGTGTGGTGTGAGTATACTCCATCTTACCCAGAATCCCTCAGAATAGAATATGAAAACTATTTCAGATCATGATAAAGTCATATACTGGAAAGACACTAAACTGAGAGTCAGTAGGCCTGGATTCTAATCTTGGATCTCCTACCAGTTACATTTTTGAATATGGACCACCATTAGCACACATGTAAAATAGTTAAATTTTCCTCTCCAATACTTTATTCTATTCCATATTTCTATGCTTCTCAGATAGACAAAAAAAAAAAAAAGATAAACTTGAGTTGGGAACCAGCTGTAGAAAGACAGAAGTAAAAGCAGTAATAAGGTTTAACCATGGTGCTCAGTTCTCTACCATTCCAGCTTGGGATGCTGGAACATGCTCAGTCAAACTCTCAATTCCAGGACTTGAGCTTAGCCTTATCATCCTTACATTGTGACCAGGGTTCCTCTTTCATCTTAGAGTTTTCTTGAGAACCCTGCAGGAAGGCATCTACTCGGATAACAGAGTAAGGATTGTGGAAAGAGCCCATTCCTGTGGTGGCTGGAAAGGGAGTAATATCGATTAGCTATGCCACAATAATGTTGTGTAATAAAAACTCAGACTCAATGGCTTAAAACAACCATTTATTCTCATGGATCTGTGGACCAGATAAGGTGGCTTTACTGATCTAGGCTGGGCTTCACTTGGTTGTTCTGCTTCATGCTCTGGTGGCTGGGGCAGCTCTGCTTCTAAGTGCAGGTCTGTTGGTCAACTAGGGCGATACTGTTCCACATATGTTTATTCTGGGGCCCAGGCCAAATGGGCAGCAGCTGCTAGGGGAAGTTCTTCTCATGGTAAGGACAGTGGTCCATGAGGGCAAGTGGAAACATGCAAAACCTCTTAAAAACTGGGCTCAGAATTGACCCACCATTGCTCCTGCCCACATTGGCCAAAGCAAGATGTGGTTGAGTATAAAGTCAAAGGCCACCGAAAGGGTGAAGATGAAGGAAAGATGAACAGTTGAGGTCAATGATTCAGTCTAACACAGGTGGAATAGAGGCAAATTTCCTGTTCACAAGGAGGTTAGATAACAACAGCATTAAGAATTCAGGTGGCTGCTAATGCTTCCAGGTCAAAAGTCCAGGTGAGTTGTTATCCTGGAGAGCTACCTATGGGTGGCAGAACCCTGATCACTTAGCTCATACTAGGTTAGTTTCCCAAACATTCACAAATATTTATGGAGAATCTGCTATGTGCCAGAAATGTGTGAGTCACCAGAAATGCCGTAAAAACCATGATAGACATAGTCACTGCACAGATGAAGCTCAAATAAAATTTAAACACAAGAAAATAGACATAATATATACAGTAATTTCAAGTACAATAAGTTACAGTAAGTACTATGAGGGAAAAAAATAATGGGCTGATATAGAGAATAAGGGGAAGTTTCACTAGATAAGGTGGCTGGGAGCAGCACAATTACCGAAGAGTTGTTTCAAGCACAGCTACAACACTTGCAGAGAGGCAAATGAGGAGACAAGCTACACATAGTAGGTTGGTATTTGCAAGTTCTAAGATGAATACCAAGAACAGATATCCACCATGGGGAGCCGACTTTTGAACAGGATTTGGGGATTCACTTCATTTTAAGGGGAAAATGTCACCTTTTTTTTTCTTGGCTGTGTTAGAGCTGTTTGTCATAATATGTGCAGAAGATCTTGCTTTCTCCAGGCGGATAGTCTCTTGGGAGGACCAAACAATTATGTTTCTGGAGATGAATGTTCCTTGTCCTTGAGTAGGGGATTGTATAATTTTATTCAGTTGATGAAAATGTGCACTCCTCTCAATAGGTGTAACAGGCAACTATGATGGAAAACAGAGTAGGGCATATGGGGAGGGGTAAAGGAGGTGTGGATGGGAAGTGAGAAAGTCTGGGAAGAAAGCTAGAAGAAGCTTCTGAGCCAGGAAAGTGACTAGAGAAGTGGGTCCGCTGCCTGGGAGGTGCAGAGAGAGCAGGCTGAAAGAAGGACCTCCCAGGACCCATTTTGGATCTGAGACTTTGACATCTAACTTCCTAGGCTTTGGGGAGAGAATGTATTGTACAGACTACCCCCTTATCTTAGGCTGGGTTCTCTAAGAGAAGCAAAACCAGTAAAGCATGTAAATATGTATTAGAGAGAGATTTACATCAAGGAAACGGCTCACTCAATTGTAGAGGCTGAAATGTCTCAAGTCAATGGTCAGGATAGAGGCTTCTCCTGCTTCATGTAGCTGCAGGGGCTGGTGAACCTAAGATTGACAGGTTAGAGAGCAGGGCTCTTGCTCACATGTTGTGAAGATAGACAAATCCCAAGATTAGCAGGTAAGCTGCCGGCTTAAGTCCCAAGAACTGGAGGTCAGATGAACAGGAGGCAGCTGCAGGATCCAGGGCCGGCAAAAGCCAGGACATCCACTTATATTCAGATGCAGGCCAGACACCCAAAGAAACTCCCTTTCAACTGATTGGCTACTCACAGCAGATCCCATCATGGGGGCGATCACATATAAATTCTGAGAATCATCCCCAGTCAAGTCGACAGAGTCTTAACCATCACACCCCTGATTTTCCAGATTTGTACCTGAAACCATAGTGCCATCTAAATACTATGCCCGGCACAGTTCAGGCTAGGAAATAGAAAATACAGGTTTATCTACTAATCTGTAAACATCCTTTGAGAATTTAGATCAATTGCCTCAATCTAGGTAACCATTTCTTGACCCATTCTCTGGTATATGTCAAATGGCAGAGCACTTTCGGTAGAAAAATCACATATAGGAATTTGGTTGTCTGCCTCCCAAGGCTCTATGATTAACAACGACAACAAAAAAGACCACCCCTTTGCATAACCTTATTGGGCTTTCATTTTCTCATTTGCAAAATGATTGAGTCAGGTGTATGTGGAGGGTTGTAGTGTCCCTTCTTTGAGAAAGGGGGACAGAGTAACCACCAAACCCTAAAATTATCCCAGAAAGCTTACTCCAGATCAAATGGAAGCAAGTTGTGAGCTAAGTTGTGTAGTTTCTATTTCCATTAAAGGAGGTATTTTTATGAATGATATTATTGTGCCTTTCTCTCCTTTAAGCATAAGGTATGATTTTTTAAGCCCAAGTCAATGGTGAAGTGTTCACTGTGTTCTTCTTATCTATGTCCAGCTCCACTAGTCCAGGTTACCCTACTCTTCCAAATCAGATGAATGGTTCCCTCTTATTTTCTGTTCTCCATCTCCTTCATCTGTGACCAAAGCAGAGATCCTTCCTTCCTTCAGTCTGATCATTGCTGCTGTTCTGCATGTTGCATGCTCATTATTTCAGCTGTATTTTCAATGCTCCCTCATTTCCCCTCCTATGTGTCCACCCACATCTCCACCTACAGTGTCTATAATGTGCTTTCTATCTACTGTAGCTTAATAAAAGGAAAATTATGCTAATTTTATTCAGAACTTTAAAAAGTAAAACCAGTACCATTATTATTCTGTCCCTCTCTTTATTTATTCATTTCAAAAGAAATAAGTGTCTAATCATCTGAGAAAATTGTACTTGCACAATGTTAACCACTTTCCTATTTTTCCTTCTAATTAAGTAGACTTTTTTCCAATCGAGTTTGAGTTGAGTAAGAAACCAGCCTTCTGAGTAGATCAGGGTCTGATGGAATAAGAAGCCTGGGTCTAGGGCAACTTTGTTGTCAGCTAATGATCTTGGTGCCTGGGAGACAACTTGGAAGGTCTGCTGCATATGTTGTATTGGGGGAGGAAGGGCATAATTCCTGCAGACAAGAAATTTGTACATAATCAAGGGCCTAGAGCCAGGCAGGCTGCTTCACACCAAATACAGCATTGAACAGGTAAGGGATGTTTGCTTATAAATGCCTTTGTCATTAACTGCCATAGAGTCAGCCCCTGACTCATGATGACACCATGTACAACAGAACAAAACAGAAACGTTGCCTGGTCCTGTGCCATCGCCATGGGTGGTTTCAGATTGAACTATTGTGATCCACAGAGTTTCACTGATTGATTTTGAGAAGTAGATTGCCAGGCCTTCCTAGTTCATCTTAGTCTGGAAGCTCTGTGAAAACTGTTCAGCATCACAGCAACACGCAAGCCTCCAATGATAGACAAGTGGTAGCTGTACTTGAGGTACATATGGCCAGGAATCAAACCTGGGTCACCTGCATGGAAGGTGAGAATTCCACAACTGAACCACAAATGTCTCAAACTATACACACCTACAGATAGAAAAAGTTGCTTTTAACGTCTAGAGGAAGACTTTCTTTGTAGGCAGAAACCAGCTTTGTTGAGAAGATACTTGGATAAGGACACAGAGAGGGAGAATTGAGTCTCCAAGGCCTATGGTCCTCACTGAAGGAGGAAGTTACTCCATTAAAAAAAGAAGATCAAGGAGGAGGAGCTAACTGAGCATTGTATGGGGAGGAGTTCGGGGAAGGAGAATCAGTGGCTTGAAGCTCAAAGAAGAAATTTAGAGGAAAGGATATGATTAGGAGAATTCACATGAAATGCTGTTTGTTGTCTAACCTGATTATTCCCCATGGTCCCCCCAAATCTTCCATAAAACCTAGAATATATTTGGGGTGATTTTGTTTCTTACAGAGGTTAGTGAAGGGCCAAGTTTGCATCAAGTTTAGCCCAGGGGAAAAACATGGATAAGAGCTGCCACTGACACCTGGATTACACAAAGATTTATTTTCCCTTGATAGGAGATCAGTTTTATCATTGTCAAGAGGAACTCGTAAGGGTCTCGATGTGTGGTTAATGACATAGTGAGGACTGCAGACTTGGGTCAAGTTAACACAGACTGTGCTTGCACAATGCCAGAACAAAAGGTGATTGTGCTTCACGCTGAGAAAAAGTTAATGACATCAGCCACCTAATTCCTCAAAGAACTGAAAGCACACACATCCCAATATCTAACTGAAATTTTTACATTTTTGCATGAGTTACATACACTTTTTATGTCTTGCTCCATTGATCACGTTTTTTCTTCCATTTGCCCTTTGAAGAATGAAACATGTTTAGAGCTGAGACTAACCCAAATCTTTCATTTTCTAGATGAAAAAAAAAAAGGTTGAGAGACTTGTTCAAACCAAGCAGTGAAGCAGAGCTAGACTTCAAGGACCTCCTCTTAATTTGTGTAAATATTTGCAGTCAGGATTGAGTAGAAAACAAATTAAAAAATGAGATTTAAATGAGCTCAAATCTATAAACCAGGAGGGAAAAAAGAAAGAGAAAGAAGAGAAGAAGGATGGGAGGGAGGAAGAAAGATTGTAAAAAATTTGTCTGTTTCTACCACCATTTTTTAAAGCGTAGGCTGTGTAGTGAGCAGGAAATGAAAGATTAGAAATTTCTCTTCTTTCCACCTGTCTTAGATCCTGTTTGCCTCTCGTGGTGGGAGTATTGCAGCCTACTGAGTGTGATTGTATTTTTAAAGATATATTCTTTAAATGAATAAAAGCATTCCTGAAAGCAAGTCAACTACTTCATCTGATTTTCAAATGAAAAAAAGCAATGACATGCTTTAATTGTTGGAGGAAAAGCTTTCTATGTTGTTGAATTTAGCAAGTCAATCACAATGTAGCTTGTTCCTAGTAAATTAATAAATGCTTATTTTATATTTACAAAATATCAAATATTCAGAAGAGTTAAACCTGCCATGTAGATTTAACAGTTACTGACATTTTGCCATATTTGCTACAGAATTTTTATTTTTATTTTAAGATAAGGTTAAAGGATACTGTTAGAGCCCCAACATTTCCTTTTATCTCCTTCACTCTCTGTGATGTTTCAGATTTTCACTACCTACCTATATATAACAAACACAACAAAACACTTATATATACATAAACTATATTTTTTTCTTTAAATATTTTACCGTGTTTTTGGTGAAAGTTTACATAGCAAATTAGGTTTCCATTCACCAATTTCTATACATATTGTTCAGTGACATGGTTACATTTTCCACATTGTGTCAACATTCTTATTATTTCCATTCTTGTTTTTCCATTTCCATTAGTTTAGCTTCCTTGCCACGTCCCCCATGCCCAACCTTCTCATCTTTGCTTTAGAGTAAATGTTGACTGTTTTGTCTCATATAGATGAGTTTTTTTTTTTTTTAAGGAGCACAGTGTGATATTGTTTATTTTATGAACAAATCTGCTATTTAGGTGACCTCTGGGAGTGGGTTCAGTTCAAAGTTCAAAGGGTACCTCAGAGTAATAGTCTTCCGGGTTTCTCTAGTCTCTACTGGTCCAGTAAGTCTGGCCTTTTTTTAAAAAAAATTGAGTTTTGTTATACAATTTCCTCCCATTCTATCTGGAACCATCTATTGTGTCCCTGGTCAGAATGGTAGGTAGTGGTAGCCGGGCACCATCTAGTTCTTCTGGTCTCAGAATAGATGAGGCCATGGTTCATGTAGGCAGTTAGCCCTATAGACTAGTTTCTTCTTTTAGTCTTTAGTTTCCTTCTTTATTTTTTTGCTCAGGAAGAGTAGAGACCAATAGTTGTATCTTAGATGGCTGCTCGCCAAGATTCTAAGACCCCAGACACTACTCACCAAACTATGTAGAACATAAACTTTGTGAACTATATTATGCCAATTGACTGAGTCATCCCGTGAGACTATGGTCCTACGCCTTCGAACTCATTAAATCGATCCTGTGAGGTATTTGTTTATGCCTGAGAAGTATCTGTGACAGTGCCCCCATGTGCTTTATTATACATTTGAATATATATGCTGCACACACAAACATGCATATGCTGAGCAGATAATCTGAGAGGCTGGACTGTATGAAGAAGAACGGGGCATCAGGATTGGAGGAAAACTTATTAACAATCTGCATTATGCAGATGACACAACCTTGATTGCTGAAAGTGAAAAGGACTTGAAGCACTTACTGAAGAAGATCAAAGACCACAGCCTTCAGTATTTATTAAAAAACCAAACCCACTGCCATCAAGTACATTCCGACTCATAGCGACCCTATAGGACAGAGTAGAACTGCCCCATAGAGTTTCCGAGGAGCGTCTGGCAGATCCGAACTGCTGACCCCTTGGTTAGCAGCTGTAGCACTTAACCACTGTGCCACCAGGGTTTCCTCAGTATGGATTACACCACGACAAAAAGAAAACAAAAATCCTCACAACTGTATCAATAAGCAACATCATGATAAACAGAGAAAAGATTGAAGTTGTCAAGGATTTAATTTTACTTGGATGCACAATAAACACCCATGGAAACAGCAGTCAAGAAATCAAGAGATGTATTGTGTTGGGCAAATATGCTGCAAAAGACTTCTTTAAAGTGTTGAAAAGCAAAGACGTCACCTTGAAGACTAAGGTGTGCCTAACCCAAGCTGTGGTATGTTCAATCGCATTTTATGCATGTGAAAGCTGGACAATGAATAAGAAAGACTGAAGAATTGATGCCTTTGTATTATGGTGTCGGTGAGGAATATTAAATATACCATGGACTGCCAAAAGAACAAACAAATCTGTCTTGGAAGAAGCATAACCACAATGCTCCTTAGAAGCAAGGATGGCAAGACTGCATCTTACATACTTTGGTCATGTTATCAGGAGGGATCAGTCCCTGGAGAAGGACGTCATCCTTGGTAGAGTACAGGGTCAGTGAAAAAGAGGAAGACCTTCAATGAGATGGATTGATGTAGTGGCTGCCACAATGGGCTTAAGCATAACAACGGTTGTGAGCATGGCGAAGGTTGGGGCAGTGTTTCATTCTGTGGTACATGGGGTCGCTATGATTTGGAACCAACTCGATGGCACCTAACAAGAACAACAGCATAGATACACCTATACATACACACATATATGCCTTTTTACGGCACTGTTTTTTTTTTTTTTATATACACATACATGCATACATATCTACCTCTGTAACCACTCACACATTTTTGGGTTGTTACTGCTGTTTCAGAACTGTATATGTTATAGTATTTACAGATAACGTCCTTTATTCTTATGTACTTCTTAGTGTCATCATTAATCTTGGTTAAGTTGTACACAATTCAGCCACATTCAATACTGCCTTTCCCATCACCAAAAATAATGTGACTACTGTGTAGAGAATGATTCCCCATCCCTTCCCCTTCCACTCCAATCCCTGCTAACCACCAAAGAACTTTTTTTTATAATTTTTATTGTGCTTTAAGTGAAAGTTTACAAATCAAGTCAGTCTCTCACATAAAAAGTTATATACACCTTGCTACATACTCCCGATTACTCTCCCCCTGATGAGATGGCCCGCTCTCTCCCTTCACTCTCTCTTTTCGTGTCCATTTCGCCAGCTTCTAATCCCCTTTACCCGCTCATCTCCCCTCCAGGCAGGAGATGCCAACATAGTCTCAAGTGTCCACCTGATCCAAGAAGCTCACTCCTCACCAGCATCCCTCTTCAACCCATTGTCCAGTCCAATCCATGTCTGAAGAGTTGGCTTTGGGAATGGTTCCTGTCCTGGGCCAACAGAAGGTCTCGGTGCCATGACCACCGGGGTCCTTCCAGTCTCAGTCAGACCATTAAGTCTGGTCTTTTTATGAGAATTTGGGGTCTGCATCTCGCTGCTCTCCTGCTCCCTCAGGAGTTCTCTGTTGTGTTCCCTGTCAGGGCAGTCATCAGTTGTAGCCGGGTACCATCTAGTTCTTCTGGTCTCAGGATGATAAAGAACGTTGATTTTTATATGTTTACCTGTTTTTGTATTTTTATAAAAACAGATCATACAATATTTGTCCTTTTTTGATTGACTTATTTCACTCAGCAGAATATTCTTCAGATTCATCCATGTTATAAGATATTTCACAAACACATCATTATTCTTTACACCTATGTAGTATTCCATTGTATACCACATTTTATTTGTCCTCTCATCCGTTGATGGGCACTTAAGTTAGTTTCATCCTTTTTGTGTGTATTTTTGAAACATACCTATATAGCAGGAATCAGCAAAGTTTTCCTGTAAAGGGTCAGATAGTAAATATTTCAGGCTTTGTGGACCATGTATGGTCACTACGGCATATTCTTTTTGTTTCTTTTTTTTTTAAAACCCATTAAAAAAAAAACAAATGTAAAATCCATTCTTAGTTTACAGGCCATACAAAAACATGATGTGGGCCAGATTTGGCTCAAGATTGTTAACCCTTCATATATACTATCACCTGTACATATCTTATATTTGATAACTGATTCTTTTATTCCATATTATGTCTCTGAGATTTTTTCCAGAGAACAATATTGCTACTTTATTCATTTTACTGACAGAAAATCAGATTATATACAGTATTCCCCTAGCACAAATAACCCCTCTCATATTCTCCAGAGGTTGTTATGTAACATTCCCATGTTGGTATGACAATAAGTATATGTTGTTCTTTTCAGGTGCTGTCGAGTCGGTTCCGACTCATAGCGACCCTATGTACAAAGAACAAAACACTGCCCTGTCCTGTGCCATGCTCACAATCATTGTTTACTTGAGCCCATTGTTGCATCCACTGTGTCAGTCCATCTCATTGAGGGTCTTCCTCTTTTTCCTTGACCCTCAACTTTGCCAAGAATGATGTCCTTCTCCACGGACTGATCCCTCCCGATAACATGTCCAAAGTATGTGAGACAACATCTCATCATCCTTCCTTCTAAGAAGCAGTCTAGCTGTACTTCTTCCAAGACAGATTTGTTCCTTCTTTTGGCAGTCCATTCAATATTCTTCACCAACACCATAACTCAAAGGCATCAATTCTTCTCTGGTCTTCCTTATTCATTTTCCAGCTTTCCCATACATATGAGGTGACTGAAAATTTCATGGCTTGGGTCAGGTGCACCTTAGTCCTCAAAGTGAGAGCTTTGCTTTTTAACCCTTTAAAAGATCTTTTGCAGCAGATTTGCCCAATGCAATGCATCTTTTGATTTCTTGACTGCTGCTTCCATGGGTGTTGATTGAAGATCCAAAAAAAAAAAAAAAAACCGAAATTCGTGACAACTTCAATATTTTGTCCATTTATCATGATGTTGCATATTGGCTCAGTTGTGAGGATTTCTGTTTTCTTTGTTGAGGTGTAATCCATACTGAAGCCTGTAGTCTTTGATCTTCATAAATAAGTGCTTCAAATCCTCTTCACTTTCAGCAAGCAAGGTTGTGTCATCTCTATGACACAAGTTGTTAATGAGTCTTCCTCCAATCCAATGCCCCCTTCTTCTTCATGTAGTCCAGCTTCTCAAATTAATTGCTCAGCATACAGATTGAATAAGTATGATGAAAGGATACAATCCTGAGGCACACCTTTTCTGACTTTAAACCATGCAGTATCCCCTTGTTCTGTTTTAATGACTGCCTCTTGATCTATGTACAGGCTCCTCATGAGCACAGTAAAGTGTTCTGGAATTCCCATCCTTTGCAATGTTATCCATAATTTGTTATGATCCACACAGTCGAATGCCTTTCCATAGTCAATAAAATACTGGTAAACATCTTTCTGGTATTTTCAGCCAGGATCCATCTGACATCAACAATGATATCCCTGTTTCCACATCTTTGTCTGAATCCTGCTTGAATTTCTGGCAGTTCCCTGTCAATGTTCTGCTGCAACCACTTTTGAATGATCTTCAGCATAATTTTACTTGTGTGTGATATTAATGATATTGTTCAATAATTTCCACTTCCCGTTGGATCACCTTTCTTTGGAATAGGAATAAATATGGATCTTTTAGGTCAGTGGGCCAGGTAGCTCTGTCTTCCAAATTTCTTGGCAGAGATGGGTGAGCACTTCCAGTGCTGCATCCTTTTGTTGAAACATCTCAGTTGGTATTCTGTCAATTCGTGGAGCCTTGGTTTTTGCCAATGCCTTCAGTGCAACTTGGACCTCTTCCGTCAGTACCGTCGATTCCTGATCATATGCTGCCTGCTGAAATGGTTGAACATTGACCAATTCTATTTGGTATAGTGACTCTGTGTATTTCATCTTCTTTTGATGCTTCCTGCGTTGTTTAATATTTTCCCTATAAAAAAATCCTGCAATTGGCAACTTGAGGTTTGAATGTTTTCTTCAGTTCTTACAGCTTGAGAAATGCCGAATGTGTTCTTCCCTTTTGTTTTTCTAACTCCAGGTTTTTGCACATGTCGTTATAATACTTTCCTTTGGCTTCTCCAGCTGCCCTTTGAAAGCTTCTGTTCAGCTCTTTTATGTCATTATTTGTTCTGTTCGCTTGCGCTACTCGACGTTCAAGAGCAAGTCTCAGAGACTCTTCTGACATCCATTTTGGTCTCTTCTTTCTTTCCTGTCTTTTTAATGACCTCTTGCTTTTTTCGTGTGTGACATCCTTGATGTCATTCCACAACTCGCCTGGTCTTCGGTCATTAATGTTCAACATGTCAAATCTCTTCTTGAAATGGTCTCTAAATTCAGGTGGGATATACCCAAGGTTGTACTTTGGCTCTTGTGGACTTGTTCTAATTTTCTTCAGCTTCAAATTGAAATTGTGTATGAGCTATTGATGGTCTATTCCACAGTCTGCCCCTGGCCTAGTTCTGACTGATGATATTGAGCTTTTCTATCATCTCTTTCCACAGATGTAGTCGATTTAATTCCTGTGTATTCCATCTGGCAAGGTCCACGTGTATAGCCGCCATTTATGTTGTTGAAGAAAGGTATTTGCAATGGAGAAGCCATTGTTCTTGCAAAATTCTACCATGTGATCCCCTCAACATAGTTTCTATCACCAAGGCTATATTTTCCAACTACTGATCCTTCTTCTTTCCTTCCAACATTCACGTTCCAGTCACCAGTAATTATCAATGCATCCTGATTGCACGTTCAATCAATTTCAGACTGCAGAAGTTGGTAAAAATTTTCAAATTTTTCATCTTTGGCCTTAGTGGTTGGTGGGTAAATTTGAATGATAGTCCTATTAGCTGGTCCTTCTTGTGGGCATATGGATATTCTCCTATCACTGACATCCTTACATTTCAGGATAGACCTTGAAATATTCTTTTTGATGATGAATGCAAAACCATTCCTCCTCAATTTGTCATTCCCTGCAGTTTTTTTTCCTTAATTTTAATTGTGCTTTAAGAGAAAGTTTGTAAATCAAGTCAGTCTCTCATAAAATATACACCTTGCTATATACTCGTAATTGCTCAAACCCTAATGAGACAGCACACTCTTTCCCTCCCCTCTCTCTTTTTGTGTCCATTCAGCCAGCTTCTAACCCCCTCCGCCCTCTCATCTCCCGTCCAGACAGGATATACCAACATAGTCTCATGTGTCTACTTGATCCAAGAAGCTCATTCTTCACCGGTATCATTTTCTACCCCATTGTCCAGTCCAATCCCACTCTGGAGAGATGGCTTTGGGAATGGTTCCAGTCTTGGGCTAAAAGAAGGTCTGCAGACCGTGACCACTGGCATCCTTACACTCTCAGTCAGATCATTAAATCTGGTCTTTTTATGAGAATTTGGGGTCTGCATCCCACTGCTCTCCTGCTCTCTCGGGGGTTCTCTGTTGTGTTCCCTGTCAGGGCAGTCACCAGTTGTAGCCAGGAACCATCTAGTTCTTCTGGTCTCAGGATGATGTAGTCTCTGGTTTATGTGGCCCTTTCTGTCGCCTGGGCTCATAATTACCTTGTGTCTTTGGTGTCCTTCATTCTACTTTGCTCCAGGTGGGTTGAGACCAATTGATGCATCTTAGTTGGCCGCTTGCTAGTGTTTAAGACCCCAGACGCCACTCTCCAAAGTGGGATGCAGAATGTTTTCTTAATAGATTTTATTATGCCAATTGACTTAGATGTCCCCTGAAACCATGGTCCCCAAACCCCCGTTCCTGCTATGCTGGCCTTCGAAGTGTTCAGTTTATTCAGAAAACTGCTTTTGGTTTAGTCTACTTGTGCTGACTTCTCCTGTATTGTGTGTTCTTTTTCCCTTCACCTAAAATATTTCTTATCTAGTATCTAAAATTAGTGAAAACCCCTCTCTCTCCCTCCCTCCCACTCTCTTAATCATCAAAGAATATTTTTTTCTGTGTTTAAATTATTTCTCAAGTTCTTATAATAGTGGTCTTATACAATATTTGTCCTTTTGCAACTGACTAATTTCACTCAGCATAATGCCTTCCAGATTCCTCCTTGTTATGAAATGATTCACGGTTTCATCATTGTTCTTTATTGATGCGTAATATTCCATTGCGTTACTATAGCATAATTTATTTATCCACTCATCTGTTATGGGCACCTTGGTTGCTTCCATCTTTTTGCTATTGCAAACGGTGCTGCAATGAACATGGGTGTACATATATCTGTTCATGTAAAGGCTCTTATTTCTCTAGGATATATTCCAAGGAGTGGAATTACTGGATCGTATGGAAGTTCTATATCTAGCTTTTTAAGAAAGCACCAAATTGATTTCCAAAGTGGTTGTACCATTTTACACCCCACCAGCTCTGTATAAGTGTTCCAGACTCTCCACATCCTCTCCAACATTTATTATTTTGTGTTTTTTGGATTAACGCCAGCCTTGTTTTTTTTTTTTTTTTTGTTGGAGTGAGATGGAATCTCATTGAAGTTTGATTTGCATTTCTCTAATGGCTAATGATGATGAGCATTTCCTCATGTATCTGTTAGCTACCTGAATGTCTTCTTTAGTGAAGTGTCTGTTCATTTGTTTTGCCCATTTTTTAATTGGGTTGTTTGTCTTTTCATAGTTGAGTTTTTGCAGTATCATGTAGATTTTAGAGATCAGGCACTGATTGGAAATGTCATAGTTAAAAACGTTTTCCCAGTCTGTAGGTAACCTTTTTACTCTTTTGGTGAAGTCTTTGGATGAGAAAAGGTGTTTGATTTTTAGGCGCTCCCAGTTATCTAGTTTCTGTTCTGCATTGTTGGTAATGTTTTGTATAATGTTCATGCCATGTATTAGGGCTCTTAATGTTGTCCCTATTTTTTCTTACATGATTTTTATCATTTTAGATTTTATATTTAGGTCTTTGACCCATTTTGAGTTAGTTTTTGTGCATGGTGTGAGGTATGGGTCTTGTTTAATTTTTTTTTTGCAGATGGATATCCAGTTATGCCAGCACCATTTGTTAAAAAGACTGCCTTTTCCCCATTTAACTGACTTTGGGCCTTTGTCAAATATCCCCTGCTCATATGTGGATTGATTTAGGTCTGGATTCTCAATTCTGTTCCATTGGTCCATGTATCTGTTGTTGTACCACCAGTACCAACCTGTTTTGACTACCGTGGCAGTATAATAGGTTCTAAAATCAGGTAGTGAGGCCTTCCACTTTGTTCTTTTTCAGTAATGCCTTATTTATCCGGGGCCTCTTTCCCTTCTTTCTCCATCTCATTAAAAAATGTCTTTGGAATTTGGATCAGAATTGCATTGTACCTATAGATCGCTTTTGGTGGAAAAGATATTTTTAAAATGTTAAGTCTTCCTACCCATGAACAACGTATGTTTCTCCACTTACGTAGGTCTCTTTTGGTCTCTTGTAGCAGTGTCTTGTAGTTTTCTTTGTATAGGTCTTTTACATCTTGGTAAGATTTATTCCTAAGTATTTTATCTTCTTGGGAGTACGGTAAATGGTATCGATTTCGTGAGTTCCTCTTCGATGTTTTTTGTTGGTGTAGAGGAATCCAGTGGATTTTTGCATATTTATCTTGTATCCTGATACTCTGCTGAACTGTTCTATTAGTTTCAGTAGTTTTCTGGAGGATTCCTTAGGGTTTTCTGTGTATAAGATCATGTCATCTGCAAATATAGATACTTTTACTTCTTTACCAATCTGGATGCCCTTTATTTCTTTATCTAGCCTAATTGCTCTGGCTAGGACTTCCAACACAATGTTGAATAAGAGTGGTGATAAAGGGTATCCCTGTCTGGTTCCCAATCTCAAGAGGAATGCTTTCAGGCGCTCTCCATTTAGGATGATGTTGGCTGTTGGCTTTGTAGAAATGCCCTTTATTATGTTGAGAAATTTTCCTCCTATTCCTATTTTGCTGAAAGTTTTTTTTTTATCATGAATGGGTGTTGAAATTTGTCAAATGCCTTTTCTGCATCAGTTGATAAAATCGTGTGATTCTTGTCTTTTGTTTTGTATATGATGGATTACATTAATTGTTTTTCTAATGTTGAGCCGTCCCTGCATACCTGGTATGAATCCCACTTGGTCATGGTGAATTATTTTTTTTAAATGTTGTTGAATTCTATTGGCTAGAATTTTGTTGAGGATTTTTGCATCTAAGTTCATGAGGGATATAGGTCTGTAATTTTCTTTTTTAATGGAGCCTTTATCTGGTTTTGGTATCAGGGATATGCTGCCTTAATATGAGTTTGGGAGTATTCTGTCCTTTTCTATGCTCTGAAATACCTTTAGTGGTAGTGGTATTAATTCTTCTCTAAAGGTTTGGTAGAACTCTGCAGTGAAGCTGTCCGGGCCAGGGCTTTTTTTAATGGAGTTTTTTGATTACCTTTTCAATCTCTTCTTTTGTTATGAGTCTATTTAGCTGTTCTCCCTATGCTTGTGTTAGTTTAGGTAGGCAGTGTGTTTCTAGAAATTCATCCAATTCTTCTAGGTTTTCAAATTCTTTAGAGTACAATTTTTCCTAGTAATCTGATATGAGTCTTTTATTTTCATTTGGTTCTGTTGTGATATCACCCATCTCATTTCTTATTCAGGTTATTTGCTTCCTCTCCTGTTTTTCTTTTGTCAATTTGGCCAATGGATTATCAATTTTGTTGATTTTTTCAAAGAACCAGCTTTTGGTCTTGTTAATTCTTTCAATTGTTTTTCTGTTTTCTATTTCATTTAATTCTGCTCTAATTTTTATTATTTGCTTTCTTGTGGTGCCTTAGCGTTTCTTTTGTTGCTGTCTTTCTATTTGTTCAAGTTGTAGGGGTAATTCCTTGATTTTGGCCCTTTCTTCTTTTTGTATGTGTGCATTTATTGATATAAATTCACCTCTGAGCACTGCTTTCTCTGTGCCCCAAAGATTCTGATAGGAAGTGTTTTCATTCTCATTGGATTCAATGATTTTCTTTATTCTAACTTTAATGTCTTCAATAACCCAGTCGTTTTTGAGCACGGTATTTTTCAGTTTCCAAGTGTTTGATTTCTTTTCCTTGCTTTTTCTGTTATGAATTTCTACTTTTATGGCCTTATGGTCGGAGAAGATTCTTTGTAATATTTTCATGTTTTGGATTCTGCTAAGGCTTGCCTTATGATCTATTATGTGGTCTATTCTAGAGAATGTTCCATGTGCACTAGAACTTGGCTGTCATTGGGTGGAGTGTTCTGTATATGTCCATAAGGTCAAGTAGGTTGGTTGTGGCATTTAGATCTTCTGTGTCTTTATTGAGCTTCTTTCTGGATGTCCTGTCCTTCACCGAAAGTGGTGTGTTGAAGTCTCCTACTATTATTGTGGAGGTGTCTATCTCACTTTTCAATGCTGTTAGAGTTTGTTTTGTGCATATTGCAGCCCTGTCATTCGGTGCATGAATGTTTAACATGGTTATATCCTCCTGTTATATTGTCCCTTTAATCATTATATAGTGTCCTTCCTTAGCCTTTGTAGTGGATTTAACTTTAAAGTCTATTTTGTCAGAAATTAATATTGCCTCTCCTCCTCTTTTTTGATTGTTGCTTGCTTGATATATTTTTTCCATCCTTTGAGTTTTACTTTGTGTCTCTACATCTAAGGTGTGTCTCTTGTAGGCAACATATAGATGGATCGTCTTTTTTTCTCCATTCTGCCACTCTCTCTCTCTTTATTGGTGCATTTAGTCCATTTACATTCAGTGTAATTATGGATAGGTATGAATTTAGTGCTGTCATTTTGATGTCTTTTTTTGTTGACAGTTTCTTTTTCCCACTTAATTTTTTGTGCTGAGTAGTTTATATATTGTCTTTTCCTCTTTTTCGTTGATGTTGTTTTTTTTCTGCTGAGTCTTTTTTTTTTCTTGTATTTTATTTTGATGTTTAGGATAGTTAGTATCCTTTGTGGTTTCCTTATAATTTACCCGTATTTTTCTAAGTTTAAACCTATGTTTTATTTCTTTATATAATCTTGTCTTCCTCTCCATATGAAAGATCTATGACTACATTTCTTTGTCATTCTTTACTGTTTAATGTTGTCTTGTTTTACATAGTGATATCACTGTTTCCCTGTTTTGAAGATTTTTTTTATCTTGATTTTTTTTTTGTGATTTCCCTGCCTGGGTTGACATCTGATTGCTCTGCCCGTCGTTCTAGTCTTCCTTGATACCTGATATTATTATATTTTTAATTTTTATTGAGCTTTACATGAACGTTTACATATCAAGTCAGTCTGTCACATATGAGCTTATATACACCTTACTCCATACTCCCACTTACTCTCCCCCTAATGAGTCAGCCTGCTCCCTCCTTCCAGTCTCTCCTTTCGTGACAATTTTGCCAGTTTCAAACCCTCTCTACCCTCCTATCTCCCCTCCAGACAGGAGATGCCAACACAGTCTCAAGTGTCCACTTGATACAAGTAGCTCACTCTTCGTCAGCATCTCTCTCCAACCCATTGTCCAGCCCAATGCATGTCTGATGAGTTGTCTTTGGGAATGGTTCCTGTCCTGGGCCAACAGAAGGTTTGGGGACCATGACTGCCGGGATTCCTCTAGTCTCAGTCAGACCATTAAGTATGGTCTTTTTGTGAGAATTTGGGGTCTACACCCACTGATCTCCTGCTCCCTCAGGGGTTCTCTGTTGTGCTCCCTGTCAGGGCAGTCATCGGTTGTGGCTGGGCACCAACTACTTCTTCTGGTCTCAGGATGATGTAAGTCTCTGGTTCATGTGGCCCTTTCTGTCTCTTGGGCTCATAGTTATCGTGTGATGTTGGTGTTCTTCATTCTCCTTTGATCCAGGTGGGTTGAGACCAATTGATGCCACTTGTTAGCATTTAAGACCCCAGACGCCACATTTCAAAGTGGGATGCAGAATGTTTTCATAATAGAATTATTTTCCCAATTGACTTAGAAGTCCCCTTAAGCCATAGTCCCCAAACCCCTGCCCTTGCTCCGCTGACCTTTGAAGCATTCAGTTTATCCCAGAAACTTCTTTGCTTTTGGTCCAGTCCAGTTGAGCTGACCTTCTGAGTGTTGAGTATTGTCCTTCCCTTCTCCTAAAGCAGTTCTTATCTACTAACTAATCAGTAAAAAACCCTCTCCCAACCTCCCTCCCTCCCCTCCTCATAACACAAAATTATGTGTTCTTCTCAGTTTATACTATTTCTCAAGATCTTAAAATAGTGGTCTTATACAATATTTGTCCTTTTGCCTCTGACTAATTTCGCTCAGCATAATACCTTCCAGGTTCCTCCATGTTATGAAATGTTTCACAGATTCGTCATTGTTCTTTATCGATGCGTAGTATTCCATTGTGTGAATATACCACAATTTATTTACCCATTCATCCGTTGATGGACACCTTCGTTGCTTCCAGCTTTTTGCTATTGTAAACAGAGCTGCAACAAACATGGGTGTGCATATATCTCTTCGTGTGAAGGCTCTTATTTCTCTAGGGTATATTCCGAGGAGTGGAATTTCTGGGTTGTATGGTAGTTCTGTTTCTAAGCTTTTAAGATAACGCCAGATAGATTTCCAAAGTGGTTGTACCATTTGACATTCCCACCAGCAGTGTATAAGAGTTCCAATCTCTCTGCAGCCTCTCCAATATTTATTATTTTGTGTTTTTTGGATTAATGCCAGCCTTGTTGGAGTGAGATGGAATCTCATCGTAGTTTTGATTTGCATTTCTCTAATGCCTAATGATCGACACCATTTTCTCATGTATCTGTTAGCTGCCTGAATATCTTCTTTAGTGAAGTGTGTGTTCATATCCTTTGCCCACTTCTTGATTGGGTTGTTTGTCTTTTTGTGGTTGAGTTTTAACAGAATCATGTAGATTTTAGAGATCAGGCACTGGTCGGAGATGTCAAAGCTGAAAATTCTTTCCCAGTCTGTAGGTGGTCTTTTTACTCTTTTGGTGAAGTCTTTAGATGAGCATAGGTGTTTGATTTTTAGGAGCTGCCAGTTATCTGGTTTCTCTTCATCATTTTTGGTAATACTTTGGATTCTGTTGATGCCTTGTATTAGGGCTCCTAAGGTTGTCCCTATTTTTTCTTCCATGATCTTTATCCTTTTAGTCTTTATGTTTAGGTCTTTGATCCACTTGGAGTTAGTTTTTGTGCGTGGTGTGAGGTATGGGTCCTGTTTCATTTTTTTGCAAATGGATATCCAGTTATGACAGCACCATTTGTTAAAAAGACTATCTTTTCCCCAATTAACTGACACTGGGCCTTTGTCAAATATCAGCTGCTCATATGTGGATGGATTAATATCTGAGTTCTCAATTCTGTTCCATTGGTCTATGTGCCTGTTGTTGTACCACTACCAGGCTGTTTTGACTACTGTGGCTGTATAAATAGGTTCTGAAATCAGGTAGAGTAAGGCCTCCCACTTTCTTCTTCTTTTTCAGTAATGCTTTACTTATCCAAGGCTTCTTTCCCTTCCATGTGAAGTTGGTGATTTGTTTCTCCATCACATTAAAAAATGTCATTGGAATTTGGATCGGAAGTGCATTGTATGTATAGATGGCTTTTGGTAGAATAGACATTTTTACTATGTTAAGTCTTCCTATCCAAGAGCAAGGTGTGTTTTTCCACTTCAGTAGGTTTTTTTTAGTTTCTTGCACTAGTACTTTGTAGTTTTCTTTGTATAGGTCTTTTACATCTTTGGTAAGATTTATTCCTAAGTATTTTATCTTCTTGGGGGCTACTGTGAATGGTATTGATTTGGTTATTTCCTCTTCGATGTTTCTTTTTGTTGATGTAGAGGAATCCAAGTGATTTTTTTTACATTTATCTTAAACCTGAGACTCTGCCAAACTCTTCCATTAGTTTCAGTAGTTTTCAGGAGGATTCCTTAGGGTTTTCTGTGTATAAGATCAGGTCGTCTGCAAATAGAGATAATTTTACTTCCTCCTTGCCAATCCGAATGCCCTTTATTTCTTTATCTAGCCTAATTGCTCTGGCTAGAACCTCTAGCACAATGATGAATAAGAGCAGTGATAAAGGGCATCCTTGTCTGGTTCCCGTTCTCAAGGGAAATGCTTTCAGGCTCTCTCCATTTAGAGTGATGTTGGCTGTTGGCTTTGTATAGATGCCCTTCATTATGTTGAGGAATTTTCCTTCAATTCCTATTTTGGTGAGAGTTTTTATCATAAATGGGTGTTGGACTTTGTCAAATGCCTTTTCTGCATCAATTGATAAGATCATGTGGTTTTTGTCTTTTGTTTTATTTATATGGTGGATTACATTAATGGTTTTTCTAATATTAAACCAGCCTTGCATAAAATCCCACTTGGTCGTGATGAATTATTTTTTTGATATGTTGTTGAATTCTATTGGCTAGAATTTTGTTGAGGATTTTTGCATCTATGTTCATGAGGGATATAGGTCTGTAATTTTCTTTTTTTGTGATGTCTTTACCTGGTTTTGGTATCAGGGAAATGGTGGCTTCATAGATTGTGTTAGGTAGTATTCCGTCATTTTCTATGCTTTGAAATACCTTTAGTAGTAGTGGTGTTAACTCTTCTCTGAAAGTTTGGTAGAACTCTGCAGTGAAGCCATCAGAGCCAGGGCTTTTTTTTGTTAGGAGTTTTTTGATTACCTTTTCAAACTGTTTTTTGTTATGGGTCTATTTAGTTGTTGTACTTCTGATTGTGTTAGCTTAGGTAGGTAGTGTTTTTCTAGGAGTTCATCCATTTCGTCTAGGTTTGCAAGTTTGTTAGAGCACAATTTTTCATAATAATCTGATATGATTCTTTTCATTTCAGTTGGGTCTGTTGTGATGTGGCCCATCTGGTTTCTTATTCGGGTTTTTTGTTTCCTTTCCTGTATTTCTTTAGTCAGTCTGGCCAATGGTTTATCAATTTTGTTGATTTTTCAAAGAACCAGCTTTTGGCTTTGTTAATTCTTTCAATTGTTTTTCTGTTCTCTAATTCATTTAGTTCAGCTCTAATTTTTAGTATTTGTTTTCTTCTGGTGCCTGATGGATTCTTTTGTTGCTCACTTTCTATTTGTTCAAATTGTAGGGACAGTTCTCTGATTTTGGCTCTTCCTTCTTTTTGTATGTGTGCATTTATGGATATAAATTGGCCTCTGAGCACTGCTTTTGCTGTGTCCCAGAGGTTTTGATAGGAAGTGTTTTCATTCTTGTTGCATTCTATGAATTTCTTTATTCCCTCCTTAATTTCTTCTATAACCCAGTCTTTTTTCAGGAGGGTATTGTTCAGTTTCCAAGTGTTTGATTTCTTTTCCCTAATTTTTCTGTAATTGATTTCTACTTTTATGGCCTTATGGTCTGAGAAGATGCTTTGTAATATTTCAATGTTTTGGATTCGGCAAAGGTTTGTTTTATGACCTAATATGTGGTCTATTCTAGAGAATGTTCCATGTGCACTAGAAAAAAAAGTATACTTTGCAGCAGTTGGGTGGACTGTTCTGTATAAGTCAATGAGGTCAAGTTGGTTGATTGTAGCAATTAGGTCTTCCGTGTCTCTATTGAGCTTCTAACTGGAAGTCCTGTCTTTTTCTGAAAGTGTGTGTTGAAGTCTCCTATTATAATTGAGGAGGTGTCTATCTCACTTTTCAGTTCTGTTAAAATTTGTTTTATGTATCTTGCAGCCCTGTCATTGGGTGCATAAATATTTATTATGGTTATATCTTCCTGGTCAATTGTCCCTTTTATCTTTATGTAGTGTCCTTCTTTATCCTTTGTGGTGGATTTAAGTTTAAAGTCTATTTTGTCAGAAATTAATATTGCTACTCCTGCTTTTTTTCTTATTGTTTGCTTGATATATTTTTTCCATCCTTTGAGTTTTAGTTTCTTTGTGTCTCTAAGGTGTGTCTCTTGTAGGCAGCATATAGACGGATCGTGTTTCTTTATCCAGCCTGAGACTGTCTCTTTATTGGTGCATTTAGTCCATTTACATTCAGCGTAATTATAGATAAGTGTTTAGTGTTGTCATTTTGATGCCTTTTTCTGTGTGTTGCTAACAATTTCATTTTTCTACTTACTTTTTTGTGCTGAGACGTTTTTCTTTGTAAATTGTGTGTTCCTCATTATCCTAGTATTTGACTTTATGTTTGCTGAGTCGTTACGTTTTTCTTGGTTTTTATTTTGAGTTATGGAGTTGTTATACCTCTTCCTGGTTACCTTAATATTTACCCCTATTTTTCTAAGTAAAAACCTAACTTGTATTGTCCTATATCGCCTTGTATCCCTCTCCATATGGCAGTTCTATGCCACCTGTATTTAGTCCCTCTTTTGGATTATTGTGATCTTTTACATATTGACTTCAATGATTTCCTGTTTTGAGTGTTTTTTTCTTTTTTAATTAATCTTAATTTGTTTTTGTGATTTCCCTACTTGAGTTGATATCAGGATATTCTGTGAGCTTGTGTTGTGCTGGTATCTGATATTATTGGTTTTCTGACCAATTTCTTTTAGTATTTCTTGTAGCTTTGGTTTGGTTTTTGCAAATTCTCTAAGCTTGTGTTTATTTGTAAATATCTTAATTTCGCCTGCATATTTCAGAGAGAGTTTTGCTGGATATATGATCCTTGGCTGGCAGTTTTTCTCCTTCAGTGCTCTGTATATGTCATCCCATTGCCTTCTTGCCTGCATGGTTTCTGCTGAGTAGTCTGAACTTATTCTTATTGATTCTCCTTTGTAGGAGACCTTTCTTTTATCCCTGGCTGCTTTTAAAATTTTCTCTTTATCTTTGGTTTTGGTAAGTTTGATGATAATATGTCTTGGTGTTTTTTTTTTTTTGTATCAATCTTAAATGGGGTTCGATGAGCATCTTGGATAGATATCCTTTCATCTTTCATGATGTCAGGGAAGTTTTCTGTCAGGAGATCTTCAACTATTTTCTCTGTGTTTTCTGTCCGCCCTCCTTGTTCTGGGACTCCAATCACATGCAAGTTATCCTTCTTGATAGAGTCCCACATGATTCTTAGGGTTTCTTCATTTTTTTAAATTCTTTTATCTGATTTTTTTTTCAGCTATATTGGTGTTAATTCCCTGGTCCTCCAGATTTCCCACTCTGCATTCTAATTGCTCAAGTCTGCTCCTCCTATTTTGTTGTCTAATTCTGTAATTTTATTGTTAGTCTTTTGGATTTCTGAATGCTGTCTCTCTATGGATTCTTGCAATTTATTAATTTTTCCACTATGTTCTTGAATAATCTTTTTTAGTTCTTCAACTGCTTTATCAGTGTGTTCCTTGGCTTTTTCTGTAGCTTGCCTTAGTTCATTTCTGAGGTCATCCCTGATGTCTTGAAGCATTCTGTAAATTAGTTTTTTATATTCTGTATCTGGTAATTCCAGGATTGAATCTTCATTTGGGAAAGATTTTTATTCTTTAGTTTTAGCAGTTGTAGAAGCAGTCATGGTCTGCTTCTTTATGTGGTTTGTTATCGACTGCTGTCTCTGAGCCATCACTAAGATGTTGTAGTGATTTATTCTATATTTGCTCACTCAGTTTTATCTTGTTTTGTTTTCTTTCAATATACGTAGATGGGCTACTAGATTGCACTGTCTTGATTGCTGTAGCCCTTGACTTACTTATGACCTATTACCAGCTGGTTTGGGCTGTTGCCAGATATATAT
This sequence comes from Elephas maximus indicus, assembly GCF_024166365.1. Classification (NCBI taxonomy): domain Eukaryota; kingdom Metazoa; phylum Chordata; class Mammalia; order Proboscidea; family Elephantidae; genus Elephas; species Elephas maximus. The sequence continues at coordinate 127,030,514 of NC_064846.1, forward strand.
GCCTGAGTCCATTCACTATTCTTGAGTAGAATCTGATTTGGGGTCATCAAGTGTATGATGACCACTGTGACCTATCCACCTTGAGAAGTAGTGGTGATAGTTGTGTGCACCAGATTCTAGTAGCAGCTGGGGTTCACACGCCAGGGGGGCAGGATGCTGACAGGCTTCCCCCAAGTGCCAGTGCGGTAAGTTTGTCTCTATTCCTAAAGCACCTTGGTGGGTGGGATCTGCAGCTGTACCTTAGGCCCCCAATGCAAGTAGCTCTACAGATTGGTAGGTGTCACCCTCCTTAGACCCCTAAGGCAGGAGTCTAGGTGGTCTGGGGGAGCTTCAGCCCTCAGTTCCCTGTTGTGGGTCAGTGAGGGCTCTGTTGAATATGCAGAGATATCAGACCTGGGAAACTTGTCTTTCCAGTAAATCCACTAAAACAAATGCAGTCAGATCCCTATCAGAAATGCCTTTGCATTATAATAGCTACCTTGCTCCCTGTAGGGATGGAAGCCCAGGACTGTGGATCACATATGCTTGGCTGGAGCTGGTTCTGTGTTTTTAGTCCAATTAGGGAAGGATTTTTGGTCCCTGGGTTTTTTGTGGTTGCTTCTCTCAGGCCAGAACCATGGGTTAGCAAAAGACCAAAAAAAAAAAAGAAAAGAAAAGAAAAACCGCGGAGCAGTTCTCCCTCTGGCTCAGGAAATTCCAATGTTAATGAAGCTGCCTGGGAAGGGGAGGGGATGGTTGAGAAAAACAGGAGAGAGTAGCACCCCTGAATATAGACAAAGTTACTTATCTTGCTTGGGATGACTGTTTTATCTGAGATTCCCGAGGGGCGCATCGCCTGTGTGTGCTGGCTGGGTAGAGATTGCCCCTGAGGGTCAGGCCCATGTCCCGTGCTTGCGCTGTCTCAGAAGTCGGGGTTAGTTCCTCCAGTCCCAGTCCAAAACCCAGCGTCAAGGTTCCCCGGCTGGGACACTGCACTCCTGGCTCCAAAAACAGTCGCTGTCTCCCTGTGACTTCTCCTCCTGTCAGCCGTGTCGCTGCACTGCCTGTGTGCACTGTCTGGGCTTCCCCTGAGGTCAGTTCAGGGGGCTGGGGCTGTGCCCCATGTTTGCACCGTCACAGGATGTCATGCTCAACTTCCCTGCACCCAGTCCAAAGCCCCGCGCCAAGGTTCCCCGGCTGGGACGCTGCACTCCCAGCTCCAGAACCGGTCGCTGCCTCCCGGCGACTTCTTCTGCCGCCAGCCGCGTCGCCCGCGCCTCCTGCGTGGACCGGCTGGGCCCCCTCCCGAGGTCAGTTCAGGGGGGTAGGGCTGTGCCCCGTGTATGCGCCATCACAGGATGCCGTGCTCAGCTCCCCTGCACCCAGTCTAAAGCCCGGCGCCAAGGTTTCCTGACTGGGACGCTGGCTCCAGGCTCCGAAAACAGTTGCTGCTTCACCGTAGTTGTTTGTTCTCGGTCTCTGTCACTCAGGTCAACTCTTTAAATTTGTGTTTGTTGGTCAGATTTCGTAGATTGTCATGTATGTGATCGATTCACTTGTTTTTCCGAGTCTTTGTTGCAAGAGGGATCCGAGGTAACATCTACCTAGTCAGCCATCTTGGCCCCCTCTCTCCCCCCATTTTTGATTTCTGGATAATTCCATTGCTTTCTTGGGAATGTCTCTTCTTATTTTCATCTGGACATATGGCTATTTGGAATAATGACTACATTTCTCTTCTTCTCTTGCAGCTATGTGTGGCCAGGTAACTAAATTCTGGACAGAAGAATGCACACAGAATTGGTGTGTGCAACATCTAGGAAGTATCCTTAAAACAAAAGCAAGAACTTCTTCATGTTTCCTCCTTTTTGCTGACTGGATGGGGCCGTGAAGTTCAAGCAACCATCTTGGGCCATAAGGATCTAAAACAGTTGTTCCGGTCCACATGCTAAAGATGACAAAGCTGTAACATCAAAGGAACCTGTGTTCCTGACATAGAGTCCCACAGCAGCTCTACATTAGACATTTTATTTGAGAGAATAAACCTTGTGTGTTTAAGCTACTGCTCATTAGGGATTTTTGTTAATTATAGCTGAACTGAATCCTAACTCATTTAATGTATGCCTACTTACTTTCCTGGCTACCTGTAACTTCAATATAAATTGGCTAATCTTAGAGACAAGATCTAGGAAACTCTTTTTTGGTCTTCACAGTCCATCAATAAAGCTTTTAGTGTCAGTATTTAAAAGCACCCTCATCCTTCCTACCCACTGGATTGTAGGTTTTTTAGAAGCAGTAACTAACTAGAACCAAATTTTTGAAGTAATGTTGGGCTTGGATGAATAAGTTTGATGTCAGGTTATGCTGCCATCCTCCCTCTCCCAAAGTGTTCACTTTCTTATTTCCTGACAAGATATTGGTTTAATGTTAGCCATACAACTCTAACAAATAGAAAGAAAACAGCAAAAGAAGTCCACAGCCACTAGAAGAATGGAAATAATAAACATTGGAGCAGAAATGAATGAAACAGAGAACAAGAAAACAATAGAAAGAATCAGCAAGACCAGAAGTTGTTTTTTTGAAAAGATGAATGAAATGGACAAACCACTGCCCAAACTGACAAAAGAAAGGCAGGGGAGGAAGCAAATAACTCAAATAAGAAATGAGATGTGGGACATTACAACAGACCCAACTGAAATAAAAAGGATCCTGACAGAATACTTTGAAAAACTGTACTCCAACAAATTTGAGAACATAGAGAAAATGGATATATTTCTAGAAACACACTACCTACCTAAACTAACACAAAGTGCAATAGAAAATCTAAACAGACCCATGACAAGAGAAGAGACTGAAGTGTTAATTACAAAACTCCCAACAACAACAACAAAAAAGCCCTGACCTGGACGGCTTCACTGGAGAATTCTACCAAACATTCAGAGAAAAGCTCACACCAGTACTACTCAAACTATTTCAGAGCATTGAAAAGAAAGCAATACTCCTGAATTCATTCTATGGAGCCAGCATAACTCTGATACTAAAACCAGTCAAAAACACAAAAAAGAAAATTACAAACCAATATCTGTCATGAATATAGATGCAAAAATTCTCAACAAAATTCTAGCCAATAGAATTCAGCATCATATGAAAAAAGTACACCCCAAGAAAATGGGATTCATACCAGATAGGCAAGGATGGTTCAACATTAGAAAATCAACATCATCCATCACATAAACAGAACAAAAGGAAAGAATCACATGATCATCTCAATCGATGCAGAAAGGCATTTGATGAAGTCCAACACTCGTTCCTGATAGAAACTCTCAATAAAATAGGAAATTCCTCAACACAATAAAGAGCATCTATACGAAACCAACAGCCAATATCATTCCCAATGCAGAGAGGCTGAAAGCATCTCCCCAGAGAATGGGAACAAGACAAGGATGCCCTTTATCACAACTCATATTTAACACTGTGCTGGAAGTCCTAGCTAGAGCAATAAGGCAAGAAAAAGAAATAAAGGGTGTCCAAATTGGAAAGGAAGAAGTAAAACTATCCCTATTCATGGATGATACACTATACATAGAGGACCTCTAAGATTCCGTAAGAAAACTAGTGGAACTAATAGAAAGATTAAACACAGTAGCAGGATGAAAGATCACCATACAAAAATCAGTTGGATTCTTAGAACTTTGAAAAGAAAATCAGGAAAGCAATACCGTTTATAATAGCCCCTAAAAAAGTAACTTAGGAGTAAATCTAACCAGAATATAAAAGACCTACGGAAAGAAAGCTAAGAAACACTATTGCAAAAAACTAAAAGGGAACTTCAGAAATGGAAAAACATATCATGCTCATGGACAGGAAGACTCAACATTGTGAAAATGTCAATCCTACCCAAAAGCGATGTACAGATACAATACAATCTTGATCCAAATACCAACAGCATTCTTTAACAAGATGGAAAAACTAATCACCAACTGTATGTGGAAAGGAAAGAGGCCCTGGATAAGCAAAGTGTTAGGAAGAAAAAGAACAAAGTAGGAGGTCTCACACTGCCTGAACTTAGAAACAACTATACAGCTATTGTAGTAAAAACAGCCTGGTACTGGTACAACAACAGACACAATGACAAATGCCACAGAATAGAGAATCCAGATGTAAACTCATCCACCTAGGGTCACCTGATCTTCAACAAAGGCCCAAAGGCCATTATATGGGGAAAAGATAGTCTTTTTAACAAATGGTGCTGGCAAAACTGGATGTCCATCTGAAAAAATAAAATAGGACCCATATCTCACACCATACACAAAAAGTAACTCAAAATGTACCAAAGACCTAAATACAAAACATAAAATGATAAAGATCATGGTAGAAAAAATAGGAACAATAATAGGGGCCCTAATACAGTACAAACCGTAATTAACATTGCACAAACACCAGAAGATAAACTAGGTAACTGGGATCTCCTAAAAATTAAACACTTACGCTCATCAAAATACTTCACCAATAGAGTAAAAAGAGAATCTACAGACTGGGAAAAACTGTTTGGCTATGACGTATCTGACAAGAGTCTAATCTTTAAAACCTATAGAGTGTTTCAACACCTCAATAACAAAAAGACAAATAATCCAATTAAAAAATGGGCAAAGGATATGAACAGACACTTCATCAAAGAAGGCATTCAGGCAACTAACAGACACATGAGGAAATGCTTGTGATCACTAGCCATTAGAGAAATGCAAATCAAAACCAGAATGAGATACCATCTCACCCCGACATTACTGGCACTAATCAAAAACAAAAAACAAAAAAACCCAGAAAATAACAAATGTTGAAGAGGTTGCAAGGAGATTGGAACTCTCATGCACTGCTGGTGGGAATATAAAATGGTACAACCATTTTGAAAAACAATATGATGGTTCCTTAAAAATCTAGAAATAGAAATACCATATGATCCAGCAATCCAAGTCCTAGGAATATATCCTAGAAAAAATCAGAGCCGTCATACTAACAAACATATGCACACCCATGTTCATCTCAGCACTATTCACAATAGCAAAATGATGGAGACAATCTAAGTGCCCATCAACAGATGGTTAGATAAACAAAATGAATCAGTGAAATATCTCATAAGGTGGATGAATCTGGAGAGCATTATGCTGAATGAAATAAGCCAATCATGAAGGGGCAAATATTGTATGAGGCCACTGTTAAAAAAAAAGAAAGAAAAGGTTTACACAAAGAAGCAATCTTTGATGGTTATGAGGGAGAAGAGGGTTTGGGAGGGGAAGTCACTAACTAGAAGGTAGACAAGTGTTAGCTTTGTTGAAGGGAAAGACAATGTACAATATAGAGTAAGTCAGCACAACTTGACCCAGGCAAAGTCATAGAAGCTCAGACACATCCAAACACCTTGACGGACTGAGTAACTGGGGATGAGGGCTGGGACCACGGTCTCGGTGAACATCTGGTTTAATTGGCATAACTTAGTTCATAAAAAAAAGCTCTACATCCTACTTTGTGTGAGTAGCATCTGGGGTCTTAAAAGCTTGTGTGCAGCCAATACGTCTATTGGTCCCAGCACATTTGGAGCAAAAGAGAATGAAGAAAACCAAAGACACAAGGAAAATATTAGTCCAGAGGACAAATGGATCACATGAACTACAGCCTCCACCAGCCTCAGCCCAGAAGAACTAGATGGTGCCTGGCTACTGCCACAGACTGTTCTGACTTGTATCACAGTACAGGGTCCCAGGCAGACTGGGAGAAAAAAGTAGAACAAAATTCAAATTCACAAAAAAGACCAGACTTACTGATCTGAGAGTGGCTAAGCCTGTGGCCCCCGGACACCCTGCTAGGTCAGAACTGAAGCCACTCCTGAAGTCTGCCTTTCAGCCAAAGATTAGACAGACCTATAAAACAAGCAATAACACACATAAGGAACAAGTTTCTCAGTTCAATCAAGTATATGAGACCAAATGGTCAACACCTACCCAAAAGCAAAGACAAGAGGGCAGGAAGTGACAGGAAAGCTGGACACTGAGAACTCAGGGTGGAAAGTGAAACGGGGAGATGGCTGACACATTGTGGGGATTGCAACTAATGCCACAAAACAATATGTGTATAAAAATTTTTGAATGAGAGGCGGGACCAAGATGGCTGATTAGGCAGAAGCTTCCGCTGATCCCTCTTGCAACAAAGACTCAAAAAAACAAGTGAATCTATTACATACATGACAGTGTACGAACCTTGACCATCAAACACAGAACTAAGGAATTGACCTGAGCAACAGGGGAGCGAGAAACCACACGCTGAAGCAGCGACCGGTTCTGGAGACCAGTGTGCCATGCCCTAGCCCTAGGCCCTTGCAGTGGTTTGGTGCCAGAACGGTGGGGTTGATCGTGGCTTCCTGAGACAAGGCAAGCACGGGAAGCAGCCCTAACCCCCTGTGGCAATCTCAGCAGAGACCCAGCCAGCTCACGCAGGCTACACACCGACGTGGCTGACAGGGAAACGAGAGACCGCATGGAAGCAGTGACTGGTTCTGCAGCCTGGCGCACAGTGTCCCAGGCCTGATACCTTGGTGCTGGGCTTTGGACCAAGTGCGGTGGGGCTGGTAGTGGCTTCCCGAGACAAGGCAAGCATGGGACACAGCCCTAACCCCCAGGGGCAATCACTATGGGGACCCAGCCAGTGCACACAGGCTACAAACAAACCTGAGTGACAGGGGACTGAGAGACCGTGCAGAAACAGCCACCCAGCCTTGATCCCTTGGTGATGGGCTTTGGAGCAAGTGCAGTGGGGCTGATGGTGGCTTCCTGAGACAAGGCAAGCATGGGATGCAGCCCTAACCCCCTGGGGCAATCTTGGCAGGGACCCAGCCAGTGCACACAGCCTACACACCCCTCTGGGATCTCAGATACAACAGCTTTCACCAAACAAGATAAGTGGTTTTGTCTATTTTACCTAGCTAATCTCTCCTATCTATCTGGTCCTTTCCCTCCCTGCCCCAGCCGGCTTCATTAACATTGGAATTCTCTGGGCCAGAGAGTGAAGTGCTCTTCGTTTCTTTTTTTTTTTCTCTCTAACCCATTCTCCTGGCCTGGAAAAAGCAGCAATTAACAATCAGGGGAAAAATCCTTTCCTGACATCCCTAAACTGGAATGACAGTACAGAACCAGCTCCATCCAGGCATAAGAGATCCACAGGCTTTGGCTTTCACCCCTATGTGGAACCAGGTGGCTATTATAATGCAAAGGCAATTCTCTTAGAGATCTGACTGTAATTGTTTTAGCTGAGCAGTGGAGAGGCAAGTTTTGGAGGTCTGATACCACCCTACCTATTAAACACAGCCCTCACTGATCCACAGCAGGGAACTGACAGCTGAGGCTCCATCCACACCACCTAACCACCTGCTAAAGGGGACTGAGGATAGTGACGCTTACCAATCTTTAGAGGTACAAGCACTGGGTGACTAAGGTACATCTGCAGAGCCCATACACCAGAGAGCTCTAGAGAACAGAGATGGTCCTTCTTCACTGGCACTTGGGGGAAGGCTGTCAGCACCCTGCCCTCCTCGGAGTGTGACCCCCTGCCGCTACTAGAAACCAGTGCATACAACCATGACCACTACTCCTCTATGATAGTAGGTGAGAGCCTACACCACACACTAGGTGACCCACTCTCAGGACACCTGAGCTGATTCTATTCAAGAATAGTGAATGGACTCGTAGGCTCATATACCTGGTAACAGCTCAAACCAGCTGGTAACAGGACGTAAGTGATTCAAAGGCTACAACAATCAAGTTAGCACACTCCAGTAGCCCATCTGGGTGTATTGAAACAAAACAAGAAGATAAGACTCAGTGAGAAATATAGAATAATCATTACAATATCTTATTGATGGCTCTGAGACAGCAGTCAATATCAAACCCCTTAAAGAAGCAGACCATGACTGCTTCTACAATGCCCCAAATCAAAAAATCAAAATCTTTCCCAGATGAAGATACATTCCTGGAATTGCCAGATGTAGAATGTAAAAAACTAATATACAGAATGCTTCAAGACATCAGGGATGACCTCAGAAATGAAATAAGGCAATCTACGGAAAAAGCCAAGGAATATACAGATAAAGAAGTTGAAGAAATCAAAAAGATTATTCAAGAACATAGTGAAAAATTTAATAAGCTGCAAGAATCCATAGAGAGACAGCATTCAGAAATTCAAAAGATTAACAATAAAATTACAGAATTAGACAACTCAATAGGAAGTCAGAGGAGCAGAATCGAAGAATTGGAATGCAGAATTGGGGAGATGGAAGATAAGGCAATTGGCACCAATATATTTGAAGAAAAAACAGATAAAATAATTTAAAATAATGAAGAAACCCTAGGAATCATGTGGGAATCTATCAAGAAGAATGACTTGCATGTGATGGGAGTTCCGGGACAGGGAGGGGTAATAGAAAATACAGAGAGAATAGTAGATTTGTTGGGAGAAATCTTCCCTGGCATCGTGAAAGATGAAAGCATACCTATCCAAGATGCTCATTGAACCCCATATGAGATAGATCCCAAATGAAACTCACCAAGACATATTATTATCATCAAACTTACCAAAACCAAAGATAATGAGAATTTTAAAAGCAGTCAGGGATAAACGAAAAGTCACCTACAAAGGAGAATCAATAGGAATATGTTCAGACTACTCGGGAGAAACCATGCAGGCAAGAAGGCAATGGGATGACATATATAGAGCACTGAAGGAGAAAAACTGCCAGCCAAGAATCATATATCCAGCAAAACTCTCTCTCAAATATGAAGGCGAAATTAAGACATTTACAGATAAACACAAGCATAGAGAATTTGCAAAAAACCAAACCAAAGCTACAAGAATTAATAAATGAAATTCTGTGTTTAGAAAATCAATAATATCAGATATCAACACAACACAAGGTCACAGAACAGAACACCCTGATATCAACTCAGATAGGGAAATCACACACACACAAAAAAAGATTAATTAAAAAAATGCTCGAAACAGGAAATCATTGATGCTATTATGTAAAAGATTACAGTAATCAATAATCAATAAAGAGGGACCAAATACAGGAGGCATAAATCTTCCATATGGAGAGGAAACCAAGGCGATATAGGGCAATACAAGTTAGGTTTTTACTTGGGAAAATAGGGGTAAATATTAAGGTAACCACAAAGAGGTCTAACAATTCCATACTTCAAAATAAAAACCAAGGCAAACAATGACTCAGTAAAAATAAATTCAACTACAATGAAAATGAGGAACACACAATTTACAAAGAAAAACTCAGCACAAAAAACTAAGTGGAAAAATGAAATTGTCAACAACACACAAAAAAAGGCATCGAAATGACAGCACTAAACTCATAAAAGAACTCATACTTATCTATAATTACACTGAATGTAAATGGACTAAATGCACGAATAAAGGGACAGAGAGCTGCAGATTGGATAAAAAACATAATCCAGCTATATGCTGCGTACAAGAGACACACCTTAGAATTAGAGACACCAACAAACTAAAACTCAAAGGATAGAAAAAAAAATATCAAGCAAACAACAATCAAAAAAGAGCAGGAGTAGCAATATTAATTTCTGACAAAATAGATTTTAAAGTTAAATCCACCACAAAGGATAAAGAAGGACACTATTCAATGATTAAAGGGACAATTTACCAGGAAGATATAACTATATTAAATATTTATGCACCCAATGACAGGGCTGCAATATACATAAAACAAACTCTAACAGCATTGAAAAGTGAGATAGCACCACAATGAAAGTAGGAGACTTCAACACACCACTTTCGGTGAAGGACAGGACATCCAGTAAGAAGTTCAATAAAGACACAGAAGATCTAACTGCCACATCAACAAACTTGACCTCATAGATATATACAGAACACTCCACCCAACAGCTGTAATGTATACTTTCTTTTCTAGTGCACATGGAACATTCTGTAGAATACACCACATATATTAGTCCATAAAGCAAGCCTTAGCAGAATCCAAAACATTGAAATATTACAAAGCATCTTCTCAGACCATAACGCTGTAAAAGTAGAAATCAATAGCAGAAAATCCAGGGAAAAGAAATCAAATACTTGGAAACTGAACAATACCCTGCTCAAAAAAGACTGAGTTATAGAAGACATTAAGGAAGGAATAAAGAAAATCATTTAACCCATTTAGAATGAAAACACTTAGTATCAGAACCTTTGGGGCACAGAGAAAGCAGTGCTCAGAGGTCAATTTATATCAATAAATGCACACGTACAAAAACAAGACAGAGCCAAAATCAAAGAACTGTCCCTACAACTTGAACAAATAGAAAGACAGCAACAAAAGAAACCCTTGGGCACCAGGAAAAAACAAATAATTAAAACTAGAGCAGAATTAAATGAATTAGAGAACAGAAAAACAATTGAAAGAGTTAACATGACCAAAAGCTGATTCTTCGGAAAAATTAAGAAAATTGATATACCACTGGCCAGACTGACTACAGAAATACAGGAAAGGAAACAAATAACCCGAATAAGAAATGAGATGGGCCATATCACAACAGACCCAACTGAAATTAACAGAATCATATCAGATTACTATGAAAAATTGTACTCTAACAAATTTGAAAATGTAGAAGAAATGGATGAATTCCTAGAAATACACTACCTACCTAAACTAACACAAACAGAAATAGAACAACTAAATAGACCCATAACAAAAAAGAGATTGAAAAGGCAATCAAAAAACTCCCCCCCCGCCAAAAAAATCTTGGCCCTGATGGCTTCACTGCAGAGTTCTACCAAACTTTCAGAGAAGAGGTAACACCACTACTACTCAAGGTACTTCAAAGCATAGAAAAGGACGGAATACTCCCTAACTCATTCTATGAAGCCAGCATACCCCTGATACCAAAACCAGCTGCAGATACCACAAAAAAAGAATTACACACCTATATCCCTCATGAACATAGATGCAAAAATCCTCAACAAAATTCTAGCCAATAGAATTCAACAACATATCAAAAAAATATTTCACCGTGACCAAGTGGGATTTAAACTAGGTATGTAGGGATGGTTCAATATTAGAAAAACAATTAATGTAATCCACCATATAACTAAAACAAAAGACACGAACCACATGATTTTATCAATTGATGCAGAAAGGCATTTGACAAAGTTCAACACCCATTCATGATAAAAAATCTCAGCAAAATAGGAACAGAAAGAAAATTCCTCAACATAATAAAGGGCGTTTATACAAAGCCAACAGCCAACATCATCCTGAATGGAGAGATTCTGAAAGCATTCCTCTTGAGATCACGAACCATACAAGGATGCCCGTTATCACCACTCTATTCAACATTGTGCTGGAAGTCCTAGCCAGAGCAATTAGGCTAGATAAAGAAATAAAGGGCATCCAGATTGGTAAGGAAAAAGTAAAAGTATCTCTATTTGCAGATGACATGATGTTATATGCAGAAAACCCTAAGGAATCCTCAAGAAAACTACTGAAACTAATAGAAGAGTTCAGCAGATTATCAGGTTACAAGATAAACACAAAAAAAAACAGTTGTTTTCCTCTATACCAACGAAAAGAACATCAAAGAGGAAATCACCAAATCAATACCATTTACAGTAGCCCCCAGGAAGATTAAATACTTAGGAATAAATCTAACCAGTGACGTAAAAGACCTGTACAAAGAAAACTAAAAGGTACTACTGCAAGAAACCAAAAGAGGCATACATAAGTGCTAAAACATACCTTGTTCATGGATAGGAAGACTTAACATTGTAAAAATGTCTATTCTACCAAAATCCATCTATATATACAATGCAATTCCGATCCAAATTCCAACGACATTTTGTAATGAGATGTAGAAACAAATGACCAACTTCATATGGAAGGGAAAGAAGACCCGGAGAGGTAAAGCATTACTGAAAAACAACAAAGTGGGAGGCCTCACTCTACCTGATTTCAGAGCCTATTATACAGCCACAGTAGTCACAACAGCCTGGTGGTGATACAACAACAGACACATAGACCAATGGAACAGAATTGAGAATCCAGATATAAATCCATCCACATATGAGCAGCTGATATTTGACAAAGGCCCAGTGTTAGTTAATTGGGAAAAAGATAGTCTTTTTAACAAATGGTGGTGGCATAACTGGACATCCATCTGCAAAAAAATGAAACAGGACGCATACCTCACACCATGCACAAAAACTAACTCAAAATGGATCAAAGACCTAAACATAAAGTCTAAAACAATAAAGGTCATGGAGGAAAATATAGGGACAACGTTATCCAAAACCCAGTGCTGTCGAGTTGATTGCAACTCATAGTGACCCTATAGGACAGGGTAGAACTGCCCCATAGAGTTTCCAAGGAGCTCCTGGGGGATTCGAACTGCCAACCCTTTGGTTAGCAGCCGTAGCACTTAACCACTACACCACCAGGGTTTCCGGGACAACATTAGGAGCCCTAACACATGGCATAAACAGAATACAAAACATTACTAAAAATGCCGAAGAGAAACCAGATAACTGGGAGTTCCTAAAAATCAAACACCTATGCTCATCCAAAGACGTCACCAAAAGAGTAAAAAGACTACCTACAGAATGTTAAAAAAGTTTTCAGCTATGACATTTCTGACCAGTGCCTGATCTCTAAAATCTACATGATTCTGCTAAAACTCAACCACATAAAGACAAATAACCCAATTAAAAAATGGGCGAAGGATATGAACAGGCACTCACTAAAGAAGACATTCAGGCAGCTAACAGATGAGGAAGTGCTCTCGATCATTAGCCATTAGAGAAATGCAAATCAAAACTACAGTGAGATTCCATCTCACTCCAACGAGGCTGGCATTAATCCAAAGAACACAAAATAATAAATGTTGGAGAGGTTGTGGTGAGATTGGAAGACTTCTGCACAGCTGGTGGGAATGTAAAATGGTACAACCACTTTGGAAATCAATTTGGCACTTTCTTAAAAAGCTAGAAATAGAACTACCATATGATCTAGCAATCCCACTCCTTGGAATATATCCTAGAGAAATAAGAGCCTGTACACAAATGGATATATGCACACCCATGTTTATTGCAGCACTGTTTACAATAGCAAAAAGTTGGAAGCAACCAAGGTGCCCATCAAGGGATGAATGGATAAATAAACTATGGTATATTCACACAATGGAATACTACACATCGATAAAGAACAATGTTGAAAATATGAAACATTTTATAACATGGAGAAATCTGGAAGACATTATGCTGAGTGAAATCAGTCAACTGCAAAAGGATAAATATTGTATAAGAGCACTATTATAAGAACTGGAGAAACAGTTTAAGCAGAGAAGAAAACATTCTTTGATGGTTACAAGAGGGGGGAGGGCAGGAGGGAGGGAGAGGAGTATTCACTAATTAGATAGCAGATAAGTTTCATTTTAGGTGAAGGGAAAGATGATACACAATACAGGAGAGGTCAACACAAAAGGACTAAACCAAAAACAAAGAAGTTTCCTTAATAAACTGAACACTTCAAAGGCCAGTGTAGCAGTGGCGGGGGTTTGAGGACCATGGTTTCCGGGGACATCTAAGTCAATTGGCATAATAAAATCTATTAAGAAAACATTCTGCATCCCACTTTGGAGAGTGGCGTCTGTTGTCTTAAATGCTAGCAAGCGGCCCATCTAAGATGCAGTAATTGGTCTCAACCCACCTGGAACAAGGAAGAATGAAGAACACCAAAGACACAAAATAATTATGAGCCTAAGAAACAAAAAGGACCACATAAACCAGAGACTACACCAGCCTGAGACCAGAAGAGCTAGATGGTACTTGGCCACAACCAATGACTGCCCTGACAGGGAACTCAACAGAGAAACCCTGAGGGAGCAGGAGAGCAGTGGGATGCAGACCCGAAATTCTTGTAAAAAGACCAGACTTAATGGTCAGACTGGGACTGGAGGGACCCTGGAGGCCATGGACCCCAGACCTCCTGTTACCCCAGGGCAGAAACCATTCCCAAAGCCAACTCTTCAGACAGGGATTGGACTGGAATAAAAATAGGGGACGGAAAATGAGACTGGTGAAGAACAAGCTTCTTGGATCAAGTGGTCACATAAGACTATGTTGGCATCTCTCGTGTGGAGGGGAGATGAGAGGGCAGAGGAGGCCAGAAGCTACCCAAATGGACATGAGGAGAGAGAGTGGAGGGAAGTACTGTGCTATCTCATCAGAGGGAGAGCAATTAGGAGTGTATAGCAAGGTATGTGTGAATTTTTGTACGAGAGACTGACCTGATCTGTAAACTTTCACTTAAAACACAATAAAAAGTTTTTTTTGAATGAAGAATCAATTTGTGTTGTAAACTTTCACCTAAAACACAATGAAATTAAAAAAAAAAAAAAAAAGATCTTGTTCTGACTCAGGCTACTCCTGGGATGTACCCAGAATGCTGATGATCTAGGATCAAGGTTGTTTTGAGTCCAACTGAAACATAAAACAGTAGACTCAGGGTATTGCATTCAAATTCTAGCACTGTCACTTACAAGCTGGATAACTCTGAGCAAGTTCCATAATCTCACTAAGCCTATTTTCTCATCAGCAAAAAGTTACTAATAATACTTACATCATATGGTTGTTCTGAGGATTAAAGTCTAATTAAATGAAAGTTAGATATCTGTCACATCATAGGTGATCAATAAATTGTAGTTAGTAGTAGTAGTAATTGAAATAGTAATAATATTACCTGGATCTGCCACTGTTCCAACCAGTTTCCAGCTGGGAGAAGGTAGCAGGATTCATCAGAAGAGGTTCTTCTTCCTTTAAGGTTTTGTCTGCTTGATAATGATGATAATAAAGATGTCGATTTTACCTCCAGGGATACTGAGTCACATTATTTACCAGGCTTTGTAGCACCCAGCATTTAAATTAAAGCAGCATTATTTTCAGTAAACATTAATTGCCATATAACTCAACTCCCAAAAAGAAAAAAAAAGGAAAGGATAACTTATCTGAACATCAAATACTTTTCACAACACCAGATTTTTATTAAGTGCAAATGAATAAAAAATATTACATGGATTAATTTCCTTTTAATATATAGAGGCTTAATAATTAAAGGATAGAGTCCTTGCAAAATCCTTTTGTTCTTTTGCCAAAACTTAAACATTTGTAAAACAGTGATGTAGTATCTGGATTCCTTAAAACACATTGATTCCACCCAATATTAATCTAGCCCATTAGAAAGTGTTATATATATCTTCATTCTTCTTTCCCCAGGTGTATGATTAAAAACTTACTAAACATAAAAGTAAATGAGAAAGTAAGTATATATGAAAAAGTGCTCTGGAATTACAATTTAAATAAATTTTTAAATAATATTTAACACTAATGTTATTAAGCACTTTCAAAAAAAATTTTTTTTATGCTGCAGGCATTTTTTTTTTTTTTTAGGCATCATGCTAAGCAATTTAAAAACATTAGTTCAATTAATTCTCACAACATCCCTGAGAAACAAGTAATATGATTATCTCCATTTTTATGATGAAGAAAATGAGGCCTAGAGAGATTAGGTAACATTGTAAAAGCCGGGTCTTGAAAGCAGGTCAGCAAAGCCTCAACTCTTAACCACTAGAGTATCTATTAAATTTAATTGCTTTAGTTTGATAGAGGTCATTTTATATCAGCTTCAATGCAGAAAGACCCAGTGAGACAAGTTCTCATCTGTCTATGACAATTCATTTGACAACAGGCTGGTGTTTTTGATTAAGGTGTGCCCCACATATCTGTTTTCATATTCTTCCCAAGTCCTCTGAGGCTTCCCCACCCCTCCCCCAAGTTAGTGAATGAGAAATTTGCCAAATTTACCAATTTATCAAAAACTCATTTCATTCAACTGTTTCATTTAACCATTGTTGTTAGTTGCCATGGAGTTGGCTCCGACTCATGGTGACCTTATGTATAACAGAAAAAAAATGTTACCTGGTCCTGTGCCATCTTCATGATCATTGGTGTGTTCCAGTACATTGTTGTGGCTATTGTGTCAATCCATTTTATTGAGGGTATTCCTTACTTTTGTTGGTCCTCTACTTTACTAAACATGTCCTTTTCTAGTGTTTGGTCTTTCCTGATGACACTCCAAAGTGTTGTTGCTGTTATTGTGCACTGTTGAGTTGATTCTGACTCATGGCAACCCTACAGAACAGACTAGTAGAACTGCCCCATTGGGTTTTCTAGGCTGTACTCTTTACTGGAGCAGATCACCAGGTGTTTTCTCCCATGGAGCCACTGGGGGTCTTGAACTGCTGGCCTTTTGGTTAACAGCTGAGTGCTTAACCATGTGCCACCAGGGCTCCTTTTGTCCAAAGTAAATGAATCCAAGTCTTGCCATCCTCTCTTCTAAGGAACATTCTGGTTGTATTTCTTCTAAGACTGATTTATTTGTTCTTTTGGCAGTCAGAGTATATTTAATTGCAAAACTTATAGCAATTCAAATTGGTCAGATGGTTTAAACAGCTTTTGAAGATTTTTGTGAAGTTTAGATTGCTGGAAAAACATTTCATTGAGGCTAATTTTAATTTTTCTGCAGCTGTTTTCCACTGCCTTTTATCATGAATGGCTAAAGTTCAATGTATCCTAGATTTTTCAACACTTTGGATAGATGACATTTTAAATTGAGAATTACTTGTGTATTTCAACTTACAAGTGTTGTCCATGTCTCAGATAAAAAGGATTTCTGAAATAAGATAGAGGGTTTTATTCATATGACATATTTTAAATTCTGTTTTTAGTATTTTGTAATTACATTAATTCATAGATTTGTTAATGGACTTGACGAAATGAATATTTTGCATGAGTTTTAGGCAGTGTTAAGAAAGAGGAAGTGTCTGAGATTTTATCCTACTTGCAATCTAACAATTTAGGCTGATGGTTTCCTGGACGCCAGTAGAAGACATGAGATGCCTGGATCAGAAACAAAGGACAATTTATTACTCAAAAAAATAGCAGTAGCCACAGTATCAGTATTTTTGTACCGACTCCTACAGGGTGATGTGAAAAAGGCTAGGTGATACCTGCACACACAGTGGGTTGTATTACAGGAGAGGAACTCTGAGCTAAGGAAACCCAGATCTTTTAAAATGGAAAGTATGCACTGCTGCCCTTTGCTCAGAAGGGAGAGAGACACTGTTCACTATACAAGTATCCTTGAAAACACAGTCTGGAACAAAGGAGAGTCAGTGCCTTGTTCACAAGACATACAGAAACATGAGAGACCCATGGAGAATTATCTACCAATGGATAGTTGAAATGTGCTCAATGTCTGAAATGTGAATCGAATAGGAAAATGAGGTTCAGTTGAGTTGGATTGACAAACATATTACAAAATGGCTTTAGTAAAATGGCTGCAGCAAATTGAAAATGAAACCTAAGCTAAACTACAGTAACTAAAATAAAACTTAAAAAATTTTCAATGGCTGGTGAAGTGTCTCATTTAACATGGGTTGCTACAAATTTTATATTGTAACCACCACCACCCACTGTCATAGAGTCGACTCTGACTCATGGTGACCTGATACTGTTCACACTAGTAAACAGTAACATTTTTTTTTTGTGAATCAGTAATACTGCAATTGGCCATTTATTAAGTTGGCCATTCTGCAAGTTGAACTAGTTTTTGGCAAATGGATCTTTGCTTGAATTGGCATGCTTCCTAGGCCCACATTTAAGGTCTTACTTCCTGTTAGATCTCAATCACAACTAGCAGTCAGCTAAGGTGCAAGCTGAAAAGAACATAGAGTCCCCCGCCTCCCCGCCAAGAATGTCTGCATTTTAACAGGGAACTTGACAAATTGGCAAAGTGTTCCCAGGGTACCTAATCTATATTGTCAAAATTTCTGGTATCTTGATCAATTCAAGGGAGGTTATTTGTGCACACTGCAGCTTCCCCAAGTCTCTCAAATCATAACACATGGGTTACAATTGTTCAACCTGATTAGAATCTCTAATCTGTTGATTTTTTCACCTCTACCCAAAAGCCCCATTCTGTTATTCACTCCTTGTCCAGTTTAGCTCCCCTAGTTCATTATTATATAAATTGTCTTGCAAATCCTTTTTATCTCCTTTGTTTCTCTTTCCCATTCGCCAGTAAGGCCAGTCCTAAAGAATCACAAACATGCCTGCTTTATGGCTGAGCTTTGCTAGATAATTATACAATCAGACAAATTGGTATAAATTAATGAATACCAACCTCCAATGGACATTTAATAATACCTGGCAGTCTTACCAAAAAACAAAATAAAACAAAACAACATGTTTCCCACTCTTCAAATTCCCTATATCTCCTTTTCATCCCCAAAAGGTCTGCATTATGACTTTCATGGTTAACTGCTCAGCAGCTAACTGAAAGGATGGAAGTTCAAACCTGCCCAATGGCTCCGTGGTAGAAAGACCTGGAAATCCGCTTCCATAAAGATTATAGCCAAGAACACTTTATGAGGCAATTCTACTCTGTCATATTGGGTCTCTATGAGTCAAAAATGGCATAAGAGCAAATAACAAGATACTTTTGCCTTTGTGGGTACCTTTCTCCATAAAAAAAATATACTGAAAATTATGTTTTACTACTGAGTTGGTATAAAGACAAATACAAGCCAAACTCAATTCATTATTATATATTCTTGATTACTATATTCATTTTTATTCTCATTTAAAGAAATTAAAATTGAAACATTTTTCACGGGTTCCTAGAAGTGTTGTGAACCCCAGGCAGACACTGTGCAAATGGATAAGTAGGCTTTTCTCCCCAGTGCCCCTTCATCTGACGGCCTTGATTTTTATTTCATTCTTGTAATGTGGAGCTCGGGAGTGAAAGGTGGGCAGGAGATGTGGAACTGGAGACTGCCTCTATACAGCGGGGTTTCTCAACCTTGGCACTATTGACATGTGGGGCTGAATGATTCTTTATTGTAGGGGGCTGTTCTGTGTATTGTAGGAGGTTTAGAAGTAACCCTGGTCTCTATCCTTTAGATACCAGTAGCACCTCCTCAGCCATGACAACCAAAATATCTTCAGGTGTTGCCAAATGACTTCTGGGACGCATAACAGCCCCTGTTTGAGAACCACTACTATATAGTTATACATTGAAACTATGGCAGTGGATGAGTTCTCCTCAAGGAGTATGCAGAATAAGAAAAGAAGATGTTAGTGAACCCCGACCTGTGAGGGACTGTTGTTGTTAGGTGCCCTCGAGTCAGCTTTGACTCACAGCAACCCTACGTAAGAGAACAAAACACTGCCTGGTCCTGTGCCATCCATACAATCGTTGTTATGCTTGAGCTCATTGTTGCAGCCTCTGTCTCAATCCATCTTGTTGAGGGTCTTCCTCTTTTCCATTGACCCTGTACTTTACCAAGCATGATGTACTTCTCCAGGGACTGATCTTTCCTGACAACATGTCCAAAGTATGTAAGACACAGTCTTACCATCCTTCCTTCTAAGGAGCATTCTGGTTGTACTTCTTGCAAGACAGATTTGTTTGTTCTTTTGGCAGTCCATGGTATATTTAATATTCTTCACCAATACCACAGTTCAAAGGCGTCAATTCATCTTCAATCTTCCTTATTCATTGTCCAGCTATCACATGAATATTATGCGGTTGAAAACACCATGGTCTTCAAGGTGACATCTGTACTTTTCAACACTTTAAAGAGGTCCTTTGCAGCAGATTTGCCCAATGCAATGTGTCTTTTGATTTTTTGACTGCTGCTTCCATGGCTGTTGATTGTGGATCCAAGTAAAAGGAAATCCTTGACAACTTCAATCTTTTCTCCGTTCCTCATAATGTGGCTTATTGATCCAGTTGTGAGGATTTTATTTTCTTTACGTTGAGGCGCAATCCATACTGAAGGCTGTGGTCTTTGATCTTCATCAGTAAGTGCCTCAAGTCCTCTTCACTTTCAGGAAGTGAGGTCGTGTCATTTTCACAACACAGGTTGTTAATGAGTCTTCCTCCAATCCTGATGCCCCGCTTTTCTTCATATAGTCCAGCTTCTTGTATTATTTGCTTAGCATACAGATTGACTATGTGTGGTGAAAGGATACAACCCTGACACACAACTTTCCTGATTTTAAACCAATCAATATCCCCTCGTTCTGTCCAAACAACTGCATCTTGATCTATGTACAGTTTTATTTTGAGCACAATTAAGTGTTCTGGAATTCCCATTCTTCGCAATGTTACCCATAATTTGTTACGATCCACACAAACAAATGCCTTTGCGTAGTCAATGAAACACAGGTAAACATCTTTCTGGTATTCTCTGCTTTCAGCCAGGATCCATGTGACATCAGCGATGATATCCCTGGTTCCATGTCCTCTTCTGAAACTGGCCTGAATTTCTGGCTTTTGAATGATCTTCAGCAAAATTTTGCTTGTGTGTGATATTAATGATATTGTTCAATAATTTCCACATTCACTTGGATCACCTTTCTTGGGAAGAGGCATAAATATGGATCTCTTCCAGTCGGTTGGCCAGGTAGCTGTCTTCCAAATTTCTTGGCATAGATGACTGAGCACTTCTAGCTCTGCACCCATTTGTTGAAACATCTCAATTGATATTCCATCAATTCCTGGAGCCTTGTTTTTCGCCAATGCCTTCAGAGCAGCTTGGACTTCTTTCTTCAGGACCGTTGGTTCCTGATCATATGCTACCTCTTGAAATGGTTGAACATCGACTAATTCTTTTTGGTATAATAACTCTATGTCTTCTTTCCATCTTCTTTTGATGCTTCCTGTATCATTTAATATTTTTCCCGTAGAATCCTTCATTATTGCAACTTGACACTTAAATTTTTTCTTCAGTTCTCTCAGCTTAAGAAATGCCGAGCATGTTCTTCCCTTTTGATTTTCTATCTCCAGCTCTTTGCACATGTCATTATAATACTTTACTTTGTCTTCTCGATCTGCCCTTTGAAATCTTCTTTTCAGTTCTTTTACTCCATCATTTCTTCCTTTTGCTTTAGCTGCTCGATGTTTGAGAGCAAGTTTTCTGACGTTCATCTTGGTCTTTTCTTTCTTTCCTGTCTTTTCAATGACCTCTTGCTTTCTTCATGTATGATGTCCTTCCACAACTAGTCTGGTCTTCAGTCATTAGTGTTCAATGTGTCAAATCTTTTCTTGAGATGGTCTCTAAATTCAGGTGGGATATACTCAAGGTCATACTTTGGCTTTCATGGGCTTGCTCTGATTTTCCTCAGTTTCAACTTGAACTTGCATATGAGCAATTTGATGGTCTGTTCTGCAGTCAGCCCCTGGCCTTCTTCTGAGTGATGATACTGACCTTTTCCATCGTCTCTCTCTACATACGTAGTCAATACGATTCCTGTGTATTCCATCTGGCAAGGTCCATGTGTATAGGCACCGTTTATGTTGGTGAAAAAAGGTATTTGCAGTGCAGAAGTCGCTGGTCTTGCAAAATTCTATCATTTGATCTCCAGCATTGTTTCTATCACCAAGGCCATATTTTCCAACTGCTGATCCTTAATCCTTCTTCTTTGTCTCCAACTTTTGCATTCCAATTACCAGTAATTATCAATGCATCCTGCTTGCATGTTCAATCAATTTCAGACTGCAGAAGCTGATAAAAACCTTCAATTTCTTCATCTTTGGCTTTAGTGGTTGGTGTGTAAATTTGAATAGTAGTGGTATTAACTGGTCTTCCTTGTAGGTGTATGGATATTATCAGTGTTGCACTTCAGGACAGATCTTGAAATGTTCTTTTTGACAATGAATGCAACACCACTTCTCTTTGAGTTATTCCTGGCATAGTAGACTATATGATTGTCCAATTCAAAATGGCCAACACTCCATAAAAGTGGAAATCAATAACAGAAAAACTAGGGAAAAGAAATCAAATACTTGGAAACTGAACAATACCCTCCTGAAAACAGACTGGGTTATAGAAGACATTAAGGAGGGAATAAAGAAATTCATAGAATGCAACGAGAAGGAAAACACTTCCTATCACAACCTCTGGGACACAGCAAAAGCAGTGCTTAAAGGTCAATTTATATCGATAAAGGCATACATACAAAAAGAAGAAAGAGCCAAAATCAGAGAACTGTCCCTACAACTTGAACAAATAGTGAGCAACAAAAGAATCCATCAGGCACCAGAAGAAAACAAACAATAAAAATGAGAGCTGAACTAAATGAATTAGAGAACAGAAAAACAATTGAAAGAATTAACAAAGCCAAAAGCTGGCTCTTTGAAAAAATCAACAAAATTGATAAACCATTGGCCAGACTGACTAAAGAAATACAGGAAACAAATAACCTGAATAAGAAACGAGATGGGCCACATCACAACAGACCCAACTGAAATGAAAAGAATCATATCAGATTATTACGAAAAATTGTACTCTAACAAATTTGCAAACCTAGAAGAAATGGAAGAATTCCTGGAAAAACACTACCTACTTAAAATAACACAACCAGAAGTAGAACAACTAAATAGACCCATAAAAAAAAAAAGAGATTGAAATGGTAATCAAAAAACTCCCAACAAAAAAAAGCCCGGACCCGGATGGCTTTACTGCAGAGTTCTACCAAACTTTCAGAGAAGAGTTAACACCACTAATACTAAAGGTATTTCAAAGCATAGAAAATGACGGAATACTACCTAACTCATTCTATGAAGCCACCATTTCCCTGATACCAAAACCAGGTAAAGACATCACAAAAAAAGAAAATTACAGACCTATATCCCTCATGAACATAGATGCAAAAATCCTCAACAAAATTCTAGACAATAGAATTCAACAACATATCAAAAAAATAATCCACCACGACCAAGTGGGATTTATATCAGGTATGCAAGGCTGGTTTAATATTTTTTTTTTTTATGCAAGGCTGGTTTAATATTAGAAAAACTATTAATGTAATCCACCATATAAATAAAAAAAAAGACAGAAACCACATGATCTTATCAATTGATGCAGAAAAGGCATTTGACAAAGTCCAACACCCATTTATGATAAAAACTCTTACCAAAATAGGAATTGAAGGAAAATTCCTCAACATAATGAAGGGCATCTATACAAAGCCAACAGCCAACATCACTCTAAATGGAGAGAGCGTGAAAGCATTTCCCTTAAGAACGGGAACCAGACAAGGATGCCCTTTATCACCGCTCTTATTCAACATTGTGCTAGAGGTCCTAGCCAGAGCAATTAGGCTAGACAAAGAAATAAAGGGCATCCGGATTGGCAAGGAGGAAGTCAAATTATCTCTATTTGCAGATGACATGATCTTATACACAGAAAACCCTAAGGAATCCTCCAGAAAACTACTGAAACTAATAGAAGAGTTTGGCAGAGTCTCAGGTTACAAGATAAACATACAAAAATCACTTGGATTCCTCTACATCAACAAAAAGAACATCGAAGAGGAAATCACCCAATCAATACCATTCACAGTAGCCCCCAAGAAGATAAAATACTTAGGAATAAATCTTACCAAAGATGTAAAAGACCTATACAAAGAAAACTACAAAGTACTAGTACAAGAAACTAAAAAGGATCTACTTAAGTGGAAAAACATACCTTGCTCATGGATAGGAAGACTTGACATAGTAAAAATGTCTATTCTACCAAAAGCCACCTATACATACAAAGCACTTCCGATCCAAATTCCAATGACATTTTTTAATGTGATGGAGAAACAAATCACTAATTCCATATGGAAGGGAAAGAAGCCCCGGATAAGCAAAGCATTACTGAAAAAGAAGAAGAAAGTGGGAGGCCTCACTCTACCTGATTTCAGAAGCTATTATACAGCCACAGTAGTCAAAACAGCCTGGTACTGGTACAACAACAGGCACATAGACCAATGGAACAGAATTGAGAACCCAGATATAAATCCATCCATGTATGAGCAGCTGATATTTGACAAAGGACCAGTGTCAGTCAATTGGGGAAATGATAGTCTTTTTAACAAATGGTGCTGGCATAACTGGATATCCATTTGCAAAAAAATGAAACAGGACCCATACCTCACACCACGCACAAAAACTAACTTCAAGTGGATCGAAGACCTAAACATAAAGACTAAAACGATAAAGATCATGGAAGAAAAAATAGGAACAACCTTAGGAGCCCTAATACAAGGCACAAAACATTACCAAAAATGACGAAGAGAAGCCAGATAACTGGGAGCTCCTAAAAATTAAACACCTGTGCTCATTTAAAGACTTCACCAAAAGAGTAAAAAGACCACCTACAGACTGGGAAAGAATTTTCAGCTATGACATCTCTGACCAGCGCCTGATCTCTAAAATCTATATGATTCTGTCAAAACTCAACCATAAAAACACAAACAACCCAATCAAGAAGTGGGCAAAGGATATGAACACGCACTTCACTAAAGAAGATATTCAGGCAGCTAACAGATACATGAGAAAATGCTCTGGATCCTTAGCCATGAGAGAAATGCAAATTAAAACTACGATGAGATTCCATCTCACTCCAACAAGGCTGGCATTAATCCAAAAAACACAAAATAATAAATGTTGGAGAGGCTGCGGAGAGATTGGAACTCTTATACACTGCTGGTGGGAATGTCAAATGGTACAACCACTTTGGAAATCTATCTGGCGTTATCTTAAACAGTTAGAAACAGAACTACCATACAACCCAGAAATCCCACTCCTCGGAATATACCCTAGAGAAATAAGAGCCTTCACACAAACAGATATATGCGCACCCATGTTTATCGCAGCTTTGTTTACAATAGCAAAAAGCTGGAAGCAACCAAGGTGGCCATCAACGGATGAATTGTTAAATAAATTGTGGCATATTCACACAATGGAATACTACGCATCGATAAAGAACAGTGAGGAATCTGTGAAACATTTCATAACATGGAGGAACCTGGAAGGCATTATGCTGAGTGAAATTAGTCAGAGGCAAAAGGACAAATATTGTATAAGACCACTATTATAAGGTCTTGAGAAATAGTATAAACTGAGAAGAACACATACTTTTGTGGTTATGAGTGGGGCTGGGAGGGAGGGTGGGAGAGGGTTTTTTTCCTGAGTAGTTAGTAGATAAGAACTACTTTAGGTGAAGGGAAGGACAATACTCAATACATGGAAGGTCAGCTCAACTGGACTGGACCAAAAGCAAAGAAGTTTCTGGGATAAACTGAATGCTTCAAAGGTCAGCGGAGCAAGGGCTGGGGTTTGGGGACCATGGTTTAAGGGGACTTCTAAGTCAATTGGCAAAATAATTCTATTATGAAAACATTCTGCATCCCAATTTGAAATATGGTGTCTGGGGTCTTAAATGCTAACAAGCGGCCATCTAAGATGCATCAATTGGTCCCAACCCACCTGGATCAAAGGAGAATGAAGAACACCAACGTCACACAGTAACTAAGAGCCCAAGAGACAGAAAGGGCCATATGAACCAGAGACTTACATCATCCTGAGACCAGAAGAACTAGTTGGTGCCCGGCCACAACCGATGACTGCCCTGACAGGGAGCACAACAGAGAACCCCTGAGGGAGCAGGAGATCAGTGGGATGCAGACTCCAAATTCTCACAAAAAGACCATACTTAATGGTCTGACTGAGACTAGAGGAATCCCGGCGGTCATGGTCCCCAAACCTTCTGTTGGCACAGGACAGGAACCATTCCCAAAGACAACTCATCAGACATGGAAGGGACTGGACAGTGGGTAGGAGAGAGATGCTGATGAAGAGTGAGCTATTTGTATCAGGTGGACACTTGAGACTGTGTTGGCATCTCCTGTCTGGAGGGGGGATGGGAGGGTAGAGAGGGTTGGAAGCTGACAAAATTGTCATGAAAGGAGAGACTGGAAGGGCTGACTCATTAGGGGGAGAGAAAGTGGGAGTATGGAGTAAGGGGTATATAAACTTATACGTGACAGACTGACTTGATTTGTAAACGTTCACTTGAAGCTCAATAAAAATTAAAAAGAAAATGGCCAACACCAGTCCATTTCAGCTTATTAATGCCTAGGATATTGATGTTTATGCATTCCACTTCATTTTTGACCATTTTCCTAGATTTTTATACTCCAGGTTCCGATGATTAATGGATGTTTGCAACTGTTTCTTCTCATTTTGAGTTGTGCCATATCATCAAATGAAGGTCCTGAAAGCTTGACTCCATCCAGGTCATTAAGGTCAACTCTACTTTGAGGAGGCAGCTCTTCTGCAGACATCTTTTGAGTGCCTTCCAATCTGAGGGGCTTATCTTCCAGCACTATATCAGACAATGTTCCACTGCTATTCATAAGGTTTTCACCAGCTAATTCTTTTCAGAAGTGGAACGCCAGTTCTTTTTTCCTAGTCTGCCTTAGTCTGGAAGCTCATCTGAAACCCGTCCTCCATGGACGACCCTGCTAGCATCTGAATACCAGTGGCATAGCTTCCAGCATCACAGCAACATGCAATTCCCCACAGTATGACAAACTGACAGACACATGGGGGATGTGATGGACTAGCATAAGACAAAGAGCAACCAGACAAGACAGTCCTCCTCCCAAACAGAGGTAGACCTGGAGGATTTAGGTCAAAAAGTTCAAACATCTACAATCTTTTACTGAAACAGATTAACAAAAGAATTGTACAACCACCTACCTGGGCCATCTCAAAGGTGGGAAATTTCCTGAGAGCAGGAAGATTTGATGCACCCCTTTGTAAAGGTGAAGTGTTGACATAAACAACCTCTGAGAATTTGTCTAAGCTCCTGTGGTTCTGTGAGATAGTTGTCATCATTATAGAAAAGGTCAGATACCACAAAGCCAGAGAGCTTCTGTTTTTTTTTTTTTTAATTGAAGGTCAGGTCATGGCCTTTTTTTTTGCAAATGAAGGTTGAGCATAGATCAGGTCAACCCTCTGTGGGCCAAGTGGAGTTGTGGAAAACACAACACTGCTTGTCAAGTCCTGCTTCCTCTATTTGTGTTTCACAGGTGTAACTCCCAATAAAAGGAGCCCTGGTGGAGCAGTGGTTAAACTCTTGGCTGTTAACCGAAAGGTTGATGGTTTGAACCCACCAGCTGCTCCATGGAGAAAGATGTGGAAGTCTGCTTCCATAAAGGTTTACAGCCTTTGAAACTCTATGGGGCTGTTCTACTCTGTCCCACAGGGTCATTATGAGTTGGAATCGACTTACAGCAATGGTTTTTTTTTTGGTTGTTTGTTTTACTCCCCAATAAACCTTTTGCCCCCCACATATCTGTCAGTTTGTCGTACTGTGGGGGCATGCATGATGCTGTGATACTGGAAGCTATGCCACCAGTATTAATATACCAGCAGGGACACTCAGGGTGGAGAGGTTTCAGCTGAGCTTCCGGACTAAAACAGGCTAAGAAGAAGGACCTGGCCATCTACTTCAGAAAAAAATTAGCCAGTGAAAATCTTATGAATAGCAGCAAAATATTCTCTGACAGAGTGCCAGAAGATGAGCTCCTCAGGTTGGAAGGCACTCAAAAGACCACTGGGGGAGAGCTGCCTCCTCAAAGTAGAGTTGACCTCAACGACATGGATGAAATCAAAGTTTCAGGACCTTCATTTACTGATGTGGTAGGACTTAAATGAGAAGAAACAGCTGTAAACATCCTTTAATAATGGGAATGTGGAATGCATGAAGTATGAACTTAGAAAAATTGGAAATCATCAAAAATGAAATAGAATGCGTAAACATCAATATCCTAGGTGTTGGTGAGCTGAGATGGACAGGTATTGGCCATTTTGAAAAGGACAATCCTATGGTCTACTATGCCAGGAATAACAAACTGAAGAGGAATGGTGTTGCATTCATCATCAAAAAGAATATTTCAAGATCTATCCTGAAGTACAATGCTATCAGTGATAGGATAATATCCATACGTCTGCAAAGAAAACCAGTTAACACGATTATTATTCAAATTTACGCACCAACCACTAAGGCCAAAGTTGAAGAAACTGAAAATTTTTACCAAATTCTGTCATCTGCAATTGATTGAATATGCAATCAGGATACATTGATAATTACTGGTGATTGAAATGCAAAAGCTGGAAGCAAAGAAGAAGGATCAGTAGTTGGAAAACCTGGCCTTGGTGACAGAAATGATGCCGGAGATGACATGATAGAATTTTGCAAGACTAATGACTTCTTCATTGCAAATACCTTTTTCAACAACATAAACGGTGACAATACACGTGGACCTCGCCAGATGGAATACACATATTGACTACATTTGTAGAAAGAGATGATGGAAAAGCTCAATATCATCAGTCAGGACAAGGCCAGAGGTTGACTGTGGAACAGACCATCAATGGTTCATATGCAAATTCAAGTTTATGTGGAAGAAAATTGGAATAAGTCGACGAGAGCCAATGTACGACCTTGAGCATATCCCACCTGAATTTAGAGATCATCTCAAGAATAGATTTGACACACTAAACACCAATGACCAAAGACCAGATGAGTTGTGAAATAACATCAAGGACATCATACATAAAGAAAGCAAGAGGTTGTTAAAAAGACAGGAAAGAAAAGACCAAAATGGATGTCAAAAGAAACTCTCAAATTTAATTTTAAACATAAACATAAAGCAAATAGAAGAAATGATGAAAAGGGCTGAACAGAAGATTTCAAAGGGCAGCTTGAGAAGTCAAAGTAAAGTATTATAATGACATGTGCAAAGACCTGGAGTTAAAAAACCAAAAGGGAAGAACATGTTCAGCATTTCTCAAGCTGAAAGAACTGAAGGAAAAACTCAAGCCTCGAGTTGCAATATTGAAGGATTCTATGGGAAACCCTGGTTGCTTAGTGGTTAAGTGCTACGGCTGCTAACCAAAAGGTCAGCAGTTCAAATCCACCAGGCACTCCTTGGAAACTCTATGGGGTAGTTCTACTCTGTCCTATAGGGTCACTATGAGTCAGAATTGACTCGACGGCAACAGGTTTGGTTTTGGTTTTATGGGCAAAATACTGAACAACGCAGGAAGCATCAAAAGAATATGGAAGATTGGAACTCTGATACACTGCTGGTGGGAATGTAAAATGGTACCACTTTGGAAATCTATCTGGCGTTTTCTTAAAAAGTTATATTGCCTGTCTTCCTCTCCATATGAAAGATCTATGACTACATTTTTAGTCCCTCTTTGTTTTTATGTTGTCTTCTTTTACATAATAACATCGCTGTTTCCTTGTTCTAAGCGTTTTTTTATCTTGATTTATTTTTGTGATTTCCCTATTTGGGTTCACATCTGGTTACTCTGTCCTGCATTCTAGTCTTTGGTTGATATCTGATATTATTGATTTTCTAACCAGAGAACTCCCTTTAGTATTTCTTGTAGTTTTGGTTTGGTTTTTACAAATTCCCTAAAGGTCTGTTTATCTAGAAATATCCTAATTTCACCTTCATATTTGAGAGACAGTTTTGCTGGACATATGATTCTTGGCTGGCAATTTTTTTCCTTCATTGCTTTATATAAGCTTTATATATAATCTCATTGCCTTCTTGCTTGCATGGTTTCTGCTGAGTAGCCTGAGCTTATTCTTATTGACTCTCCCTTGTATGTGACTTTTCATTTATCCCTAACCACTCTTAAAATTCTCTTTTTATCTTTGGTTTTGGCAAGTTTTATTATAATATGTCTTGGTGAGTTTCTCTTAAGATCTACCTTATGTGGAGTTCAATGAGCATCCTGGATAGTTATCTTCTCATCTTTCACGATATCAGGGAAGTTTTCTGCCAACAAATCTTCAACATTTCTCTCTGTATTTTCTGTTATCCCTCCCTGTTCTGGTACTCCAGCCACTTGTAGGTTATTTCTCTTGATAGAATCCCACGTAATTCTTAGGTTTTCTTCACTTTGTAAAATTCTTTTATCTGATTTTCTTCAAATGTTTTGGTGCCTAATATTTTATCTTAAATCTCATGAATTCTGCCTTCCATTTGCACAATTCTGCTCCTCTGACTTTCTTTTGAGTCGTCTAATTCTGTAATTTTATTGTTAATCTTCTGAATTTCTGATTGCTGTCTATGGGTTCTTGCAGCTTGTTAAATTTTTCATTATGTTCTTGAATAACCTTGTTTAATTTCTTCAGGTGCTTTACATGTGTGTTCCTTGGCTTGTTCTCTGTATTGCCTGATTTCCTTCCCGATCTCGTTCCTGATATCTTGAAGAGTTCTGTATATTAATCTTTTGTATTCTACATCTGGTAATTCCAGGAATGCATCTTCATCTAGAAGATCCCTTGAGTCTCTGTTTTGAGAGCTTGTTGAAGTGATCGTGGTCTGCTTCTTTATGTGATTTATTATTGAATGTTGTCTCCGAGCCATCTATAAGTTATTTCATTAGATTATTTTATGTTTGCTTATTGTATCCTAGCTTTTTGCTTTGTTTTGTTTTGATATGCCCAAATAGGCTGCTTGAATAAGGTAGCTTGATTATTTTTGCCTTTGAAGGCTGTCACCAGATGGCTAGAGCTGTTATCAGGTATATGAGCCTAGGAGTCCATTCACTTTTCTTGTATGGATTCAGCTCATGTGTCCAGGTAGTTGCTCATCAGGTTTGCGGTACAGGCTCTGTCCTAAAGTACTAGAGGGGCAGGAGTGATTGTTGAGGTACTGGTATCTGGTTGCAGCAGGGGTCACACTCTGAACAAGGCAGGGAGCTGACAACTGTCCCCTGAGTGTCTGTGAGGAAAGCATGTCCCTGTCCCTAGAATGCACAGGTGGGTGGGTTCTGCAAACAATCCATGGGCCCCCCCATGCTTTTGGTTGTAAGGACTGGGAAGTACCAGTTATTCTTGGACCCCTGTCACGGGTGGTTTGGTGACCTGAGTGGAGCCACCAGTCCTTAGGCCCCTGATGTGGGTAGGGGAGGACCCTGTTTAATAGGCAAAGTGGTGTCAAACATCAAACACCCACCTCTCCACCGCACAGCTGACACAGTTGCAGTCTGACAACAAGGACCTCTTCTCCAGAAAGAGGCCCACACAGGTCCATGCAGGGGGGAAAGGTATTCAATATCCATGGACTGTTTATGCCTGGACAGGAGCCACTTCTGTCCTGAGTTCCCCAGGTTACTGGAGCTGGCAGATTATCTTTTCCTCCAGTTGTGAATTTATTCTTTCTCCAAGCCTGGGAGAATGGCTCAGGACACTCAACAGGACCTATCACAGGCCCAGAGAAATTGATAAGCACTGAAGCTGGCTTGGGGGCTGAGGGTGTGGTAAAGTATACGGAAGTACTTAGCTTTTGCTGAAAGTCCCATTCTTCTCTGGTTCCGGAGGCATGAGTAAGCTGCATGGCTGGCTGTTTCTCCCTCAGGAAACTGCGACTGAACGCTAACACCAGCCTGTTGTAGTTGCTCCCAGGAATGGCGCCGAGGGTTCCTGGCAATTCAGGTCCGGCAAATCCTCTCTGCTTCTGAACTGTTTCTCCCTCCCCCTGCCACTCAGTCCATTTTCTATGTTTGCCGTTGATGTTCACAGTTCTAGCTTGTCATAAATATAATCATTTCACTTGTTTTTTCAGATCTTTATCGCAAGAGGGATCACTGGAGGCGTCTTACTACTCTGCCATCTTGGCTCCACCCCTCCATTCGGAACTTTTGAACACCTACTTTTAAGGAATAGCCCACCTCATAAGTCTTGCTTTCTCAATATAGAAGCCCCAAACTCACTTTCACAGTATTTCTTGCAGCTAGAGTGTAGGCACATGTCTTAGACTCAGCCAATAATGTGCCCCCACATGAAATTTCAGTTTAAAGGAAACAAACACAAGGAAGCAAACACTTTAAAGACACTGTCTGGCGAAGGTGATGTTAGAGGGTATGGCTTTGGGGGGAGGTTCAGTAACCATTGCCCAAGACCAATGGTGCAAATTTTGGTATCTGGGCAAGGAGGTGACCATAGTGGAACCCTCATTGGAGCCATCCCATAGAGTTATTTGGGTGTTATTCCTGTCCATTTGTCTCAAGCCTGGGTCCTCTGGTCCTGTTAGATTTAAGCTTTCTGCTTAACTAGCTATAGTGAAGTCTGATGCTTGCAATCAAGAACCCTGACTGAGATTAATGGACTGCAACTACCACAATCTCCTCCAGACTGAGTTCAGCACAACTTCTTGGTACCACCACCAACTGCTCTGACAGGGATTGCAACAGAAGCTTTGGACAGAGCTGGAGAAAAATACAGAACAAAATTCAAACTCACAAAAAGAGAAAAAAAAAAACAGACTTACTGGTCTACCAGAAACTGGAGAAACCCCAAGAGTATGGCCCCCAGACACCCTTTTAACTCAGTACTGAAGTCATTCCTGAGGTTCTCCCTTCAGCCAAAGATTAGACAGGCCCATAAAACAAAACCAGACTAAATGGTCATATCAGCCCAGGTGCAAGGCCGAGAAGGCAGGAGGAGACAGGAAAACTGGTAATGGGGAACCCCAGGTTGAGAAGGGGAGAGTGTTGGCATGTCATGGGGTTGGCAACCAGTGTCACAAAACAATATGTGTATTGTTTAATGAGAAACTAATTTTACAAGTAAAGAAAAAAGAACCCTGACTGATATGGAAACTTCTAAACAGAAGAGGTATGAACCTCTAGGTACGAGGGGCCCATCCACAGAGAGGCTTTTTAAAATTATTGTTGTTGTTAGGTGCCATTGAGTCAGTTATGACTCATAGCAACCCTACGCACAACACAAAGAAACAGTGCCTAGTCCTATGCCATCTTCACAAACATTGCTATGTTTGAGCCCTATGACACGGCCACTGTATCAATTCATCTCGCTGAGGGCCCTCCTCTTTTCTGTTGACTCTCTACTTTACCAAGCATGATGTCCTTTTCCAGGGACTGGTCCCTCCTTATAACATATCCAAAGTATGTGAGATGAAGTCTCGCCATTCTCGTTTCTAAGGAGCATTTTGGCAGTACTTCTTCCAAGACAGATTTTTTTGTTCTACTGGAAGTCCATGGTATATTCAATATTCTTCGGCAACACCATAATTCAAAGGCATAAATTCTACTTAGGTCTTCCTTATTCATTGTCTAGTTTTTGCATGCATATGAGGTGATTGAAAATGCCATGACTTGGGTCAGACATACCTCAAAGTGTAGTTTTACCTAATCCAGAGTCTGAAAAAATAGTGCCCTTAGAGATTTCTTTGCAACTCAGTAACTTACTAAAAAAATGGGAAATTAAAACACCTACAAATGAGTACATGAGGATAAGATTAGTGGAATCATACACAATTTGTAAGCTGTTTTATTAGATGTGGAAAAATCGATTTTTTTAAATAATCATATATAATTCAGTGGAAGTAAGAAGTGATGAATGTATATATAAGTGAAGAATGTTGATAACTGCTGAATCTCAGTGAACAGTATTCTATTTATTTAGGTTTTTGAAATTTTTCATGGAAAAGCTTAAATAAAAAATCATAAATTGGGAAGTTAACATTAGTTGAGAAAATACATGTTTCCTTATTTATCTTTAAAATAAGGAAGAGAAACAAGGCAAAACATTGTTTAGAAATTTAGATAACAATGTTTATCAAAGCAATGGCACTAAGTGAAAAAAATCTGTAAAAATCAGAGATAAGGACAGATTTACAGTGGACGTGTCTACTTTTTAGGTCATCTTCATCCTAGGTTTCCCAGGAATAGCCCATTCATTCTTTCCACATATATTTTTATTAGCGTGTCCTATGTCACTGTTGTAGGTACTTAGAATATATCAGGAAACACAGCAAAGATCCTTGTCCCTTACCTAAATTTTTTCCTAGATGTACTACACAAAATTTCAGTCAATGCTTTTTATACATATCTTTAGTCTACAAGCCTAATTATCTAATTTTTGAAATTTAACACTTTCTCCGGTTTACTTAGTTTAGAACCATAAGATTTTATAGCTGAAAGGAAGCTTAGATTTCATAAATACAACATCTCATTAGAATTGATGTTGGTAATTAATCAATCAATTAATTAATTAATGTTGATTGGAGCTCTGGTGGTGAAGTGATTAAGAGCTCAGACTGCTAAACAAAAGGTTGGCAGTTCAAATCCACCAGCTACTCCTTGGAAACCCTATGGAGCAGTTCTACTCTGCCCTATAGGGTCTCTATGAGTCGGAATCGACTTGATGGCACACAACAACTACAACAACAATGACAATAATACTTTATATTTGTGAAGCCCTTTATAAGTTACAACATGTCTTCCTGAGACCCAGAGAGAATAAGTGACTTGCCATGTTTACACTGCCTGTTAGTAGCTGAACAAGGGCCTCTCAATTTGCACTTTGGTACTCTTTCTGCTACATCAAGCTTTGTTTGCGTAATGTGGTGGTTGTGGTTGACTGGCAAGACTTTACCTAAAAGTTCTATTTATACATTCTGGGCCTGTCTCTTCCTCTTGTATCCATTGCTTTATGTCCCCCACCCCCTTTTTCCCCCTCCTTCATCGGCTCTAACCCAATGCTACAAATGACTAAGATGTACCTTTCTCTTTTGCACTGACACCCTCATATGCTGCCGTTCCTTAACCATTATTCAGCTAGACTTTCCTAATGCACGGCCTTTAATCTTCTTTGATAACATCCTCTCATTACTATAAATAACTTGTCAGAACTCTTTTGCCCACCTTGCAGTTATCCACACGTTTCAGATGCCTTGTTATTAGCTGCTGTTGAGTTTGCTCTGACTTATGGCAGCCCACGTACAACAGAATAAAATGTTGCCCGTGCCTGCACCATATTAATGATCACTGGTATATCTTAGTCCATTTTTGCAGCTATTGTGTCAATCCACCCCATTTAGCGTTTCCATCACTTTTGTCAATCCTCTAGTTTACCAAACATGATGTCCTTTTCCAGTGACTGGTCTTTCCTGATGACATGTCCATACTAAGTTAGTTGAAGTCTCACCATCCTCACTTCTAAGGAACATTCTGGTTGTATTTCTTCTACTGATTCAGATGCTTAGGTACTGTCATGGATTGAATTATGTCCCCCCCCAAAATGTGTATACCAACTTGGTTAGGCCATGATTCTCAGTATCCTGTGATTGTCCTCCATTTAGTGATTGTAATTTTATGTTAAAAGGATTAGGGTAGGATTGTAACTCCATTCTTATCCAGGTCACATCCCCGATCCAATGTAAAGGGAGTTTCCCTGGGGTGTGGCCTGCACCACCTTTTATCTCTCAAGAGATGAAAAGGAAAGGGAATCAAGCAGAGAGTTGGGGACCTCATACCACCAAGAAAGAAGCACCAGGAGCAGAGTGCATCTTTTATACCCGGGTTCCTGCGCAGACAAGCTCCTAGTCCAGGCGAAGATTGATGAGAAAGACCTTCCTCCAGAACCAATATATAGAGAAAGACTTCCCCTGGAGCTGACACCCTGAATTTGGACTTTTAGCCTACTTTACTGTGAGAAAATAATCGTCTCTTTGTTAAAAATCATCCACTTTTGGTATTTCTGTTATGGCAGCACTAGACGACTAAGACAGATACCCAATAATGAACAAAATATGGGGGACCTAGAGCTGACAATTCTACTGCTGTATTTGATCACATCCAGACTTTCTCCTAGTTCTTCACTTCATTTAGTATAACCCATCTCATACAGCCCCAATGGGCATTCTGTTTCTGACTTCACTATGTTGTACATAATCATGAATGTCTGTTCATTACACCAGCATAGTCTAGGGTCCCTTAGAAAATATTAGAGGTTCAAACCATATCAAAAGTGCCTCTAACTACTAAGATTAATAAAATCTACCTACTCAGTTAATTTTTTGCCACCTGATCTCTCTGTCTGATATAAAGTGTTTAGGTAATCTATTGTTGAATTAAAAAATACCCCAAAACTTAGCAACTTAAAACAACAATTTATTATTATCTTTCATAGTCCAGTGGATTGACTGGGCTCAGCTATGAAGTTCTCACTTGGGGCCTCTCTGGTGATTGTAGTCAGATGGTGGCTGGGGCTGGAGTCATCTGAAGGGTCAACTGGGCTGGACATCCAGGATGACTTCATCGCTCACCTGTCTAGTACATCAGCTGGGATGCCTGGGACAGCTAGGAGCTGGCCAGGCCTTTCTGTCTTCATGTAGCCACTTCATGTGGCAGCTTGAGCTTTCTAAAAGCATAGTGGTCTCAGGGTAGTCTGATGTCTTACATGGCAACTGGCTTCTCCCAGAGTGCATGTTCCAAGAGACCCAGGTAGAAGCTGCAAGTCTTCTTATGACCTAGCCTCAAAGTCACGTGTTGGTTACAAGGTGAGTCACACGTCAGCCCAGACTCAAAAGGAAGGGACTATACAAAGGTGTGACTACCACAAGGTGCAATTCATTGGTGGGGCATCTCTGGCAACTAACTACCAGTGGAAAGAAAGTGGAATCTGCAGCTAACATTCAAGTTAGGTGTTTACCTACTTGACTGGCAGGACTCTATTTTTTTAACAAATAAAATTGCCTAAGATATAGCCCCCATTTTGGGTTAAGGATAGCAGATCAACAGAGTTCCTTTCAATTAAACTAAAGAGGAAACAAAAAAACTTGGAACTTAGATGACTTGCATGTCTTTAAATTGTACTTAATCTCCCATGTATTGGAACATGTGATAATAGCCCAGACTTTATTCTGTCAATGGCTGAAGGGGATCTGCCACCATTCCAGGGCTGTCAAACCCAAACACATGAGTCCATTTTGCATGACTCATTTTTGTAGGAGAGATTACTACCCAGCTCTGGGCCAGTGGAGTACCTGCTCCTTTGCACATACAAGGGTTAGCCTATAGCCTGCAGTATACCCTGTATCTTTTCAGAGATGGCACTTTGAACACATGTGGAGAGACATCCAAATGCCTTTTGTTGCAACAAGAAAGACATTTTATGAAGTCTTTGACAGCATGCTGGTTAGCAAAGTCCTCTGGCTAGCACACTTCTCCCTCATCAAGTTATGGCACTGCCACCTCTACTCTGGAGAGTTTCAAAATTTCAATTTGCACACCCTGTAAGATGTGAGTCATCCGGCTCGCAAAAGAGGAGGAGGAGGAGGCGGCCATCTGCTAGTCATGAGCAGATGACAAATACCCTGCACTGCAAATTTCCATCCTTATTTCACAATATTTAAGTAAACACATTTTGTAACTACTTTTTCAGAGTTCCTTAATGTGCAAAATTTTCTTTTTTTACTGTGCAAAATGGATTTTTTTCTGGTAAACAATATATAAAAGCCTCTTTATCTCCCCCCCCCCAAAACTGGATTACCAAAGCGACACTGAAGGCAACCACCACAGAGTGCTGTCTGTCGAATAGCCAGAACAAATAGAATACACATCTGAATCAGATGGTTAAGCCCCATGTCATTTCAGACTGGCCTGGCTGTTTTCAGACCTGTGAGAGGCCACTTCGTCGTGCACAGCTCTACGGTGACCTCTACTGTCTGCCTGCAAGAATCCTCAAAATATCTCCCATCAAAGAGAAAAAGTTTCCATATATCATCTATTTTACATCTCTGTGTGCTATGTCATGAAGAGGAAGTAAATGGAAGAAAGAAAAGATAGATACTTCACCCTTCAGTGATCAAAGAGAGACTACATCCATAAAATAACTGGGAACTAACACAAGATCTAATTTTATGTTTTTTTTCAAGCTGTGCCTCATGGCTTAAAGCAGAATCTATTCATTCCTTCCTTAACTGTATCTGAGGAAGCTAGCAATAAAAAAATAGTAAAGTAGAAATAGAACATTAGAATTGAGGAGAAAAGTGAATATAAGGGTCAATGTCTGTGAAGGAGCATCACACTTGGCTCTGAGTATCCTAAAAACCAGGAAAAAAAAAGGAAGTAAGATGTATTGCCTAGACCTTGCTATCATGAAGAAGACAGACTATCATTCTTCAAGTGGGATTTTTTTTTTTTGCATTAAATTCTGAACAAAATTCCTGTGGGGGTTCTGTGGTATCTCCCAGGTGGTGTGAGGGCTGGTATACTCCTTAGAATTTGTACTGTCGGTGTAGGAGCAGATGCAGTAGGGCCCTTTCTTTTCACTTTGATGAGAAAAAAGGGCATACCAATGAGAAAATGAAAACCATCCCTGCTGACAACCAGAGAAAGTGAGAAATGAATCTGCTGGCAGCCAGACCATGATGTTCCCAATTTAACATAAACAGCATTGAGACAAGCCACTCCATGATCATGTTTGGAACAAGATAAAGATAAAGCCAGTCGGCAATCACAAAAATGACTAAATGCACCCTTCTGACTAACATGAGTGACTGTTGCTCCTTTACCAATGACAACTCCAGCCTTGTTTTTCCTATGTGAAAACTATTATAATGCACAAACACCAAATTGTCCCTTCTTCTAGACAGTTTCCAATCCAGAATTGGATCTTGCTTCCCTAATCCGTCAGTGGAATCATTCAGAGTAAACTCAGTTCCAATAAGAGGCCTCTGGCTGCTCCCTTTTTTCAAGATGCCCCAGGGTTCTTCTGGAACACATTCTACTTTGCTGCAACTAGCACAGTAAACCTAACCATTTTAAGATAAAAATGTGTTCCTAGAGGTCTTTGGTTGGTGGGTTTGAATAGCATTGAACACTACTACACATGAAGGTGATTCTAAGAGGCCTTAAACTAATATGACCCAGTCAGTATTTCTATACTTTGTTTCAATCAAGAATAGGGTACAGAGCACCTGAAGGAGAGGAAATGATTTTCCCATAGACAATCTTCCCTGTATGTTGCTTTCCTTGACCAGACTTTCAATATGAAATCAGTTGCAGACTGTTGAAGATTATACTCTCTGATGGAGGTCTAGGGGCATGAGCTGGTGTTCTGTTCCTAGTTGAAAGCAGACCCATGTGCTTTGGGTAAAATGTTGTTGTTGTTAGTTTCCATCGAGTTGGCTCCAACTCACGGAGACTCCATATACAACAGAACGATATGTTGCCCAGTCCTGCACCATCTTCAGGATTGTTGGTATGTTTAAGTCCATTGTGTGGCCACTGTGTGTTTTGAGTGCCTTCTAGCCTCCAACCTAGAGGCCTCATTTTCCAGTACTTTATCAGACAATTTTTCATTGTGATCCACAGGGTTTCCATTGGCTAATTCTCTGAAGTAGATTGCTAGGTCTTTCTTCCCAGTTTGTCTTAGTTGTATTATCCACTGAAACCTGTCCATCATGGGTGACACTGCTAGTATTTGAAATATAGGAGGGATAGCTTCCAGCATCACAACAACATGCCAGCCACCACAGTACAGCAAACGGGAAGACAGGTGGTGGTTGGGTAAGATAGAAAGTAATTTCTCTGAGCAATAAGAATATTTTCCATTAAAGCAGACACAGTCATTTTTCTGCTCAAATTCCTCTTATTCCTTTTACTTTTACTGAACTCCTTTCTCTGCTTCAGTGTCTTTTTGCTTCTAATACCAAAAACAAACCTACTGCTGTTGAATCGATTCCAACTCATAGCGACCCTATAGGACAGAGTAGAACTGCCCCCATAGGGCTTCCAGGAGTGGCTGGTGGATTCAAACTGCTGACTTTTTGGTTATCAGCCGAGCTCTTAACCACTGTGCCACTAGAGATCCTTGACCCCACACCAAATCTGGAGCCAGTTCGCAGATGCAAAGAGCTGGAAATGCCAGGAAGTTTACAAGTACCACCACCACTGCAGCCCCTAGGCACATTTCCAATGACTGACCAGTACAGGAACATGAGTGCCCAACTCCTTTTAAGTTGGATTAACTTTGAGGTATAATTCACCCTCCAGAGCTCCCCTGCAGAATCAGGCTAACGCTAGAACTTTGCCTGAGATCACAACTTGCTTAGATTCTTTCCTATCCTTGTCTGGCTTCCCCCACTCCCTTACTGCTCTCTCCTGGGGGCACTTCCTTAATAAAGCATTTGCATAGAATCCCCATCTCAGGGTCTACTTCTGC
Source organism: Elephas maximus indicus (assembly GCF_024166365.1). NCBI lineage: Eukaryota > Metazoa > Chordata > Mammalia > Proboscidea > Elephantidae > Elephas > Elephas maximus. The sequence goes on from NC_064846.1 coordinate 127,070,509, forward strand.
AGAACTCAACCTATGATACCCATCTAATTCTCACCACAACCCTACAAAGTAGAAATTATACCCTAATTTCTCAGATGAAGAAACAAAGGCTCAGAGAGGTTACCTAACCAGCATAAGGACAAAAACTGGTGTCTTAGGCTGGGTTCTCTAGAAAAGCAAAACCAGTAAAGTGTATATATGTATATGCATATATATATATACATATATATGTGTGTGTGTGTGTGTGTGTGTGTGTGTGTGTGTATAAAGAGAGAGAGAGAGATTTATCTCAAGGAAATGGCTCACGAAGTTGTAGAGGCTGGCAAGTCCCAAGTCCATGGGTCAGATGTCAGACTGGAGGCTTCTCCTAACTCACATAGTTGCAGGGGCTGACAAACCCAAGATCAGCAGATAAGAGGGCAGGCTGCTGGCTCAAGTCCCAAGAACAGATGATAATGAGCTGGATGCAGGATCCAGAACAAGCAAAAGCCAATGAGCTTTATCAGAATGTCCATATATATTGGATGCAGGCCACGCCCTGAAAGAAACTCCCCTTACAATTGATTGGCTGATCACATCAGATCACATCATGGAAGTGATTATATTATGGCACAAAATGGATGATAACTACATCATTACATAACTTCCAAACCACTGAGTATCATGGCCCAGCTAAGTTGACACACAACTGGTAAGCAGTGGGCTTGACCTACAATACTCATCTCTATGACTACTTGTTTTCTAGGGCTTCCATAACAAAGTATCACAATGTTGGTGGCTTAAAACAACAAAAAGTTATTGTCTCATAGTTCTGGAGGGTAGGAGTCCAAATTTAGGGTGTCAGCAGGGTAATGCTCTATTCTGAAAGCTTTAGAGGAAGATCTTTTCTTGTCTCTCTCAGTCTCTGGTAGCCCCAGACGTTCCTTGGCTTGCAGCTGCAGCATAATTCCATCTCACATGTTTTTCTTCCCTCTGTCTGTTTCTTTTAGAAGGACATCATTCACATTGGATTAGGACCCACCCTCCTCGACTGTCTCATTTTAACTTAACTGATAACATCTGCAAAGGCCCTATTTCCAAACAAGGTAATATTCACAGGTACCAGAAGTTAGGACTTCAACATATCTTTTGAGGAGACACAATTCAACCCATAACAATGACTTATAAGGTTAACCCGTTGAAACCTGTTGCTGTCGAGTAGATTCTGACTTAGAGCCACCCTATAGGACAGAGTAGAACTGTCCCATAGAGTTTCCAAGGAGCACCTGGTGGATTCGAACTGCTGACCTTTTGATTAGCAGCCATAGCATTTAACCAGTAAGCCACCAGGGTTTCCTTACAAGGTTAAACCCACTGTCGTTGAGTCTATTCTGACTCATAGCGACCCTATAGGACAGGGTAGAACTGCCCCATAGAGTTTCCAAGGAGTGCCTGGTGGATTCGAACTGCCGACCTTTTGGTTAGCAGCCGCAGCACTTAACCACTACGCCACCAGCATTTCCCCTTACAAGGTTAGGGTACCCTTTTTAGACTATACATCATTGCTCTTCCTTTGGGGACCTATACATGGCCCTACCTCTCATCTGTGGGCACACAGAGGGAAGATTCTAAAGAGTGGGGCAGGAACCAAAGATCTAAATGTCCTTTGCTGAGCATTTGATGTGTAATTGAATGTTTATGCTGCCATCTGGGGCGTGTTTTTCCTGTCAGCAGTATGCAGACCAGGATTCATTGCCACTCCCCCTTCTGTCTTCTGCACAGGTCATCCCCTGCTGCTTGTGGCAGGTGATCCTCCCTATCTACCACCTCTCCCAGCCTGCATGAGACAAACATCAAAGTCACAGCCCCAGGAGAATGTATGATTCCTGTCTGCTCCATCAGACAGAAGGGTCACCCCTGGGCCCTGGTGGCCCCTCCTATCTGGCACTCCAGAAAAGTGGGGGTCATCCTTGAGAATACCCCCATGCATAGTGACCCTCATTGTGAGGTTACCTTTTCAAATTAAGGTTTACATGTGGACAAGATACTACTTAAAATTTCAAAACCACTCACTGCTGAGATCTTAGTCTTTTTCTCACCACTCACCGACAGTACTGAAGGGAAGGATGAAGAGATTGGAGTATTGCCTCCCACATTTTATTGCCAACATAGTCTAGGAGAGTAATTTGTTGGTGGAAGGTGGGAGGTGGGAGGTAAGAAGGTTCACAGACTCTCAGGGCTGGAGGGGCCTTTCGCCATACTTGAATCCTCTACATATGCAGGGGCAGGCATCCCCTCAGCGGCAGGCCAGTCAGGCTGTGTGGACTATGACCAAACACCTTCACTAACAATTCCCCCTCACTGACCACTGGCTCATGTCAGAGGAAGCAGGGAGGAAAGAGAATACTCTGTGTGTGTGTGTGTGTGTGTGTGTGTGTGTGTGCATGCTCACACACACTAGGAAGGGATGGGATGGAAAACATAAATGAGGGTCTGATGTGTTTCCATGTCCTGAGCCTTAATCTTAACTACTATACTTCACTGTCTCTCTAGGATTTTCATCAAAAAGAGCTTATGTCTATTTTTTATATAAGGATTCAGGGTTGGTCCTATTGGTAAGCAGAAGAGTTAGTATTCTAGGTAGCATAATTTGAGAGGCACCTGGGGCTGCACCAGTGCCTGAAATTTCATCATTAGCTTCTATCTTTCAGGTTAAGGCTTTGCTTCCAGAAAGCTCTTTATAAAATGAGGAAGGCAACCTGCAAACCCACAATCATTGTCACCTCAAGGCCTTATGAGAATTAGTTTATCAGGTTAGCAAAACACAAAGCCAGATTCAGAGAAATAATAATTATTGAAGTCTAGGGGTGGAAGGAGGTTTGAATTTTGGGGAGGACCCTGGCCAGAAAGTGGGGGAGAGTGGGGGGCAAAACCATGAGCCTTGCTACCTGGTGGGATCCTTTCATCACCTCCCCTCCAGGCAGCAACTATACAGTTGTGAAAAGATGAAAGAGTCTTGTGGCCAAAAAGATGAAATCTGACCTGGTATCACAGCTGCAGGCAGAGCTCTCTGTGCAGCCCAGGGCCAAGCCCAGATCTTCTAGTCATTCTCCAACTAGCCCTCTCCCCCTGTGTTAGCCCTCCTGCCTCTTCTGTTGAGCTCTGCAATAGAAAAGGTTGTCTTAGTTTTTTAGTGCTGCTGTAACAGAGATACCACAAGTGGGTGGCTTTAATAAACACAAATTCATTTTCTCGTAGTTTAGGAGGCTACAAGTCCTAATTCAGGGTGCCAGCTCTAGGGGAAGCCTTTCTCTCTGTATTGACTCTGGGGAAAGGTCCTTGTCTCTTTCCAGCTTCTGTTGCTAGATTCCTTGGCAATCTTCATGTGTGTGCATCTTCCCCTTCATTTCTGTCCTTTTTATATCTCAAAGGTGATTGGCTTAAAACATATCTTACACTGATATGGTCTCATTAACATAACAAAGAAAGTTCTATTCCTAAATGGGATTACATCAACAGGTACAAAGGTTTAAGATGTACAACATATACATTGGGGGAACATAATTCAGTCCACAACAAAGGCCAGCCTCTGTATTTAGTCCAAACTCACTGCCTGAAAGATTAGAGGTGAGGTCCATGATCTAGGTTTAACTTTGACAGACAAGCAATATTCATAGATTAAGCCATCTCTAGTTCTATCTGTGACTTTCATCACTCTCTGAAAATCCAGACTAGGAAATGATCTGATTCTCAGCCCTAGAGAGCAAGCATCAGTGAGTCCCCAAAGCACTAAATGTGAGATGGAGGGAAAATCAGTGAAGGGGGAACAGAAGAGCGGAGGTGGGGAGAGGTAGACCCAAGTGCATGGGTCATTTCCACTGTAAGAACCATGTGGAAAAAATGAGTCTTTGCTAGCATAGACAGCAAGAAATTAAAGAATTTGGGTTAGGTGACAGAGGATTAAGGAGACCAAGGGAAAGAGTGTGTGTGTGTTGGGCGGGGGGGTCTATGTGTGTGTGTCCCTGTGCATGGACATGCCGAAAAGTAAAACAAAAAAGAAAAGAGCACTGGAATATTAGAAACTTTACCCTTACTGGCCATGCAGACTTGATCTAGTCATCTAATCTTCTGAACATGTTTCTGCATCCTTAACATGGGGATAATGCCTGCTCTACCAACCTCAAAATTAAATGGAATAACTTACCTGAAAGCTTGAAACATACTGGTGTTTCTATAAATAACTGTAAGGCAACATTACCTGGCAATCCCTGGAAATAAGTACTTCATTAGCAAATGAAAAGAAACTCTAAAGAATTAAAAGCAATTTAATTCAGTTGCAACAGCTGATATATGAATAACAAATATTTATTGAGCACTTACTATGTGGTAGGCATTTTGCTAAATGCTGTACAAACATTATTTAATATTAATAAGAAACCAATGAAGTAAAAACTTTTATCATCCCCTTGTTACATATGAAGAAACTGAGGCATAGATTAAGAAACCTGTCTACTATCTCAGAGTTAATTAGAACCAGGATTTGAACCAAGGCTTCCAGAGCTATAACTCTTAACCATCGTACTAAAATGCCTCTTTCTAGATGCTCAAGTCACCTGCAAGTATTATGGAAGTATAGCACTATCTTATAATAATAATATTATTATTTATAGTATGATTATTGTATTTTTATTATTATGTGGCACTGTGTGCTTCATTTATTTTCTCATTAATATGCTAGCGAAAGAGGTAGCACAGCAAAGTGGTTAAGAGGGAGTTGTATGCATCTCTACCACTTAACTAAGGGTGTGATTTTGGGCAAGTTAATTAATGTGTGCCTCCGTTTCCTAATCTGTGAAAATGAACATAACATTGATACATACTCCATATGGTCATAATGAGAATTTAAAAAGTTAACATTTGTAAAGCTCTTATAATAGTGCCTAGAATGTAGTCAATTCTACGTGTGCTTGGGAAATAAATAAACACACACTAAATGAGCAGTGGTTAAGCGCTTGGCTGCTAACCAAAAAGTTGGCAGTTTGAATTCACCGGCCACTCCTTGGAAACCCTGTGGGGCAGTTCTATTCTACAGTTCTATTCTATTCTATAGGGTCACTATGAATGAGAATCAACTCAATGGCAACAGGGTAAATGCGTAATTGATAATTATATGTATGGTCAGCTGATATTCATGCTTTGCTTTCTACACTCTGTAAGTAGAAGGAGGTGGCGCTAATTAACGGCAGCTCACTTTTTCTACAGTTCTTAAGTTGGCCAGAAGCTCAGTTTCACGACCCTCACCTTGCCCCGCACCCTTACCCCCACTCCGGACTGGGCAGTGGCTCTGTGCTTGTTCCCTCCAGAGCTCAGAACCAGAGACTGCTGCCCTGCTCTCTCCCCTGCTCTCCAAATTGTATGAAACCAGACACTGTCAGCCTAGCCTTTGTCTTAGGGGCTGCCTGTCCCTTGCCAGCATCCACCTCTATTTTGAATCATGGGCTATAACGGACCCAATTTAGAGGTCTCTGTGGGGAAGAGCCCATGCCTGGCTGAAGAGGCAGCAGAGTGGGTGTGTTGGCAATGACTGTGGCAGTGACTTTATCAAGCTAGGACTTAGGAAAGGGCAAAAGAAAATAAACCACAAAGGAGGACTTAGGAAAGGGCAAAAGAAAATAAACCACAAAGGATGCCACAGCCAGACCAACAGGGAAATGGTTAGGGAAATGGGAGAAACCAAATGAGACAGGAGGTGCAACTAAAGGGATAAAGAATCAGAGGAAAACCATTCCCAAATGTTTTCTCAATCCCCTCCTATACATACATATGCATCTCCCTTTCAAGTAGAGGCCTCTGTTAAATCACCAGACCCCCCAAAATTTAGGGAACTCCCAGATTATCCTGGAGAATCATCAGCTGAGGCCATGTCCACACTCAGGGCCTGCCAAGAACATTACTCCAAAGCCCAGCTCTCGAAGGCCTCTTCCAGCACAAATCCCCTAACACACTCATGCAGAGGTAATGGAAGGTAAAGTGAAGATACCAAAAAACAAAACAAAACAAAAACAAAAACAAAAACCTGAAGATGTTGAGTTGATTCTGACTCACAGAGACCCTATAGGTCATAGTAGAACCATCCCATAAGGTTTCCAAGGCTGTAAACTTTACATAAAGTCTGCCACATGTTTTTCCTTTGAAGTGGCTGGTGAGTTCGAACTGGCAACCTATCAGCAGCCAAGCATTTAACCACTGTGCTACGAGTGCTCCTTAAAGTAAAGATATCAACAAAATATTATTTAAAAGAAAATTTTATCTACCTACCTACACACACACACACACACACACACACACACACACATCCTGTCATCACCAAAGCTCCACTGAAAGCACAGATGGGAGGCTTTCAAAAAGATGCTTTCCTTGAACAGCTCCTGCCTCAGAACTTGCTGTCACACCCAGCCAACCTCAGTGAGGTGCCTTGGTCTGTTCCCTTGTACCCTGCCCTCTCTCAGCCAGGCCCTTTCTGCTCTATAAGATGATGGCTTATTGCTAAAAAAAAAAATAATCTAGGGAAAATATGATATGGTCTTTCCAGAGACCCTGCATTCTTAAGGAATAACTCCCAAACTGGGATGGATTCCTGCTATTAGAGAGCATGTCACTGAATTCCAAGCTTCAGGTCTTGTTCACTTACAGTCCCCTGTTTGTTCCCAAAGGACAGGGACTGGGTCCAGCTTTGGTATCTTTTGTGATTTGTTTTCTTTTCATTTCTCCTAAGGCTAGGCTCAGGGAAGGCGTCTTCCTTTCTGATACTCTAGGGTATGGTGGATAGAATAAATTTGTTTGTTGTTTGTCTTTCATATAAAGATAGAAGTAGTGTTTCATATATTACAGAGAATGAACTGAGTATTCTTTTATTCCAGTTATTTTAGCTGGTAGTGATAGAAGGGGTTCTTTCTGTCCAATTCACGTTAGAATCTTGCCTGATCACTTACTACCTGTGTGACTTCATTTCTATAAACTTCAGTTTCCTCATCCATAAAATGGGAACTTAAAATATCCACATTACTGGACCTGTGAGGATTAAATAGGCTCCCAACCTTTGGTCCTCCATAGGTTTCCTATGACCTTGGGGACAGGTCATATTCCCAACCCTAAATGTCATGCCTGTGTCCTCACTAACATTCCATAAGTGCTTGATCTATAAGGAATCCAGAGTTGGCTATGAAAGCTTCTGTGATATACCAAAGCATGCCACATGGGCAGTAGGCCAGCCCTGCCTCTAAAAGAGAATGTATCTATGCGGCCCTCAAGAACATGGTTGCTGTTCTGTTCTCCAGTGAGGCTGTTGTCCAGAGTGATAGATAGGAACCAGAGTCGTTCTACCCCTCAATACTGAGGAAAGGTAAACGACACCAGGACTAATTAGCTGGAGCTAAAAAAGAGGTCTTTGGGATTCACATGCAGAAGGTTCGTCTTGAAGAATAAAAGCCAATTTCCATAGTAGCTTCTGCTTTACAATAATGGCTTGCCATTTAACTGAGGAAAACATTTCAGCTTTCATTTTTTCTTCAGGCTTCCTGACCTCTCACCTACTTTGAATGATTCACTCGGGCTATTCACTGCCCAAGAATGTTGGCTTTGGCAAAGGACCGCAAGTCTCTTAAAATAAACACAACTGGGCTTTCATCTCATAGGGATTGCTGCTGTCTGCATATTTCACACACTGTACAGCAGGATATGTTAAATTAAAATCATAATCTCCTACGTGGAATACAGGGCCTGGTTTAGCCATGCAAGAATTACTCATTCATGCATTTACTTCCAATGAAGAGTATGAGTAGGATCTTCAGCTATTAACTCTCCCAGGTAATAGTCTCATCCCTTCCCAATTATCCAAACCCACAATAAATTAAATTCATCCAAAGAATGTAATTTGGCAAGGAAGAAGAAAATGCCAACACCTTTTTAAATATGTAGGTCCTGGAGAGGTGAGTTTTAATTACTTTGTCAGTTCTTTTAAGCACATCTCAAATTTTAACTTAAATCTTTCTAAATCAACATACCCAATCCATATGGATTAACAATATGTTCAGCATTTTGTTAAATGTTTTGAGTAGTTCAAAGAAATATATGACACTGAGCCTTCAGGAGCTTAATATCTTCTTGGTGATAAATTAGATTAATATGTACAAAAAATAGTAGCAGAGGCCATATGCAAGGCAGTAGGGAAGGGAAAGGAGCAAAGGCCTTTCTTCAGTGAAATCCAAGGCCTGACATTCCCCAGCTGCATGATTGAAAGGTGAACATTTTGACCTATATAGTATCTTGGTTTACTCACTCATAAAATTAGAGAAATTATGCTAGTCTTATTTATCTCACGGAGTTGTAGTAATGATTAAATGATATAAAGAAGATAAGATTGCAATGTGCAATACCAGCTATTATGGCCTATAATAAAACAAGTGTAATGACCTAAGAAATAATTCCAAGAAAGTTCTTTAACTCCTGGGGTTACTTTTAAATAGTAATAACAAATAACTTACGCCACTAGGTTGTAAACTTGAGGACATTTGACTTTAAATGTAGTTCACACTTTGCTTAGTACCTGGCATATATCAGTTGCCATCTTGTCGAATCCGACTCACGGTGACCCCATGTGTGTCAGAATAGAACTGTGCTCCACAGGGTTTCAATGGATGATTTTTCAGAAGTAAATTTCCAGGCCTTTCTTCTAAGGCACCTCTGGATAGATTCAAGCCATCAACTTTTCAGTTACTAACCTAGTGCTTAACTGTTTGTGTTGCCCAGGGTCTCACCTGGCATATAGTAAGTGCTTAATATATTTTTGTTATATGAATGAGTAAATGAATAAATTTATTCTGAAGTACAATTAGATTAAATTTGTATACAACACAATAACAAGAGAGACACTACTTTTCCGGTCTCCCAAAGTTTCTTCTTCATTTATATTACCTAAAGAATTGAAAAGAAGTAAAGTTTTGATGCTGTCAGAAACTCTGTCAGCTTTCTTGAGTTACTGGTAATAGCATATACCTGGGCACCATTAAAATGGGCTTTTCTGGACTTGTCCAGAACATAGCCACAGAAAAAAGTTTTCTTTAACCCAAAACAAGCCCCAGTGGAAAGGTATTATGAAAGGCCTTTTGTGCTTCAGTTTAGCTCAGCAGCTAAAACAAGACTAAAAACATAGCCAGTTACAAGTAGCTGAAGATATACATTCCGCAGTATAAACACTTTTCTCCTAGTTGTCTCAGTCTACAAATGCTCATCACCCAGCTCATGGGCACACCCCAGAGGAAGTCATAGAGGGAGGAGCATTTGCCCATCATGCATGAGATTCACCATCTTGTTTAAGAAAACAACATTAACATACTTACAGAGTTAAAATTGCTGTTTTCCATCTCCTAAATGAATTCTTCATGGAATGTGCTTCTATTTCCGCTTGGCCATTATAAAGGCAAACAGATACATACTGTTTAGGAAATGACAGACTTTAGAGAAACAGAAAAACATAAAATACCTTAGAACTGAATGATTTTCCCATAAGGAAGCATTACCTTCACAAAACGAACACGAAGCAGCAAGACCTTTCCACAAAGACTGGCAAGTTAGACTGTCAGTCCCCCTGTGGTGATATTGCATTATGAGGATCTTGCCAGATGGGAGAGCTCAAAATACAAGCAAGCATTTGCGAGACATACTGTGATAAGAACAGAGGTTCAGAAAACTATGTTTATCTCCCCCACTTCCCAACTTGTGTACATCTTCCATCTGTCTCTGTAAATCTGGGGTTGATATTGCCCTTGTTTACTGGATCTTGGGACTTGTGTCTCTTTGAATGTACTTGTGTTTTTCCCATTTCTGCAATGAGGTTGTAAGACCAAGGCCTTTGGTCTCGTTCCTCTAAATTTCCACAGTGCCGCTCTATGTTGTTGATAGGTGCCATCGAGTTGGTTCCAACTCATAGCAACCCCATGCACAACAGAATGAAACACTGCCTGGTCCTGAGCCATCCTTACAGTCCCTGTTATGCATGAGATCATTGTTGCAGCCACCATGTCAATCCACCTCGTTGAGAGTCTTCCTCTTTTCCGCTGACTCTGTTTTGCCAAGCATGATGTCCTTCCCCAGGGACTGATCCCTTCTGACAACATGTCCAAAGTATGTAAGACGCAGTCTCGCCATCCTTGCCTCTAAGGAGCATTCCGGTTGCGCTTCTTCTAAGACAGATTTGTTCATTCTTTCGGCAGTCCATCGTATATTCAATATTCTTTGCCAACACCACAATTCAAAGGCATCAATTCTTCTTCAGTCTTCCTTATTCATTGTCCAGCTTTCACATGCATATGATGCGATTGAAAATACCATGGCTTGGGTCAGGCACACTTAGTCTTCAAGGTGACGTCTTTGCTCTTCAACACTTTAAAGAAGTCCTTTGCAGCAGCTTTACCCAATGCAATGCGTCTTTTGATTTCTTGACTGCTGCTTCCATGGCTGTTGATTATGGATCCAAGTAAAATGAAATCTTTCACAACTTCAATCTTTTCTCCATTTATCATGATGTTGCTCATTGGTCCAGTTGTGAGGATTTTTGTTTTCTTTACGTTGAGGTGCAATCCATACTGAAGGCTGTGGTCTTTGATCTTCATTAGTAAGTGCTTCAAGTCCTCTTCACTCTGAGCAAGGAAGGTTGCCTCATCAGCATAACGCAGGTTGTTAATGAGTCTCCCTCCAATCCTGATGCCCTGTTTTTCTTCATATAGTCCAGCTTCTCAGATTATTTGCTCAGCACACAGACTGAATAGGTATGGTGAAAGAATACAACCCTGACGCACACCTTTCCTGACTTTAAACCAGTCAGTACCCCCTTGTTCTGTCCAAACAACTGCCTCTTGATCTATGTAAAGGTTCCTCATGAGCACAATTAAGTGTTCTGGAATTCCCATTCTTCACAAAGTTATCCATAATTTGTTATGATCCACACAGTCAAATGCCTTTGCATAGTCAATAAAACACAGGTAAACACCCTTCTGGTATTCTCTGCTTTCAGACAGGATCCATCTGACATCAGCAATGATATCCCTGGTTCCGCGTCCTCTTCTGAAACCAGTCTGAATTTCTGGCAGTTCCCTGTCAATGTACTGCTGCAGCCGTTTTTGAATGATCTTCTGCAAAATTTTGTTTGCGTGTGATATTAATGATACCGTTCTATTATTTCCACATTCGGTTGGATCACCTTTCTTGGGAATAGGCATAGAAATGGATCTCTTCCAGTCTATTGGCCAGGAAACTGTCTTCCATATTTCTTGGCATAGACAAGTGAGCACCTCCAGGGCTGCATCTGTTTGTTGAAACATCTCACTTGATATTCCATCAATTCCTGGAGCCCTGTTTTTTGCCAATGCCTTCAGAGCATCTTGGACTTCTTCCTTCGGTACCATCAGTTCCTGATCATATGCCATCTCTTGAAATGGTTGAACATCGACTAATTCTTTTTGGTATAATGACTCTGTGTATTCCTTCCATCTTCTTTTGATGCTTCCTGTGTTGTTTAATATTTTCCCCATAGAATCCTTCACTATTGCATCTTGAGGCTTGAGTTTTTTCTTCAGTTCTTTCCGCTTGAGAAATGCTGAGTGTGTTCTTCCCTTTTGATTTTCTATCTCCAGCTCTTTGTACATGTCATTATAATACTTTGTCCTCTCCAGCCGCCCTTTGAAATCTTCTGTTCAGTTCTTTTACTTCAACAATTCTTCCTTTTGCTTTAGCTGCTCAACTTTCGAGAACAAGTTTCAGAGTCTCCTCTGACATCCATCTTAGTCTTTTCTTTCTTTACTGTCTTTTCAATGACCTCTTGCTTTCTTCTTGTATGATGTCCTTGATGTCATTCCACACCTCATCTGTCTTTGGTCACTAGTGTTCAATGCATCAAATCTATTCTTCAGATGGTCTCTAAATTCAGGTGGGATATACACAAGGTCATATTTGGCTCTCATGGACTTGCTCTGATTTTCTGCAGTTTCACTTGAACTTGCATATGAGCAATTGATGGTCTGTTCCACAGTCAGCCCTTGGCGTTGTTCTGACTCATGATATTGAGCTTTTCCATCGTCTCTTTCCACAGATGTAGTCAATTTGATTTCTGTGTGTTCCATCTGGTGAGGTCCATGTGTATAGTCACCGTTTATGTTGGCAAAAAAAGGTATTTGCAATGAAGAAGTCGTTGGTCTTGCAAAATTCTATCATTTGATCTCTGGCATTGTTTCTATCACCAAGGCCATATTTTCCAACTACTGATCCTTCTTCTTTGTTTCCAACTTTCGCATTCCAATCGCCAGTAATTATCAATGCATCTTGATTGCATGTTCGATCAATTTCAGACTGTAGCAGCTGATAAAAATCTTCTATTTCTTCATCTTTGGCCCTAGTGGTTGGTGCGTAAATTTGAATAATAGTCATATTAACTGGTCTTCCTTGTAGGCATATAGATATTGTCCTATCACTGACAGCGTTGTACTTCCGGATAGATCTTGAAACGTTCTTTTTGACGATGAATGCAACACCATTCCTCTTCAAGTTGTCATTCCCAGTGTAGTAGACTATATGATTGTCTGATCCAAAATGGCCAGTACCAGTCCATTTCAGCTCACTGATGCCTAGGATATCGATGTTTATGCATTCCATTTCATTTTTGATGATTTCCAATTTTCCTAGAGTCATACTTCGTACATTCCAGGTTCCATTATTAATGTCTGTCATTACGTGTGTGTCATTTTGTCATACTGTGGGGGCTTGCATGTTGCTGTGATGCTGGAAGCTATGCCACTGGTATTCAGATACCAGCAGGTTCACCCATGGAGAACAGGTTCAGCTGAGCTTCCAGACTAAGACAGACTAGGAGGAAGGACCCGGCAGTGTACTTCTGAAAAGCATTAGCCAGTGAAAACATTATGAATAGCAGCGGAACATTGTGCCGCTCTATACCTAGTGTTATTCGGAAAAGAACTGTAAGGTAGACTTAGGGAACCATCACATCAATCAGGATCCCAACAGGAAACAGAATTCAGCTCAGAAAGTTTAAATGAACAGACTTAATGAAGAGACCACCTACATGGTATAGGGTGGATTAAGAGAACACACAAGTGGTGCTGAGGCACACAGAGACTAGCACAATATGAAGCCCTTACCTTCCCTAGCCCTAAGGAGAATAAGGGAAAGAAACAGTCCTACCAGAACCCTATGAGAGCTGGCTCATAGAGGAGGGAGAGGCTATGGCCAAGGAAGATCTCAATCATTGTCAGAAGAGGGAGGGAGTAGAGAGAAGTACCCTAACTGTTCTTTTTCTACAGTCTTATCTCTTGCTTATGCCTCCTGTTGGCTGAACTCAACCGGAAGCCAGGGAGTAAGGGATTCCTGTGATGGAGTTTATGTGGATCCTCCTCCCAGAGCACAGAGCAGGGAAGAGGAAAGCAGAGAATGGAATGGGGAGGGAATGGAGTTGTTAAACACAGAATAACTCTCATCCTAGCCCAGATTTCAGTGCTTTTTGTGCTCAGCCATGCTCACCACAGTGTTGAGTATAGAAGGGTCAAGACCTATTCCAGTGTAGTTCTCAAAGATAAGGAAGAGAAGATATACTTCATGGAACACTGACTTCTGTGTACTCTTTGTTGTTTCTTTTAATCTATTATGCCAATTTTTGTTCTCCTAACTTTTCCATCCTCATTTGATATTTATCCTGATATTCTTCCCACCTTCTCCAAGAATGAACCTGGACAGTGAAACTGTGCACAGGTTGGTTAACCTTCTGGGTCTCATTTTTGTCTCTAACTATGTGTGTGGGGGGGGTGGACCAGATGGACCCAGGTTTGTTGTAACTGTAAAATAATTTTAAAAAATCTAGAGATTTTTGGTTTCTGGTGTGTGGTCTACTAAAGAGCTTCAATGTCATCACTTCTGTCCTCACAACAAGAAAAGAGCTGAACAAACTGAAAACCAACAACTCTTCTTAGATCCATCAGAGAATTGAGGTCACGGGGGAAACCACCACCCCAAAAACTGGAGAGACAGGACAATACAGAGAATCATAATTTACCAGGAGCAGAAGCCATTGTTGGAGTCTGGTAAAAATATTTAAAGGGTAATTGACTAGTTGCTGGAGACTGAGATCAGGCTAGCTTGAGACAAAAAAACTTCTGGAGGTTCAGACTTGGGGCGACGGGGCACACTCTCATGAATTTTACCTCCAGGAGCCCCACCAGGTTCTCAGAGTGGAGATTGGAGAAAAATCCCCATATAATTCCAGAAGGGGGAGGAGAAAGGAAAAATTTTGAAACAAGCCCAGAGTGCTCTGTTTTTCTTAACAATTGCCTTCCCTCAAGGAGAATTATTTTACCAGAGCCTAACTGACTGACCTATAGGGTCGCTATGAGTCGGAATCGACTCGATAGCAATACGTTTTTTTTTTTTTAACTGACCTGGCATGAGTTGGAAATGACTTTAAGGCAACTAACAACAAAAACAACCAACTTGGACGAGGGGAAATACTCAACTCCAGTCTTCTGTAGTTTTTACTTGGGTAAAAGGAAATACCCAATTCCAACCTCTCTAACCTTCCTGGCTCTCCTGAAACCAAACCAAGCCTGTTGTCTTTGAGTCAATTCTGACTCATGGTGACCTTATGTGCTACAAAGTAGAACTGCTGCTCTATATGGGTATCATGGCTGTAATCTTTACAGAAGCAGATTGCCAGGCCTTTCTTTCACAGCACCACTGGGTGGGTTCAAAGAGCCAACTTTTAGATTAGTAGTGAAAAGCAAACTGTTTGTGCCACCCGGGGACCTTGGCTCACCTAAAGGGGGGATAAAAAATGCTGAGAAGCACTTGTGAAGGTCCCTTCCCAGGAATGCAGGCTCACTAAAATACTGAAACCTAATCATAGGATTATAGAAAGCTTCCCCTCTCCCTATACCTTACCACCACATCAATAGGGCTCCTATTGCTGGAGACTGAGTGTGAACTAACTTGAGAGATAAAATCTCCTGAAGAACCAGCCTTGGGTAGCTTCCCACACTTTCATAAATTTCACCTCTAGTAGCCCTAGCAGGATTTCACTGTGAAGCTTGGAGAAAAATCCCCTCATGCTTCCAGCATGGGGAGGGGAAAAGTAACCATTTTGTAATAGTGCTCTGTTTTCCTTGACAATGAGCTGCCCGCAAGGGAATCTGTTTTACCAGACCCTAGCCAAAGTGGGTTTTATTACAGCTTAACCAACTTGGAGGAGGGAAAATATCCAGCTCCAGCCCCATCCAGACTTCCACATGGGGGAGGAGAATTGCCAAATTCCAGCCCTTTTCTAGCCTTCAAAATGCAGAAAATGAAATACTCTACTCCAGAACCCTCTATCCTTCATATTGCACTCAAGGGTTGGGGAAAAAAACCGGGAAACACTTGTGAAGGTAACAACCAAGGGGCATAAGCTCATTAGAAGACTGAGACCTAATCATAGGAATATATAATACTTCTTCCCCTATAGCTTACCACCACATCAACATCAACAGAAATCTACAACTAACAGAACCTCAGTTTCTCTTACCCAATACATTATGTTTGACATTCAACAACAACAACAAAAATTACAAAACATGCTAAAAAGCAAAAAACACAGTCACACGAGATAGGGTAAACATCAGAAACAGACTCAGATATGGTAGACATATTAGAATCATTAGACAAGGACTTTAAAATAATTATGATTAACATGCTAAAGGCTCTAATGGAAAAAGTGAACAACACAACAGAACAGAATGAAACACTATAATATACTCAAAAGGAAATGCAAGAAATGAAGAATGCCTTTGATGGACTCATTAGTAGATTGGGCACAAATGAGGAAAGATTTAGTGAGTTTGAAGTTATGTTAGAAGAAACTTCCCAAACTGAAAGCAAAGAGAAAAATGAAGAAAAGGAAAAGAAAGAAACAGAATAGCCAAGAATCATGGGACAATTACAAAAGGTGTAATATACATGAAATGGAGGTACCAAAAAGAGAAACAAAGAGATAGAGGAACAGAAGAAATATGCGAAGTAATAATGGCTGAGAATTTTCCAATGTGGCTCACAGGCACCAAACTACATATCCAGGAAGCTCAGAGAACATTAAACAGAATAAAACACATACACATACACACACACACACACGCACACACACACACACACACATACATACAGGTACGCCTCTAAGCATATCATAGGAGCCCTGGTGGCACAGTGGTTAAGCACTTGGCTGCTAACTGAAATGCCAGTGGTTCAAACCCACCAGTTGCTCCATGAGAGAAAAGGCCTGGGGATCTGCTCCCATAAAGATTACAGCCTAGAAAACCCTATGGCCAGGTCTCTGTCCTATAGGGCCACTGTGAGTTGGAATAGACTCTGTGGCAACAGGTTTGGTTTTGGTTTTAAGCATATCATATTCAAACTGCAGAAAATCAAAGGCAATGAGAAAATGTTAAAAGAAGCCTGATGGAAAAAAACACCTTACCTATAAAGAAAGAAGAATAAGAATGAAATTCAACTTCTCTTTAGAAACCATGCAAGTAAGAAGACAGTGGGTGAAATATTTAAAATGCTAAAAGGAAAAAAAAAAACACCAACCTAAAATTTTGTACCCAGCGAAATTATCTTTCAACAGTAAAGGAGAAATGAAGACATTTTACAGACAAACAAAAATTGAGAAAATGTGTCACCAACAGACTTTGCTTGCAAAAAATGTTGAAAGAAGTCCTTCAAAGAGAAGGAAAATGATATAGGTCGGGAACTCAAATCTAAAAAAGGAAAACCATTCAAGAAGGAATAAATGAAAGTAAAATAAGATATTTTATGTGTTTTATTCTTAACTGACCTAACAAATAACAGCTTATTTAAAATAATAATACCAAAAACATACTGGATAATTATAGCCTATGAATAAGTGAAATGTATGACAGCAATGTAATAAGGAAGAGGGAATAATTGGGAATACTCTGTTATAAGTAACTACACTATCCATGAAGAGGTATAATGCTATTTTAAAGTGGACTTAGATTAGTTTAAAATGTATATTGTAAACTCAAAGACGGCCACTAAAATAATTTTTAAAAGGAGCATGCTTGATATGCTGAGGTAGGAGAGAAAATGTAATTATACAAATTGTTTAATTAAAACCAGAGAGGGCAAAAAGAGAGGGAAGACAAAAAAAAAAAAAAAAAGGAACAAAGAACAGGGCAATGAATAGAAAACAGTTACAAATATGGCAGATATTAATTCAACTATATAGTTATGTTAAATGTGAATGGTCTAAATATACCAATTAAAAGACAAGTGCTATTGGAATGAAACTGATCCTACAAGGAACTCACTTTAAGCATAAAGACACAGATAGATTAAAAGTAAATCCAAGGTACAATTGGTTTCTATTCACCTGGAACAACAGAGAAAGAAGTCTGGAATGGAAAAAAAGGAATGTGTGGCTAGTTGTGTCCATGAACAGCTGCCTCCATTGCCATGAGACCAGAACAACTCGATGGTGTCCAGCTCCCATTACCGAACATTTTGATCAAAGATTCTATAGAGGAATTCCAATCAAAATGGGGAAAATGCAGAATACAACTTCAAATTCTCATGGACTCTAGACTTTCTGGAGCCATGTAAGTTGGATGATCCCCTGAAAGTGTTGCCCTGAGATAATCTTTAAAAAAACTTAAACCAAAAATATTCCTGGAAATCTTCTTAATGCCAAACAATAGTTTACCTTAGCTAGTAAAGACGGCCTGTCTTGAGTATTGTGCTTTCTCAAGATCTATCTACATGGGATCAAACCGATAACAACTTGAAAGATTACATAGGAAACTTAGAGGGCAATGAGCTTATGTTAATGGGGGAGAAACAACTCAGAAAAGGAGGGTGAAAATGGTTGCACAACTCAAAAAACGTAATCAATGTCACTGAATAGTACATGTGGAAACTGTTGAATTGGTGTATGTTTTGCTGTGCATATTCTCAACAACAAAATAAATAAAAAATATTTTTTAGAGTAAAAGGTTGGGCAAAGATATACCATGCTAACACTAATCAAAATAAAAAAAATAAAAAAATTTTTTTTCTCTTTTGGCTGGAGCAATTAATTTCAGAAAAAGTAAATTCAGAGCAAGAAAAATTATCAGGGATAAAGGAAAGAATTACATAATTTTAAAGGGCTCAATTCTCCAACAACCCTGAATGTGTATGCACATTACAACAGAGCATCGAAATATATGAGGCAAAAACTGATAGAACTGCAAGGAGAAACAGACAAATCTACAGATATAGTTGGAGATTTCAACACCCCTTTATCAGTAACTGACAGATCCAGAAGGCAGAAAATCATTAAGGATATAGTTGAACTGAACAGCACCATAAATCAACTAGATATAATTGGCATTAATAGAACAATTCATCCAAGAACAGCAGAATAAATATTTACCTCAAGATCACATGGAACATTCAACAAGATAGACCACATTCTGGGCCATAAAGCACACCTTAACAAATTTAAAAGAATATAAATTATACAAGGTATGATCTCAGACCAGAGTAGAATTAAACTATAAATCAATAACAGAAAGACAGCTGGAAAAACCCCAAAGTATTTGGAGACTAAACAACACACATCTAAATCGCACATGGGTCAGAGGAGAATTAGTAACAAAAATTAAAAAAAAAAATTGAACTAATGAAAATGAAAACATAACATCAAAATTTGTGGGAAGAAACAAAATCAGTGCTTAGAGGGAAATTTATAACATTGAATGCATATATTAAAAAAGGAGAAAGAGCTAAAATCAATAATCTGTAGGTGGAGCCAAGATGGCAAATAGACACCTCCGGCGAGCCCTCTTAAAACAAAGATCTAATAAAACCAGTGAAATGGGTATATTTATGACAAGCTAGGAGCCGTGGACATCAAAGGCAAGTTTAGAAAATGAACTGAGGGGCAGCGGGACGAAGAGATGGTTCTGAAGCGGAGAGGAGTTACCAGACCTGAATTGTGGGGAGCCCTCAGGCACCATCCCCGGGACAGATGGCAGCAGGCTGGTACTAGCATCCAGCCACATTTTCCTCAGGGAGAAGCAGCCAGCCACACAGCCTACTCACACCTCTGGAACCAGAGAAGAACGGCTCTCTTGGCAAAAGCTAAGTACTTGCATATATTTTACCACGCCCCCCCCCCCGCAAGATCCAAAGCTGTCTTCAGCAGCTGATTTCCCTGGGCCTGAGATACACCCTTTTGAGTGCCTAAAGCCATCCTCCCGGCCTTGGAGAAGGAGTAAATTTGCAAGTGGGGAAAAAGATAATTTGCCAGCTCCACTAACCAGGGGAGCTCAGAACAGAAGCAACTCCTGCCCAGGCATAAACAGTCTGTACACTTTGAGTAACTTTCCCCTCTGCATGGACCTCCGAGGGCCTATTTCAGGACAATAGGTGCTTGTTGGCAAACTCCAACTGTTTCAGCTGTGCCATGGAGAGGTGGGTATTTGATGTTTGACATTGCTTTGCCTATTAAACAGGGTCCTCTCCTACCTGCATTAGTGGCCTAAGGACAGGTGGCTCCACTCAGATCACCCAGCCACCCACTACATGGGTCCAAGGATAACTGGTACCTCCCAGTCCTCACAACCAAAAACTTTGGGTGCCCATGGTCTGTCTGCAGAAACCTCCCACCTGTACGCTCTAGAAAACAGGGAATGCTTTCTTCAGAGACACTTGGAGGATGATTCTCAGCCACCTGCCTTGTTCAGAGTGTGACTTCCTGCTGTAACCAGATACTGGTACCTACACCAAACACCCCTGCCCTTCTAAGACTGTAGGACAGAGCCTGTACCACACACTTGATGATCAGCTACCTGGACACCTGAGCTGAATTCATACAACAAAAGTGAATGGACTCCTAGAGTGATATACCTGATAATACCTCTAGCCATCTGGGGACAGGACATCAGAGCTCCAAAGGTGAAAATAATCAAGCTAGCTCACTCAAGCAACCCATATGGGCATATTAAAACAAAACAAAACAAAACAAGAAGCTACGACACAGAAAGAAAACATAAAATAAACTAATACGATAACCTATAGATGGCTCAGAGACAACAGGCAATATCAAGTCACATAAAGAAACAGACCATGATCGCCTCAACCAGCTCTCAAAACAAAGAATCCAGGGATCTTCTAGATGAAAGTGCATTCCTGGAATTACCGGAGGCAGAAAACAAAAGATGAACACACAGGAACCTTCAAGACATCAGGAGGAAAAGAGGCAATATGCAGAAAAAGCCAAAGAACACACAGATAAAGCAATTGAAGATATTAAAAACATTATTCAGGAACAAAATGAAAAATTTAATAAGCTAGAAAAATCCATAGACAAAGAGCAATCAGAAATAAAGTAGATTAACAATAAAATTAAAGAAGTAGACAACTCAACAGAAAGTCAGAGGAGCAGAATTGAGCAAGTGGAAGGCAAAATTTCTGAACTTGAAGATAAATTACGTGGCACTAATATATTTGAAGAAAAATCAGATACAAGAATTAAAAAAAATGAAGAAACCTTAAGAATCATGTGGGACTCTATCAAGAGAAATAAACTTCGAGTGATTGGAGTACCAGACTGGGAGGGATAACAGAAAATACAGAGAGAATTCTTCAAGATTTGTTGGCAGAAACTTCCCTGATATCGTGAAAAATGAGAAGATATCTATCCAGGATGCACATCGAACTCCACATAAGGTAGATTCTAAAAGAAAGTCACCAAGACATATTATAATCAAACTAACCAAAACCAAGATAAAGAGAGAATGTTAAGAGCAGCCAGGGATAAATGAAAAGTCACATACAAAGGAGAGTCAATAAGGATAAGCTCAGACTACTCGGCAGAAACCATGCAGTCAAGAAGGCAATGGGATGACTTATATAAAAAATTGAAGGAAAAAAATTGCCAGCCAAGAATCTTATATCCAGCAAAATTGTCTCTCAAATACGAAGGTGAAATTAGGACATTTCCAGATAAACAGAAGTTTAGGGAATTCGTAAAAACCTAACAAGAAATACTAAAAGGAGTTCTTTGGTTAGAAAATCAATAATATCAGGTATCGACCCAAGACTAGAACATTGGGCAGAGCAACCAGAAGTCAATCCAGACAGGGAAATCAAAAAAATAAATCAAGATAAAAAAATGCTCAAAACAGGGAAACAGGGATGTTATTATGTAAAAGAAGACAACATTAAAACAATAAAGAGGGACTAAGAAGTGTAGTCATAGATCTTTCATATGGGGAGGAAGACAAGGCAATACAAAGAAATAAAAGTTCGGTTTAAATTTAGAAAAATGGGGAAAATAATAAGGTAACCACAAAGGAGACAAACTATCCTACACATCAATATAAAATACGAGAAAATAATAGAGACTCACCAGAAACAAAATCAACTACAACAAATATGAGGAAAGGACAACATATAAAGATAATCTACTCAGCACATAAAATTAAGTGGGAAAAAGAAACTGTGAACAACACACAAAAAAAGACATCAAAATGATAGTACTGAATTCATACCTACCCATAATTACGCTATGAGTCGGAATCGAGTCGACGGCACTGGGTTTGGTTTTTTGGATTGGTACCCATAATTACACCCACCCCCAAAATTACAGTGAATGTAAATGGACTAAATGCACCAATAAAGAGACAGGAAGTGGCAGAATGGATTAAAAAACAAGATCCGTCTACATGGTGCCTACAAGAGACACATGTTAGACTTAGAGACACAAACTAAAACTCAAAGGAGGGAAAAAATATATCAAGCAAACAATGATCAAAAAAGAGTGGCAATATTAATTTCAGACAAAATAGACTTTAAAGTTAAATCCATCAGAAAGGATAAGGAAGGACACTATAAAATCATTAAAGGGCCAATGTACCAAGAAGATATAACCATATTAAATATTTATGCACCCAATGACAGGGCTGCAGGATACATAAAACAAACTCTATCAGCATTGAAAAGTGAGATAGACAGCTCCACAATAATAGTAGCAGACTTCAACACACCACTTTTGGTGAAGGACAGGACATCCAGAAAAAAGCTCAGTAAAGACACGGAAGATCCAAATGCCACAATCAACCAACTTGACCTCATAGACATATACAGAACACTCTACCCAACAGCAACCAACTATACTTTTTTTTCCAACGTGCATGGAATATTCTCCAGAATAGACCACATATTAGGCCATAAAGCAAGCCTTAGCAGAATCCAAAACACAGTAATACTACAAAGCATCTTCTCTGACCAGAAGGCCATAAAAGTGGAAATCAATAACAGAAAAAGGAGGGAAAGGAAATCAAACACTGGAAACTGAGCAATACTCTCCTCAAAAATGACTGGGTTATAGAAGACATTAAGGATGGAATAAAGAAATTCATAGAATCCAGTGAGAAAGAAAACACTTCCTATCAGAACCTTTGGGACACAGGTAAAGCAGTGCTCATAGGTCATTTTATATCAATAAATGCACACATCCAAAAAGAAGAAAGGGCCAAAATCAAAGAATTATCCCTACAACTTGAACAAATAGTAAGAGAGCAACAAAAGAAACCCACAGGCACCAGAAGAAAACAAATAATAAAAATTAGAGCTGAACTAAATGAAATAGAAAACAGAAAAACAATTCGAAGAATTAACAAGATCAAAAGCTGGATCTTTGAAAAAACCAACAAAATTGATAAACCATTGGCCAAAATGACAAAAGAAAAACAGGAGAGGGAGCAAATAACTTGAATAAGAAATGAGGTGGGTGATATTACAGCAGACCAAACTGAAATTAAAAGAATCATATCAGATTACTATGAAAAATTGTACTTTAACAAATTTGCAAACCTAGAAGAAATGGATGAATTCCTAGAAACATACTACCTACCTAAACTAACACAAACAGAGGTAGAACCACTCAATAGACCCGTGACAAAAGAAGAGATTGAGAAGGTAATCAAAAAACTCCCAACAAAAAAAAAGCCCTGGCCTGGACAGCTTCACTGCAGAATTCTAACAGAGTTTCAGAGTAAACACTACTACCACAAAAGGTATTTCAGATCATAGAAAAGGAAAGAATACTCCCAAACACATTCTATGAAGCCAGCATATCTCTGATACCAAACCCAGGTAAAGACACCACAAAAAAAAAAAAAAGAAAGAAAATTACAGACCTATATCCCTCATGAACTTAGATGCAAAAATCCTCAACAAAATTCTAGCCAATAGAATTCAACAACATTTTATCAAAAAAATAATTCATCATGGCAAAGTGGGATACATACCAAGTATGCAGGGATGGTTCAACATTAGAAAAGCAATCAATGTAACCCACAATATAAATAAAACAAAAGACAAGAACCACATGATTTTATCAATTCATGCAGAAAAGGCATTTGACAAAGTTCAACACCCATTCATGATAAAAACTCTCAGCAAAATAGGAATAGAAGGAAAATTCCTCAGCATAATAAATGGCATTTACACAAAGCCAACAGACAACATCATCCTAAATGGAGAGTCTGAAAGCATTTCCCTTGAGATCAGGAACCAGACAAGGATGCCCTTTATCACCACTCTCATTCAACATTGTGCTGGAGGTCCTTGGCAGAGAAATTAGGCTAGGAAAAAAAAAAAAAGGGCCAGGCAGGACCAAGATGGCTGACTAGGTAGAATGTTCTGCTTATCCCTCTTGCAACAAAGACTCAAAAAAAGTGAATCGATTACATACAGGATAATCTACAAACCCTGACCATCAAACACAGAACTAAGAAGTTGACCTGAGTGACAGGGCAGCGAAAAGCCACATGCTGAAGCAGCAACCACTTCTGGAGCCAGTGTGCCACACCACGGCCTTGAGCCCTCGTGGTTCCCTGGTGCCAGAGTGGTGGGGCTGATTGTGGCTTACTGAGACGAGGCAAGAATGGACGCAGGCCTAACCCTTGGGACCAACCTCTGAGGGGACCCAGCCAGCACACGCAGGCTGCACACCGACGTGGCTGACAGGCAAATGAAGAACCACGGGGAAGAAGCAACTGGTTTTGGAGCCTGGAGCGCAACATCCCAGACAGGAAACCTTGGTGCTGGGCTTTGGAGTAAAGGTGGAGGAGCTGGTTGCTGCTTCCTGAGATGAAGCAAGCACGGTATACAGCCCTAACCCTCTGGGGCAGTCTCAGCGGGGAACCAACCAGCACACACAAGGTACACTCCCCTCTGGAATCTCAGAAAAAACAGTCCTCACCAAACAAGATAAGTAACTTTGTCTATCTTGCCACGCTACTCTCTACTATCTGATCTCTCCCCTCCCTGCCCCAGTTGGCTTCATTAACACTGGAATTCCCTGGGCCAGAGAGCGAAGTGCACTGCCGTTTTTTTTTTTTTCTTCTTCTTTCTTTTCTAACCCATTCTCCTGGCCGGAGAAAAGCAGCATTTAACAATCAAAGGAAAAATCCTTCCCTGGCTTCCCTAAACTGGAATAACAATACAGAACCAGCTCCATGCAGGCATAAGAGACCCACAGTCTTTGGCTTTCAAACCTACATGAAACCATGTGGCTATTATAATACAAAGGCAATTCTGATAGAGATCTGACTGTAATTGTTTTGGCTAAGCAGTGGGGAGGCAAGTTTTGTGGGTCAGATACCTCTCTACCTATTAAACAGAGCCCTCACTGATCCACACCAGGGAACTGAGGGCTGAGGCTCCACCCACACCACCTAGCCACCTGCTAAAGGGGACTGAGGATAGTGACGCCTACCAATCTATAGAGGTACAAGCATTGGGTGCCTAAGGTACAGCTGCAGAGCCCACCCACCAGAGCACTCTAGAGAATAGAGCCACTTCTACCTCACTGACACTTGGGGGAAAGCTGTCAGCATCCTGCCCTCCTTGGCGTGTGACCCCCTGCTGCTACTCGGAACTGGCACATACAACCATCACCACTACTCCTCTAAGTTAACAGGTGAGAGCCTATACCACACACTAGGTGATGCGCTATCAGAACACCTGAGCTGACTCTATTCAAGAATAGTGAATGGACTCATAGGCTTATATAGCTGGTAACAGCTCAGATCAGCTGGTAACAGGACGTAAGCAATTCAAAAGCTACAGCAATCAAGATAGCACAATCTAGTAGCACATCTGGGTGTATTGTAACTAAACAAAACAAGAAGATAAGACTTGGTGAGCAAATATAAAAGAAAACATTACGATATCTTATAGATGGCTCGGAGACAGCAGTCAATATCAAATCACATAAAGAAGCAGACCATGATTGCTTCTACGAACCTCCAAATCAAAGAATCAAAATCATTCCCAGGCATAGATACTTTCCTGGAATTGCCAGATGTAGAATATAAAAAACTAATATACAGAATGCTTCAAGACATCAGGGATGACCTCAGAAATGAAATAAGGCAATCTACAGAAAAAGCCAAGGAACACACTGATAAAGCAGTTGAAGAAATCAAAAAGATTATGCAAGAACATAGTGAAAAAATTAATAAGCTGCAAGAATCCATAGAGAGACAGCATTCAGAAATCCAAAAGATTAACAATAAAATTACAGAATTAGACAATTCGATAGGAAGTCAGAAGAGCAGAAACGAGGATTTGGATTGCAGAGTAGGGGAGCTGAAGGATAAGGCAATTGACACCAATATAGTTGAAAAAAATCAGATAGAAGAATTAAAAAAAATGAAGAAACCCTAAGAACCATGTGGGACTCTATCAAGAAGAATAACTTGTGTGTGATTGGAGTTCCAGAACAGGGAGGGATAACAGAAAATATAGAAAGAATGGCTGAAGATCTGTCGGCAGAAAACTTCCCTGGCATCCTGAAAGATGAAAAGATGTCTATCCAAGATGTTCATCGAACCCTGTACAAGATAGAGCCCAAAAGAAAATCACAAAGACATATTATCATCAAACTTACCAAAACCAAAGGTAAAGAGAAAATTTTAAAAGCAGCCAAGGATTAAAGAAAAGTCACCTACAAAGGAGAATCAATAAGAATAAGTTTGGACTACTCGGCAGAAACCATGCAGGCAAGAAGGCAATGGGATGACATATACAAAGCACTGAAAGAGAAAAACTCTCAGCCAAGAATCATATATCCAGCAAAACTCTCTCTCAAATATGAAGGTGAAATTAGGACATTTACAGATAAACACAAGCTTAGAGAATTTGCAAGAACCAAACCAAAACGGCAGAATTACTAAAGGAAACTCTTTAGTCAGAAAATCAATAATATCAGATACCAACACAACACAAGTCACAGAACAAAACAACCTGATATCAACTCAGATAGGGAAATCACAAAAACAAAATAAGATTACTTTTTAAAAAAATTGCTCAAAACAGGGCATCATTGATGTCATTATGTATGTAAAAGATTACAATAGTCAAAAAAGAGGGACTAAATACAGGAGGCATAGATCTTACATATGGAGAGGAAACCAAGGCGATATAGGGTGATACAAGTTAGGTTTTTACTTAGTCAAATAGGGGTAAATATTAAGGTAACCACAAAGAGGTATAACAACTCCATAACTCAAAACAAAAACCAAGATAAACATAATGACTCAGTAAAAATATATTCAACTACAATGAAATGAGGAAGACACAATTTACAAACAAAAACTCCTCAGCACAAAAAAGTAAGTGGAAAAATGAAATTGTCAACAACACACACAAAAAAAGACATCAAAATGACAGCACTAAACTCATACTTATCTATAACTATGCTGAATATAAATGGACTAAATGCACCAATAAAAAGACAGAGAGTTGCAGACTGGATAAAAAAACACGATCCATCTATATGCTGCCTACAAGAGACAGACTTAGAGACACACTTAGAGACACACTTAGACTTAGAGACACAAACAAACTCAAAGGATGAGAAAAATATATCAAGCAAACAACAATAAAAAAAAGAACAGGAGTGGCAATATCGATTTCTGACAAAATACATTTTAAAGTTAAATCCACCACAAAGGATAAAGAAGGACACTACATAATGATTAAAGGGACAATTTACCAGGAAGATATAACCATATTAAATATTTATGCACCCAATGACAGGGCTGCAAGATAAATAAAACAAACTTTAACAGAATTGAAAGGTGAAATAGACACCTCCACAATTATAGTAGGAGACTTCAACACACCATTTTTGCTGAAGGATAGGACATCAAGTAAGAAGCTCAATAGAGACACAGAAGATCTAATTGCTACAATCAACCAACTTGACCTCATAGACTTATACAGAACACTCCACCCAACAACTGCAAAGTATACTTTCTTTTCTAGTGCACTTGGAACATTCTCCAGAATAGATCACATTTTAGGTAATAAAACAAACCTTTGCAGAATCCAAAACATTGAAATATTACAAAGCATCTTCTCAGACCATAAGGCCATAAAAGTAGAAATCAATAATAGAAAAACCAGGGAAAAGAAATCAAATACTTGGAAACTGAACAATACCCTGCTCAAAAAAGACTGGTTAGAGAAGACATTAAAGAGGGAATAAAGAAATTCATAGAATTCAACGAGACTGAGAGCACTTCCTATCAAAACCTTTGGGACACAATGAAAGCAGTGCACACAGGTCAATTTATATCCATAAATGCACACATACATAAAGAAGATAGAGCCAAAATCAGGAACTCTCCCTTCAACTTGAACAAATAGAAAGAGAGCAACAAAAGAAACCATCAGGCACCAGAAGAAAGCAAATAATAAAAATTAGAGCAGAATTAAATGAATTAGAGAACAGAAAAACAATTGAAAGAGTTCACAAGGCCAAAAGCTGGTTCATGGAAAAATGAACAAAATTGATAAACCATTGGCCAAGCTAACTAAAGAAATACAGGAAAATAAACAAATAACCCAAATAAGAAATGAGATGGGCCATATCACAACAGACCCAACTGAAATTAAAAAAATCATATCAGATTCCTATGAAAGATTGTATTCTAACAAATTTGAGAACCTAGAAGAAATGGATGAATTTCTAGAAACACAGTACCTACCTAAACTAACACAAACAGAAGGAGAACAACAAAATAGACCCAAAACAAAAAAAGAGATTCAAAAGGTAATCAAAAAACTCCCAACAAAAAAATGCCCTGGCCCTGACGGCTTCACTGCAGCGTTCTACCAAATTTTCAGAGAAGAGTTAACCGCACTACTACTCAAGGTATTTCAAAGCATAGAAAAGGACGGAAGAGTACCTAACTCATTCTATGAAGCCAGCACAACCCTGATACCAAAACCAGGTAGAGACATGACAAAAAAAGAAAACTACAAACCTATATCCCTTATGAACATAGATGCAAAAATCCTCAACAAAATTGTAGCCAATAGAATTCAACAACATATCAAAACAATAATCCACCATGACCAATTGGGATTTACACCAGGTATGCAAGGATGGTTCAACATTAGAAAAACAATTAATGTAATCCACCATGTAAATAAAACAAAAGACAAGAACGACACGATTTTATTGACTGACGCAGAAAATGCATTTGACAAAGTCCAACACACATTCATGATAAAAACTCTCAGAAAAATAGGAATAGAAGGAAAATTCCTCAACATAATAAAGGGCATTCATACAAAGCCAACAGCCAACATCATCACAAATGGAGGGAGTCTGAAAGCACTTTCCTTGAGAACGGGAACCAGACAAGGATGCCCTTTATCACTGCTCTTATTCAGCATTGTGCTGGAGGTCCTAGCCAGAGCAAATAGGTTAGACAAAGAAATAAAGGGTATCCAGATTGGCAAGGAAGAAGTAAAATTATCTCTATTTGCAGATGACATGATCTCATACACAGAAAACCCTCAAGAAAACTAGTGAAACGAACAGTTCAGCAGAGTATCAGGATACGAGATAAACATACAAAAATCAGTTGGATTCCACTACGCCAACCAAAGAACATCGAAGAGGAAACCACATAAGCAATACCATTCACAGTAGCCCCCAAGAAGATAAAATACTTAGGAATAAATCTTACCAAAGATGTAAAAGTCCTATACAAAGAAAACTACAAGGAACTACTGCAAAAAACCAAAATGGACCTACGTAAGTGGAAAAAAAATACCTTGCTCATGTAAAGGAAGACTTAACATTGTAAAAATGTCTATTCTACCAAAAGCCATCTGTATATACAATGCGCTTCCGATCCAAGTTCCAACGACATTTTTTAAAGAGATGGAGAAACAAATCACCAACTTCATACTGAAGGGAAAGAAGCCCAGGATAAGTAAAGCATTACTAAAAAAGAAAAACAAAGTGGGAGGCCTCACTCTACCTGATTTCAGAACCTATTTATACAGCCACAGTAGTCAAAACAGCCTGGTACTGGTACAACAACAGGCATATAGACCAATGGAACAGAATTGAGAACCCAGATATAAATCCATCCACATATGAGCAGCTGATATTTGACAAAGGACCAGTGTCAGTTAATTGGGGAAAAGATAGTCTTTTTAACAAATGGTGCTGGCATAACTGGATATCCATTTGCAAAAAAATGAAACAGGACCCATACCTCGCACCATGCACAAAAACTAACTCCAAATGGATCAAAGACCTAAACATAAAATCTAAAACGATAAAGATCATGGAAGAAAAATAGGGACAATGTTAGGAGCCCTAATACATGGCATAAACAGAATAAAAAACATTGCTGAAAAGGCCAAAGAGTAACCAGATAACTGGGAGCTCCTAAAAGTCAAACACCTATGCTCATCTAAAGACTTCACCAAAACAGTAAAAAGACCGCCTATAGATTGGGAAGGAATTTTCAGGTATGACATCTCCAACCAGCATCTGATCTCTAAAATCTACATGACTCTGCTAAAACTCAACCACAAAAAGACAAGCAACTGAATTAAAAAATGGGCAAAGGATATGAACAGACACTTTACTAAAGAAGACATTCAGGCGGCTAACACATACGTGAAGAAATGCTATCATTAGCCATTACAGAAATGAAAATCAAAACTACAATGAGATTCCATCTCATTCTAACAAGGCTGGCATTAATCCAAAAAAACACAAAATAATAAATGTTGGAGAGGCTGTGAAGAGATTGGAACACTTCTACACTGCTGGTGGGGATGCAAAATGGTACAACCACTTTGGAAATCAATCTGGCGTATCCTTAAAAAGCTAGAAATAGAACTACCGTATGACCCATAAATCCCACTCCTCCGAATATATCCTAGAGAAATAAGAGCCTTTACACAAACAGATATATTCACACCCATGTTTACTGCAGCACTGTTTACAATAGCAAAAAGATGGAAGCAACCAAGGTGCCCATCAACGGAAGAATGGATAAATAAAATATGGTATATTCACACAATGGAATACTACGCATCGATAAAGAACAGCGATGAATCTGTGAAACATTCCATAACATGGATGAGTCTGGAAGGCATAATGCTGAGTGAAATTAGTCAGTTGCAAAAGGACAAATATTGTATAAGACCACTATTATAAGAACTTGAGAAATAGTTTAAACAGAGAAGAAAATATTCTTTGATGGTTACAAGAGGGGGAGGGAGGGAGGGTGAGAGAGGGGTACTTACGAAATAGATAGTAGACAAGAACTACTTTGGGTGAAGGGAAGGACAACACAACACAGTGGAGGTCAGCACAACTGGACTAAACCGAAGCAGTTTCCTGAATAAACTGAATGCTTGAAAGGTCAGCGAAGCAGGGGCAGGGGCTTGGGGACCATGATTTCAAGGGACATCTAAGTCAATTGGCATAATAAAATCTATTATGAAAACATTCTGCATCCCACTTTGAAATGTGGCTTCTGGGGTCTTAAATGCTAGCAAGTGGCCATTTAAGATACATCAATGAGTCTCAACCCACCTGGATCAAAGGATAATGAAGAACACCAAGAACACAAGATAATAACGAGCCCAAGAGACAGAAAGGGCTACATGAACCAGAAGCTACATCATCCTGAGACCATAAGAACTAGATGGTGCCTGGCCACAACCAATGACTGCCCTGACGAGGAACACAACAGAGAACCCCTGAGGGAGCAGGAGAACAATGGGATACAGACCCCAAATTCTCATAAAAAGACCAGAGTTAATGGTCTGACTGAGACTGGAAGGACCCCGGTGATTAAGGCCCCTGACCTTATGTTGGCCCACTACAGGAACCATCCCCAAATCCAGCTCATCACACTTGGATTGGACTGGACAGTGGGTTGGAGAGGGATGCTGGTGAGGCGTGAGCTACTTGGTTAGGGTGGACACTTGAGACAATGTTGGCATCTCCTGCCTGGAGGGGGGATGCGAGATAGAGGGGCTTAGAAGCTGGCAAAATGGTTACGAAAACAGAGTGGAAGGAGGGAGTGGGCTGTCTCATGGGGGGGGCGGAAGTAATTGGGAGTATGTAGCAACTTGATTATGGGTTTTTGTGTGAGAGACTGAATTGATTTTAAACTTTCACTTAAAGCAAAAGAAAAAGTATTTAAAAAAATAAAATAAATGGCATCCAGATGGTTAGGAAGAAGTAAAACTATCTGTATTTGCAGATGATATGATCTTATACACAGAAAACCATATAGAATCCTCAAGAAAACTAGTGAAACGAATAGAAAAGTTCAGCAGAGTATCAGGATATAAGATAAACATACAAAAATCAGTTGGATTCCCCTACACCAATGAAAAGAACATCAAAGAGGAAACCACCTAATCAATACTATTTACAGTAGCCCCCAAGAAGATAAAA
This sequence comes from Elephas maximus indicus, assembly GCF_024166365.1. Lineage (NCBI taxonomy): Eukaryota > Metazoa > Chordata > Mammalia > Proboscidea > Elephantidae > Elephas > Elephas maximus. The sequence goes on from NC_064846.1 coordinate 127,102,361, forward strand.
TATTTAGGAATAAATCTTACCAGAGATGTAAAAGACTTATACAAAGAAAACTAAAAAACGCTTCTGCAAGAAACCAAAAGAGACCTCCATAAGTGGAAAAACACACCTTGCTCATGGATAGGAAGACTTAACATTGTAAAAATATCTATTCTACCAAAAGCGATCCATATATTTAATGCAATTCCAATCCAAATTCCAATGACATTTTTTAATGAGATGGACAGACAAATTACCAACTTCATATGGATGGGAAAGACGCCCTGGATAAGTAAAGCATTACTGAAAAAGAAGAACAAAGTGGCAGGCCATACTTCACCTGACTTTAGAACCTATTATACCACCACAGTAGCCAAAACAGCCTGGTACTGGTACAACAACAGATACATAGACCAATGGAACAGAATTGAAAATCCAGATAAATCCAACCACATATGAACAGTTCATATTTGACAAAGGCCCCAAGGCAATTAAACGGGGAAAAGACAGTCTTTTTAACAAAAGGTGCTGGCATAACTGGATATCCATCTGCAAAAAAATGAAACAAGATCCATACCTCACACCATGCACAAAAAGGAGCTCAAAATAGATCAAAGACCTAAATATAAAATCTAAAACGATAAAGATCATGGAAGAAAAAATAGGGAGCCTTAATACATGGCATAAACAGTATGCAAAACATTATTAACAATGCCGAAGAAAACTAGATAACTGGGAGCTCCTAAAAATCAAACACCTATGCTCATCCAAAGACTTCACCAAAAGAGTAAAAAGATTACCTACACACTGGGAAAAACTTTTTAGCTGTGATATTTATGAACTCTAAAATCTACATGATTCTGCAAAAACTCAACTACAAAAAGACAAATAACCCAATTAAAAAGTGGGCAAAAGATATGAATAGACACTTCACTAAAGAAGATATTCAGGTAGCTAACAGATACATGAGGAAATGCTCTCTATCATTAGAGAAATGAAAATCAGAACTACAATGAGATTCCACCTCACTCCAACGAGGCTGGCATTAATCCAAAGAATACAAAATAATAAATGTTGGAGAGGCTGTGGAGAGATTGGAACACTTCTACACCGCTGGTGGGAATGTAAAATGGCACAACCATTTTGGAAATTGATTTGGCACTTCCTTAAAAAGCTAGAAAGAGAACTAACATACGATCCAGCAATCCCACTCCTTGGAATATATCCTAGAGAATTAAGAGCCTTTACAGGAACAGATATATGCACATCCATGTTTATTGCAGCACTGTTTAAAACAGCAAAAAGATGGAAGCAACCAACTTGCCCATCAATGGATGATTTGATAAATAAATTATGGTATATTCACACAATGGAATTCTATGCATCGATTAAGAACAGTGATGAATCTGTGAAACATTTCATTACCTGGAGGAAACTGGAAGGCATTATGCTGAGTGAAATTACTTGCAAAAGGACAAATATTGTATAAGACCACTATTATAAGAACTCGAGAAATAGTTTAAACAGAAAAGAAAATATTCTTTGATGGTTACAAGATGGGGAGGGAGGGAAGGTGGGAGAGGGTAAGGAGTACTTTATGTGACGGGAAAGACAACACACAATATAGGCGAGGTCAGCACAATTAGACTAAACCAAAAGCAAAGAAGTTTCCTGAATAAACTGAATGCTTCGAAGACCAGTGTAGCAGGGGCAGGGGTTTGGGGACCATGGTTTCAGGGGACATCTAAGTCAATTGGCATAATAAAATCTATTAAGAAAACATTCTGCATCCCACTTTGGAGAGTGGCATCTGGGGTCTTAAATGCTAGCAAGCGGCCATCTAAGATGCATCAATTGGTCTCAGACCACTTGGAGCATAGGAGGATGAAGAACACTGAGGACACAAGGTAATTACGAGCCCAAGAGATGTAAAGGGCCACATAAACCAGAGACTAAATCAGCGTGCGACCAGAAGAGCTAGATGCTGCCTGGCTACAACCAATGACTGCCCTGACAGGGAACACAACAGAGAACCCCCGAGGGAGCAGGAGAACAGTGGGATGCAGACCCTAAATTCTCATAAAAAGGCCCGACTTAATGGTCTGACTGAGACTTGAAGAACCCCAGGGGTCATGGCCTCCAGACCTTCTGTTGGCCCAGGACAGGAACCATTCCCAAAGCCAACTCTTCTCTTCAGACAGGGATCAGACTGGACAATGGGATGGAGAGGGATGCTGGTGAGGAGTGAGCTTCCTGGATCAGGTGTACACTTGATACTATGTTGGCATCTCCTGCCTGGAGGGGAGATGAGATGGTAGAAGGCATTAGAAGCTGGTGAAATGGATCTGAAAGAAGAGAGTGGAGAGAGGGAGTGGGCTGTCTTATTAAGGAGAGAGCAATTGGGGGCTGCAGCAAGGTTATATAAGTTTTTGTGTGAGAGACTGACTTGATTTGTAAACTTTCACTTAAAGCACCTTAGGAAACTAGAATAAAGAAGAGTAAATTAAATCCAGAGTTAGCAGAAGAAAAGAAATAATAAAAATTACAGAAGAAATAAATGAAATTGCAAACAGGAAATCAATGAAACTAAAAGCAGTTATTTGAAAAGCTCAATAGAATTGGTAAAACTCTAGCTAGGGTAATCCCTCCAAAAAGGTGAGAAGACACATATTACAAATACAAAAAATGAAAGAGCAAAAAAAGACAAAATAGATAAATTGGATTTCATCAAAATTAAAAAACTTTTTGCATCAAAGGACTTTAGAAACAAAGTGAAGAGAATGTACAGAATGGGAGAAAATATTTGGGAACCATATATCTGATAAGTGTTTAACATCCACAATATATAAGGAATTTCTACAAGTCAACAAACAAAAAGACAAACAACCCAATTAAAAAAGGTCAAAGGACTTGAATAGACATTTTTCTAAAGAAGATATACAAATGGCCAATAAGCACAGGAAAAGCTGCTTGATGTCATTAACCCATTGCCATTGAGTTGATTCCAACTCATAGTGACCCTCTAGTACAGTGTAGAACTGCTGCTTATGGTTTCCAAGGTGCAGCTGGTGGATTGGAACTGCCAACCATTTGGTTAGCAGCCACAGCTCTTAACCACTGTATCATCAGGGCTCCAATGTCATTAAAAAAAAAAGTTGCTGTCGAGTCGATTCTGACCCATAGCGACACTATAGGACAGAGTAGAACTGCCCCATAGGGCTTCCAAGGAGTGGCTGGTGGACTTGAATTGCCGTCCTTTTGGCTAGCAGCCAAACGCTTAACCGCTGCACCACCAGGGCCCCCCAATGTCATTAGGGAAATGCAAATCAAAATCATTATGAGATACAACTTCACAATCACTAGGATGGCTAATATGAGAAAAAAAAGGGAAAATAATAAGTGTTGGCAAGGATGTGGAGAAATTGGAACCCTTGTCCATTGCTGGTGGGAATGTAAAATGGTGCAGCTGTTGAGGAAAGCAGTCTGGCTGTTCTTCAAAAGCATAAAATTACCATATGACCAAGCAATTCCACCCTTAAGTATATACCCCCAAAATTTGAAAGCAGGAACTCAAAAAAAGACTGTACACCAATGTTCATTGCATCATTATTCACAACAGCCAAAAGGTGGAAAAAACCCTAGTGTCCATCACCAAATGGATGGATAAACAAAAAGTGGTATATACATACAAAAAGGAACATTATTCAGTCATAAAGAGAAATGAAGTTCTGATACAAGCTACAACACAGATGAAGCTTGAAAACATTATGCTGAGTAAAATAAGTCAGACACAAAAGCACAAATATTGTATAATTACATTTATATGAAATATGTAGAATAGGCAAATTCATAGAAACAAAAGTTTATTATAGATGATCAGAAGTTGGGGGAGGGGAAAGGAGTAGTTATTGTTTAAGGGGTACTGAATTTATATTTGGGGTGATGAAAAACATTTGGAAATGAGTAGTGGTGATGGTGGCACTACAGGGTAAATGTAGTTACTGTCGCTTAATCATATACTTAAAAATGGCCAAAATATGGCAAATGTTTTCTTATATATATTTACCACAATAAAATTTAAAAAAAGATGAAAGTGAGGTCCCATGGATATTAAAAGAATAATATGAATAACTCAATGCCCACAAGTTTGATTACTTAGGTAAAATGGACCAATTCTTTGGAAGACACAACTTACTAAAACTCACACAGGTAGAAACAGATCATCTGAATAGATCCATATCTATTAAATTGTATCAATGGTTAATAACCTTCCAAAAAAGAAAGCATCAAGCCCAGATGATTTTACTGGTTAGTTCTACCAAAATTTTAAGGGAGAAATTACATAAATTCTCCACAACCTGTCCAGAAAATAGAAGTAGAATACTTTGTAACTTATTCTGTGAGGGCAGCATTGCGTTAATACCAAACCCAGACAAAGACATTACATGAAGAGAAGACTACGGGTCAATATCTCTCATGAACATAGATGCAAAAATCCTCAGCAAACTATTAGAAAATCAAACCCAATAATGTATAGAAAGAATTATATACCATGACATGATGGGTTATATTCCAGGTATACAAGGGTGGTTTAACATTTGAAAATCAATTAATGTATCCATCACATCAACAGGCTAAAGGAGAAAAGCCGTATGATCATATCAATAGTTGCATAAAAAGCTTTTGACAAAATTCAACATTTATTCCTGATGAAGACTCTCAGCCAATTAGGAAAACAGGGGACCTTTCTCAATTTAAGGAAGAACATTTACGAAAAACCTAAGGGAGCATCATACTTAATGGTGAGAAACTAGATGCTTTCTCCCTAAGATTGGGAACAAGAAAAGGATGTCTCCTCTCACTACTCTTATTCAACACGCTAGAAAACCTAGATAATTCAATAAGACAACAAAAGGAAATAAAAAGGCACATACACTAGGAAAGAACAAAAAAAGTCTTTGTTCTTGGATGACATGGAAGTTTATATAGAAAATCCAAAAGAATCAACAATAAAAAAAATCTGGAACTAGTTAGCAAAGGTGCGAGGCACGAAGTTAACATACAACAGAAAATTGCTTTCGTATGTACTAGCAATGAACAATTGAATTTGAAATAAAAAGCCCAACACTATTTACATTAACACCAAAAAAAAAAAGAAATAATCACAAATCTAACAAAATATGGACAAGATCCTTATGAAGAAAACTACAAAACTGCGATGAAAGAAATCAAAATAGATCTAAACAAATAGATATTTCATGTTCATGTATAGGAAGACTCAATATTGTTAAGATACCAGTTTTTCCAAACTAGATCTACAGATTTAAAGCAATCTCATTTAAACTCCCAACAAGGTAATTTGAGGATATCAACAAACCAATTTTAAAGTTTATATAAAAAGGCTAAAGACAAGGAAATTAAAGATCTTTACCAATTTCTGCAGTCTGCAATTGATCAAACATACAATCAGGATGCGTTGATAATTACTGGTGACTGGAATGTGAAAGATGGAAACAAAGAAGGATCAGTAGTTGGAAAATATGGCCTTGGCGATAGAAACGATGCCAGTGATTGCATGATAGAATTTTGTAAGACAAATGACTTATTCATTGCAAATACATTTTTTCAACAATGTAAACAGTGACTATACATGCGGACCTTGCCAGATGGAATATACAGGAATCAAATCAACTATGTCTGTGGAAAGAGACAAAAGAAAAGCTCAATATCATCAGTCAGAGCAAGGCCAAGAGCCATCTCCAGAACAGAGAATCAATTGCTTAAACACAGGTTTAAGTGGAAGATGAAGAAAATTAAAACAAGTCCATGAGAACTAAATTTGACCTTGCGTGTATTTCACCTGAATTTGGAGACCATTTCAAGAATATGTTTGATGCAATGAACACTAACAACTGAAGACCAAATGACTTGTGGGATGACATCACCAAAAACCAAACCAAACCCAGTGCCATTGAGTCGATTCCGACTCATAGCAACCCTATAGGACAGAGTAGAACTGCCCCCATAGAGTTTCCAAGGAGCGCCTGGCGAATTCGAACTGCCGACCCTTTGGTTAGCAGCCATAGCACTTAACCACTATGCCACCAGGGTTTCTGGATGACATCAAGGACATCATAAATGAAGAAAGTAAAAGGTCATTAAAAAGACAGGAAAAAAAAAAGACCAAAATGGATGTCAGAAGAGACTCTGAAACTTGTTCTTGAAAGTCAAGTAGTTAAAGTGAATGGAAGAAAAGATGAAGTAAAAGAGTTACACAGAAGATCTCAAAGGGCAGCTCAAGAAGAGAAAGTATTTAATGAAATGTGCAAAGACCTGGAGTTAGAAAACCAAAAAGGAAGAACATTCCCAGAATTTCTCAAGCTGAAAGAACTGAATAAAAAATTCAAGCCTTGAGTTGCAATTTTGAAGGATTCTATAGGGTCGCTATGAGTTGGAATCGACTCAATGGCAACGGGTTTGGTTTTGGCTTTTTGGTATGGGCAAAATAATGATCGACACAGGAAGCATCAGAAGATGGAAGGAATACACAGAGTCACTGTACCAAAAAGAATTTTTCAACGTTCACACATTTCAGGAGGTAGCATATAATCAAGAACTGATGGTATTGAAGGAAGAAGCCCAAGCTGCACTGAAGGCATTGGTGAAAAACAAGGCTTCAGGAATTGATGGAATACCAAGTGAGATGTTTCAACAAACGGATGCAGTGCTGGAGGTCCTCACTCATCTATGCCAAGAAATTTGGAAGAGAGCTACCTGGCCAACCAAATGGAAGAGATCCATATTTGTGCACATTCCAAAGAAAGGTGATCCAACAGAATGTGGAAATTACTGAACAACATCATTAATATCACACACAAGTAAAATTTTGCTGAAGATAATTAAAAAATGGTTGCAGCACTACATCCACAGGGAACTGCCAGAAATTCAAGCCAGACTCAAAAGAGAATGTGGAATGTAGGATAACATTGCTGACTTCAGATGAATCTTGGTTGAAAGCAGAGAATACCAGGAAGATGTTTACCTGTGTTTTATTGACTATGCAAAGGCATTCAACTGTGTGGATCATAACAAATTATGGATAACATTGCGAAGAATGGGAATTCCAGGACACTTAATTGTGCTCAGTTGTTCAAGCACAACGATAGGATACTGTGTAGTTTAAAATCAGGGAAGGTGTATACTTATTCAATCTTTATGCTGAGCAAATAATCTGAGAAGCTGGACTATATGAAGAAGAACATGGCATCAAGATTGGTAGAAGACTCGTTAAAAACTTGTGATATGCAGATGACATAACCTTGCTTGCTGAAAATGAAAATGCCACCTGTTTTAGGCTGGGTTCTCTAGAGAAGCAAAACCAGTAAAGCATATAAATATCTACATAAAGAGATTTATATCAAGAAAATGGCTCAAGCAGTTGTAGAGGTTGGAACATACGAAATCTGTAGGTCAGGCTGGAGGCTTCTCCTGATTCACGTAGCCACAGGGGCTGGTGAATCCAGGTTTGGCAAGTCAGACAGCAGGGCTCTTGCTCACAGGCTGTGAAGACTGATGAATCCCAAGTTTGGCAGGCAAGACTGCAGGTAAGTTGCTAGCTCAAGTTCCAAGAACTGGAGGTCAGACAAACAGGAGCCAGCTGCAGGATCCAGAGTAAGCAAAAGCCCACGAGCCTTGCCAGAGAGTCTACTTATATTCGATGCAGCCCACAACCCCAAGTAAACTCCCTTTCAACTGATCGGCTACTCAAAGCATATTGCTATCATGGAGGTGATCACATTGCATGGAAGCTTACCATGGAAGTGATCACATCACCATATGACTGCCAAACTACATCATAACTGCCAAACTACTGAGAATCATGGCCCAGCCACATTAACACACAACTTTAATGATCACACCACCACACTATGGCAAACTGACAGACAGGTGATGAAAACTACCTGATAGGGAACTCAAAAGTCTAATACTCAGGGCTGTCCAAGAGATTATGAAAGAGATTAAGTAAAATGCAGAAAAATCATGGAAAAAATAGAAAAAAACAGCCAAATACAAGGAAAACACAGACAAAGCAATAGAAGAATTCAGGAAAATAATACAAGAACAAAATGTCAAAATAAATAAACTATTAGAAATCATACAAAAATAGCAATTAGAAATCTAAGAGATAAACAACAAAATTTCAGAAATCCACAACACTACAGAAAGCTTTCGGAGCAAATTTGAAGCAATGGAATACAGAATCAGCAAAATTGAAGACAAATCTATGGGTGTCACTTTTTGAGGAAAAATCAGAGAAAAGAATGAATAAAAAGTAATAAAAACTAAGAAATATGTGGGATAAAATCAAGAGCAAAAATTTGCATATGACCAGAGTTCCAGAATGGGGGAGAAAATGGAAAACACAGAGAGGATCACTAAAGATTTGCTGACAGAAAACTTTCCTAATATCATGAAAGACGAAAAGCTGACCATACAAGAATCTCAATGAACCCCATATAGGATAGACCCAAAAGAAGGTCACAAAGACATTATAATCACACTTGACAAAACCAAAGACAAAGAAAGAATCTTAAGAAAAGCTCGAGAAAAACAAAGAGTCACATACAAAGGAGAAACAATAAGGCTAAGCACAGATTACTGGGCAGAAACCATGCAGGCAAGAAGGCAATGGGATGATATATATAAAACCTTGAAAGAACGAAATTGCTAGCCAAGAATCTTACAATATGCTCAAATATGATAGGCAAATTTCTAGATAAACAGATAAACAACATTTCCAGATAAACAGAAATTAAGGGAATTTGTACAAACCAAACCAAACTTACAAGAATTATTAAAGGGAGTCCTTTGGTTAGAGAACTATCTCAAATATCTAGTGCTGCAATAACAGAAACACCACAAGTGGATGGCTTTAACAAAGAGAAATTTATTCTCTCACAGTCTAGGAGGCTAGAAGCCTGAAAGCAGGGAGCCAGCTCCAGGGAAAGACCTTCTCTCTCTGTAGGCTTAGGGGGAAGGTCCTTGTCAGCAATCTTTCCAGTCAAGGAGCTTCTCAGCACAGGGACCCCAGGTCCAAAGGATGCACTATTCTCCTGGCTCTTGTTTCTTGGTGGTATGAGGCCCCCCTGTCTCTCTGCTTGCTTCTTATTTTTATATCTCAAAAGATATTGGCTTAGAATACAACCTAATCTTGTAGAGTGAGCCCTGCCTCATTAACATAACTGCTTCTAATCCCACCTCAGTAACATCATAGAGGTATGATTTACAACACATAGGAAAATCACATCAGATGACAAAATGGTAGACAATCACACAATACTGGGAATCATGACCTAGCCAAGTTGATACACATTTTGCGGGGACACAATTCAATCCATGACACCGGGAATGACAAATTAAAGAGGAATGTTTCATTCATTATCAAAAAGAACATTTCAAAATCTACCCTGAAGTACAATGTTGTCAGTGATAGGATAATATTCATAAGCCTACAAGAAAGACCAGTTGATAGGAATATTATTCAAATTTATGCACTAACCACTACAGCCAAAGATAAAGATACTGAAGATTTTTACCAATTTCTTCAGCCTGAAATTGACAAAATATGCAATCAAGATGCTTTGATAATCACTGGTGATTGGAATGCGAAAGATGGAAGGAAACAAAGAAGGAACAGTAGTTGGAAATTACATTTTTCAACAACATAAATGGCAATTATACACGTGAACCTCACCAGATGAAATATACAGGAATCAAATTGATGATATCTCTGGAAAGAAATGGTGGAAAAGCTCAATATCAACAGTCAGAACAAGGCCAGGGGCTAACTGTGAAACAGACCATTAATTATTCATATGCAGGTTCAAACTGAACTTGAAGAAAAATAAAACAAGTCCACAAGAGCCAAAGTACGACCATGAGTATATCCCACCTGAATTTAAAGACCATCTCAAGAATAGATTTGATGCACTGAATACTAATGACCAAAGACCAGATGAGTTATGGAACGACATCAAGGAAATCATTCATGAAGAAAGCAAGAGGTCATTAAAAAGACAGGAAAGAAAGACCAAAATGGATGTCACAAGAGACTCTGAAGCTTGCTCTTGATGTAGAGTAGTTGAAGTGAAAGGAAGAAATGATGAAGTAAAACAGCTTAACATATGATTTCAAAGGATGGCTCCAGAAGACAAAGTAAAGCATTATAATGAAATGTGCAAAGACCTAGAATTAGAAAACCAAAAAAGAAGAATATGCTCCGCATTTCTCAAGCTGAGAGATTTGAAGAGAAAATTCAAGCCTCAAGTTGCAATATTGAAAGATTCTATGGGGAAACTATTAATGACTCAGGAAGCAACAAAAGAAGATGGAAGGAATACACAGAGTCACTGTACCAAAAAGTATTGGTTGACATTCAACCATTCAAGAGGTAGCATACGATCAAGAACTGATGGTACTGAAAGAAGAACTCCAAGTGCCACTGAAGGCATTGGCAGAAAACCAGGCTCCAGGAACTGACAGAATACAAATTGAAACATTTCAACAAACAGATGCAGTACTAGATGTGCTCACTCATCTATGCGAAGAAATTTGGAAGAGAACTACCTGGCCAAGCAACTGGAAGGGATCCATATTTGTGCCCATTCTAAAGAAAACTGATCCAACAGAATATGGAAAATATTGAACAATATCATTAATATCACACACAAGTAAAATTTGTCAAAGACCATTCAAAAGCGGTTGCAGCAGTACATCAACAGGGAACTTCCAGAAATTCAGGCTGGATTCAGAAGAGGGCGTGGAACAAGGTATATCATTACTTATGTCATATGAATCTTGGCTGAAAGCAGAGAATACCAGAAAGATGTTTACCTGTGTGTTATTGACTATACAAAGGCATTCAACTGTGTGGATCATAACACATTATGGATAACATTACGAAGAATGAGAATTCCATAACAATTAATCGTGCTCATGAAGAACCTATACATAGACCAAGAGGCAGTTTCAAACAGAACAAGGGGATCTGATGTGGTTTAAAATCAGGAAAGGTGTGCATCAGGGTTGTATCTTTTCACCATATTTATTCAATTGTACCTTGAGCAAATAATCAGAGAAACTGGACTATATGAAGGAGAGCATAGCATCAGAACTGGGGGAAGACTCAAACCACCTGTGATATGCAGATGACACAACTTTGCTTGCCGAATGTGAAGATGACTTGAAGCACTTACTGATTAAGATCAAAGACTACAGCCTTCAGTTGGATTACACCTTAACATAAAGAAAACAAAAATCCTTACAACTGGACCAGTTCAGCAACATCATGATAAATGGAAAAAGATTGAAGCTGACAAGGATTTCAATTTATTTGGATCCACAATCAATGCCCATGGAAGCAGCAGTCAAGAAATCAACTGACACAAACTGCTGGAAAAGACTTCTTTAAAGTGTTAAAAAGCAAAAATCTCACTTTAACGACTAAGGTGTGCCTGATCCATGCCATGATGCTTTCAATCATCTCACATGCATGTGAAAACAGGAAAATGAATAAAGAAGACTGAAGAAGAATTGATCCCTTTGAATTATGGTGCTGGAGAAAAATATTAAATATATCATGCACTGCCAGAAGAACGAACAAATTTGTCTTGGAAGAAGTATAGCCAGAATGCTCCTTAGATGTGAGGGTGGAGAGACTCCATCTCATATACTTTTTACATGTTATCAGAAGGGACCAGTCCCTGGAGAAGGACATCATGTTTGGTAAAGTAGAGGGTCGGTGAAAAAGAAGAAAACCCTCAAGGAGATTGATTGACACAGTGGCTGCAACAATGGGCACAAGAATAACAATGATTGTGAGGATGATGCAGGACTGGGCAGTGTTTCTTTCTATTGTACATAGGGTCGCTATGAGTCAGAACTGAATCAAAGGCATCTAACAACATCTGTCATGAATATAGATGCAAAAATTCTCAACAAAATTCTAGCCAATAGAATTCAGCACCCTATAAAAAAATACACCATGAGCAATTGGGATTGATACGAGGTATGCAAGGACGGTTCAACATTAGAAACTCAATCAATGTAATTCACCACATAAATAAATCAAAAGGAAAGAACCACATGATCATTTCAATCAATGCAGAAAACTCATTCAATGAAGTTTGACCCCCATTCTGGATAAAAATTCTCAGTAAAATAGGAGAAGAAGGGAAACTCCTCACCAAAATAAAGGGCATGTATACAAAAGCAACAGCCAACACCATTCATCAATGAGGAGAGGCTGAAGGCTTTCCCCCTGAGAATAGGAATAAGACAAGGATGCCCTTTATCACCACTCCTATTTAACATTGTGCTGGAAGTCCTGGCTAGAGCAAAAACACAAGAAAAAGAAATAAAGGGCATCCAAACTGGTAAGGAAGAATTAAAACCATCCCTATTTGCAGATGATACGATACTATACAGAAAGAGCCCAAAAGACTCCACAAGAAAGCTACTGGAACTAATACAAAGATTCATTAGAGGGGCAAGATACAAGATAAACATACAAAAATCAGTTGGATTCCTATACACCAATAAAGAGAGCTGTGAGAAGAAAATCACAAAAGCAATACCATTTATAAAAAAAAAAAAAATTTAAAATAGCCCCTAAAAAAATAAAATACTTGGGAATAAATCTAACCAGGGATGTAAAAGACCTATACAAAGAAAACTACAAAACATTACTGCAAGAAACCAAAAGAGAACTACATAAATGGAAAAACATACCATGCTCATGGATTGGTAGAATCAACATTCTGAAAATGTCATCTCTACCCAAAAGCCAGAGGTCAGATGAACAGGAGGCAGCCGAAGGATCCAGAGCAAGCAAAAAAGCCAGAACATCTGCTTATATTCAGATGCAGGCCACACTCCCAAGGAAACTCCCTTTCACCTGACTGGCTAGTCACAGCAGATTCCATCATGGGAGTGATCACACATAAACACTGAGAATCATGGCCCAGCCAAGCTGACAAACAATCTTAACCATCACAGCCCACTCCTTGTCAACTTGGCACAAGTACGTATCTCCTTAAACCATATATAATCTCTGAATAAAGAAAATTATAAAGTCGTATTTTCTCCTAACATGATACAACTAACACAAGTACAACCGAAAACACACTAGCCCTGTTTACACTTATATTTTATAAGAAAACAAAAATATTTGATGCAAACATACAAAGCAGAAATAATCATAACAATTACAGTCCTCATTTCTGCAACTGGTCACATGGCCATAACTGGTATTTAGAACTACCTTCTTCCACCTCCCATTTTGTATTCCCTTTGCCCTCAGCAAACACCTCGGCTGGTAGTGGTTCTTTGCCTTCTGGGATGACCCAAACCTTCATTCCTGAAGGGTCTGGGCAATTAGTAGTCAGGTCAGAACTGGGTTGTTGTAGTTTTCCTTTGACTTTAATCATAGGGCATGGTAGTACTGAGATGCCCTAAGGGATCTCCTGCATTCCAGACATATTCTTCTTTACCTCCATTTTGTAATATGAATCCAATTTCCTCTTGGTATTCAGGATCAATCACACAAGCCAGTATGGTAACTCCCTTCTTTGCCTGTTGATCCAGAGGCATAAGGAGCCCAAAGTGGCCAGGCGGCATTCTTGGCTTCCAGTTTGGAACTAAGACCTCTAGACCTGCAGAGCATAAGGTCGAAGGGACAGGAGGCAAAAATCTTGCAAGTGGGTCACTAGGAGTAATAGTGAGTGGTGGCACTCCATTTCCACACCTTGATTCCTGGACCCATGAATCCTGGCTATGGGAGAAACAGCACCATATATTGGATGCTGGTTTAGAGCACATACTGCCTCCTGGGGAACACTGCCTCAACTCTGCAAGGTATTGCCACCTAGTTGGCACTGTAATTGTGTTTTAGAAGGCCATTTCATCGTTCTATCAAGCAGTTGCTTCAGGATATTGGGGAACATGGTAAGACCAGTGAATTCCATGAGCATTTGCTGTGAAGTGAATCCCTTGAGCTGAGGCAATGCTGTGTGGAATACCATGATGGTGGATAAGTACACAGATGGTAGTTTTGGCAGAAGCATTTCATGCAGGGAAGGCAAATCCACATCTAGAGTAAGTGTCTATTCCAGTAAGAACAAAACATTGCCCTTTCCATGATGGAAATGGTCCAATGTAATCAGCTTGCCACCAGGTTGCTGGCTGATCACTTCGGGGGATGGTGCCATATCAGGGACTAAGTGTTGGTTTCTGTTGATGGCAGATTGGACACTCAGCAGTGGCTGTAGCCAAGTAAGCCTTGGCGAGTGGAAGTCCATGTTACTGGGCCCATGTCTAACCTCCATCCCTGCCACCATGGCCACTTTGTTTATGAGTTCATTGAGCAATGATAGGAATAGCAGGGGAAAGAGGATGACTGGTGTTCACAGAACGTGCCATCCTATCCACTTGATTACTAAAAAACCATCCTCTGCTGAGGTCACCCTTTGGTGAGCATTCACACAGGACACAGATATCTTCACTTCTTTGGCCCGTTCAGAAAGGTCTATCCACATACCTCTTCCTCATAAATCCTTGTCTCCAATTTTCCAATCACGTTCCTTCCATGTCCCTGAACATCCAACCAAACCATTGGCCACAGCCCATGAATCAGTATACAATTGCACATCTGGCCATTTCTCCTTCCAAGCAAAGTGAAAAACCAGGTAAACTGCTTGAAGTTCTGCCCAATTGAGAGGATTTTCCTTCACCACATCATTCAGGGAGGTCCCAGGAAGGGGCTGTAGTGCTGCTGCTGTCCACTTTCGAGAGGTGCCTGCATATTGAGCAGAACCATCTGTAAACCAGGCGCTAGTTTTCTCTTCTTCAGTCAACTGATCATAAAGAACTCCCCTTGAGGCCATAGGTTCAGACTGGGAGATGGACGATAATGTGACAAGAGTAGAGGCCAGGGGCATTTGGGTCACTTCCTCATGCAACTTACTTATGCCTTCAGGTCCCGCTTGGGCCTGATCTCGTATATAACACTTCCATTTAATGATGGAATGCTGCTGTGCACGTCCAACTTTATGACTCTGTGAGTCAGACAATGCTCAGTTCCTGATGGGCAGTTCAGGCCACATGATGACTTGGTGTTCATTGGTTAAGCATTCAGTCTCTACTAAGGCCCAGTAACAAGCCAAAAGTTGTTTCTCAAAAGGAGAGTAGTTATCTGCAGAGGGTGGCAGGGCTTTGCTCCAAAATCCTAAGGGTCTGCGCTGTGATTCACTAATAGGGGCCTGCCAAAGACTCCAAACAGCATCTCTTTCTGCCACTGACACTTCAAACACCATTGGATCAGCTGGATCATATGGTCCAAGTGGCAGAATAGCTTGCACAGCAGCCTGAAGCTGTTGCAGAGCCTTCTTTTGTCTTGGGCC
Source organism: Elephas maximus indicus (assembly GCF_024166365.1). NCBI lineage: Eukaryota > Metazoa > Chordata > Mammalia > Proboscidea > Elephantidae > Elephas > Elephas maximus. The sequence continues at coordinate 127,117,795 of NC_064846.1, forward strand.
CCACTCAAAATTAGCAGCTTTTAGCGTTGTTTGATAAATAGACTGGAGTAGCACACCCAAATGAGGAATGTTTTGCCTCCAAAATCCAAAGAGGCCCACTAGGCCTTGTGCCTCCTTTTTAGTTGTGGGAGCAGCCAGATGCAATAACTTATCCTTCACTTTAGAAGGAATATCTTGACATGTCCCACACAAACAGACCCCTAGAAATTTCACTGAGGTGGAAAGTGCCTGAATTTTTGTGGGATTAATTTCTCAGCCTCTATCAAACAAATGTTTTACCAGTAAGTCCAGAGTCATTGCCACTTCTTTCTTACTAGGGTCAATCATCATGATGTCATCAATGTAATGGACCAGTGCGATGTCTGGCAGAAGGGAAAGGCGATCAAGATCCCCTCGGACTAAATTGTTACATAGGGCTGGAGAATTGATGTAGCGTCAAGGTAGGCAAGTGAAGGTGTGCTGCTGACCTTGCCAGCTGAAGGCAAACTGCTTCTGATGGTCCTTTGAGACGGGTATGGAGAAAAAGGCATTAGCCAGGTTGATAGCTGCACGCCAGATACCTGGAGGTGTATTAATTTACTCGAGAAATGAAACAACAGCTGCAATTGGAGTCACCACCTGGTTAGGTTTTTGATAATCTACTGTAGTTCTCCAAGCTCCATCTGTTTTTTGCACAGGCCAAATAGGTGGGTTGAATGGGGATGTGGTGGGAATCACCACTCCTGCATCCTTCAAGTCCTTGATGGTGGCAGTAGTCTCTGCAGTCCCTCTAGGAATGCGGCATTGCTTTTGGTTTACTATGTTCCTAGGAAGGGGCAGTTCTAACAGCTTCCACTTGGCTTTTCCTACCATAATAGCCCTTACTCTATTTGTCAGAGATCCAGTGTGGGGGTTCTGCCAGTTGCTGAGTATATCTATTCCAATTATGCATTCTGGAACTGGGGAGATCACTACAGGGTGTGTTCAGAGACACACTGAACTTATTGTGAGGTGGACATGAGCCAAGACTTCATTGATAACCTGACCTCCATATGCCCCTACTCTGACTGGTGGGCCACAGTGAAGTTTTGGTTCTCCTGGAATTAATGTCAGTTTAGAGCCAGTATCCAGTAATTCCCGAAGTCTGATTATTTCCTTTTCCCCAATGAACAAGCATTCTCGTAAAAGGGCATAGATCACTTTAGGGAAGACTGGGAGAAAGGTTAACAATAAACATTTTTGGCAGTGTATTGGAGTCCTTCCTCAAGGTGGCCTGGCCTACCCTTCATTCAAGGGGTTGTAGGTCTTTAAACTTGCTCAAATCTGGAAATTGATTGAAGGACCATGGCTCTCTCTTCTGGCGATTTGAGTTAGACTGCTGTTCACATGAACTAGAATTCACCTGTTTGTACTGATCAAGTAAATATTTAGTAGATTTCCTATCTATTTCACTCCTAGGGACTCCACGACTAAGTAGCCAATGCCATAAGTCCATATGACTCAGACTCTTCTGATTACTGCTTCGACTCTGCCATCCTTACTGTAACCACGCCCACATTGTCTTTGTCAATTTAGTGCAGCCACTTGGCCTTTACTACCACAGGGTCCAATCATACCCATTGTAGTTAGGTGTCTTAATTTAGTTAGGGCAGTTCCCACTGTCAAATCTGATTTACATAAAATAACAATCACAGCAGTCTTCAAGGATGCTGGAGCTCCCGTCACAAGTTTGTTCCTCACAGTTGTGGTAAAAGGTGTGTCTTCTGGGTACTGCATGTGTGGGTCTGTGGGTATAACCTGATAAATTCACTCTAGGATGCCAATTTCCCTAAGCCTTTGGATATCTTCTTCTACAGTATACAAAGGCAGATCTGGTACTTCAACTTGGTTTAGTGTAGGCCACCCCGTAATCCATGCTTCAGCAACACAACCAAATAAACTATTAGACCCTCTCCTGAGTTCTTGAGCTGAAACATTGAATGAAGAATCTGTGCTTAGTGGACCCATATTAATAAACTCAGACTGATCCATCTTTACGTTCCCTGCACCATTATCTCACACCCTTAATAGCCATTCCCGCACATATTCCCCAGGTTTGTGTTTGTACATATTAGAAAAGTCAAGCAGTTCTTTTGGAGTGTAGCATACCTCTTCCTGGGTCACACTTCGTACTTCACCTTTTGGGGCTCACTGGGACTTAAGTTACAGGTCTAGGAGTCAAAATCAGTAGTGGCGAAGTGTTTTGAGAACATTCAGCAGCCTCAGGCGATGCCCCAGGCAATGACTCTGGAAAGGGCTCTTTAGTGGCAGCTGGGATATGGCTAATCTCATTAGATGGTAATGGAGGGGCTAATGGTCTTTCTGGGCAGAGTGGTTTAGCAGACAAACATGAAATAATGTCTTCAGATGGGAGTGATTCTGTTGGCAGGAATGATTCAATGGAATTTAGGGGCTCAGTGTCTCCAGCTTCCTGATTATCTGCCTGTATATCCCCACCCCAAGTTTCATGATTCCATTTCTTCCCAATAAATGCCCTTACTTTAACATCAGACACCTCTCGAGGTTGGCAATTGAGCTGGCATTATAATTTAGCCACTATTACAATAAGACTCTGGGTCTGGTTTTTGGCAATTTCAGCTCTGTTACTAAAAGAAATAGGGCTTTCTTTCGAAGCACAAGTGGAAGCCTTGAAGTTGTTTATGCGGCAATCGAGCTTTGACTCTGAAGTCCTGAGCACATCTCTTTCTTTCTCCAGTTTGTGTAGCGAAAGTAGGACCAACCAACCAGCTTCCTTATACTTCTCATTCTGACAAACCTGTAGAAAGGAATCACACGAGTTCACCCAGAGCCTTGCCTTTCACCAATACCTAATCTATTGGTGGTGATATTTTGCGCATGTGTATTGCCACCTCATGCCATGGATTATCAGTGCCCTCTTTACTGCCGGAAGCAGAGTCATCAACATCTTTAAGACTAACCAGACCTGAGAACCAATTTAGAAAACCCATTCTTACAACTTTGTTTCTCTAGGACCACTCTCGGTACCAAACGTCTTAGGCTGGGTTCTCTAGACAAGCAAAACCAGTGAAGTGTATAAATATATATACGGAGAGAGATTTATATCAAGGAAATAGCTCATGCAATTGTAGAGGCTGGAATGTCCCAAGTCTATGGATCAGGATAGGGACTTCTCTCGATTCACATAGCCGCAAGGGCTGGTGAACCCGAGATAGGCAGGTGGATAGCAGGACTACCACTCTCAGGCTGGGAAGATTGACGAAACCCAAGATCAGCAGATAAGCTGATATCTCACTCAAGTCCCAAGAGCTGGAGGTCAGATGAAAGGAGGCAACTGCAGGATCCAGTAAAAAAAAAAAAAAATCCAGAGCAAGCAAAAAAGCCAGAACGTCTGCTTATATTCAGACGCAGGTTACACTCCCAAAGAAACTTCCTTTCACCTGATTTGGCTACTCACAGCAGATTCCATCATGGGTGTCATGGATTGAATTATGTCCACCCAAAAATGTGTGTATCAATTTGGTTAGGCCATGATTTACAGTATTGTGTCATTGTCCTCCATTTTGTGATTGTAATTTTATGTTGAGAGGATTAGGTTGGGATTGTAACACCACCCTTAGTCAGGTCATCTCCCTGATCCAAGGTAAAGGGAGTTTCCCTGGAGTGGGGCCTGCACCACCTTTTATCTCTCAAGAGCTAAAAGAAAAAGGAAGCAAGCAGACAGTTGAGGACCGCATACCATCAAGAGAGCAGCACCAGGAGCAGAGTACCTCCTTTGGACCCAGGGTCCCTGCGCCTGAGAAGCCCCTTGACGAGAGCCGAAAGAGGGAGAAAGCCTCCCCCTGGAGCTGATGCTGCGAATTTGGACTTGTAACCTACTAGGCTGTGAGAAAATAAATTTCACTTTGTTAAAGCCATCCACTTGTGGTATTTCTGTTATGGCAGCACTAGATAACTAAGACAATGAGAGTGATCATATATAAACAATGAGACTCATGGCCCAGCCAAGTTGACACACAATCTAACCATCACACCATCTCATCCCAACATTATTGGCACAAAACCAAAAAACAGAAAATAACAAATGTTGGAGAGGCTGCAGGGAGATTGCAACTTTTTTTTTTAATTTTTATTGTGCTTCAAGTGAAAGTTTACAAACCAAATCAGTTTCTCAGACAAAAACTTATATACACCTTGCTAGCCCCCACCTGTCTGTCAGTTTGTTTACTCCTGGAAACCCTGGTGGCATAGTGGGTAAGTGCTACGGCTGCTAACCAAAAGGTCGGGAGTTCAAATCCACCAGGCATTCATTGGAAGCTCTATGGGGCAGCTCTACTCTTTCCTAAAGGGTCGCTATGAGTTGGAATTGACTCGACGGCAACGGGTTTGTTTGTTTTTTTTAATACTCCTAGTTGCTCTCCCCCTAATGAGACAGCACACTTCTTCTCTCCACTATCTATTTTCGTGTCCATTTGGCCAGCTTCTGACCCCCTCTGCCCTCTCATCTCCTCTCCAGACAGAAGCTGCCCACATAGTCTCATGTGTCTACTTGATCCAAGAAGCTCACTCTTCACAAATATCATTTTCTGTCCCACAGTCCAGTCCAATCCCTATCTGAAGAGTTGGCTTTGGGAATAGTTCTTATCTTGGGCTAACAGAAAGTCTGGAGACTATGGCCTCTGAGGTCCTTCTAGTCTCAGTCAGACCATTAAGTCCAGTCTTTTTATGAGAATTTGAGGTCTGCATCCCACTGTTCTGGTCCCTGAGGGGTTCTCTGTTGTGTTTTCTGTCAGGGCAGTCATCAGTTGTAGGTGGGAGCCATCTAGTTCTTCTGGTCTCAGGCTGATGGAGTCTCTGGTTTATGTGGACTTTCTATCTTGGGCTCATAATTTCCTTGTGCCTTTGGTGTTCTTCATTCTCCTTTGATCCAGGTGGGTTGAGACCAACTGATACATTTTAGATGGCTGCATGGTAGCGTTTAAGACCCCAGATGCCACTCACCAAAGTGGGATGCAGAATGTTTTCTTAATAGATTTTATTATGCCAGTTGACTTAGATGTCCCCTGAAACCATGTTCTCCAAACTTCTGCCCCTGCTACACTAGCCTTTGAAGCATTCAGTTTATTCAGGAAACTTCTTTGCTTTTGGTTTAGTCCAGTTGTGCTGAAGATTCTGTATTGTGTGTTGTCTTTCCCTTCACCTGTTATCTACTAATTAGTGAAAACCCCTCTCCCTCCCTCCCTCCCCCCTCTCGTAACCATCAAAGAATATTTTCTTCTCTGTTTAAACTATTTCTCAAGTTCTTATAATAGTGGTTTCATACAATATTTGTCATTTTGCAACTAATTTCACTCAGCATAATGCCTTCCAGATTCCTCCATGTTATGAAATGTTTCACAGATTCATCATTGTTCTTCATCAATGCATACTATTCCATTGTGTTAATAAATCAGAATTTATCCATTCATCTGTTGGTGAGCACCTTGGTTGCTTCCATGTTTTTGCTATTGTAAACAATGCTGCAATGAACATGGGTGTGCATATATCTATTCATGTAAGGGCTATCATTTCTCTAGGATATATTCCAAGGAGTGGGATTGCTGGATCATATGGTAGCTCTATTTCTAGCTTTCTAAGGAAGCAACAAATTGATTTCCAAAGTGGTTGTACCATTTTACATTCCCACCAGCAGTGTATAAGTGTTCCAGTCTCTCCACAAACTCTCCAACATTTATTCTTTTTGTTTTTTTCATTAATGCCAGCCTTGTTGGAGTGAGATGGAATCTCATTGAAGTTTTGATTTGCGTTTCTCTAATGGCTAATGATCGTGAGCATTGCCTCAAGTATGTGTTATCTACCTGACTGTCTTCATTATTGAAGTGCCTGTTCATATCCTTTGCCCATTTTTTAATTGGGAATTTTGTCTTTTTGTAGTTGTTTTTGCAGTATCATGTAGATTTTAGAAATCAGACGCTTTTCAAAAATGTCATAGCTAAAACTTTTTCCTAGTCTGTAGCTAATCTTTTTACTCTTTTGGTGAATTCTTTAGATGAGCATAGGTGTTTGATTTTTATGAGCTCCCAGTTATCTAGGTTCTCTTCAGCATTGTTAGTAATGTTTTGCATACTCTTTATGCCACGTATTATGGCTCCTAATGTAGTCCCTATTTTTTTTCTGTGATCTTTATCATTTTAGATTTTATATTTACGTCTTTGATCCATTTTGAGCTCAGTTTTGTGCAAAGTGTGATGTATGGGTCTTGTTTCTTTTTCTTTTTTTTTGCAGATGGATATCCAGTTATGCCAGCACAACTTGTTAAAAAGACTGTCTTTTCCCCATTTAACTGACACTGGGCCTTTGTTAAATATCAGCTGCTCATAAGTGAATTTATTTATGTCTGGATTCTCAGTTTTGTTCCATTGGTCTATGTATCTGTTGTTGTACCAGTACCAGGCTGTTTTGACTACTGTGGTGGTATAATAGGGTCTAAAATCAGGTAGAGTGAGGCCTCCCACTTTATTCTTCTTTTTCGGTAATGCTTTACTTATCCAGGGCCTGTTTCCCTTCCATATGAAGTTGGTGATTTGTTTCTCCATCTCCTTAAAAAATGTGCTTGGATTTGGATTGGAATTGCATGTATCAATAGATGGCTTTTGGTAGAACAGAGATTTTTACAACATTGAGTCTTCCTATGCATGAGCAAGGTATGTTTTTTCATTTATGTAGGTCTCTTTTGGCTACTGGCAGTAGTGTCTTGTAGTTGTATTTGTATAGATCTTTTACATCTCTGGTAAGATTTATTCCGAAGTATTTTATCTTCTTAGGGGCTACTATAAATGGCACTGATTTGGTAATTTCCTTTTTGATGTTCTTATTGTTGGTGTAGAGGAGTCCAACTGATTTTTGTGTGTTTATCTTGTATCCTGATACTCTGCTGAACTCTTCTATTAGTTTCAATAGTTTTCTTGAGGATTCTTTAGGGTTTTCCGTGTATAAGATCATGTCATCTGCAAATACAGATACTTTTACTTCTTCCTTACTAATCTGGATGCCCTTTATTTCTTTATCTAGCCTAATTGCTCTGGCTAGAACCTCCAGCACAATGTTAAATAAGAGTGGTGATAAAGGGCATCCTTGTCTGCTTCCCGATCTCAAGGGGAATGCTTTCAGACTCTCTCCATTCAGGATGATGTTGGCTTTGTATAAATGTCCTTTATTATGTTGAGGAATTTTCCTTCTATCCCTATTTTGTCGAGACTTTTTATCATGAATGGGTGTTGAAATTTGTCAAATGCTTTTTCTGCATCAATTGATAAAATCATGTGGTCCTTGTCTTTTTTTTTTATTTATATGATGGATTATCTTAATTGTTTTTCTAATGTTGAACCATCCCTGCTTACCTGGTATGAATCCCACTTGGTCATCATGAATTACTTTTTTGATATGTTATTGAATTCAATTGGCTAGAATTTTGTTGAGGATTTTTGTGTCTAAGTTCAAGAAGGATATAGGTTTGTAATTTTCTTTTTTTGTTGTTGTCGTGGTGTCTTTACCTGCTTTTGGTATCAGGGATATGCTGGTTTCATAGAACGAGCTTGGGAGTACTCCGTCCTTTTCTATGCTTTGAAATATCCTTTGTAATAGTGGTGTTACCTCTTCACTGAAAGTTTGGTAGAACCGTGCAGTGAAGCTGTCTGGGCCAAGGCTTTGTTTGTTGGGATTCTTTTAATTACTTTGTCAATCTCTTCTTTTGTCATGGGTTTATTTAGTTTTTCTACTTCTGTTTGTGTTAATTGAGGTAGGTAGTGTGTTTCTAGAAACTCACCCTTTTCTTCTAGGTTTTCAAATTTGTTAGAGTACAATTTTTTGTAGTAATCTGCTATGATTCTTTTAATTTCTGTTGGGCCTGTTGTAATGTCGCCCATCACATTTCTTATTCTGGTTATTTGCTTCCTCTCCTGTTTTTCTTTTGTCAGTTTGGCCAATGGTTTATCAGTTTTTTAAATTTTTTCTCAAAGAACCAGCTTTTCATCTCGTTAACACTTTCTGTTGTTTTTCTGTTCTCTATTTCATTTAATTCTGCTCTAATTTTTATTATTTGCTATCTTCTGGTGCCTGACGGTTTCTTTGGTTGCTCTCTTTCTATTTGTTCAAGTTGTAGGGGTAATTCTTTGATTTTGGCCCTTTCTTTCTTTTGTACATGTGTATTTAGTGATATAAATTGACCTATGAGCACTGCTTTAGCTGTGTCCCAAAGGTTCTGATAGGAAGTGTTTTCATTCTCATTGGATTCTATGAATTTCTTTATTCCATCCTTGATGTCTTCTATAACCCAGTCGTTTTTGAGCAGGGTATTGTTCAGTTTCCAAGTGTTTTATTTTTTTCCCTGCTTTTTCTGTTATTGATTTCTACTTTTATGGCTTTATGGTCAGAAAACACACTTTGTAATATTTCGATGTTTTGGATTCTGCTAAGGCTTGCTTTATGACCTAATATATGGTCTATTCTAGAGAATGTTCCCTGTGTGTTCGAAAAGAAAGTATACTTGGCTGCTGTTGGGCGGAGTGTTCTGTATGTGTCTATGAGGTCAAGTTCGTTGATTGTGGCATTTAGACCCTTGGTGTTTTACCGAACTTCTTTCTGGATGTTCTGTCCTACACCGAAAGTGGTGTGTTGAAGTCTCCTACTATAATTGTGGCACAGTCTATCTCACTTTTCAATGCTATTAGGGTTTGTTTTATGTATTTTGAAGCTGTGTCATTGGGTTCATAAATAATTAATATAGTTATATCCTCTTGGTATATTGCCCCTTAAATCATTTTATAGTGTCCTTCCTTATCCTTTGTGGTGGATTTAACTTTAAAGTCTATTTTGTCTGAAATTAGTATAGCCACTCCTGCTCTTTTTTGATTGTTGTTTGCTTGATACCTTTTTTTCCATCCCTTGAGTTTTAGTTTGTTTGTGTCTCTAAGTCTAAGGTGTGTCTCTTTTAGGCAGCATTTAGACGGATCATGTTTTTTATCCATTCTGCCACTCTCTGTGTCTTTATTGGTGCATTTAGTCCATTTACATTCGAGTAATTACAGATAGGTATGAGTTTAGTGCTGTCATTTTGATGTACTTTTTTGTGTGTTGCTGACAGTTTCTTTTTCCCACTTAATTTTTTGTTCTGAGTAGTTTATCTTTATATATTGTCTTTTCCTCTGACTTGTTGTTGTTGATTTTGTTTCTGCTGAGTCTCTATTTTTTTCTTGTATTTTATTTTGATGTGTAGGATTATTAGCGTCCTTTGTGGTTACCTTGGTATTTACCCCTATTTTTTGGAGTTTAAACCTAACTTTTATTTCCTTATATCGCCTTGTCTTCCTCTCCATATGAAAGATGTGTGACTACATTTCTTAGTCCCTCTTTATTGTTTTAACGTTGTCTTCTTTTACATAATGACATTGCTGTTTCTTTGTTCTGAGAATTTTTTTATTTTGATTTATTTTTGCAATTTCCCTTTCTGAGGTCACATCTGATTGCTCTGTCCAGTGTTGTAGTCTTCAGTTGAAATCTGATATTATTGATTTTCTAACCAGAGAACTCCCTTTAGCATTTCTTGTAGCTTTGGTTTGGTTTTTACAAATTCCCTCAACTTTTATCTAGAGATGTCCTAATTTCACCTTCATATTTGAGAGACGGTTTTGCTGGGTATATGATTCTTGGCTGGCAATTTTCTTCCTTCAATTCCTTATATAAGTCATCCCATTAGCTTCTTGCATACATGGTTTCTGGTGAGTAGTCCGAGCTTATTCTTATCGGCTCTCCTTTGTAGGTGACTTTTTGTTTATCCCTAGCTGCTCTTTAAATTCTCTCTTTTAGTTTTGGCAAGTTTGATTATAATATGTCTTGGTGACTTTCTTTTAAGCTCTACCTTACATGGAGTTCGATAAGCATCTGGGATAGATATCTTTTCATCTTTCACGATATCAGGGAAGTTTTCTGCCAACAAATCTTCAACAATTCTCTCTGTATTTTCTGTTATTCCTCCCTGTTCTGGTACTCCAATCACTCGTAGGTTATTTCTCTTGATATAGTCTCACATGATTCTTAGGTTTTCCTTTTTTCCATTCTTTTATCTGGTTTTTCTTTAAAAGTATTGGCGCCATGTGCTTTATCTTCAGTCTCACCAACTCTGCCTTCCACTGGCTCAATTCTGCACCTGTGACTTTCTACTGAGTTGTCTAATTGTGTAATTTTATTGTTAATCTTCTGAATTTCTGATTGCTGTCTCTTTATGGATTCTTGCAGCTTATTAAATTTTTCTTTATGTTCTCGAAGAACATTTAAGTTTCCTCAACTGCTTTATCTTTGTGTTCCTTGGCTTGTTCTACATATTGCCTGATCTCCTTCCTGATCTTGTTTCTGACGTCTTGAAGAATTCTGTGTATTAATCTTTTGTATTCTGCATCCAGTAATTCCAGGAATGCACCTTCATCTAGAAGATCCCTTGATTCTTTGTTTTGAGAGCTTGTTCAAGCGATCATGTTCTGCTTCTTTATGTGATTCAGTATCGACTGTTGTCTCCAAGGCATCTATAGCTTCGTGTATTAGTTTATTTTATGGTTAAGTTTTTCTGTAACCTAGCCCAAATAGGTTGCTTGAGTGAGGTAGCTCAATTATTTTTGCCTTTGAAGCGCTAACATCCTGTCACCAGATGGCTAGAGCTGTTATCAGGTATATGAGCCTAGGAGTCCACTCACTTTTCTTGTGTGGATTCAGCTCAGGTGTCCAGGTAGTTGGTTATCAAGTGTGTGGTACAGGCTCTGTCCTACAGTCTTAGAGGGGCAGGGATGATTGGTGCAGGTCCCAGTATCTGTTTGCAGCAGGGGGTCACACTCTGAACAAGGCAGGGGCTGACAACTGTCCCTTGGGTGTCTGTGAGGAAAGTGCATCCCTGTTCTCTAGAGCACACAGGTGGGTGGATTCTGCAGATGGATCATGGGAACCCAATGCTTTTTTTTGTATGCAAAGGAGTGGGAGGTACCAGTTATTCTTGGACTCCTGTCATGGATGGCTGGGTGACCTGAGTGGAGCCACCAGTCCTTATGCTCCTGATGTGGGTAGTTGAGGACCATGCTTAACAGGCCAAGTGGTGTCAAACATCTAACATCCACCTCTCCACCACACAGCTGAAACAGTTGCAGTCTTCCAACAAGGGCCCATTCTCCTGAAATAGGCCCACACAGGTCCATGCAGGGGGGAAAGGTATTCAAAGTCCAAGGACCATTTATGCTGGACAGGAGCCGCTTCTGTCCTGAGCTCCCCATGTTAGTGGAGCTGGCAGATTATCTTTTACCCCATTGTGAACTTATTCTTTCTCCAAGGGTGGAAGAATGGCTCAGGGCACACAGCAGGGCCTATCTCAGGCCCAGGAAAATTGACAGCCCCTGAAGCCAGCTTGGGGGTTGGGGGTGCAGTAAATTATATGGAAGTACTTAGCTTTTGCTGAGAGCACCATTCTTCTCTGTTTCCGGAGGTGTGAGTAGGCTGTGTGGCTGGCTGTTTCTCCCTGAGGAAACTGAGACTGAACACCACCACTAGCCCACCTGAGGCTTCCTGGTGGTTCAGGTCTGGCAACTCCTCTCTGCTTCTGAACCGTCTCGCCCTGCTCCTGCTTCTCAGTCCATTTTCTAACTTTGTCTTTGATGTTCAGGGCTCCTAGCTTTTCATAAATATAATTGTTTCACTTGTTTTTTTCGGGTCTTTGTTGTAAGAGGGTTTAGCAAAAGTGTCTGATTACTCCGTCATCTTGGCCCCGCCTCGAGATTGGAACTCTTATGCACTGTTGAAAGGAATGCAAAATGGTACAACCATTTTGCAAAATTATATGCTGCTTCCTTAAAAACCTAGAGATTGAAATACCATACGATCCAAGCAATCCCACTTCTAGGACTATATCCTAGAGGAATAAGATCCATCACATGAATAGACATACACACACCCATGTTCACTGCAGCATGATTCGCAAAAGCAGAAAGATGGAAACTACCAAAGTGCCCATCAACAGGTGAATGGATCAACAAACTATGGTACATTCACACAATGGAATACTATGCAATGGTAAAGAACTATGATGAATCTTCAAAACATCTCACAACATGAATGAATCTGGAGTGCATTGTTGTTAGGTGCCATCAAGTGAGTTACGGCTGATAGAGACCCTATGTACAACAGAATGAAACAGTGCCTGGTCCTGCACCATCCTCACAATTGTTGTTATGCTTGAGCCCATTGTTGCAGCCACTGTGTCAATTCATCTCATTTAGGGTCTTCCTCTTTTTTGCTGACCCTCTACTTTACCAAGCATGACATCCTTCTCCAGGTACTGGTCCCTACTGATAACATATCTAAGGTATGTGAGATGTAGTCTTGCCATCCTTGCTTCTAAGGAGCATTCTGGCTCTACTTCCTCCAAGACAGATTTGTTCATTCTTTTGGCAATCCATGGTATATTCAATATTCTTTGCCAACACCACAACTCAAAGGCGTCAATTCTTCCTTGGTTTTCTCTATTCATTGTTCAGCTCTTGCATGCATATGAGGTGATTGAAAACACCATGACTTCGGGCAGGTGCACTTTAGTCTTCAAGGTGACATCTTTGCTTTTCAACACTTTAAAGAGGTCTTTTGCAACAGTTTTGCCCAGCATAATGTGCTGTTCAATTTCTTGACTATTGCTTCCATGGGCATTGATTGTGGATCCAAGTAAAATGAAATCCTTGTCAGCTTCAATCTTTTCTCCATTTATCATGATGTTGCTTATTTGTCCAGTTGTGAGAATTTTTGTTTTCTTTACGTTGAGGTGTAAGCCATACTGAAGGCTGTGGTCTTCAGGGCAGAATCTGAGTGAAATAAGTCAATCACAAAGGAACAAATACTGCATGAGACCACTATTATAGCAACTCATGAAATGTTTTACATAGAAAGAAATAATCTTTGATGGTTATGTGTGAGAAGAGGGGTGGGGAAGGAAGAACAGTAACTAGATATTAGATGAGTGGTAACTCTGGTGAAGGGTAAGAGTACACAATACTGGGGAAGTCATCACAACTTTACAAGGGGAAAGTCATAGAAGCTTCACAGACACATCCAAATGTCCTGAGGGACCAAGCTACTAGGCTGAGGGCTGGGCATCATGGTCTCAGAGAACATCTATCTCAATTGGCATAAGGTAGTCTATAAGGAAAGTGTTCTACATCCTACTTTGGTGAGTAGTACCTGGAGTCTTAATTGTCTGGGAGTGGCTATCTAAGGTACATATACTGGTCGCATCCCAGCTGGAGCAAAGGAGAATGAAGAAAACCAAAGACATAAAGGAAAGATTAGTCCAAAGGACTAATGTACTTCAACTACCACAAAGTCTACTAGACTGAGCTCAGAGTAACTAGATGGTGCCCAGTTACCACCACGGACTACTCTGGCAGGGATCAGAATAAAGGGACCCAGAAAGAGTGGGAGAAAAATGTAGAACAAAATTCAAATTCGCACACGCGTGCGTGCGCATACACACACACACACACACACACACACACAAAGCCTTGCTGGTCTGACAGAGCCTAGATAAATCCTGAGATTATGGCCTCCAGATACCTTTTTAACTCAGTATTGAAGTCACTTCTGAGTTTTTCCTTTAGCCAAAGATTAGACTGGTCAATAAAGCCAACAATAACACACATGAGGAACATGCTTCACTCATGTATATGAGAATAATGGGCACACCAAGCCAAAAGCAAAGACGAGAAAGGACAGGGAAACTGGATGAATGGAAATAGGGAACCCGGAGTAGAGAAGGGGAGAGTGGTGACACATCATGGGGTTGACAACCAATGTCACAAAGCAATTCATGAATTAACTGTTTAATGAGAAACTAATTTACTCCGTAAACTTTCATCTAAAGCACAAAAAACAGAAGAAAGAAAGAAAAAGAAATCAAGACTTACTATCAAGTAATCATGACAGTGTAATATTGTCAAAAGAGTAGACAAATAGATCTATGGAACAAGATAGAAAATCCAGAAATAGACCAATTCAAATATAGAAATAGAGTCAACAGATCTTTGACAAAGGAACAAAGGCTATTCAATGGATAAAGGATAGTCTTTCCAACAAATAATGCTGAAACAACTGGACACCCACATGCAAAAAAAAAAAAAAAAAAAAGAATCTAGACATAGACCTTATACCTTTCACAAAAATTAATCCAAAATGTACCTCAGACCTAAATGTAAAACACAAAACTATAAAACTTCTAGAAGATAACATAGGAGAAAATCTAGGTGACTTTGTGTTTGACAGTGCATTTTTTATATACAACACTAAAAGCATGATCCCTGAAAGAAAAAAATTAAGTTGGACTTCAATAAAATTAAAAAATTCTGTTCTGCAAAAGGCACTGTTAAGAAAATGAAAAATAAGCTGCAGACTGGGAGAAAAAAATGCAAAATGCATATCTGATAATGGACTTGCATCCAAAATATACAAAGAACCCTTAAAACTCAACAAAAAGAAAACAAACAACCCAATTACAAAATGGGGAAAAAATCTGAACAGACTCCTCACCAAAGATATACAGATGACAAATAAGCAAATAATGGCATCATTAGGGAACTGCTAATTAAAACAACAAGATATCACTACACACTCATTAAAATGGCTAAAACCAAAACAAATGTTGGTAAGGATGTGAAAGCAACAGGAACCCTCATTCAATGCTGGTGGGTATTTAAGATTGTACATTTACTTTGGAAGACAGTTCTGCAGTTTCTTACAAAGTTGAACATACTCTTACCATATGGTACAATAATCATATCATAGGCATTTACCCAAATGAATCAAAAACTTACGTTCACACAAAAACCTGCACACAAATGTTTATACCATATTCATAAACTGCCAAAAATTGGAAGAAGCCAAGATGTCCTTCAATAGGTGAATGAATAAACTGGTACAACTATATAATGGATTGTTCTTCAGCAATAAAAAAGAAATGAGCTATCAAGCCATGAAAAGACATGGAGGAACCTTAAATGCATATTGTTAAGTGAAAGGAGCCAGTCAAAAGAGGCTACATTCTGTATGATTCTAACTATATGACATTTTGAAAAAGCCAAAATCACAGAGACAGTAAAAAGATCAGTGTTTGCCGGGGGCTGGTGGGGGATAGGGGGAGATGAATGACTAGGTGGAGCACAGGAGATTTTTAGGGCAGTGAAACTACTTAGTATGATATTGTAATGGTGGATATATGACATTATCCATTTGTTAAAACCTGTAGAGCTGTACAACACAAGGTGTGACTCCTAATGTAAACTATGAACTTCAGTTAATAATAATGTATACATATTGATTCAACAATTATAACAAATATGCAAAAGGGATGCAAGATGTTAATAATAGGGGAAACCAGGGTTTGGGGGGGCATATAGGAACTCTGTATTTTCTGCTCACTTTTTCTGTAAACTTAAAATTGCTGTAAAACAAAGTTTATTAATTAAAAAAAGATCACCATCCTTGCTTCCTCAGATTGTTAACGGAAAGAAAATGATAAAGTGGAGAGGGAGAAATAAAAATGAATGATGTTGAAAGGGAAGGGAGGATAATCAAAAACATTGGAAATTGTGGTTTATATAGAGCTTTTAAAATCTCTGGTAACACTCAGTGAAGCTCTTCAGGGTGTGTATGTGTATGGGGAGGAATGCTCATTAAGCAAATACAAGCCATTAACTGTTGACTCTACTTATCCAAGGAACCCAGAATTTCTTCTAAAACAGTTTGTAATTGTTAGGCACCATTGAGTTGGTTCCAAATCATAGCAACCCTATGTACAACAGAACGAAACACTACCTGGTCCTGTACCATCCTCACAATCTTTGCTATGTTTAAGCACACTGTGGCAGCCACTGTGTCTATCCATCTTGTTGAGGGTCTTCCTCTTTTTCACTGACCCTCTACTTTACAAGCATGATGTCCTTCTCCAGGAACTGGTCCCTCCATATAACACATTCAAAGTACATGAGAGGAAGTCTCGCCATCCTTGCTTCTAGGAAGCATTCTGGCTGTACCTCTTCCAAGACGGGTTTGTTCATCCTTCTGTCAGTCGGTGGTATATTCAATACTCTTTGCCAACACCATAATTCAAAGGCATCAATTCTTCTTCGGTCTTCCTTATTCATTGTCCAGCTTTCATATGCATATGAGCCTATTGACAATATGCCTTGATTTCTTGACTGCTGTTTCTATGGGCATTGATTGTGGATCCAAATAAAAGGAAATTCTTGGCAACTTCAATCTTCTCTCTATTTATCGTGATGTTGCTTGTCTTAGTTATCCATTGCTGCTATAACAGAAATACCACAAGTGGATGGCTTTAACAAAAATAAATTTATTCTCTCACAGTCTAGTAGGTTACAAGTCCAAATTCAGGGTGTCAGCTCCAGGGGAAGACTTTCTCTGTTGGCTCTGGAGGAAGATTCCTTGTCATCAGTCTTCACCTGGACAAAGAGCTTCTCAGGCACAGGGACCCTAGGTCCAAAGGACGTCCTCTGCTCCCGGTGCTGCTTTCTTGGTGTTATGAGGTCCCCAACTCTCTGCTTGCTTCCCTTTCCTTTTATCTCTTGAGAGATAAAAGGTGGTACAGGCCACATCCCAGGGAAACTCCCTTTACATTGGATCAGGACTGTGGCCTGGTAAGGGTGTTACAATCCCACCCTAATCCTCTCTAACATAAAATTACAATCACAAATTAGAGGACAACCACAGAATACTGGGAATTGTGGTCTAACCAAGTTGATACACATTTTTGGGGGGACATAATTCAATCCATGACATGTTTATTGGTCCACTCGTGAGGATTTTTGTTTTCTTTATGCTGAGGTGTTAATTCACACTGAAGGCTGAAGTTTGACCTTCGTCAGTAAATGCTTCAAGTTCTCTTCACTTTCAGCAAGCAACGTTGTATCATTTGCATATTGCAGATTGTTAATGAGGCTTCCTCCAATCCTGATGCCACATTTTTCTTCATATAGTTCAGCTTCTTAGATTATTTGCACAGCATACAGATTGAACAAGTATAGTGAAGGGTTATAACCCTGACACATAACTTTTCTGATTTTTAACTTCTCAGTATCTGCTTGTTCTGTTTGAACAACTACCTCTTGGTTTATGTACAGGTTCTGTATGAGTGAAGCTGAAGAAAATTGAAACAAGTCCATGAGAGCCAAAGTATGACCTTGGTATAATCCATTTGAGTTTAGAGACCATGTGAAGAATAGATTTGACGCATTGAACATTAATAACCAAAGACCAGATGAGCTATGGGAGGACATAATACATGAAGAAAGCAAAAAGTCATTAAAAATATAGGAAAGAAAGAAAAGACCTAAAATAGCTAAACATTCAAAATTGCATGAGATCAGTTATGATTTAATGAAGATTTTTTTTTTAATGACTGGTCTTATCAACCATTGGGCAAAGAAGCAAGGTAGCTTCTGCATTTTGGAGATCCTGGAGATTTGTTTATGCTACAACCAATAAAGTGAAAGAGAACCACTCCAGCAATCCTTCTCTAGGAGTCAAAGATACAATAACCAGAGAAAGGTGGGATTTAAGCATAATATCTTAAATTCCTTTAAATTATTCCATTACTCGAAGAATATCTTAAAGGCACATTCAAGCTTGTTTGTATAATGGTGCTAGAATATTACTGTCCCTTCTTCTGAATCTCTGAATTCCTGCAACAGTCCTTTGCTAGGGAAACTCTCTGGGCATTTACAAGAAGGAATCTTCTATGATAACTTCTCTTGCTTGACCCCCACTAGACTAGGTTAGGGGACGCCTGATAGGTGCCCATAGTATCTGATGCTTCCCTAGTCATAGCAGTCCTCTCACGATATGACAATTCTTTGCTCAGCCTGCTGACATATCCATCACATTGTGGGCTCCCTGTGGGTGAGCTGTATCTGTCTTGCTCACCATTGTGCATAATGTGTGGCATATAGCATGGTAAGTTCTCAAAATATTTTGTGACTAAGTTGAATAAATATTTTTCTCTTCTTTCCCAGAATATAAGTCCCTTCTTTAAATGTTCTCCCAAAATGTATATGTGTATACACACACCCTTGAGATTAGGAATCCAGTTACTCTAAACAGGTTTTCTTGCCTAACCTCAGGTCACCAGTTCAAATCTATCAATAAAGAAATAAGCATTTTTGTATGTCTAACACATAGGTGCTCACATATCTATTTGTTCCACAAATACTTATGGAACACCTAGTGCTAGGTTTATTACAGGTGCTGGAAACAGTAAGCAAAACTAGACAAGATCCTTGTCCTCATGGAGCAAAGAGTTTTATGACACAAAGATATTAACCAGATAATCACACAAACAAAATATTACAACCAGAAATGCAAATTAAACTATTGAACTGGCAAAATTTAGACAACTTGATAATGCCAAGTGTTGGTGTGGATATGAGGACCCTAAAAGTTATTATGCCCAGTTGTTGGGAGTATAAACTGGTCCAGCCATTCTGCAGAGATCTAGAAGTATATCTAATCAAATCAACTGTACTTTTATACCCTATGGTCCAACAATTCCTAAATAAATAGTCATTTGGAGTCACAAGGATATGGCTGCACATTAATTGCAATATCACTTGTAGTGAAGAGTTAGAGGCAAACTAAGCTCTAAATGGAAGAGAGGATAGGTAAAGTGCCATAGATGCACTCCATAGAGACGCTCAGTAGTTGGAAGGAAAGGACTAAATCAGGGTCAGCAAATTATGGCCCATGGGCCAAATTCAACCTGCCTCCTATTTTTGTAAATATAATTTTAGTTAACCATGGCCACATCCATTTGTTTACATATTGCCTATGGCTATTTTCGCACTAAAATAGCACAGCCGAGGGTTGCAACAGAGACTATATGGCCTGCAAAGCCAACATTATTTAATATCTGACCTTTTATAGAAAAAGTTTTCCAACAAATGGACTAGATACATACGTAAAAACATGGTCAGATCTTAAACACATAGTGCTGGGTCCCACCCCCACAGATTGTTTTAATTGGTATGGGCAACAACAACTTGGGCATCAGTTTAAAACTCCACAGGTGATTCCAATGTGTTGACAAGTTTTAGAACACTTCAGGGGCGTGTGTGTGTATCCATTTCCATCCTCCTCCCCTTCCATAGTCAATTATTCTAATACTTTTGATATACATCTTTTACTTCATTAAATGTTCCCCCAAAATGTATGTATATATACATGTGTGTATACACACACACACACACACATACACCAGAAAAGGGACTTGCATGAACCAATGATGTTAATGAAAAAGGAAATATGATTAACTCACCCTTGTTTATCTGAAGTTCAAAAAGGAACATTAATAATTGCATCAGTTAAATGATGCATATATTTAACTATCTACTAGACATATCCTCCTGGGTTTCTCAAAGGCAACTTCCACTCAATTAGCCCAGAATTGACTCCATTGTCTTTTCTCCTGAAATCTGCACCTAAAAAAGCATTTCTGGAATGGTCAAGGATCTCTGAAAATCTGCACCTCCATAAAAGCAACGAGAACACTGGCAAAAACTGTTAAAATCAGTTATTTCAGTACTCCTGATTAACCCAAGGCTTACAACAATTTAAGGAGCATTTATTTAAGAAAAATGGCTGAATCTCAGGAAGAATAGTGAGCTTTGTGGTATTTTAACTTGCCTTATTCTTATCTATTGGCGTGGTGGTTAAGTGCTATGGCTGCTAACCAAAAGGTCGGCAGTTCGAATCTACCAGGTGCCCCTTGGAAACTCTATAGGGGCAGTTCTACTCTGTCCTATACGGTAGCTATGAGTCAGAATCACCTCCACCGCAACGGGTTGTGATTCTTATCTGTTCTAGGGTGAAATCATCACAAAGTTATAGTAAAGCAAAAACAAAGGTTTTATTCAGCATATATTCAAAGAGACAAAAGTGGGAAATGGACAAGCATGCTGCCAGAGCCGTATCTGCCCAAGTCCAAGGAATATTACAGAAGCATCAGTATATATTAACATTGAAATGGGTAAATCATTGAAAGCTTCACCTTTTCACAGATTGGCTAAAAACTGCCAAATCACTTTGATTGTACATTTTGAATCATCTTTCTTAATAATCATTGGTACAGGTTTCAGTAAGGACAGTCAGGAGGGTCTTCATTGGGCCAATAAATCTTGGTATTCACTAAATGCTAATAGAAAAAGATACGAGTGGAAAATATGAGGGTCTTTTGTGCTCTGTTTGATTAGTTTATGTGAAATATTCCCTAAAAGATGTTTTCCAAGATTATCCTAACTATTGTTTTTATGCCTCGGGGCCCAGTTAATGTGTCCTTGTGAGTCTTCGCTCCAGCTGGGTCACATTGTAGGACAGGGAATAATGGCTCCAATATTACCTCCTAAATCATATCCCATCTCCTCAGCTCTGTCATAGTCTTTGAAAACCAGCAGCCTCAGAAGCACAGAATCTGTGAAAACCAAAAGTGTAACAGTAGCTAAAGTGGGCAGAAGAGGTTTAGAAATCCACAAAAAGACCCATCTCCACAGAATTGACACTATTTGACCTGTTTGGCAGCTCCCTGGAAAAACTCCATTTACAGGGTTTGTCTTTACTTCACCTGAATCTGAGCTCACTCAGTGAGGAAAGCCCTTTGCCCAGGGCATTTGACAAAAGCAATCAGGGGCCATCTACTGTATGCCAGAGGCAGTGATAGCAATTGAGGTAAACAAGGGAGTAACCAAGAAAAAAAAACTTAAAAGGAAAGTCTGGGGCATGAAAGAGATGCAGAGCAACTGGAACCCTCATACACTGCTGGTTGGAGTATAAATGTGTACAACCACTTTGGAAAATTACTTGGAGGTACCTACAAAGTCTTCATATACACGTCTTATGAGCCAGCAATTCCACTATTTTTTTTGTATATACTCAACGAAGATGCATATGGGTCTCAAAATACTTGTACATGTTCACAGATGCATTAATTGTAATAATCCAGAACTGGGCTCTTATATCAACAGAAAACCATCAACTTCAGAATGGATAATTAAATTTATACAATGGAATACTATATTGCAATGAAAATGAATGAACTACTGCTACACACAACTGAATGAATCATCCAAACATAATGTCAAGGAAAGAATCCAGAACATAAGAGCATCTTTTTGTACATTTCCTTTTATATAAACATCAAAAATAAGCAAAACCAATACATGATGGTAGAAGTTAGGATAGCGAGAGGAAGAGGAGGTGGTGAATTGAGGGGGGGCAATGAAGGGGCACTTCTGTGTTGCTGGTAATGTTTTATTTCCTGATATGGGTGGTACTTCCACGGATGTGTTCATTTTGTGAATAAATGGAATGAAGCCTTGACAAATCCTTATACAAATACTATCCCAGCTTTTGAGCAACTCATATTCCCCTCAACATCGACTGTCTTCTTAACTTCCCTAATCCCTTACCACTCTATGCTTTGTCATTTATGGTTGGTATAGTTCCCAGCACTCACCATGCTGATTCATACCTCTGTGCCTTTAATCATGCTGTTCCCTCTGCCTGGACCACCCTTTCCACCTTCATTTCCCCACTGGATGTAAAACTCAGAAACCTTCAAAACTCTATTAGTCATCAAGAAGCTTTCTTGTGATTCAGGTGGGATAAATACCCCATGCCTACCTCTGTCACTGCACGTACCACGTGATATCAGAAGAACCTGCTTATATGCCTTTTTCTCTCGTGTTGACTTCACATCTTGTTTGACCTTCCAGCATCAGACACAGTGCCTGCCACATTGTGGTGGCTCAATTCATCAATGTTGAATGCATCTGAGCTGCAGTAGTACAAGGCAAGTATTAACCTACTCAGAAGTTCTTACAGTTGGGGCTAAGGGCCAGGTGGGTCACAGCATTACACATACTGCTGAGGCTGCCAGTCTGTCTGGGGTTCCATTTCAGCACATACAACCACTCACTCCAGAGTCATAGAGGATACTTAAAGTTCTAAAGTTTTCAACTTGTACACAGGCTCTCAGCTTACAGAATCAAAGCTCCTCTTGTCATGCAGTTATTTCTAAAATTGAAAAAATAAGTTAAAAAAGGTAACCGAATGTCCTCCATCTCATATTTATTTTTAATTTTTATTGTGCTTTAGGTGAAAGTTTACAGTGCAAATTAGTTTCCCTTTGATAGTTTGTACATAAAGTATTCCATGACATTGGTGAGATTACCCACAGTGTGTCAGCACTCTCCCCATTTCTGCCCTGGGTTTCCTGTTTCCTTTTGTCCGTATTTTCTACCCCTTCCTGCCTTCTCATCTTTGCTTTTGGGCAAATGTTGTCCTTTTGATCTCATATAATTGATTGTTCTAAGGAACACATTTCTCTCAGGTGTTATTTTTTTATTTTATGGGCCTGTCTGTTTGACCGGAAGGTGATCTCTGGGAATGGCTTCATTTCCAGGTCAGAAGACTGTCTCAGAGCCATAGTCTCAGGGGTTCCTCCAGTCTCTGTCAGACCAGTAAGTCTGGTCTTTTTGCGTGAATTTGATTTTTTTGTTCTACATTTTTCTCCCGCTGTGTCTGGGACCTCTGGTGTGATCCCAGTCAGCGTGGTCAGTAGTGGTAGCCAGCACCATCTGGTTCTTCTGGTCTCAGGGTCGTGTAGGCTGTGGTTCACGTGGTCCACTAGTCCTTTAGACTAATTCCTCTCTAGAGTCTTTGGTTTCTTCATTCTCTTTTGTTCCAGACAGGAAGGGACCAATAGTTGTATCTCAGATGGCCACTTACAAGCTTTTAAGACTTCAGGTGCTACTCACTAAAAAAAAAAAAAAAAAAGTAGGATGCAAAACATTGTCTTTATGTACTACGTTGCACCAACTGACATAGATGTCCCCCAATCTATAGTACTTTGCCTTCAAATCTACGAATTTTGTCCTGCCAGGTGTTTTATTATGTCTAAGAAGTTTCCATGATTGTGCCCCATGTGTGCTCAATAGTCTATATTAATATACATGTAGCATCTACAATTACATATGTTGAAATATCCACAACCAAACCTGTATATTCAGGTGGGTGTGCTACCTTACACCCTCCTGCACCTCTTTAGCATACCTATGTATCCATTTGTATATAATTGTTCATTAATACTATTGTTGGAGGAGTGTCTGTGTTATAGCAATTACCCTGGTGGCACTTTGGTTAAGAGCTCCGTGGCTAACCAAAAGGTCTGCAGTTTGAATCTACCAGGAGCTCTTTGGAACCCTATGGGACAGTTTTACTCTGTCCTATAAGGTCACTATGACCCAGAATCCATTCCATGGCAACTGGTTTTGGTTTACAGTAATTACCATTGTTGTTGTGGTGGTTAGGTGCCATCGATTTGGTTCCGACCCATAGAGACCCCACCTTTAACAGAATGAAACACTGCCCGGTCCTGCACCATCCTCATAATTGTTAGTCTGCTTGATCCCAGTGTTTGTGTTAATTTATTTGCTGCTTCTCTTGCTTTTCTTTTGTCATCTTGGCCAGTGGTTTGTCGATTTTATAGATCTTTTCAAAGAACCAACTTCTGGTCTTGTTGATTCTTTGTATTGTTTTTCTGCTCTCTGTTTCATTTATTTCTGCCTAATCTTTATTATTTTCTTTCTTCTGGTGACTTTGTGCTCTCTTTCTATTTGTTTGAGTGCATGGCTAATGTTTTTATTTTGGTCCTTTCTTCTTTTTTGGTGTATGCATTTATTGCTATAAATTGCCCTCTGAGCACTGCTTTTGCTGTGTTCCAAAGGTTTTTTTATGTTGTGTTTTCATTCTCCTTTGATTCTAGATTTTTGTTTTTATTTTATCTTTGATTTCTTCTATTACTCAGTGGTTTTTAAGCAAAGCATTTTTCAGTTTCCATGTATTTTTTTTCTCCCTTCATCTTCCTGTTACTGATTTCTACTTTTATGGCATTGTGATCAGAGAAAATGCTTTGTATATTATTTCAATGTTTTGAATTTTATTGAGGCTAGCTTTGTGGCCTAAAATGTGGTCAATTCTGGAGAATGATCTATGAGCATTGGAAAAGAAGGTATACTTTGTTGCTGTTGCATGGAGTGTTCTGCATACGTCTATGAGGTTGAGTTGATTGATTGTGGCATTTAGTTCTTCTGTATCCTTGCTGAGTTTTTTCTAGTTCTGTCCTTCACCGAAAGTGGTGTGTTGAAATCTCCTACTATTATTGTGGAACTTATTTCTCTTTTCAATGCTGTTAGAATTTATTTTATGCATTTTTGAGCCTTTTCATTGGGTGCATATATATTTATTATGGTTGTGTCCTCTTGGTGGATTGATCTTTTAACCATTACATAATGTCTTTCCTTTTCTTTTATGGTTGATTTTCCCTTAAAGTCTATAATATCAGAGATTAATACTGCCACTCCTGCTCTTTTTTGGTTACTGCTTGCTTGATATGCTTTTTTTCCCCCATCCTTTGAGTTTTTTTTTTTTAATTTAGTTTGTTTATGTCTTTGTGTCTAAAGTGTGTCTCTTGTAGACAGCATATGATGGGTTATGTTTTTTTTTTTTTTATCCATTCTTCCACTCTCTCTTTACTGGTGCATTTAAGTCATTTACATTTAATGTGATTATTGATTCATATGAGTTTATTGCTGTCATTTTCTTGTGCTTTTTTCTGTGGTGTTGATGGTTTCTTTGTTCCACTTAAAATTTTCTGTGCTGAGTTCTTTTTGTTTATGGATTTTCTTTATACTTCTTTCATTGTTGTTGATTTTGTGGTTGCTCTTTATGTTTTTCTTTTTTCTTTTGATGAATAGGTTTGGTAACTTTCATTGTGGTTACCTTGAAATTTGCCTTTATCTGCCTAAGTTTAAAGCAGTCTTTTTTTTCTTGATATCACCTTGACTTCCTCTCCATATGAAAGTTCTATAAGTACATCATTTATTCCCGCTTTTTGTTTTGACATTGTTTTCATTTATAGATTGACATCTCTGGTTCCCTGTTTTCAGTCTTTTAGCTTTGTTTTATTTTTGAGAATTATTTATCTGTCTTGGTATCTGGCTGATGCTATCCTGTGTCCTAATCTCAGGTTGTTGTCTAACATTGTTGCTTCTCTGTCTGAAAGACTCCCTTTAATATATCTTGTAAAGTTGGTCTGGTTATTAAAATTGCCTTAATTTCTGTTAATCAGAAATGTCCTAATTTCACCATTGTATTTGAGAGACAATTTTACTGGATATATAATTCTTGGTTGGCAATTTTTTTTTTTCTTTCAAGGCTTTATATATGGTATTTCATTGCCTTCTTGCCTGCATGGTTTCTACCAAGTAATCAGACCTTAGTCTTATTGGTTCCCCTTTGTAAAAGACTTTTCATTTTTTCCAAGCTGCTCTCAGGATTCTTTGTCTTTGGTTTTGGTGAGTGTGATTATGATATGTCTTGGTGACTTTCTTTTGGGATTTACCCTGTGTGGGTTTCATTGAGCTTTTTGGATGGTCAGCTTTTCATCTATCATGACGTTAGGGAAGTTTTCTGCCAGCAAATCTTCAACAATTTTCTTTTTTTTTTTTGCCTCCTCCTGTTCTGGAATTCCAACTATGTGTAAATTTTTCCTCTTGATTTCTCCTCAAACAAACTGGTGTCAAGGGATTTGTCCTCTATTTCCTTGATTCTGTCTTCCATTGATTTAATTCTGCTCCTATGTCCTTCTAGTGAGTTGTCTATTTCTGAAATTTTATTGTTAATCTTTTGGATTTCTAGTTGGTTTTTATATGGTTTACGATTGTCTATTTATTTGGTCCTTTTGTTATTGTATTGTTTGAATTCTTCTATTTCTTTGTCTGTATTTTCCTTTTCTCCTGTGTTTTTCTTGGTTTTGCCTGGTGTTTTCCTTGATCTTTTGGAGAATCCTATGTATTAGTCTTTTGAGTTTCTGATCAAGTATTTCCATTACCATTTCTTCCTCTAGAAGGTTTTCTGGTTTTTTCTTTTGGTCACATGCTGGAGCCCTCTTGTCCTGCTTCTTTTTGTGATTTCATATTGTTTGTTGTCTCCATGGCATTAAGGTTTTATTATATTTATTTATTGTATGTTTGCTATGCCCTGATTGTTTGTTTTGATATATCTGAGTATGTGGGCTGTGCTGCTATTCTACTCACTAGTCTGGCTACATTGAAACTCTCATTTCCTGTTTCAGGTGGGTGGGGCAGTGGCTGGGTGTGTGAGTGTGGGCTTCTGCTCACTGGTCTTGCGGGGTGGCTGAGGATGTAGCTGGCGTTGCTGGTGAGGTCATCTGAGCATGGGTATGTGGATCATTCTCACTGACCACTGGGTTGAGTGTTGTATGTACACAATGCTGGTTTCCACATGGTGGGAGGAGGGTGCCCAGGTCATTGGTCACTGAGTGGGTGGGTACAGAAACTGAAACTCTCACTGAAGGTCCCAGGTGGGCAGAACTGCACAGGGGTAGTCAGAGCAGGCACAAGCCTCTATTTGCAGGGGGGTGTGGGAGGTGAGAAAGGGTGGATACTGCCAGTCCATTGTTACCTGCTAGGAAGGTGTTTCCCTGTCTGCTACAGTGTGACACAGGAGAGGGTGTGCTGCTGGTCATCAGGCCCCAGAGCAGATGGCTGAAGGGAGTAGGAGATGCTACTGGTTTGTGGGCCCCTGGCATGTGTGGGGTATAGAAGCAAGTGCCTCCAGTTCATGGGCTCCCAGCACTGATGGCTGGACTGAGCAGCATGTGTCGCCAGACCATGGGGCACCAGTGTGGACAGCTGGCCCAGAAGTGGGCACTGCTGATACTTTGACCCCTGCTGCAGTTGGCTTGGTGGAAGATTGGGCGCCGCAGGTCCCAGGGCCCCTGTGATGGCAGCCAGGTTGGGAAGTGGACACCAGCAGTCTGTGGGCCCTGGTTTGGGTGGCTGGGCTTAGGAACAATGTGTGTGGGTGGGTGGAAGAGGGGGTGCCACTAGTTGATGGGGCCCTGCTGCTGGTTGCCAGGTGCAGGCAGGTACCACTAGTCCACAGGACTCTGGTACAAGTGGTTGAGGGAAGGGGTGGGCCCCGCTGGTCCATGGGCCCCTGGTTCAGAGGGTGGGGTGGTGATGGGTGCTGCCAGACCATGATCGTGTGCAGGAACGGATGGATGAGAGGCATGGGGGCACCACAAGTTTGTGGGCCTCTGGCACAGGGGGTTGGGAGGGCTCAGTGGGTGAGTTGAGCACACTTAACTTTTTCAGGGCAGGGAGCACTCCTGCCTGGCTCCAGAGATGGATGCAGAGTCACTCCTTCTTGGCTGCACCAAGTGATGGGGGCTTTGACTGGGCATACTGCTTGCTTTGTCTCAATATGGCCATGCTGTGCAGGTTTGGCTGGAAGGGTGCTGATGATCCATAACTCTCTGTGTCTTGTAGGTGAGAACCTGCACCACACACTTGATGACTGAAAACCTGGACACCTGAGCTGAATCCATACAAGAAAAGTAAGTGGACTCCTGGACTCGCATACTTAGTAACAGCTCTAACCACCTGGTGACAGGACATTAGAGCTTCAAAGGTGCCAATAATCAAACTAGCTCACTCGAGCAGCCTATTTAGGCATGTCAAAACAAAACAAGAAACTAGGACACAGTGGCAAACATAAAATAAATAAATATAATAACTTATTGATGGCTCAGAGACAACGGTCAATATCAAATCCCATAAAGAGGCAGACCATGATGGCTTCAGCAAGCTCTCAAACCAAAGAAACAAGAAATCTTCTGGAAGAAGAGAACTTTCTGGAACAACTGGAGGTAGAATACAAAAAATTAATATACAGAACTCTTCAAGAGATCATGCAAAATGCAGAACAAGCCAAGGAACACACAGACATAGCATTAGAGGAACTTACAAAGATTAGAGAAGAGCATAATGATAAATTTAATAGGCTGCAAGACTCCATAGAGAGACAGCAAACAGAAATTCAGAAGATTAATCATAAAATTTCAAAATCAGACAACTCAGTAGAAAGTCATAGGAGCAGAATTGAGGCAATGAAAGTCAGAATTAGTGAGATTGAAGATAAGGCACTTGACACCAACATATTTGAAGAGAAATTAGATAAAAGAATAGAAAAATGAAGAAACTAAGAATCATGTGGGATTCTATCAAGAGAAATAGCCTACAAGTGACTGGGGTACAAGAATGGGGTGGGGAGGGGGATAAGAGAAAATACAGAGGGAACTGTTGAAGATTTGTTGGCAGAAAACTTTCCTGATATTGTGAAACATGAGAAGATATCTATGCAAGATGCTCACTGAACCTCACAAAAGGTAGATCCCAAAAGAAAGTCACCAAGATATATTATAATCAAACTTGCCAAAACCAAAGATAAAGAGAGAATTTTAGGACCAGCTTTAGGGATAAATGAAAAGTCACTTACTAAGGACAGTCAATAAGGCTAACTTGGACTACTCAGCAGAAACCACGCAGGCAAGAAGGCAATGGGATGACACATAGAAAGCCTTGAAGGAGATAAATTGCCAGCCAAGAATTATATACCCAGCAAAACTTAAATATGAAGGTAAAATTAGGGCATTTCCAGATAAACAGAAGTTTAGGGAATTTGCAAAAACAAAACCAAAATTACAAGAAGTACTAAAGGGAGTCCTCTGGTTAGAAAATCAATAATATCAGATATCAATCCAAGACTAGAATACAGGAGAGAGCAAGCAGATATCAACCCAGGTAGGGAAATCACAAAAATAAATCAAAGATAAAATGCTCAAAACAGGGAAACAGAGACATCATTATGTAAAAGATGACAACACTAAATAAAAAAAGAGGGACTAAAAAATGTAGTCATATATCTTTCATATGGAGAGGAAGTCAAGGCAACATAAAGAAATAAAAATTTGGTTTAAACTTAGAAAAATAGGGGTAAATATTAAGGTAACTACAAAGGAAACTAACAATCCTACACATCAAAATAAAAAACAAGGAAAAAAAGACTCAGCAGATACAAAAGCAACAACAATGAAAAAGTAGAAAAGACAATATATAAAGAAAAACTACTCAGCACATAAAATTAAGTGGAAAAAAGAAACTGTCAACAACACTCAAAAAAATACATCAAAATGACAGCACTAAACTCACACCTATCAATAATTTTGCTGAATGTAAATGGACTAAATGCAGCAATAAAGAGACAGAGTGGCAGAATGGATAAAAAAAACATGATCCATTTATATGCTGCCAACAAGTGACACACCTTAGACTTCAAGACACAAACAAACTAAAACTCAAAGAATGGAAAAAATATATCAAGAAAACAACAACCAAAAAAGAGCAGGAGTGGCAATATTAATTTCTGACAAAACAGGCTTTAAAGTTAAATCCATCATAAAGGATAAGGAAGGACACTATATAATGATTAAATGGTCAATATACCAGGATATAACAATAATAAATGTTTATGCACCCAATGACAGGGCTCCAAAATACATAAAACAAACTCTAACAATATTGAAGAGAGAGACAGACAGCTCCACA
This sequence comes from Elephas maximus indicus, assembly GCF_024166365.1. Classification (NCBI taxonomy): domain Eukaryota; kingdom Metazoa; phylum Chordata; class Mammalia; order Proboscidea; family Elephantidae; genus Elephas; species Elephas maximus. Next base: position 127,147,404 of record NC_064846.1, read on the forward strand.
ATAATAGGAGACTTCAAGACGCCACTTTTGGTGAAGGACAGAACATCCAGAAAGAAGCTCAATAAAGACATGGAAGATCTAAATGCCACAATCAGCCAATTTGACCTCATAGACATATACAGAATACTCCACCCAACAGCAGCCAAGTATACTTTTATTTTCCAACGCACATGGAACATTCTCCAGAATACACCACATATTAGGTCATAAAACAAGCCATAATTCTCTGTGTCTCTCCTTCACTTGGCACTCAGTCTGATTCTTCAGCCTTGCCTTTGATGCTCAGGGTTCCAAAGTTATCATTTATATCCAATTAACTTGTTTTCTTGGGTCTTTGTTGTAAAAGGGACGTTATGAGGCTTCTGACTATGTGCCCTCTTGGATTGCCTCCTTCATATTTTCTTAAGCCAGCAGCAGACCGTATGATACATCCTACACATAACTGTGGTGCTCTGAGGAAGTATTTTAAAAAACACAGCCCCGACCAACAAGAGTACTCAGAAATCTTGTTTTCTGAGCATTAAAAAAAGTTAAAATTCCAGTGATCAGTCAGTTTTGACTCATTCCACGCCACCACATTGACCCTTTTAAAATAGAGATATGTGTGTCTCACAGAATTCATTGGAAAAACTCTTTTATATCAGTGCCAATTAAAACCTTGAACAATCCAATAAGAGTTTTAAAACAGCATCCCAAACAACTTAGTTGGTGTTTAAATTTTTTTTTTAATTTTTATTGTGTTTTAAGTGAAAGTTTACAAATCAAGTCAGTCTCTTATACAAAAATTTATACACACCTTGCTATATATTCCTAATTGCTCTCCCCCTAATGAGACAGCACACTCCTTCCCTCTACTCTCTCTTTATGTGTCCACTCGGCCAGCTTCTGACCCCCTCTGCCCTCCCATCTCCCCAACAGAAAGGAGATGCCAACATAGTCTCATGAGTCTACTTGATCCAAGAAGCTCACTCTTCACCAGTATCATTTTCTACCCATTGTCCAGTCCAATCCCTGTCTGAAGAGCTGGCTTTGGGAATGCTTCCTGTCTTGGGCTAACAGAAGGTCTGGGGACCATGACCACCGGGGTCCTTCTAGTCTCAGACCTTTAAGTCTGGTCTTTTTACAAGAATTTGGGGTCTGCATCCAACTGCTCTCCTGCTCCCTCAGGGGTTCTCTGCTGTGTTCCCTGTCAGGGCAGTCATCGGTTGTAGCTGTGCGCCATCAACCTCTTCTGGTTTCAGGTTGATGTAGTCTCTGGTTTATGTGGCCCTTCCTGTCTCTTGGGCTCATAATTACCTTGTGTCTTTGGTGTTCTTCATTCTCCTTTGCTCCAGGTGGGTTGAGACCAATTGATGCATCTTAGATGGCTGCTTGCTAGCGTTTAAGACCAGATGCTGCTCTCCAAAGTGGGATGCAGAATGTTTTCTTAATAGATTTTATTATGTCAATTGACTTAGATGTCCCCTGAAACCATGGTCCCCAAACCCCTGCCCCTGCTATGCTGGTCTTTGAAGTGTTCAGTTTATTCAGGAAACTTCACTGCTTTTTGTTTAGGCCAGTTGTGCTCACATCTCCCGTATCTTGTATTGTCTTTCCCTTCACCTAAAATAGTTCTTATCTACTATCTAATTAGTGAAAACTCCTCTCCCTCCCTCCCCGCTCTCGTAACCATCAAAGACTATTTTCTTCTCTGTTTAAACTATTTCTCAAGTTCTTTTAATAGTGGTCTTATACAATATTTGTCCTTTTGCAACTGACTAATTTCACTCAGCATAATGCTTTCCAGATTCCTCCATGTTATGAAATGTTTCGTGGATTCATCAAAAAATATTGTTTTTTTTTAGTCTCTGTGGATAATAAAGATAAAACATAGCATAATGATAACTTGGTTCAATTATTATTCTTATTTACTGTAGTTGGTTACTTACAATAATTAAGTAATTAACTAACACAGCAGCTTAGATTTAGAAGAGGGCAAAGGCTATGGACTGGTTATTCTCCATTTTCACCCCCATCATGCACATCCTCTGTCCTTTGTTGCTCTTCTCTGTGTCCTAGGAGGACCCTACAGATTGCATTACACAAGTCTCCTTGCCATCTGACTTCTGGTTAGGTTATGTCTATGGAGGCATTCGTGGGGGATCGAAGTGTAGAAGGGGAGAGGGGATGGGGTATTTCTTCTCCTGCTTTCTCCATACATCAGTGCCACATTTCTGCCAGCAGCAATGTCCCTATGTAACTACAGCTCATGCTGGAAAGCTGTTCCCACTGTCCCATTCCATGGCTCCAGTAACATGGTTTCCTCTGATTGCCCCTTTAGGCCTATGGATGGTAATGATTTTCCACTGACATCTATCTGAGTGCCTCAGCATCCTTTGTTGGTTTTCTTAACCAATTCCATATCTCTGTACTGAGTCATTAATTTATTTGATCTATCTTGTTGAATATGGTTACTTGCCACAATCCCAACTGATACAAGATGAATTAAGTGTATTAGTAGAATCCATTTAACACAAAATTTTTATTCTGCTGAATCTTTTTTTTTAAATAATTTTTATTGTGCTTTATGCGAAAGTTTACAAATCAAGTCGGTCTCTCACACAAAAACCCATATACACCTTGCTACACACTCCCAATTACTCTCCCCCTAATGAGACAGCCTGCTCTCTCCCTCCACTCTCTCTTTTCATGTCCACTTCTCCAGCTTCTAACCCCCTCCACCCTCTCATCTCCCCTCCAGGCAGGAGATGCCAACGTAGTCTCAAGTGTCCACCTGATCCAAGAAGCTTACTCCTCACAAGCATCCCTCTCCAAACCATTGTCCAGTCCAATCCATGTCTGAAGAGTTGGCTTCGGGAATGGGTCCTGTCCTGGGCTAACAGAAGGTCTGGGGGCCATGACCACTGGGGTCTTCCAGTCTCAGTCAGACCATTAAGTCTGGTCTTATGAGAATTTGGGGTCTGCATCCCACTGTTCTCCTGCTCCCTCAGGGGTTCTCTGTTGTGTTCCCTGTCAGGGCAGTCATCGGTTGTAGCCAGGCACCATCTAGTTCTTCTGGTCTCCGGATGATGTAGTCGCTGGCTCATGTGGCCCCTTCTGTCTCTTGGGCGCATAATCACCTTGTGTCCTTGGTGTTTTTCATTCTCTTTTGATCCAGGTGGGTTGAGACCAATTGATGCATCTTAGATGGCTGCTTGCTAGCGTTTAAGACCTCAGATGCCACTCTTCAAAGTGGGATGCAGAATGTTCTCCTAATAGATTTTATTAAGCCAACTGACTTAGATGTCCCCTGAAACCATGGTCCGCAGACCCATGCCCCTGCCACGCTTGCCTTTGAAGCATTCAGTTTATTCAGGAAACTTCTTTGCTTTTGGTTTACTCCAATTGTGCTGACCTCCCCTGTATTGTGTGCTGTCTTTCCCTTCACCTAAAGTAGTTCTTATCTACTAATTAGTGAATGCCCCTCTCCCACCCTCCCTCCCTGCCCCCCTCATAACCACAAAAGAATGTTTTCTTCTAAGTATAAACTATTTCTCAAGTTCTTATAATAGTGGTCTTATACAATATTTGTCCTTTTGCAACTCATTTCACTCAGCATAATGCCTTCCAGGTTCCTCCATGTTATGAAATGTTTCACAGATTCCTCACTGTTCTTTATTGACGCATAGTATTCTACTGTGTGAATATACCATAATTTATTTATCCATTCATCCATTGATGGGCACCTTGGTTGCTTCCATCTTTTTGCAATAAACATGGGTGTGCATATATCTGTTCGTGTAAAGGCTCTTATTTCTCTAGGATATATTCCAAGGAGTGGAAATGCTGTATCCTATGGTAGTTCTATTTCTAGCTTTTCAAGGAAGCGCCACATTGATTTCCAAAGTGGTTGTACCATTTTACATTCCCACCAGCAGTGTAGAAGTGTTCCAATCTCTCCACAGCCTCTCCAACATTTATTATTTTGTGTGTTTTGGATTAATGCCAGCCTTGTTGGAGTGAGATGAAATCTCATTGTAGTTTTGATCTGCATTTCTCTAATGGCTAATGATGGTGACCATTTCCTCATATATCTGTTAGCTACCTGAATGTCTTCTTTAGTAAAGTGTCTATTCATATCTTTTGCCCATTTTTTAATTGGGTTATTTGTCTTTTTGCAGTTGAGTTTTTGCAGTATCATGTAGATTTTAGAGATCAGGCGCTGATCAGAAATGTCATAGCTAAAAACGTTTTCCCAGTCTGTAGGTAGTCTTTTTACTCTTTTGGTGGTCTTTGGATGAACATAGGTGTTTGATTTTTAGGAGCTCCCAGTTATCTAGTTTTTCTTCTACATTCTTTATAATGTTTTGTATATTGTTTATGCCATGCATTAGGGCCCCCTATTTTTTCTTCGATGATCTTTATTGTTTTAGATTTTATATTTAGGTCTTTGATCCATTTTGAGTTAGTTTTTGTGCATGGAGTGAGGTATGGGTCTAGTTTCATTTTTTTTGTAGATGGATATCCAGTTATGCCAGCACCATTTGTTAAAAAGACTGTCTTTTCCCCATTTAACTGTTTTGGGGCCTTTGTCAAATATCAACCGCTCATATGTGGATGGATTTATGTCTGGATTCTCAATTCTGTTCCATTGGTCCATGTATCTGTGGTTGTACCAGTACCAGGCTGTTTTGACTACAGTGGCGGTATAATAGGTTCTAAAATCAGGTAAAGTAAGGCCTCCCACTTTGTTCTTCTTTTTCAGTAATGCCTTATTTATCCAGGGCCTCTTTCCCTTCCATATGAAATTGGTGATTTGTTTCTCCGTCATTGAAGAATGTCCTTGGAATTTTGATCGGAATTGCATTAAATGTATAGATCACTTTTGGTAGAATAGACATTTTTATAATGTTAAGTCTTCCTATCCACGAACAAGGTATGTTCTTCCACTTATGTAAGTGTCTTTTGGTTTCTTGCAGAAGTGTACTGTAGTTTTCTTTATATAAGTCTTTTACATCTCTTGTAAGATTTATTCCTAAGTATTTTATCTTCTTGGGGGCTACTGTAAATGGCATTGATTTGGTGATTCCCTCTTCGATGTTCTTTTCGTTGGTGTAGAGGAATCCAACTGATTTTTGTATGTTTGTCTTGTATCCTGATACTCTGCTGAACTCTTCTATTAGTTTCAGTAGTTTTCTGGAGGATTCCTTAGGGTTTTCTGTGTATAAGATCATGTCATCTGCAAATAGACAATTTGACTTCTTCCTTGCCTATCTGGATGCCCTTTATTTCTTTATCTAGCCTGATTGCTGTAGCTAGGACTTCCAGCACAATGTTGAATAAGAGTGGTGATAAAGGGCAATCTTGTCTGGTTCCCGATCGCAATGGGAATGTTTTCAGGCTCTCTCCATTTAGGGTGATGTTGGCTGTTGGGCTTGTATAAATGCCCTTTGTCATGTTGAGAAATTTTCCTTCTATTCCTAATTTGTTGAGAGTTTTTATCATGAATGAGTGTTGAACTTTGTCAAATCCCTTTTCTGCATCAACTGATAAAATCATGAGATTCTTATCTTTTGTTTTATTTATGTGGTGGATTACATTAATTGTTTTTCTAATGTTGAACCACCCCTGCATACCTGGTATGAATCCCACTTGGTCATGGTGAATTATTTTTTTGATATGTTCTTGAATTCTATTGGCTAGAATTTTGCTGAGGATTTTTTCATCTAAGGGATATAGATCTATAATTTTCTTTTCTTGTGGTGTCTTTACCTGGTTTTGGTATCAGGGATATGGTGGCTTCATAGAATGAATTTGGTAGTATTCCATCCTTTTCTATGCTCTGAGATAGCTTTAGTAGTAGTGGTGTTAACTCTTCTCTGAAAGTTTGGTAGAACTCTGCAGTGAAGCTGTCTGGACCAGGCCTTTTTTTGTTAGGAGTTTTTTGATTACCTTTTCAATCTCTTCTTTTGTTATGGGTCTATTAAGTTGTTCTACCTCTGTTTGTGTTAGTTTAGGTAGGTAGTGTGTTTCTAGGAATTCACCTATTTCTTCTAGGTTTTCAAATTTGTTTAAGTATAGTTTTTCATAGTAATCTGATATGATTCTTTTAAGTTCAGTTGGGTCTGTTGTAATATCGCCCATCTCATTTCTTATTCAGGTTATTTGCTTCCTCTCCTGTTTTTCTTTTGTCAGTTTGGCAAGTGATTTATCAATTTTCTTGAGTTTTTCAAAAAATCTGCTTTCAGTCTTGTTAATTCTTTCAATTGTTTTTCTGTTTTCTATTTCATTTAGTTCAGCTCTAATTTTTATTATTTGTTTTCTTCTGGTGCCTGTGGGTTTCTTTTGTTGCTCTCTGTCTATTTGTTCAAGTTGTAGGGATAGTTCTTTGATTTTGGCCCTTTCTTCTTTTTGGATGTGTGCATTTATTGATAAAAATTGGCCTCTGAGCACCACTTTTGCTGTGTCCCAAAGGTTCTGATAGGAAGGGTTTTCATTCACATTGGATTCTATGAACTTCTTTATTCCATACTTAATGTCTTCTATAATCCAGTCTTTTTTGAGCAGGGTATTGTTCAGTTTCCAAGTGTTTGATTTTTTTCCGTGTTTTTCTTGTTATTAGTTTCCACTTTTATAGCCTTCTGGTCAGAGAAGATGCTTTGTAATATTTCAATGTTTTGGATTCTGCCAAGGCTTGCTTTATGACCTAATATGTGGTCTATTCTAGAAAATATTCCATGTGCACTAGAAAAGAAAGTATACTTGGTTGCTGTTGGGTGCAGTGTTCTGTATATGTCTGCGAGGTCAAGTTGGTTGATTGTGGCATTTAGATCTTCTGTGTCTTTATTCAGCTTCTTTCTGGATGTCCTGTCTTTCAGTGAAAGTGGTGTGTTGAAGTCTCCTACTATTATTGTGGAGCTGTCTATCTCACTTTTCAATGCTGATAGAGATTGTTTTATGTATCTTGCAGCCCTGTCATTGGGTGCATAAATATTTAATATGGTTATATCTTCTTGGTGTATTGTCCGTTTAATCCTTGTATAGTGTCCTTCCTTACTCTTTTTGATGGATTTAACTTTAAAGTCTATTTTGTCAGAAATTCATATTGCCACTCCTGCTCTTTTTTGATTGTTGCTTGTTTGATATATTTTTTTCCATCCTTTGAGTTTTAGTTTGTTTGTGTCTCTAAGTCTAAGGTGTGTCTCTTGTAGGCAGCATACAGATGGATCTTGTTTTTTAATCCATTCTGCTACGCTCTGTCTCTTTATTGGTGCATTGACTCCATTTACATTCAGGGTAATTATGGATAGGTATGAATTTAGTGCTATCATTTTGAGGTCTTTTTTTGTGTGTTGACAGTTTCTTTTTCCCACTGGAGTTTATGTGCTCAGTAGATTTTCTTTATATATTTTCCTTTCCTCATATTTTGTCAGAAATCCTGGTGGCATAGTGGTTAAGTACTATGGCTGCTAACCAAAAGGTCAGCATTTCAAATCCACCAGGTGCTCCTTGGAAACTCTATGGGGAAGTTCTACTCTGCCCTATAGGGTTGCTATGAGTCAGAATCAAACTCGACGGCAGTGGGTTTGGTTCCTCCTATTTGTTGTTGTTGACTTTGTTTTTGCTGAGTCTGTATTTTTCCCTTGTATTTTATTTTGATGATTAGGATAGTTTGTCTCCTTTGTGATTACCTTATTTACCCCTATTTTTTAAAATTTAAAACTAACTTTTATTTCTTTGTATCGCCATCTTCCTCTCCATATGGAAGGTGTATGATTACATTTCTTAGTCCCTCTTTATTATTTTAATGTTGTCTTCTTTTCTATAACATCGCTGTTACCCTGTGTTGGGCTTTTTTTTTTTTTTTAATCTTGCTTTGTTTTTTTTGATTTTCCTCTCTGGGTTGACTTTTGGTTGCTCTACCCAGTGTTCTAGTCTTGGGTTGACACCTGATACTGATTTTCTAACCAAAGAACTCCCTTTAGTATTTCTTGTAGTTTTGGTTTGGTTTTTACAAATTCCCTCAACTTGTGTTTATCTGGAAATATCTTAATTTCACCTTCATATTTAAGAGACAGTTTCCAGTTTTTTAAATATGTCATCCCATTACCTTCTTGCCTGCATGTTTTCTGCCGAGTACTCTGAGCTTACTCTTATTGGCTCTTCCTTGTAGGTAACTTTTCTTTTATCTCTCGCTACTCTTATAATTGTCTCTTTATCTTTCGTTTTGGCAACATTGATTATAATATGTCTTGGTGACTTTCTTTTAAGATCTACCTTATGTGGAGTTCGATGAGCATCTTGGATATCGTCTCATCTTTCAGAATATAAGGGAAGTTTTCTGCCAACAAATCCTCAATAATTCTCTCTATATTTTCTGTTATCCCTCCCTGTTCTGGTACTCCAATCACTCGTAGGTTATTTCTCTCAATAGAGTCCCACATGATTCTTAAGTTTTCTTCATTTTTTTAAATTCTTTTATCTGATTTTTCTTCAAATATATTAGTGCCAAGTGATTGACCTTTGAGTTCAGAAATTCTAGCTTCTACTTGCTCAATTCTGCTCCTCTAACTTTCTATTGAGTTATCTAATTCTGTAATTTTATTGTTAATCTTCTGAATTTCTGATTGCTCTCTGTCTATGGATTCTCCCAGCTTATTAAGCTTTTCTTATGTTCCTGAATAATCTTTCTAATTTCTTCAGTTGCTTTATCTGTGTGTTCCTTGGCTTGGTCTGTGTATTGCCTCATTTCCTTCCTGATGTCTTGAAGGGTTCTGTACATTAAACTTTTGTATTCTGCATCTGGTAAATCCAGGAATGCACTTTCATCTAGAAGATCCCTGGGTTCTTTGTTCTGAGAGCCTATTGAGGTGATCATGTTCTGTTTCTTTATGTGACTTGATATTGACTGTTTTCTCTGAGCCATCTATAAGTTATTGTATTTGTTTATGCTTGCTTACTGTGTCATAGCTACTTTTTTGTTTTGTTTTGGTATACTCCCAAGGGTTGCTTGAGTGAGCTAGCTTATTTTCACCTTAAAAAAAAATTTTCTTCTTTTTTTTTTTAGAGCTCTGGTGTCCTGTCCCCAGCTGGCTAGAGCTGTTATCAGGTATATCAGCCTAGGAGTCCATTCAGTTTTCCTTTATGAATTCAGCTTAGGTTTCTAGGTAGCTGATATCAAGTGTTTGGTACAGACTCTGTCCTACAGTCTTAGAGGGGCAGGGGTGATTGGCATATATACCTGTATCTGATTGCAGCAGGGGGTCACGCTCTGAACAAGGCAGGGGGCTTAGAACTGACTCCCAAGTGTCTCTGAGGAGAACATGTCTCTGTTCCCTAGAGTGTGCTGGTGGGTGGGTTCTGCAGAGGGAGCATGGGCACCCAAAGTTTTTGTTTGTAAGGACTGGGAGGTACCCATTATCTTTGGACTCCTGTTGTGGGTGGCTGGGTGACGTGAGTGGACCTACCAGTCCTTCGGTCCCTATTGTGGGTGAGGACCTTGTTTAATAGGCAAAGCAATGTCAAACGTCAAACACTCACCTCTCCACTGGCCAGCTGAAATGGTTGGAGTCTGCCAACAAGGGCCTATTCTCCCAAAATAGGCCCACAGAGGTCCACGCAGAAGGGAAAGGTGCTCAAAGTCCATGGACGTTTTATGCCTGGACAGGAGCTGCTTCTGTCCTGAGCTCCCCCAGTTAATGGAGCTAGCAAAGTATCGTTTCCCTCGAGTTGCAAATTTTTTTCTTCCCCAAGGCCAGGAGGATGGCTGTAGGTGCTCACCAGGGTCTATCTCAGGCCCAGGGATTCAGCCGCTGAAGCCAGCTTGGGGGTGGAGGGGGCGTGGTAAAATATATGCAAGTACTTAGCTTTTGCTGAGAGCGCCATTCTCCTCAGGTTCCGGAGGTGTGAGTGGGCTGTGTGGGTGGCTGCTTCTCCCTGAGGAAACTGCAGCCGAATGCTAGGACTAGCCCTCCACTGCTGCCGCTCCGGGAATAGTGCCTGAGGTCTCCCCATGATTCAGGTCCAGTAACTCCTCTCTACTTCTGAATGGCCTCTTCCTCCCCTTGCCCCTCAGTTTGTTGTCTAAGCTTGCCTTTGATGCTCAGAGCTCCCAGCTTGTCACAAATATACTTGTTTCACTTGTTTTTTCCGGTCTTTGTTGTAAAGAAGCGTCTGTCTATTCCGCCATCTTGGCTCCCCATTTAATATAAAATTTGAAGTAAAAACCCTCATGGTGAGCATTGAACTAAAGGAGAAAACAGCAAAACCACTGATTTTGATTAAATATCAGAGATTTATAATCAACTAAGGAGTTACCTTTAAAGGTCAAAAATAGGAAATACCATTTTGAAGGCATTTTCAGATCTCACTCCACCACAAGAGGTCCATGAATATAAAGGGGAGAAAATAGTGTCCAAGTTTTATATAAAAGAAAAACCTCTCATTAACAAGGCCAAAGGCAAATAATGGCACCCAGTTTTTACATAAAGCATGGAGATCTAATGTTATCACTTGGTTGGGCTACAATAACTACTTATCCCCTCTCACCCCAATTACTGATCCAACAAAATTCAAATTGCTCTTTCAAAGAGCCACAAATATGCTACAAGGTAAGAATTATAATTAGTCATATCCCATCAGAGACTTGAGTGAGTGGATGTAAACATAGGTTAGTTAGGAGGTGGACTCAGGAGAACTGAAACAAGACTGGAAGCTAAGGATGGAAGGAAATTCAGAGCAGGTGGTATACTGTAAGTAAATATAAAGTTAGATAAAAAATAGGCATGTACAAAAATGGATGGTCAGAGAGTTTGGAACAGAACTGAAGAGTGGGTCTGAGTAAAGGGTGTCATCATCCAGATGAAAGATCCAGAAGGTAACATTGAGAAGGAGCTGGGTATCAAGCCCTTGCCTCATCGCATCAGGTCTTATATTATTTCATTTTAAGGATAAAAGCAAAACCCAATGAAGATGGTCCAATGAGAATGGCTGTGGTAGGACCAAAAATGTTAGGAGAAGAACAGTTCCAGATGAGAAGGTGTCTTAGGCTGGGTTCTCTAGAGAAGCAAAACCAGTAAAGTGCATAAATATATAGAGAGAGATTTATATCAAGGAAACAGCTCACGGCATTGTAGAGCTTGGAATGCCCCAAGTCCTTGCATCAGGATACAGGCCTTTCCCAATTTATGGAGTGGCAGAAACTGATGAACCCAAGATCAGCGGGTCAGAGAGTAGGGCTCCCGCTCATAGACTGTGAAGGTTGAGGAATCCCCAATGTTGGCAGGCAAGAGTGCAAGCTTTCTCCTGATTCATGTAGCTGCAGGAGCTGGCAAACCCAAGATTGGCAGATTGGGGAGCAGAACTCTTGCTTGCAGGCTGTGAAGATCGATGAATTCCAAGATGGACAGGTAAGCTGCTAGCTCAAGTCCCAAGAACTGGAGGTCAGAGAAGAGAGAGCTGCTGGATCCAGAACAAGCCAACAACTTTGGGAAGGTGAGTAGGAAGGAAGTTGGCAGAGAAAGGCAGAGAGATGAAAGCTGAGCAGGTGGTGAGCCACCACAGGTCCCACCCCCGTTGTTACCACTCAACAGATTCCATCATGGGGGTGATCACATATCAAATTTCAACAGGGATGTGATCACATTATACAACTGCCAAAACCCTGAGAATCATGGCCCAGCCAAGATGACACACACAGTCTTAACCATCACAGAAGACTAGAGGAGATCACATGTAACCCAAAAAGACCCTTGTAGATAGGTTCATTTAATTAATAAACAATCAAGTTATGTTTTGAGATTCTTTTTGATTTATTTTCAACCCAGTACTACACTGAAGTTGACACAAATTCCATGTGTTCCCTATGATAATACTTTATTTTAAAAGCTATATGAAAGATTCTATGGAATTACAGATTATGTGTATATATATATAAACAAAGCCACAGCTCTATACTTCTGTTTCTAGCCAAGCTGGAGTAACAAGGACCAGATTAATTTCCTACCTGAAATAACCAAAAAGTGGGCAAAATATACGAATCAATAATTTTCAACACAATTGACATTAGGCAATAAAAAAACAGTGATCTCTGAGAGAAGGGAAACAAAGGAGGTGAGCCCTATGATGATCCTAGCTTAGTGCCTTAAGAGATTGCCTTATGGTCACAACACACTGACAGGGAACCTAAGCAGAGTCTGAGAGATTCCCTGAACTGAAGAGATGGAACTGAGTGTCCAGAGAGACAAAAGCAGCTATAGTCAGCAAGACAGAGTACCAGAGAGGAGAGAGCTACACACAGGGAAAAACCTGGAGATTTGCAGAAGTACTGAGTATGTAAGGAAACTTCCTGAGGCTGGGAAAAGAATCACCTGAAAGAATTACAGGGAATAGTGCCCGGTGCTCATACAGAGATGGGAATTGTACTTGTTTCTACCAGCCAGGGTGTAAAATCTCATAATTCACATGGCATTGGGTAAGAAGTATGTTGCCTCAGTAGTGGGGAAAAGTTAGCCCTACACCAAATACAACTCTGGTCCTGCCTAAAAAGTCTTAAAAGCAAGACTGAAAGGATCAAAATGTTTTTAAGCAATTGAACTGGATCCTAAACAAATCTCAATAATAGCTATAGAAATAAAAAAAATACCTAACATCCAACAACATAAAATTTATAATTTCTGGCAGTCAAAAAAAAAAAAAGTCTAAAAAACATTGGTATGTATACTTCAAATGAGTGATTGGAATGGTATGTTAGTTAAATCTCAATTAAGCTGTAAAAAATTATGAAGCAGACAAGGAAGTAGAAAAACGTTTATGTTGAAGGGAAAAATCAATCAACTGAAACTAATACAAAACTGACACAAATGTAAAATGAGCAGACAAGGACACTTATTATAAATGTATTCTATATTTTCAAAAAGTTAAATAGAAACATGGTAGAAACACAAATGACTGAAGATCAAGCTTCTAGAAATAAAAACTACAATGTCTGAGATGAAAAATACACTGGATGAGAATAATGGCATATTAAATCTCATAAGAGACAAGATTGGTGAACTTGAACTTGACATAGGAATATGAACTATCCAAAATGAAACACAGAGAAATAAGAAAAAATAAATTCATCAGTGAGATGTAGAACAGCTTAAAGTGACTTAATATGTGTGTAACTGGAGTCCTATAAGAAGAGGGAGGGAAAAGTATTTGAAGAAATAATGGTCATAAATTTTACCAATTAGATGAAATCTATAAACTCACAGATCCAAGAAACTCATCAAACCCTAAACACCATCAATGTGAAGAAAATTAAACAAAGGCACATCATAATAATCTTGCTCATAATCAGTGATGAAGGGAAAATCTTAAAAGCAGCCAAAGATTTATAAAAGAACAAAGATGAAGATAACAGCACATTTCTTGTTGGAAACAATAGAAGCAAGGAGACAGTGGAGAAATAGTTTTAAAGAGCTGAAAAAAAAAAATCAACCAAGAATTCTATGTCTATTGAAAATATCTTTCAAAAATGAAGTTGAAATAAAGGCATTTTCAGATGTACGAAAGCTGAAATAATTCATCACCAGAAAATCTGCACTACAATAGATATTAAGGCAGAAAGAAAATGATACTAAATGGAAATATAGATCCTCACAAAGGAATAGAGAGCACTAGGAATGGTAACTACATGGGTGAATATATATTTTTATTATTTAATTTTTTTTACAAGATAATTGACTGTTTAGACAAAAATAATATCAAGGCCACACGGGGGTTATAATGTATGTATAAGTAAAATCTATGACAACAGTAACACAAAGGCCAGGAGGGAAGAAATGGAAGTATACTACTGTAAGGCTCTTATATATAAAGTGGTATAATATTACCTGAGGATAAATGGTGATAAATAAAAGAACTATAAACTCTAAAGCAACTACTAATAGGTAATAAGCCAACAATGTAAATAAAATGGCATCATAAAAAAAATATTCAATTAATCCAAAAGAAGATAAAGAAAAAGGAATAAGTGAGCAAAACACAGATGGGACAGATAGAAAACAAATAGTAAGATGGCCAATTAAAAGCTAATGATCTAATAATTAGATTATATGCAAAACATACCACAGTTGAATGGCAGAGATTGTCAGATTGGGTAAAAAAGCAATACTCAACTATATGCTTCTTATAAGACACAAATAGGTTAGAAATACTAAAATCAGTTGCTGTCAAGTCAATTCTGACTCATGGTGACCCCGTGTGTCAGAGTAGAACTGTGCTCTATGGGATTTTTCAATGGCTGATTTTTTGGAAGTAGATTTCCAGGCTTTTTTTCCCAGGCACCTCTGAGTGGACTTGAATCACCAAGCTTTTGTTTAGCAGCCAAGCATGTTAACCATTTGCACCACCCAGGGACTCCAGTTTAGAAGTAGAAGGATGAAAAAAAAAATGCCAAACTAGCACAAATCAAAAAAAGCTAGAGTGGCTATATTAATATCAGACAAAGTAGATTTCTGAACAAAAAGTATTACCAAGGATAAAGAAGGTTATTCACAATGATTAAGAAGCCAATTCATCAAGAGGACTTTACTATCCTAAATGTTTATGCATCTAATAGTGAGCTTCAAAATACATGAAGTAAAAAATTAGAATTGCAAAAGGAAATAGGAAAATCCACAATTATAGTTGCAGATTTAAATAGTTTCCCCTCCCCACCCAAATAACTAATAGAACAACATACAGAAAATCAGCAAAGATATAACTTTAAACACTATCAACTATCTTGATAAAATTAACATCTACAGAACACTCCAAACAGGATTAGCAAAATATGCATTCTTTTCAAGTGCTCCTGGAATATGTACCAAGATAGACCATATTCTATACTATGAAACAAATCTCAATAGATTTTAAAGGATTCAGACATGAAATATATGTTCTCTGATGACAGTGGAATTTCATTGAAAATCAGTAATGGAAAGATCTCTGGATAATCCCTAAAATTTTGGAAACTGAATGCACCTACATGGATAATCCATGAATTATAGAAGAGAAATTAAGAAGTGTTTTTAACTGAATAAAAATAAAAACACGATATTTCAAAATTTGTAGGATGCCAGTCCAGAAGTACTTGAGAAATTTATAGAAGTGAACACTAATTTAGAAAAGAAGAAAGGTCTCAAATTAATGACCTTAGCTTCCATCGTAGGCACCTAGAAAAAGAAAGAGCAAATTAAACCAAAGTTAAGCAGAAGAAAGTAAGTAATATCAGAAAGGAAATCAATGAAACAGGAAATAGAAAAATAATAGACAAAATCAGTAAAACCAAAAGATGGTAATTTGAGTAGCTTCATAAGTTAATAAAACTGTAGGCAGATCAGGAAAAAACAAGAGGAGACACAAATTACCAATATCTGGAATGAAAGAAGGAACATCACCAGAGATTCTATAAATATTAAAATGGTAATAAGGAGAGATTATGAACAATTTTATTCCACTATATTAAAAAACTTGCATGGCATTGAAAAATTTCTTCAGACACAAATTAGGAAAGGTCACTCAAGAAGAAATAGATAACATAAATTGTACTATATATATTTATTTTTTTATATTTAAAAAATTGAATTTGTAGTTAAAAGCCTTCCCACACAGGAAATTCCAGGCCCAGACAGCTTCATTGGTGAATTCTGTTGTTGTTGCTGTTAGGTGCCACTGAGTTGGTTCCAACTCATAGTGACCCCATGTACAACAGAATGAAACTGCTTAGTCCTGCACCATCCTCACAATCGTTTCTATGTTGTAGCCCATTGGTGCAGCCACTGTGTCAGTCCAACTCATTGAGGGTCTTCCTCTTTTTCATTGACACTAATATTTGTTGAATTCTACCAAACATTTAAAGAAAAAAAAATTCGAATTTGTAGGACACTCATCAGAATCCTGCTCACTGCTCCATATCTATGGCCTGCACTTACATTTGCCGTATCTGTGAAGCATTCACCCACAGGTTATCTTAAATAATACTAATATGTTATTACCTTATATATCTTAAACATCATATCCCTGTGATCTGAGCCAGAACACACAAGACACTTCCTCAGCACAGAGCTTCCCTGTCCCCAAGAGGCATGCTTACACCTCCCCCATGACCAGAATGTTGGAACTGGCTGACTTGGGAAGCTCCAGGAAGCCTCCAGCTTCATAGGCTTTTATTGGCCTCACAAGGGCCTTCTGAGGCTTAGTCAGCATAAGGGCCCCACGTGATTCCTTTTAGTCCTGTTGGTTCTCACTCACTGGCATCAAGTGTGGCCCTACTCTCAGAACCAGGACCATAGGGCATACCTTGCAAAATTCTACACCAACCATTTCAGAAAATTGAAAAGGAGAGAACACTTCCCAACTCATTCTATGAGATTGCAATTGTTCTGATACTGAAACCAAATAGACAAAACAATAGTCCTCATGCACATAGATGCAAAATTCTAAACAAAATTTAACAAAATAAATCCAACAAAAAGGACAACATGCACTGACCAAGTGGGGTTTGTCAAACGAATGCAAAGAGAGGTTAACATTTTAAAAAATCAATGGATGTAATTAATCATATTAACAAACTAAAAAAGGAAGAAAAACAAAAACCAGCGATTATCTCAACAGTAGTAAAAAAAAGAATGTGACAAAATCCAACTTCCATTCTTGATAAAACAAAGCTCTCAGAAAACTTAGAAGGAAAATCCTTCAGTCTAATGAAGGGCATCTATAAAATCCTGCACTTAACATCATACTTAATTGTGGAAGACCAAATGCTTTCTTTCCCTTCAAGATTAGGAACAAGGTAACCCAGTGCCGTTGAGTCAATTTACACCACTTCTATTCAACAGTATAATGGAGGTTCTAGTCAGTGCAATAAAGAAAGATAAAGAAATAAAAGCATCTAGGGCAAAGTCAACATGGCACTATAGACAGAAGCACCATATTGTTCCTCCACAGCAAAGACCCAAAAAACTAAGTAAAACACAGACAAACATCAATCCTTGAACACTAAGCATCAAGTGAAGAGATAAAGAACTCAGCCAAGCACCGAATGGAATAAGAAACTGACAGAACAGAGAGCGAAGAGAGATACATGCAGAGGTCCCCTATCAGCTAACTCAGCACGGATTCGACCTCTTGGACTCCTGTTGGAGATCCTCAGACTGGGAGTACAGGAAAGCAGCTTCATGGAGCTCCCAGCAGGAGACAGAACACCCAGTAACCAGTGATATACGCTTTCCCACCCCCCATTCTTCTCTCCTCTGCTGCTTGGCCTCCACCACTTCCTAGCTGGCTGCAGTTGCAGAGCCAGCCAGGAAGGGCAGGGTCCATGCCACCTGGATTCACCCAGCCCACATTGGAGATCGGTGAACAGGGAGTACAGGAAAGCAGCTTCATGGAGCTCTCAACAGGAGACAGAGCACCAGGTAACCAGCAATATACGCTTTCCCACCTGCCAGCCTTCTTCCCCCCTCACCCCCAGGCCTCCATCACTTCCCACCAGCTTCAGTCTCTTGGCTGAGAGGTACCAGATCCAATTCCTTACTGCTGGGATTCACCTCACGCACACCGGCCAGCTCCATCAGTACCATTTGTTTGTTGCTAATGTTGCTTTTTTCCACTTCTTTTGGTTTTCTCCCTGCCTCTCACCACCTCCTGCTCCTTTCTCTCAAATACCTGGCTTTGTGTGCCAGCTTTGCTTCTTCTCAAAAGGCTGTGAAGGGCTGCTCAGCTGGGGAACTGCCGAGTCAGTGCCACCATGCTGGTGGGATCCCCGGGGCCCTTTTTTTCTGTTTTGTTTGTTTGTTTTCTTTTTCTTTTCGTGGCTTGGGAACCCCTTCTAGCCGGCTGTACTGCCTGGCTTGGGAGCCACTTCCCTGGTCAGTGAAGCTGTGCCAGTGGGATCCCTGGAGACATTTCCTTTTCGTTTTGTTTGTTTTCTTTTTCTTTACACAGATTGGGAGCCCCTTCTAGCCAGGCTGTACTGCACAGCCTCGAAGCCACTTCTCTGTCCTCGCAGCTGCACTGGTGAGATCCCTGGGGGCTTTTCTTTTCTTTTTCTTCTAATATTTATTTATTCTTCTTTTTCTCTTTTTCCCCCTTTTTTTCTCCATTTCTCAGCTTCTCACCTCTCCACTCCAATATCAAGCTCCCTTAGCACTTTTTGTTTTTTGCTCCTGTTTGTCTCTCCTCTCTCCTTTCCCATACACATCTTAGCTCCACACATCACAACCTCCCCCCTCCTTCCTGCTTACATGCATCATGGGCTGAACACACTCCCAAACAGCACAGGCATGGTCTACTGGAACCTGCCTTGCACTGAGCCTTGGCTCATCCTGTTGGCTCTAGTACATACCACAAACAACTCATCCCAGCCTCTCTCTTTCAGCTGGACCTGTCCTGCTGCACCATAGCTGAGCGACTGGCCCTGTCCATTGGACAAAAAAAAAAGGAGGTGAAAATTATCGTGACTACAGACGAGCAAACAACAAAAAACACATAGCCCGCCTGCTCAGACATAACCAAATAAAACAAAAAAGCAGGACAAAACAAACAAATCTACAATGAATAAACAAAGAAAATAACTACTGAATGTCACAAAGACAGCAGACAATATTAAAACATATGAAAAAGCAGGACAGGATGGTTCCAGTAGACATCCAAAGTAAAACACCAGATGACTTTCCGGTGGAAGAAAAAGCACTAGACTACCTGATAGGGAATTCAAATCTCTAATATTCAGAGCTATCCAAGAGTTGAAGCAAAAAGGAGATTAAAAATGAGGAAAAAAATAGGGAAATTCATGGAGAATACAAAAAAATGGAAGAATTCAGGAACAAAATGTCAAAATAAATTCACAGCTAAAAATTATACAGAAACAACAGTTAGAAATTCAAAAGATAAAGAACAAGATTTCAGAAATGGACAGTGTCATAGAAGGGATGAGGAGCAGGTTCGAAACAATGGAACACAGGATCAGCAAAATCGAAGACACATGCTTGGATACAATTCTGTTTGAGGACAAATCACAAAAAAGAACAAAGAAAAATGAAGAAACCCTGAGAATTATGGGAGATACAATCAAAAGCAAAAATTTGTGCATGATTGGAGTTCCAGAACAGGGGTAGAAAACAGAAAACACAGAGAGGATCATTGAAGAATTGCTGACAGAAAACTTCCCTAATATGAAAGATGAAAAGCTGACCATCCAAGAAGCTCAATGAACTCCATAGACAATAGACCCCAAAAGAAAATCACCAAGGCATATCATAATCACAATTGATAAAACCAAAGGCAAAGAAAGAATCCTGAGAGCAGCTTGAGAAACATAAAAAGTCATGTACAGAGGGGAAACAATAAGACTAAGCTCTGATTATTCTGCAGAAAACATGAAGGCCAGAGGCAATGGGGTGACATATATAAAGCATTGAAAGAAAAAAAAATAAACCAAGAATAATATATCCCACAAAACTCTCATTCAAATATGATGGTGAAATTAGGACATTTCCAGATAAACAGAAATTAAGAGAATATGTGAAAAACCAAACCAAAATTACAAGAATTATTAAAGGGAGTCCTTTGGTTTGTGTATAAACAACATCAGACCACAGCCTGAATCTAGAAAGCAAGATCATACCAGCCAGACACAAACCTAGGAAATTAACTCTTAAGGACTATCCAAAACCAAAAGGATTACAATAGGGAACAAGCAAGGTTAATTTGTAAATGACAACAACATCAGAACAATAAAAGAGGGAATAAATGGCACAGGTATAGAACTTTCTAATGTTTTAATGAAGAAGGCAAGGTGATACCAAGTAATAATAGACTGGTTCAAAGCTAGGAAGATAAGGGTAAATTTCAAGGTAACCACAAAGAAAGTTAACAAACCTACTCATTAAAATAAAAAAGAAAAACATAAAGTTTCAGTAAAAACAAAATCTACAAAAACAAAAGAAATGAAAAAAAAATTCCACAAACAAAAGGAATTCAGCACTGGAGAGTAAGAGGAACAAAGAAAATGTCAGCACCACAAAAAAAAAAAGCACTACAAAATGACAGCAATAAACTCACACCTATCAGTGATTATACTGAATGTAAATGGCCTAAATGCACCCATAGAGAGACAGAGGACGCCAGAATGGATAAAAAAAAAAAAAAAAAAAACAGGATCCACTGAAATGCTGCCTACAAAAGACACACCTTAGAAACAAAGATGTGAATTTATTAAAAATCAAAGGATGGAAAAAATATATCAAGCAAACAGCTACCAAAAAAAGAGCAGGAGTGGCAATACTAATCTCAGATAAAATAGACTTTAAAACAAAATCCACCATTGAAGACAAAGAAGGGTACTATATAATGATTAAAGGGGTGAACAATCATGAACACATAACCATAATAAACATCTATGCACTCAATGACAGGGCTCCAAAATACATAAAGTAAACTCTAACAGCACTGAAAAGGGAAATAGTTCCACAGTAACAGTAGGAGACTTCAACACACGACTCTCGGTAATGGACAGAACATCTAGAAAGAAACTCAGCAAAGATACAGAGGAGCTAAAAGGCACAATTAGCCAACTTGACCTCACAAACATATATAGGACACTCCACTGTACAGCTGCAAAGAACACATTCTTTTCCAACGCACATGGAATGTTCTCCAGAATAGACCATATCTTAGGCTGCAGAGCAACCCTCAACAAAATCCAAAACATTGAGATAATACAAATTATCTTCTCTGACCACAATGACATCAAGGCAGAAATTAACAACAGGAAGAGCAAGAAAAAAAATCAATTACATGCAAACTGACTAACACCTTGCTTAAAAACCACTGGGTAGGGGGCGGGACCAAGGTGGCTGACTAGGTAGAAGTTTCCACTGATCCCTCTTGCAACAAAGACTCGAAAAAAAAAACAAGTACATCAATTACATACATGACAATCTATGAACCCTGAACATCAAACACAGAACTAAGGAGTTGACCTGAGGGACAAGGAAGCAAAAAACCGCACACTGAAGCAGCGACCACTTCCAGATCTGGCATGCCGTGCTGCAGCCTTGAGCCCTTGCAGTTCCTTGGTGCCAGAGTGGTGGGGCTGATCACGACTTACTGAGACAGGGCAAGCACAGGACGCAAACCTAACCTTCTGGGGCAATCTTGGCAGGGACCCAGCCAGTGCACACAGGCTACACACCCCTCTGGAACCTCAGATAAAACAGCCCTCACCAAACAAGATAAGTAACTTTGTCTATTTTGCTGTGCTACACCAAGAGTCAGAATTAACTCGACAGCACTGGGTTTTTGCTGGGTACTCTCTCCTATCTATCTGATCCCTCCCCTCCCTGCCCCAGCCAGCTTCATAAACATTGGAATTCCCTGGGCCAGAGAGTGAAGTGCTCTACGTTTTTTTTTTTTTTTCCTAACCCATTCTCCTGGCCTGAGAAAAGCAGCAATTAACAATCGGAGGGAAAATCCTTCCCTGACTTCCCTAAACTGGAATAACAATACAGAACTAGCTCCATCCAGGCATAAGAGATCCACAGTCTTTGGCTTTCACCCCTACAGGGAACCAGGTGGCTATTATAATGCAAAGGCAATTCTGATAGAGATCTGACTGTAATTGTTTTAGCTGAGCAGTGGAAAGGCAAGTTTTGGAGGTCAGGCACCTCTCTACCTATTAAATAGAGCCCTCACTGATCCACAGCAGGGAACTGAGGGCTGAGGCTCCACCCATATCACCTAGCCACCTGCTAAAGGGGTCTGAGGAGAGAGATGTCTACCAATCTTTAGAGATACAAGCATTGGGTAGCTAAGGTACAGCTGCAGAGCCCACCCACCAGAGCACTCTAGAGAATAGAGACACTCCTACCTCATTGGCACTTGGTGGAAGGCTGTCAGCATAACACCTTCCTCAGAGTGTGACCCCCTGCCACTACTAGAAACTGGCGGATACAACCATCACCACCACTCCTCTAAGTTAATAGGTGAGAGCCTACATCACACACTAGGTGACCCACTATCAGGACATATGAGCTGATTCTATTCAAGAATGGTGAATGGCTAAAGAAGATACTCAGGCAGCTAACAGATACATGAGAAAATGCTCTCGATCATCAGCCATTAGAGAAATGCAAATTAAAACTACGATGAGATTCCATCTCACTCCAACAAGGCTGGCGTTAATCCAAAAACCACAAAATAATAAATGTTGGAGAGGCTGCGGAGAGATTGGAACTCTTATACACTGCTGGTGGGAATGTAAAGTGGTACAACCACTTTGGAAATCTATCTGGTGTTATCTTAAACAGTTAGAAATAGAACTACCATACAACCCAGAAATCCCACTCCTTGGAATATACCCTAGAGAAATAAGACCCTTCGCACAAACAGATATATGCACACCCATGTTTATTGCAGCTCTGTTTACAATAGCAAAAAGCTGGAAGAAACCAAGGTGTCCATCAACGGATGAATGGATAAATAAATTGTGGTATATTCACACAATGGAATACTACACATCGATAAAGAACAGTGAGGAATCTGTGAAACATTTCATAACATGGAGGAACCTGGAAGGCATTATGCTGAGTGAAATTAGTCCGAGGCAAAAGGACAAATATTGTATAAGACCACTATTATAAGATCTTGAGAAATAGTATAAACTGAAAAGAACACATACTTTTGTGGTTACGAGGGGGGGAGGGAGGGAAGGTGGGAGAGGTTTTTTTACTGATTAGTTAGTAGATAAGAACTGCTTTACGTGAAGGGAAGGACATTACTCAATACATGGAAGATCAGCTCAACTGGACTGGACCAAAAGCAAAGAAGTTTCCGGGATATACTGAATGCTTCAAAGGTCAGCGGAGCAAGGGCGGGGGTTTGGGGAACATGGTTTAAGGGGACTTCTAAGTCAATTGGCAAAATAATTCTATTATGAAAACATTCTGCATCCCACTTTGAAATGTGGTGTCTGGGGTCTTAAATGCTAACAAGCAGCCATCTAAGATGCATCAATTGGTCTCAACCCACCTGGATCAAAGGAGAATGAAGAACACCAAGGTCACAAGATAACTATGAGCCCAAGAGACAGAAAGGGCCACATGAACCAGAGACTTACATCATCCTGAGACCAGAAGAACTAGTTGGTGCCCGGCCACAACCGATGACTGCCCTGACAGGGAGCACAACAGAGAACCCCTGAGGGAGCAGGAGATCAGTGGGATGCAGACCCCAAATTCTCACAAAAAGACCATACTTAATGGTCTGACTGAGACTAGAGGAATCCCGGCGGTCATGGTCCCCAAACCTTCTGTTGGCCCAGGACAGGAACCATTCCCGAAGACAACTCATCAGACATGGAAGGGACTGGACAGTGGGTAGGAGAGAGATGCAGATGAAGAGTGAGCTATTTGTATCAGATGGACACTTGAGACTGTGTTGGCATCTCCTGTCTGGAAGGGGGATGGGAGGGTAGAGAGGGTTGGAAGCTGGCAAAATTGTCACGAAAGGAGAGACTGGAAGGGCTGACTCATTAGGGGGAGAGAAAGTGGGAGTAGGGAGTAAGGTGTATATAAACTTATATGTGACAGACTGACTTGATTTGTAAACATTCACTTGAAGCTCAATAAAAATTATAAAAAATAAAAAAGAATGGTGAATGGATTCATAGGCTTATATACCTGGCAACAGCTAAAACCAGCTGGTAACAGGACATAAGTGATTCAAAGGCTACAACAATCAAGTTAGCACACTCTAGTAGCCCATCTGGGTGTACTGAAACAAAACAAAACAAGAAGATAAGACTCAGTAAGCAAATATAAAATAAATCACTATAATATCTTATAGATGGCTTGGAGACAGCAGTCAATATCAAATCACATAAAGCAGCAGACCATGATTGCTTCTACAACCTCCCAGATCAAAGAATCAAAATCTTTCCCAAGTAAAGCCACATTCCTGGAATTGCCAGATGTAGAATATAAAAAACTAATATACAGAATGCTTCAAGACATCAGGGATGATCTCAGAAATGAAATAAGGCAATCTACAGAAAAAGCCAAGGAACACACTGATAAAGCAGTTGAAGAAATCAAAAAGATTATTCAAGAACATAGTGAAAAATTTAATAAGCTGCAAGAATCCATAGACAGCATTCAGAAATCCAAAAGATGAACAATAAAATTACAGAATTAGAGAATTCAATAGGAAGTCAGAGGATCAGAATCGAGGAACTGGAGTGCAGAACTGGGGAGATGGATAATAAGGCAATTGACACCAATATATTTGAAGAAAAACCAGATAAAGGAATTAAAAAAAAATGAAGAAACCCTAAAAATCATGTGGGACTGTATCAAGAAGAATAACTTGTGTGACTGGAGTTCCAGAACCAGGAGTGATAACAGGAAATACAGAGAGCATAGTTGAAGACCTGTTGCCAGAAAACTTCCCTGATACCATGAAAGATGAAAGCATATCTATCAAAGATGCTCATTGAATGCCATACAAGATATATCCCCAAAGAAAATTACCAAGACATATTATCATCAAACTTTCCAAAACCAAAGATAAAGAGAAAATTTTAAAAGCAGCCAGGGATAAACGAAAAGTCACATACAAAGGAGAATCAATAAGAATAAGTTCGGACTACTCAGCAGAAACCATGCAGGCAAGAAGGCAATGGGATGACATATATAGAGCACTGAAGGAGAAAAACTGCCAGCCAAGAATCACATATCTAGCAAAACTCTCCCTCAAATATGAAGGTTAAATTAAGACATTTACAGATAAACACAAGCTTAGAGAATTTGCAAAAACCAAACCAAAGCTACAAGAATTAATAAATGAAATTCTGTGGTGAGAAAATCAATAATATCAGATATCAACACAACACAAGGTCACAGAACAGAACACCCTGATGTCAGCTCAGACAGGGAAATCACACACACAAAAAAAATTAATTAAAAAAATCCTCAAAACAGGAAATCACTGATGTCATTATGTAAAAGATTATAATAATCAAAAAAGATGGGGCTAAATGCAGGAGGCACAGATCTTCCACATGGAGAGGAAACCAAAGTGATATAGGGTGATACAAGTTAGGTTTTTACTTAGAAAAATAGGGGTAAATATTAACGTAACCACAAAGAGATCTAACAATTCCATACTTCAAAATAAAAACC
Source organism: Elephas maximus indicus (assembly GCF_024166365.1). Classification (NCBI taxonomy): domain Eukaryota; kingdom Metazoa; phylum Chordata; class Mammalia; order Proboscidea; family Elephantidae; genus Elephas; species Elephas maximus. The sequence continues at coordinate 127,172,591 of NC_064846.1, forward strand.
AAGATAAACAAAACTACTCAGCAAAAATAAATTCAACTACTATGAAAAGGAGGAATACACAATTTACAAAGAAAAACTCCTCAGCACAAAAAAGTAAGTGGAAAAATGAAATTGTCAACAACACACAAAAAAAGGCATCAAAATGACAACACTAAACTCATCTATAATTACGCTGAATGTAAATGGACTAAATACACCAATAAAGAGAGAGTTGCAGATTGGATAAAAAAAAACACGATCCATCTATATGCTGCCTACAAGAGACACACCTTAGACTTAGAGACACAAATAAACTAAAACTCAAAGGATGGAAAAAAATATATCAAGCAAACAACAATCAAAAAAGAGCAGGAGTGGCAATATTAATTTCTGGCAAAATAGACTTTAAACTTAAATCCACCACAAAGGATAAAGAAAGACACCACGTAATGGTTAAAGGGACAATTTACCAGAAATATATAACCATATTAAATATTTACGCACCCAATGACAGGGCTGCAAAATACATAAAACAAACTAACAGAATTGAAAAGTGACACAGACACCTCCACAATTATCGTAGGAGACTTCAACACACCACTTTCGGTGAAGAATAGGACATCCAGTGAGAAGCTCAATAGAGACAAGGAAGATCTAATTGCTACAATCAACCAACTTGACCTCATTGACTTATACAGAACACTCCACCCAACAACTGCAAAGTATACTTTCTTTTCTAGTGCACTTGGAACATTCTCCAGAATAGATCACAAATTAGGTCACAAAATAAGCCTTTGAAGAACCCAAAACATCAAAATATTACAAAGCATCTTCTCAGACCAGAAGGCCATAAAAGTAGAAATCAATAACAGAAAAACCAGGGAAAAGAAATCAAATACTTGGAAACTGAACAATACCCTGCTCAAAAAAGACTGGGTTATAGAAGACATTAAGGAGGGAATAAAGAAATTCATAGAATGCAATGAGACTGAAAGCACTTCCTATCAAAACCTTTGGGACACAGTGAAAGCCGTGCTCAGAGGTCAATTTATATCAATAAATGCACACATATATAAAGAAGAAAGAGCCAAAATGAAAGAACTGTCCCTACAACTTGAACAAATAGGAAGAGAACAACAAAAGAAACCCACAGGCACCAGAAGAAAACAAATAATAAAAATTAGAGCAGAATTAAATGAATTACCAAACAGGAAAACAACTGAAAGAGTTAACAAGGCCAAAAGCTGGTTTTTGAAAAAATTAACAAAATTGCTAAACCATTGTCCAGACTGACTAAAGAAATACAGGAAAGGAAACAAATAACCCAAATAATACATGAGAGGGGCCAAATCACAACAGAGCCAAATGAAATTAAAAGAATCATAACAGATTACTATGAAAAATTATACTCTAACAAGTTTGAAAACCTAGAAGAAATGGGTGAATTCCCAGAAACACACTACCTACCTAAACTAACACAAACAGAAGTAGAACAACTAAAAAGAGCCATAACAAAAAAGAGATTCAAAAGCTAATCAAAAAACTCCCAACAACAACAACAAAAAAGCCCTGGCCCAGACAGCTTCACTGCAGAGTTCTACCAACCTTTCAGAAAAGAGTTAACACCACTACTACAAAAGGTATCTCAGAGCACAGAAAAGGACAGAATACTCCCAGACTCATTCTACGAAGCCAGCATAACCGTGATACCAAAACCAGCTAAAGACAGCACAAGAAAAGAAAATTATAGACCTATATCCCTCATGAACATAGATGCAAAAATCCTCAACAAAATTCTAGCCAATAGAATTCAACAACATATCAAAAAAATATTTCACCATGACCAAGTGAGATTCATACCAGGGTTGCAGGGATGGTTCAACAATTAATGTAATCCACCATATACATAAAACAAATGACAAGAACCACATGATTTTATCAATTGATGCAGAAAAGGCATTTGACAAACTCCAAATCCCATTCATGACAAAAACTCTCAGCAAAATAGGAATAGAAGGAAATTTCCTCAACATAATAAAGGGCATTTATATATATATTTTTATACTTATCACCACTCTTATTCAACATTGTGCTGGAGGTCCTAGGCAGAGCAATTAGGCTAGATAAAGAAATAAAGGGCACCCAGATTGGTAAGGAAGAAGTAAAAGTATTTCTGTTTGCAGATGACATGATCTTATACACAGAAAACCCTAAAGAATCCTCAAGAAAACTACTGAAACTAAGAGTTCAGCAGAGTATCAGGTTACAAGATAAACATACAAAAACCAGTTGGATTCCTCTATATAAACAAAAAGAACATCGGAGAGGAAATCACCAAATCAATACCATTCACAGTAGCCCCCAAGAAGATAAAATACTTAGGAATAAATCTAACCAGAGACGTAAAAGGCCTATATAAAGAAAACTACAAGGTACTACTGCAAGAAACCAAAATGGACCTTCATAAGTGGAAAAACCACTGCGTAGTAGAAGAAATCTGAAATGGAATAAAAAAATTCCTAGAATCAGACAAGATTGGAAACACATCATACCAAAACCTTTGGGACACTGCAAAGGTAGTGCTCAGATGTCAATTTATAGCAATAGATGCACACATCAAAAAAGAATAAAGGGACAAAATCAAGCATTAGCTACACAACTTGAACAAATAGAAAGAGAACAGAAAAAAAAAAAAGCCCACAGCCACCAGAAGAAAGGAAATAATAAAGACCAGAGCAGAAATAAATGAAATAGAGAATAGAAAAACAATAGAAAGAATCAACAAAACTAAAAGTTGGTTCTTTGAAAGGATCAACAAAATCAACAAACCACTGGCCAAACTGACAAAAGAAAAACAGGAGAGAACACAAATAATTCAAATAAGAAATGAAATGGGGGACATTACAGACCCAACTGAAATAAAAAGGATCATAACAGAGTATTATGAAAAACTATACTCCAACAAACTTGGAAACATAGAGGAAATGGACAAATTTCTAGAAACACACTCCCTACCCAAACTAAAACAAAATGATGTTGAAAATCTGAACAGACCCATAACAAGAGAAGAGATTGAAAAGATAATAATAATAAAAAAAGCCCTGACCCAGATGGCTTCACTGGAGAATTCTAAAAAACATTCAGAGAAGAGCTTACACCAGAATTACTCAAATTATTTCAGAACATAGAAAAGGAAGTGATACTTCCAAATTCATTCTATGAAGCCAGCATAACACTGATACAAAAACCAGGCAAAGACACCAAAAAAAAAATAAAATTACAGACCAATATCTCTCATGAATATAAATGCAAAAATTCTAGCCAATAGAATTCAGCATCATAAGAAAAAATAATACAGCACGACAAAGTAGGATTCATAGCAGGTAAGCAAGGGTGGTTCAACATTAGAAAATCAATGAACATAATCCAGCACATAAATAAAAGAATCACATGATCATCTCAATCAATGCAGAAAAGGCATTAGACAAAGTCCAACACCCATTCCTGAAAACAACTCTTAATAAAATAGGTATAGAAGGGAAATTTCTCAACATAATAAAGGAAACCTATGCAAAACCAATAGCCCATATCATCTTAATGGAGAGAGGCTGAAAACATTCCCCTTGAGAATGGGAACAAGACTAGGATGCCCTTTATCACCATTCCTATTTAACATTATGCTAGAAGTTCTAGCAAGAGCAATAAGGCAAGAAAAAGAAATAGAGGGCATCTAAATTGGTAATGAAGAAGTTAAACTGTACCTATTTGCAGATGATATGATACTATACATAGAAAACCCAAAAGACTCCACAAGAAAAATACTGGAACCAGTAGAAAGATTTAGCAGATTAGCAGGATATAACATAAACATACAAAAATCAGTTGGATTCCTACACACCAATAAAGAGAATGATCAAAAGGAAACTGGAAAAATAATACCATTTATAATAACTCTTAAAAAAATAAAATACTTAGGAATAAATCTAAACAGGGATATAAAAGACCTACACCAAAAAGACTACAAAGCACTACTGCAAGAAACCAAACAAGATCTACATAAATGGAAAAAATAGCATTCTCATGGATAGGTAGACTTGACATTGTGAAAATGACAATTCTACCCAAAAAAAAAAAAAAAAGCAATTTGAAAATACAATGCAATCCTGATCCAAATAACCAACAACATTCTTTAAAGAGATGGAAAAACTAATCATTAACTTTACAGGGAAAGGGAAGAAGCCCCGGATAAGTAAAGCACTATTGAAGAATAAGAATAAAGTAGGAGGACTTGCACTATCTGATCTCAGAACCTACTATACAGCTATGGTAGTCAAAACAGCCTGGTACTGGTACAACAACAGATACATTGACCAGTGGAACAGAATTGAGAATGCAGATGTAAATCCACCCACCTACCGTCACCTGATCTTGGACAAAGGCCCAAAGCCCATCAAATGGGGAAAAGACAGTCTTTTTAACAAATGGTGCTGGCAAAACTGGATGTCCATCTGCAAAAAAGTGAAACAGGACCCATACCTCACACCATACACAAAAACTAATTCAAAATGTATCAAAGACCTAAATATAAAGCCAAAAACTATAAAATTCATAGAAGAAAAATTGGAATCAGTGCTAGAGGCCCTAATACACAGCATTGACAGGATATAAACCGTAACCAACGACACACAAACTCCAGAAGATAAGCTGGATAACTGGGAACTTCTAAAAATGAAACAGTTGTGGTCATCAAAAAACTTCACCAAAAAGTAAAAAGAGAACCTACAGACTGGGAAAAAAATTTTGGCTATTACAAATCAGACAAAGGTATAATCTCTAAAATCAACAGGGAAATCCAACAATTCTACAACAAAGAGACAAATAATCCAATTAAAAAATGGGCAAAGGAAATGAACAGATACTTCACCAAAGAAGACATTCAAGCAGCCAACAGACACATAAGGAAATGCTCATGCTCTCTAGCCATTAGAGAAATGCAAATCAAAACCACAATGAGATATCATCTCACCCCGGTATTACTGGCATGAATCAAAAAACAGGAAATAACAAATGTTGGAGAGGCTGCAGGGAGATCAGAACTCTTATGCACTGCTGTTGGGAACACAAAATGATACAACCATTTTGGAAAATTACATGGTACTTCTTTAGAAAGCTAGAAATAGAAGTATCATATGATCCAGCAATCCCACTCCTAGGAATATATTCTAGAGAAATAAGAGCCATCTCATGAATAGACATGCACATCCATGTTCATTGCAGCATTTTTCCCAATAGCAAAAAGATGGAAACAACCTAGATGTCCATCAACAGATTAATGGATAAACAAACTATTGTACATACACACAATGGAGTATTATGCAATAATAAAGAACAATGATGAATCTGCGAAGCATCTCATAGCATGGATGAATATGGAGGGCATTATGCTGAGTGAAATAAGTGAATCACAAAAGGACAAATATTGTATGAGACCACGACTCTAAAAACTCATGAAAAGGTTTACACACAAAAAGAAACAATCTTTGATGGTTATGAGGGAGGGAAGGTGTGGAGATGGAAAAATACTAAAGTGACAATAGATAAGTGGTAATTTTGGTGAAGGGAAAGACAGTACACGATACTGGGGAAGGCAGCACAACTTGTCCAAAGCAAGGTCATGGAAGCTCCATAGACACATCCAAACTCCCTGAGGGACTGAATTGCTGGGATGAGGGTTCTGGGGACCGTGGTCTCAGTGAACAACTAGCTCAATTGGTATAACATAGTTTATAAAGAAAATGTTCTATATTATACTTTGGTGAGTAGTGTCTGGGGTCTTAAAAGCCAGTGAATGGCCATCTAGGATTCTCCACTGGTCTCACCCCTTTGGGAGCAAGGAAGAAAGAAGAAAACCAAAGAAACAAGGGAAAGATTAGTCCAAAGGACTAATGGTCCACATGTACCATGGCTTCCACCAGGATGACTCCAGTAAAACTAGATGGTGCCCCGCTACCACCACTGACTGCTCTGACAGAGATCAGAAATAGAGGGTCCCTGACAGAGATGGAGAAAAATGTAGAACAAAATTCTAACTCAAAAAAAAAGGACCAGGCTTACTGGCCTGACAGAGACTGGAGAAACCCCAAGAGTATGGCCCCCAGATACTCTTTTAGCTCAGTAATGAAGTCACTCCTGAGGTTCACCCTTCAGCCAAAGATGAGGTTCACCCTTCAGCCAAAGATTAGACAGGCCCATAAAACAAAACGAGACTAAAGGGGCACAACAGCCCAGGGGCAAGGACTAGAAGGCAGGAGGGGACAGGACAGCTGGTAATAGGGAACCCAAGGTAGAGAAGGGAGAGTGTTGACATGTCGTGGGGTTGTTAACCAATGTCATAAAACAATGTGTACTGTTTAATGAGAAACTAGTTTGTCCTTGGAAGCTCTATGGGGCAGTTCTACTCTGTCCTATAGGGTTGCTATGAGTCGGAATCGACTTAACAGCAGTGGGTTTTTTTGGTGGTGGGAGATTGTTCTGTAAACCTTCATCTAAAGTGCCACAAAAAAGAAAAAGAAATAAAAACATCTAGATTGGAAAGGAGGAGGTAAAACTCTTTGTATGCAACATGATCAGCTATGTTTAAAAATTGATGAAATCTACAAAAAATCTGTTGTACATAGGATTGCTATGAGTCAGAACCAAGTCGACAGCACCTAATAACAACAACAATGCACAAAAAAAGCTACTAAAACTAGTGCGTGAGTTTAGTAATGTTGTAAGATACAAGGTCAATATGCAAATATCAATAGTATTTTGATATACTAGACTAGAAACAAAAAATTAAAAACTGGAATTAAAAAAATACTATTTATAATAGCATAAAAAAACACTTAGGAAGAATCTGACAAAAGATGTAAAAAACCTATACACAAAAAACTACGAAATATTACTAAGAGAGAGTAAAGAAGACTAAATAAATGTAGAGATATACTATGTTTATGGGTTATAAATAAGACTAAATATTGTTAGGCTGTTAATTCTCCCTTAATTGAACTACCAATTCAATGCAATTCCATTGAAAATCCCATCAGGATTTTTTTTTTTTTTTTGGTAAAATTAGACAAGCTAATTTTAAAATTCACATGGATATGAAAGGACCTAAAATAGCCAATGCAATTTTGAAAGAGAACAATAAAGCTGGGAAATTTACGCTATTTTATAAAGCTACAATAATCAATACAGTGTGTTATTCATGTAAAGATATACAAACAGATCAGTGGGAAAAAAACAGAGGCCAGAAACAGACCCACAAACATAGAGCTAATTGTTTTTTTTTTAAGTGCAAAGGCCATTCAGTGCAGAAAAGATAATCTTTTCAACAGATGGTACCGAAACTACTGGATATCCATAGGTAAAATAAACAAATAACTTTAACCCATATTTCTCACCATATGCAAAAATAACTGAAAATGGATCATAGACTTAATTGTAAAACTTAAAACCATGAAATTGCTAGGAAAAAAAAATTAAGAGAAAGCCTTTGTGACTTTAGATTAGGCAAAGATGTCTTAGAATGATCCATAAAAGAAAAAAATGATAAACTGGACTTCATCAAGGCTAAAATTTCTGCTCTTCTGAAGACACTCTTAAGAGAACAAAAAGTCTCCCAGTCAGAAACTGGTAAAAAATATTTTCCAATCATATCTATGATAAAGAAATTGTATCCAAAGGATGTAAAGAACTCCCAAGGCTCAATAATGTATTAAAAAATCCCCAATCCCAATAAAAAATTGGGCCAAAGATATGAACAGACACTTCAAGGAGATATATAAAAACCAAAAAAAAAAAAAAAAAAATCTGTTGCTGTCAAATCGATTCCAAATCACAGCCACCCTACAGGAACTGCCCCATAGGGTTTCCAAGGCTGTATATCTTTATGGAAGCAGACTGTCACATCTTTCTCCTGCAGAGCAGCTGGTGAGTTCCAACTTTTGGTTAGTAGCTGAATGCTTAACCACTGTGCCACCAGGGCTCCATAAGCAGATATATAGATAGCAAATAAGCACGTGAAAGAATGTTCAACATAATTAGTCATTAGGGAAATGAAAATTAAAACCACAATTAGGTACCACTACAGACCTACCACCTACTCAAAAGGATACATTTAAAAAGACTGACCATAGCAAATACTGATGAGACTATGGAGTGCTGGGAACACCTATATGCTGTTAGTGGAAATTTAAAACCACTCTGGAAAACAGTGTGCCAGTTTCTTTAAAAAGTTAAACATACACCTACCATATGATACAGTTATTAATCTTTAAAGTATTTTCCCAAGAGATCCATATTTATGCCTATTCCCAAGAAAGGTGATCCAACTGAATGTGGAAATTATAGAACAATATCATTAATATCACAAACAAGCAAAATTTTGCTGAAGATCATTCAAAAACGGCTGCAGCAGTATATCGAAAGGGAACTGCTAGAAATTCAGGCCAGTTTCAGAAGAGGACGTGGAACCAGGGACATCATTGCTGATGTCAGATGGATCCTGGCTGAAAGCAGAGGATACCAGAAGGATGTTTACCTGTGTTTTATTGACTATGCAAAGGCATTTGACTGTGTGGATCATAACAAACTATGGATAACACTGCAAAGAATGGGAATTCCAGAACATTTAATTGTGCTCATGAGGAAACTTTACACTGATCAAGAGGCAGTTGTTCAGACAGAACAAGGGGATAATGATTGGTTTAAAGTCAGGAAAGGTATGCATCAGGGTTGTATTCTTTCACCATACCTATTTAATCTGGATGCTGAGCAAATAATTGGAGAAGCTGGACTATATGAAGAAGAACAGGGCGTCAGGATTGGAGGAAGACTCATTAACAACCTGCATTATGCAGATGACACAACCTTGCTTTCCGAAAGAGGGCTTGAAGCACTTACTAATGAAGATCAAAGACAGCCTTCAGTATGGGCTGCACCTCAACATAAAGAAAACAAAAATCCTGATTACTGGACCAATGAGCAACATCATGATAAATGGAGAAAAGTTTGAAATCGTCAAGGATTTCATTTTACTTGGATCCACAATCAATAGTCACGGAAGCAGCAGTCAAGAAATCAAGATGCATTGCATTGGGTAAAGCTGCTGCAAAGGACTTCTTTAAACTGTTGAAGAGCAAAGATGTCACCTTGGAGACCAAGGTGCACCTACCCAAGCCGTGGTATTTTCAATCGCATCATATGCATGTGAAAGCTGGACAATGAATAAGGAAGACCAGAGAACTGACGCCTTTGAATTGTGGTGTTGGCAAAGAATATTGAATATACCATGGACTGCCAAAAGAACGAACAAATCTGTCTTAGAAGAAGTACAACCAGAATGCTTCTTAGAGGCAAGGATGGCAAGACTGCGTCTTACATACTTTGGACATGTTGTCAGGAGGGATCAGTCCCTGGAGAAGGACATGTTGCTTGGCAGAGTACAGGGTCAGCAGAAAAGACGAAGACCCTCAACGAGGTGGATTGACACAGTGGCTGCAACAATGAGCTCAAGCATAACAACGATTGTAAGGATGGCTCAGGACCGGGCAGTGGTTTGTTCTGTTGTGCATAGGGTCGTTATGAGTCAGAACCAACTCGACGGTACCAAACAAGAACAATTTTCCCAAGCAGAATGAAAGCATACAGAAGTCCATACAAAGACTTGTACATGAATGTTAATAGCAGCTTTGTTTGGAAACAACCCTCATGTCTGACAACAGGTTGTTAAATTTATACTCTGTCCTCTAGACTTACTGGGGTTGAAAAGCCTGAAAGATTCCACTTCAAATCAAAGTCACTCCCCCACCCCCGTTTGAAATTCTTGTCTCCTTTGACCTCATTGGTATGCACAACATTCCTGCCTGTGCACATATTTTGACTTGTCTACACGCTTAGGTGTTTTAGCTTACACATTAAACAGGCCCTTTTGAATAGATAAGATACACTTTGTTTATTTTGCTGTCCACATGACCTGATATTAACAGACAGATCAGTGGTAGAATGGGGATGGTTTTGGGGGGAGAGTGATTACAAAGATGTAAGAGAAAACTTTGGGAGGGGGTGGTGCTGATGGTGTCACAGGTGTACAAATATGTCAAAACTTTTCAAATCATACAATTTAAATATGTGCAGCTTATTGAATAGCAACTATACCTAATAAAGCTGTTAGGAAAGGGAAGATACAAACCCATCTCCTCATGTAGCAGATGTTGTGTGTGCTGAATATATTCCTCCTGTGGTACCTTTACAGTATAAGGTTAGAAGCTCCCTGAGGGTGGAGACAATGTCTTGCATCATTTTATAATTTCCCAGAGTATAGTTGTTAGTGTTCTGGCAGAAGATTGATGAAACATTCAAATTGGTGTTTTAAATAAAATGATTTTTCATCAAGATGAAGTCAGAGTTTAGGGATCTCACATGGGTTAGTACATTATCAGGGGCTGGTAACAGTGGGGTGTTTCTATTTCCTCTAGGCTTGAGGGGTGTGATGGGAAGGTGTGGTTAAGAGAACCTGGACTCAGAGAGAGCTATGTGAAGAGGGCTGGGTGGAGAGGGCTGTGGCCTTCAATATAGGGATACAGCCAGACTCGAAAAGTCTGCAGGAAGGGAGCTGGGGGAGTAACTACTTGAACTCACCTTTCCAAGCTCCTGTTAATGCTTCTCATTGGACAAACCAAACTGGAAATCATAGCACTAGGAAGACCATTGCTGTGATCTATACAGGTTAGTCTCTGGTGGCAAAGAACACGGCAGGAAACGGTGGAGAGTGGGTCTGGAGGTGAAAATGGAGATATGCAGCACATAGGGTATCTAGACCCATGTTGAACATGAGATCACTTAGCAAATGTTACTTGTATGATTGATGAATTGTTGAAAAAAACTTGGCAAAACCATCATATTCTGCTTTAGAGGAATGAGTATGTATTGACATTTGAAGCACTTCTTTTTTAGGACCATCTGCAAATTCAACTGACAGTGATTTTCTCACCATCCCCCCCACCCTTATAGTTTCATTAAAATTATGCAAATAAAAAATCTCCAGAGTTATTTCTTGACTTTTCCTCTAAACTTCTTCAGAACAGAAATTTTTAGGTAAAATGCAATTTTAATTAGGGTACTGATTTTTTTTTAAACAACACTCCACATTCAAATAAGGTGGGAAAGTTGTCAAACAAAAGTAAGCCAATTTATGTTAAAATTTCTCAGTGCTCTTAATATACAATTGTGTTTATTTGGCTCTCCTAGAGTGGGTAAAAGAGCTAGTATTTTTCAAGCTTATTTGACCATGGGACCATGGGAATCCTTTTTTAAACATCTTAAAAAACTAGTATTCCATGGAGCTTGCTCTTGGAAACACAGGAAAAATATAAAATACGGACAAAGAGGTCAATGGTGGTCTAAGGGTCCATCCATTCATAGACAAACAAAAGGGGATGGAAATTACCAGCATCCTTGTAAGGCAAAATGTGGATGAGGATTTAGGAAAGGGTCTTGAAAGTGAAGAAAACAAAAATCCTCACAAATGAACTGAATAACAACATCATGATAAATGGAGAAAAATACCTAAGTTGTCAATGATTTCATTTCTATTTGGATCTACAATCAACACCCATAGAAGCAGCAGTCAAGAAATCAAATGACTCATTGCATTGGGAAAGTCTGCTGCAAAGGACCTCTTTAAAGTTTTAAAAAGCGAAGATGTCGCTTTGATGACTAAAGTGCACCTGACCCAAGCCATGGTCTTTTCAATTGCCTAATATGCATGAGTCACTCTAAGTTGGAATTGGATCACTGGCAACAGGTTGTTTTTTATTTTTTAATATGCACAGGGAAGCTGGACTATGAAAAAGTAAGACAGAAGAAGAATTGATGAATTTGAATTGTGGTGGCAGTGAAGAATATTGAATGTACCATGAACTGCCAGAAGAACAAACAAATCAGAAAATTACAACCAGAATGTTCCTTAGAAGTGAGGATGGCGAGACTTCAGCTCACTTACTTTGGACGTGTCATCAGGAAAGATCAATCACCAGAAAAGGACATGATGTAGAGTGTCATCAAAAATGAGGGAAAACTTCAATGAGATGGATTGACACAGTAACTACAATGGACTCAAACATACCAACAGTCATGAAGATGATCAGGCAATGTTTCATTCTGTTGTACATAAGGTCACCATGAGTAAGAGCTGACTCAAAAGCAACTAACAATAACAATTGAGGGGGTAAAGGCAGATCCCTGGACGGGTGACGGGCCTATTGTCAGTAAAAGAGTTCACAACTCCACCCAAGGAACTTCATATTCCAGGTTTAATCCAGAGTAGAGCTACTTTTACTTCTTTGTTTCTTGGGAAAGGAGAGAGGAGATTGTGCCTTTGACAATAGTGGTCAGAAGAAATCAAAAGTAAGGAAAGAATTATTTTATCTCCTGCAGAAGGTAGGTGCCAAGTGATTCAAATCCAGAATATATCAATGGCAGTCTCTCCATCTACCCTGTTAGACATTCACACCTACAGGAAATTATTGGTAGACAACACTTAGTACCCCACCAATTGACAAGAATTAACCGAGGATTTTTTAATTTGTTTATTCTGTAGTAACAATGAAGACAAAGAAAACACACACACACACTCTGCCAGTAAGATACCTTAGGTATATTTTGAAAGGCAAGATTCAATCAAATGCTTGTGAAAAAGACAGTATTAAGCCACATTTGGAAATATATCAATGTCACACACAAATGCAATAAATTGTGCATTATACATTATAATAAGTAATTTGTATGAAAGAAATCTTGGAAAAGAGAAAGTAGCATGCACTACTGTCATCAAGGAAAGTTTCTTGCAGGAGACCTGTGGAGAAGTGACTATCCATGTGACCACCAGCAGCTCTCTTCAGGTTACTTGGGAGTGAGCAGGACAGGCTTGGTGGTTCCCCCTCCCTCCAGCTGGTGGAGCTGCTCAGGGTCTTAGCTTGTGTAGCGAGTGAGTTCAAGGGAATTCAGGGCTGATCAGGGAAAAAGATATGACCAGGAGGCAGCACAACAAGCTATTTATTGGGGCCAGCCTTCGGGGGGGGGGGCAGTTTCCCACAGCAGGGGATTGTCTAGAGGCAAACAGATACAGGGAACCCCCAGAAAAAAGAAGAAAAAGGAGGGGACAGCTTATGTGCAACTTACAGGATGTCCTCCTGCAGCAAGGTGGGGAGTCTTTGAGTCAGAGAGCTCTGAAGGACAACAATATCCTAGGGTTTTTATGTTTACAGGATTTATCTTATCTTTTCACGGCTAGTAGATGTTGGGTACAGTTTTGCTGGGTATGCAAAGCAGGCAGGCTCTAAGTGGGTAAAAATCTGCTTATTTGGGTGATTTTTAAAACAACAACAACTGTATGTGTAAAAATTTGAATGTGGCATCTACGGGCTTTTTGAGCTAATGGGACCAGCTTGCTATGAGGAAGTAAACAATCTGGGGCCAGTACTCAGAAGCCATCTTTGGCTCATTTGTATAACATCTTGCCACAAAATTTCCAGATGATATCAGCAAAGGCATGAAACCCTCCTGACAAGCTGATGGCCAAACTCAGGCTCCCTATAGTCCCAAAGCCTCCACATGGTCACTTGCATACTTTCCCTGTAAGGAACAGTGGCACATGGATCCATCTCTGAAGCATAAACTATGATGTGTTCAGCCATGCCAGGCCCAGGTATTCTTCTCTGTGGGATGATGAGAGAGTGGAGGACCACTTATATTGACCTGTGAGGTGCAGCTTACACCATGTTGATTACTGTTGTTTGATTCCTGAGCCCTTCACTCAAGAAATTATCTTTTTCTGACTTCCTGCCAACATGGTGCCATAGGCAGAAGCACCACGCCATCCCTCCACAGCAAAGACCTGAAAAACTAAGAAAAACAGAGACAAACATCATTCCTGGAACCCAAAGTGTGCACTATACATTAAAAGTAGTGAAGAGAAGAAGAACTCAGCCGAACGCTGAATGGAATAAGAAACTGACAGAGGACAGCGCGAGGAGGGATACATGTGGAGGTCCCTTATCAGCTAACGCAGCATGGATTTGCCATCTTGGACTTCTGTCAGGGATTGGCGGACAGGGAGGATGGGAAAGCAGCTTCACAGAGCTCCCAGCAGGAGACAGAGCACACAGTAACCAGTGAAACACTTTCCCGCCCCCATCCTCCCCCCGCTGCTCTACCTCTGAGCTTCACTGGCTGGCTGCGGTGGCTTGGACAGCTGGGAGGTACCTCACCTGTGCTGCATGGATTCATCAATCCACATTGCAGATCGGCAGACAGGGAGTATGGGAAAGCAGCTTCATGAAGTTCTCAGCAGGAGACAGAACACCTACTCCCTTAGCACTCTTTTTTATTTCCTTCATTTGTCTGTTTTTGGCTCCTGTTTCTCTCTCCTATTTCCCATCCCCATATTAGCTCCACACATCACAACTTCCCCCTCTTTCCTGCCTATCTGTACTGTGAACTGAACATAACACCCCAAGCAGCACAGGCACGGCCTACTGGAACCTGCCCGGCACTGATTCCTGGCCCACCTTGTCAGCCCCAGTACGTGCCACAAACAACCCATCCCAGCCCCTCCCCTTCACCTGGACCTGCCCTGGTGCACCATAGCTGAGTGACTAGCCCTACCCATTGGAAAAGGATGTGAAAAGTATCGTGACTACAGATGAGCAAACAATAAAGAATGCACAGCCCACCTGCTCAGACATAGCAAAATAAAACAAAAAAGCGGGACAAAGCAAACAAATCTACAATCAACAAACAAAGAAAATAACTACTGAATGTACCAAGACAGCAGACAATATCAAAGCATTTTGAAAAAAAGGACAGGATGGTTCCAGTAGTCATCCAAAATAAAATGCCAGATGACTTTCCAGTAGAAGAAAAGTCACTAGAACTACCTGACAGGGAATTCAAATCTCTAATATTCAGAGCTATCCAAGAGTTGAAATAAAAAGCAGACAAAAATGAGGAAAAAATAGACAAATTTATGGAAAAGGCAGAGAAATTCATGGAAAATACAGACAAAAAAATAGAACAATTCAGGAAAGTAATGCAGGAACAAAATACCGAAATAAATTCACGACTAGAAATCATACAAAACAACTATTAGAAATCCAAAAGATAAACAAAAAGATTTCAAAAATGGACAGTGCCAAAGAAGGGCTGAGGAGCAGGTTTGAAATCATGGAAGACAGGATCAGTGAAATTGAAGACAAACACTTGGATACAACTTTGTCTGGGGAAAAATTTTTAAAAAAGCGAAGAAAAATGAGGAAACCATAAGAATCATGTGGCATACAATCAAAAGCAAAAATTTTCGAGTGATTGGAATTCCAAAACAGGGAGAGAAAATGGAAAACACAGAGATCATTGAAGAATTGCTGACAGAAAACTTTCCTAATATCATGAATGATGAAAAGCTGACAATTTGAGAAGCTCAATGAACCCCATATACGACAGACCCCAAAAGAAACACGCCAAGGCATATCATAATCACACTTGCTAAAACCAAAAATGAAGAAAAACTCCTGAGAGCAGCTTGAGAAAAACAAAAAGTCATAAACAGAGGAGAAATTATAAGACTAAGCTCTGATTATTCAGCAGAAACCATGCAGGCAAGAAGGCAATGATTGGACGACATATACAAAACTTTGAAAGAAAAAAATTGCCAACCACGAATAATAAATCCTGCGAAACTTTTGTTCAAATATGATGGTGAAATTAGGACATTTCCAGATAAACAGAAATTAAGGAAATATGTCCTTTGGTCTGACAACAAATGACATCAGACCACAACCTGAATCTAGGATGTAAGACTGTACCACCAAGATACCAACGTAGGAAATAAACTCTCAAGGACTATCCAAAACCAAAAGAATTGCAACAGAGAACCAGAAAGGTTAATCGGTAAGTGACAATGTCAGAACAATAAAAGAGGGAATAAACAGTGTAGGTACAGAACTTTCTAGTGGAGAGGAAGGCAGGGTGATACCAAGTAATAATAAAAAAAAAATTTTTTTTTTTTTAAGTAATAATAGACTGGTTCAAACCTAGGAAGGATAAATTTCAAGATAACCACAAAGAAAGTTAACACACCTACTCATCAAAACAAAGAAGAAAAACATAAAGTCTTGATAAAACCAAAACCTGCAAAAAAGGAATGAAAAAGAAATCCATGAACAAAAGGACCTTAGCACAGGAGAGTAAGAGAAACAAAGAAAATGTTAGCACCACAAAAAAAAACCTCACAACACAATGACAGCAATAAACTCACACCTATCAGTAATTACAGTGAATGTAAATAGCCTAAATGCACCCATAAAGAGACACAGAGTGACAGAATGGATTAAAAAAAACTGGATCCATAAGTATGCTGTCTACAGGAACAAAGACATAAATTTATTAAAAATCAAAGGATGGAAAAAAATGTATCAAGCAAATAACTACCAAAAAACAGCAGGAGTGGCAATACTAATCTCAGATAAGATAGACTTTAAAAAACAAAATCCACCATAAAAGACAAAGAAGAGCACTATATAATGATTAAAGAGATGATCCATCATGAAGACTTAACCATAATAAACATCTATGCCCCAAATGACAGGGCTCCAAAATACATAAAACAAACTCTAACAGCACTGAAAAGAGAAACTGACAGTTCCACAATAATAGCAGGAGACTTCAATACACCACTTTCAGTAAAGGACAAAACATCTAGAAGGAAATGCAACAAAGATACAGAACAGCTAAAGACCACAATCAGCCAACTTGACCTCACAGACATATATAGAGCACTCCACCCAACAACTGCAAAGTACACATTCTCTTCCAACTCACATGGAACGTTCTCCAGAATAGACCACATCTTAGGCCACAGTGCAACCCTCAACAAAATTCAAAACACTGAGATAATATAAAGTATTTTCTCTGACCACAATGCCATCAAAGTAGAAATTAACAACTGGAAGAGCAAGAAAAGAAATCAATTACATGCAAACTGAATAACACCCTGCTTAAAAACCACTGGGTAATAGAAGAAATCAGAGATGGAATAAAAAAATTCCTAGAATCAAATGAGCATGAAAACACATCATACCAAAACATTTGGGACACAGCAAAGGCAGTGCTCAGAGGTCAATTTATAGCAATAGATGCACACATCAAAAAAGAAGAAAGGGACAAAATCAAAGCAATAGCTACACAACTTGAACAAATAGGAAGAGAACAGAAAAAGGAGCCCACAGCCACCAGAAGAAAGGAAATAATAAACATCAGAGCAGAAACAACTGAAATAGAGAAAAGAAAAACAATAGAATCAACAAAACCAAAAGTTGATTCTTTGAAAGGATCAACAAAATCAACAAACCACTGGCCAAACTGACAAAAGAAAAACAGGAGAGGATGCAAAAAATCCAAAAAAGAAATGAAATGAGGGACATTACAACAGACCCAACTGAAATAAAAAGGATCATAACAGAGTATTATGAAAAACTATACTCCAACAAATTTGAAAACCTAGAGGAAATGGACAAATTTCTAGAAAAACACTCCCTACCCAAACTAACACAAAATGATGTTGAAAATCTGAACAGACCCATAACAAGAGAAGAGACTGAAAAGGTAATAAAAAAAAAAAAAAAACTCCGAACAACAAAAAAAAAGCCCTGGCCCAGATGGCTTTACTGGAGAATTCCACCAAACATTCAGAGAAGAGCTTACAATAGTATTACTCAAACTATTCCAGAACATAGAAAAGGAAGCAATACTTCCAATCTATGAAGTCTGCATAACCCTAATACCAAAACCAGGCAAAGACACCACAAAGAAAATTACAGACCAATATTTCTCATGAATATAGATGCAAAAATTCTCAACAAAATTCTTGCCAATAGAATTCAGCACCATATCTAAAAAAAAATAATACAAAATGACATAGTAGGATTCATAACAGGTATGCAAGGATGGTTCAACATTAGAAAATCAATGAACATAATCCATCACATAAATAAAAGGAAAGAAAAGAATCACATGATGATCTCAATCGATGCAGAAAAGGCATTCAGCAAAGTCTAACATCCATTCCTGAAAACAACTCTCAATAAAATAGGTACAGAAGGAAAATTTTTCAACACAATAAAGGGCATATATGTAAAACCAACAGCCAACATCATTCTCAATGCAGAGAGGCTGAAAACATTCCTTTTGAGAACAGGAACAAGACAAGGACGCCCTTTATCACCACTCCTATTTAACATTGTGTTGGAAGTCCTAGCTAGAGCAATAAGGCAAGAAACAGAATATAAGAACTACTTTAGGTGACAAGAAAGAACACACAATACAGGCGAGGTCAGAACAACTGGAATAAACCAAAAGCAAAGAAGTTTCTTAAATAAACTGAATGCTTTGAAGGCCAGCATAGCAGGGGCGGGGGCTTGGGGACCATGATTTCAGGGAACACCTAAGTCAATTGGCATAATAAAATCTATTAAGAAAACATTCTGCATCCCACTTTGGAGAGCAGCGTCTGGGGTCTTAAACGCTAGCAAGCAGCCATATAAGAAGCATCAATTGGTCTCAACCCACCTGGACCAAAGGAGAATGAAGAACACCAAGGACACAACGTAATTACAAGCCCAAGAGACAGAAAGGGCCACATAAACCAGAGACTACATCAGCCTGAGACCAGAAGAACTAGATGGTGCCTGGCTACAACCGATGACTGCCCTGACAGGAAACACAACAGAGAATCCCTGAGGGAGCAAGAGAGCAGTGGGATGCAGACCTCAAATTCTCATAAAAAGACCAGACTTAATGATCTCACTGAGACTAGAAGGACCCCAGTGGTCATGGGCCCCAGACTTTCTGTTGGCCCAGGACAGGAACCATTCCCAAAGCCAACTCCTCAGACAGGGATTGGACTGGACAATGGGTTAGAGAGCGATGCTGGTGAGGAGTGAGCTTCTTGGATCAGGTGGACACTTGAGACTATGTTGGCATCTCCTGCCTGGAGGGGAGATGAGAGGGTAGAGGGGGTTAGAAGTTGGCAAAATGGACACGAAAAGAGAGAGTGGAGGGAGGGAGTGGGCTGTCTCATTAGGGGGAGAGCAACTGGGAGTATGTAGCAAGGTGTGTATATAAGTTTTTGTGTGAGAGACTGACTTGATTTGTAAACTTTCACTTAAAGCACAATAAAAATTAAAAAAAAAAAAGAATGGAAGGGAAGAAGCTGAATGGTAAGTTGTGAAACTTAGGTATTTATTATATAGGTAACATTACAGAAAATCTGTTTTTTGGCTTCCTAAACACACACTCACCTAAGGAACTGTGGGGAAATGCAAAGAAATGAAAAAGATGTCCATCTTCTGTGCTTGCTTCATAAACCCAGCAGTTCCTCTAAATCCTTAAGCTCTACCTGTCCTGGAAATGTGGATACTTTGGAGGTTTTGTTGAATGACTGAACAAATGCGTTTCCTTTCCAAACTCAAACTCATTGCCATTGAGTCAATTTCAACTCATAGTGATCCTGAAGGACAGTGTAGAACTGCCCCAAACGGTTTCCAAGGCTTTTTTTTTTTTTTAATCTTTACAGAAGCAGACTGTCACATCTTTCTCCCACGGAGTGGCTGGTAGGTTTGAACCATCACCCTTTTGGTTAGCAGCAGAGAGACAATCACTGCATCCCACCAGGGCCCCTTATCCTTTTCGAGTTGTTATAAATTAAGGGAGTTGGAATTGCCTTGATGGCAATAAGTTTTGTGGGGTTTTTGTTTTGTTTTGGTTTGGTGTAGTGAATATGAGTGTACCTGTGTCCAGAAAGATTTACAATGAATTGCAGAGATGCCTAATTGAAATCTGTATAGCAGTTTGATTATTTGCAGTAAAAAAACAAACATAATTCACTCCACCCTTAAGGCAATTTTCTTCAACATTGTAAGTCTTGCTTCTCTACTGCTCTTGGATAAAAAGTATTGCTTCCAAAAAAAAAAAAAAGAAAGAAAGAAACAGAAATAAAGGGCATCCAAATTGGTAACGAACAAGTTAAACTGTCCCTATTTGTGGATGCTATGATACTATACATAAAAAATCAAAAAGACTCCATGAGAAAGCTACTGGAACTAATAGATTCACCTGATTAGCAGGATACAAGATAAACATACAAATATCAGTTGGATTCCTACACACCATGAAGAGAACGATGAAAAGGAAATCAGGAAAGCAATACCATTTATAATATACCCTAAAAAAAAAAATTGGTGTTTTAGTCATCTAGTGCTGCCATAACAGAAATACCACAAGTGGATGGCTTTAACAAAGAGAAATTTATTTTCTCACAGTCTAGTAGGTTACAAGTCTAAATTCAGGGTGTCAGCTCCAGGGGAAGGGTTTGTTTCTCTGTTGTCTCTGGAGGAAAGTCCTTGTCCTTAATCTTCCCCTGGTTGAGGAGCTTCTCAGGTACAAGGACCCCGTGTTCAAAGGACATGCTCTGCTCTTGGTACTGCTTTCTTGATGGTATGTGGTCCCCAAATCTCTGCTTTCCTTCCTTTCATCTCTTAAGAGATAAAAGGTGGTGCAGGCCATGCCCCAGGGAAACTTCCTTCACCTTAGATCAGGGAGGTGGCCTGAGCGAGGGTGGTGTTACAATCCAACCCTAATCCTCTTAACATAAAATTACTATCACAAAATGAAGGATAACCACACAATAGTGGGAATCATGGCCTAACCAAGTTGATACACACATTTTTGGGGGGACGTAATTCAATCCATGACATTCCACCCTTTGCCCCCAAACAATCACATCCTTGAAACATGCAAAACATATTCACCCCATCATATCATAGCAAAGTCTTCACTCCAAGTCCAAAATCCAAAAATTTTTCATCTGTGAAATCTAGAATACAAGTTATCTGCTTCCAAGTATACAATGGCAGAACAGGCACAAGCTAGACATTTCCATTACAAATGGGAGAAGCTGGAGGGAAAGAAGGAATAACAGGCACCAAGTAAGTCAGTAGAACACATTATATTAGTCCTCAAAGTTTTGAAAATAATCCTCTGTTCTCTGAGACAATTTACACAATGGCACTGCCCTCTAGTACTGGCCACACTGTCTGGATTCTGAGTGGAGGCCTCTCTGCCCTGGGCTTCAGCTCTGCCTTCCAGGCACACTAGGATAGCAACTCTGCTCCCTTGACTTTAGGTGCCATCTGAGTGGCAACTCTACCCTTAGAAACACCAGAGGCCATAGCTCCATCCCTGAGGTCATAGCCATACGTTTGAGACTGAGGCAGCTCGGCTTCTTGTGTTGTCTCTTTAGCTTCTGCTTCCTGGTTTCTTGGCCTCTCAGCTCCTCGGGCCTCATGCCCACATCTGCCCTGCTGGGTCAAGTGTTCCAAAGCTCTGCAGCTCCACCGATAAGTGCCTGGAGGTACGCTACTCCACCAGGAAGCCTTCTGCACACAGGCACTCAGCTCTCTGGCTCCACGAGTCGGCAAGCCTAGCTCTACAGATAAGTGTCCAGAAGCACCTCACTCTGCCCGGAAGACTTCTCCACAAAGGCACTCAGCTCTCTCACTCCATGGGTCGGCTCCAGCACCATCTCATGCTGGTCTCCTGGTTCTCTGCTGTTGCCCCTTCTCTGCAGCTGCAAATTCTCTGCTGCACTCATCCTCTGCCACTGTTGCAACTCTATCCATTCACAGGTTCAAAACAGCATCCACATTTTAGGTGTCTGTTAGAGCAACACCCCACTTCTGGTACCAAATTCTGTTTTAGTTATCTAGTGCTGCCAAAACAGAAATATCACCAGTGGACGCCTTTAACAAAGAGAAATTTATTTTCTCACAGTCTAGTAGGTTACAAGTCCAAATTCAGGGTGTCGGCTCCAAGGAAAGGCTTTCTCTGTTGGCTCTGAAGCCAGGTCCCTGTCCTCAATCTTCCCCTGGTGAAGGAGCTTCTCAGGCACAGGGACCCCATGTCTGAAGGATGCGCTCTGCTCTTGGTGCTGTTTTCTTGGTCCCTAACTCTCTGCTTCCTTCCCTTTCCTATTATCTCTTGAGACATAAAAGGTGGTGCAGGCCACACCCCAGGGAAACTCCCTTTACCTTGGATCAGGGAGGTGACCTGAGTGAAGTTGGTGTTACAATCCTGCCCTAACCCTTTTAATATAAAATTACAATCACAAAATGGAGGACAACCACACAAAAGTGGGGATCATGGCCTAACCAAGTTGATACACACATTTTGGGGGGGACATGATTCAATCCATAACACATGGGAATAAATCTAACTAGCGGTGTAAAAGAACTCTACAAAGAAAACTCCAAAACACTACTGCAAGAAACCAAAAGAGATCTACATAAAAGGAAAAACATACCATGCTCATGGATAGTTAGACTCAACATTGTGAAAATGACAATTCTACCCAAAGTGATTTAGAAATACAACACAATCCCGAACCAAATACCAACAACATTCTTTAAAGAGATGGAAAAACTTATCATTAACTTTATATGGAAAGGGAAGAAGCCCTAGATAAGCAAAGCACATTGAAGAAGAATAATAAAATAAGAGGACTCGCACTACCTGACCTCAGAACCTACTAAGCAGATGTGGTAGTCAAAACAACCTGGTACTGGTACAATGACAGATATTGACCAATGGAACAGAATTGAGAACCCAGATGTAAGTCCATCCACCTACGGTCACCTGTTCTTCAACAAGGGCCCCAAGTCCATCAAATGGGGAAAAGGCAGGCTTTTTAACAAATGGTGCTGGAAAAACTGGATGTCGATCTGCAAAAAAGTGAAACACTACCCATACCTCACACCATATACACAAACTAACTCAAAATGGATCAAAGACCTAAATATAAAGCCAAAAACTATGAGGTTCATAGAAGAAAAAATAGGATCAATACTAGAGGCCCTAATACACAGCATTAACAGAATACAAACCACAACCAACAACACAGAAGCTCTAGAGGATAAGCTAGATAACTGGGATCTTCTAGGAATTAAACACTTATGCTCCTCAAAAGGCTTCGCTAAAAGAGTAAAAGAGAACCTACGGACTGGGAAAAAAATTTGGCTATTACAAAACAGACAAAGTTCTAATCTCTAAAATCTACAAGAAAACCCAACACCTCTACAACAAGAAGACAAATAATCCAATTAAAAAATGGGCAAAGGAAACAAACAGACACTTCACTAAAGAAGACATTCAAGTGGCCAACAGACAAATGAGGAAATGCTCATGATCTCTAGCCATTAGAGAAATAATAATCAAAACCTCAATGAGATACTCTCTCACCCCAGCATTACTGGCATGAATCAATAAAATAGGAAATAACAAATGTTGGGGAGGCTGAGGGGAGTTTGGAACTCTTATGCACTGCTGTTGGGAATGCAAAATGATACAATCATTTTGGAAAACGATATGGTGCTTCCTTAGAAAGCTAGAAATAGAAATACCATATGATCCAGCAATCCCACTCCTAGAAATATATCCTAGAGAAATAAGGGTCACACACGAATAGACATGTGCACACCCATATTCACTGCAGCATTGTTCACAATAGCAAAATAATGGAAACAACCTAGATGCCCATCAATAGATGAATGGATAAACAAACTGTGGTACACAATGCAGTATTGTGCAATGATAAAGAACAACGATGAATCTGTGAAGCATCTCCTAACATGGATGAATCTGGAGGGCTAAGTGAAATAAATCAATCATTGTTGTTGTTAGATGCCCTTGAGTCGGTTCCGAATCATAGCGACCCTATGCACAACAGAACGAAACACTGCCGGTCCTGCGCCATCCTTACAATCCTTGTTAAGCTTCAGCTCATTGTTGCAGCCACTGTGTCAATCCACCTCGTTGAGGGCCTTCCTCTTTTCCACTGACCCTGTACTCTGCCAAGCATGATGTCCTTCTCCAGGGACTGATCCCTCCTGACAACATGTCCAAAGTATGTAAGACGCAGTCTCGAAATCCTTGCTTCTAAGGAGCATTCTGGTTGCGCTTCTTCTAAGACAGATTCGCTCGTTCTTTTGGCAGTCCATGGTATATTCAATATTCTTCGCCAACACCACAATTCAAAGGTGTCAACTCTTCTTCGGTCTTCCTTATTCATTGTCCAGCTTTCACATGCATATGATGCGATTTAAAATACCATGGCTTGGGTCAGGTGCACCTTGGTCTCCAAGGTGACATCTTTGCTCTTCAACACTTTGAAGATGTCCTTTGCAGCCGATTTGCCCAATGCGAGGCGTCTTTTGATTTCTTGACTGCTGCTTCCATAGCTGTTGATTGTGGATCCAAGTAAAATGAAATCCTCCACAACTTCAATCTTTTCCCCGTTTATCATGATGTTGCTCATTGGTCCAGTTGTGACGATTTTTGTTTTCTTTATGTTGAAGGCTAAAGGCTGTGGTCTTAGATCTTCATTAGTAAGTGCTTCAAGTCCTCTTCACTTTGAGCAAGTGAGGTTGTGTCATCTGCATAATGCAGGTTGTTAATGAGTCTTCCTCCAATCTTGATGCCCTGTTCTTCTTCATATAGTCCAGCTTCTCATATTATTTGTTCAGCATATAGATTAAATACGTATGGTGAAAGAATACAACCCTGACACACACCTTTCCTGACTTTAAACCAATCACTATCCCCTTGTTCTGTCCGAACAACTGCCTCTTGATATATGTAAAGGCTCCTCATGAGCACAATTAAATGTTCTGGAATTCCCATTCTTTGCAGTGTTATCCATAGTTTGTTATGATCCACACAGTCAAATGCCTTTGCATAGTCAATAAAACACAGGTAAACATCCTTCTGGTATTCTCTGCTTTCAGCCAGGATCCATCTGACATCAGCAATGATATCCCTGGTTCCACGTCCTCTTCTGAAACCAACCTGAATTTCTGGCAGTTCCCTACTGATATACTGCTGCAGCTGTTTTTGAATGATCTTCAGCAAAATTTTGCTTGCGTGTGATATTAATGATATTGTTCTATAATTTCCACATTCGGTTGGATCACCTTTCTTGGGAATAGGCATAAATATGGATCTCTTCCAATCAGTTGGCCAGGGAGCTGTCTTCCATATTTCTTGGCATAGACGAGTGAGCACCTCCAGCGCTGCATCTGTTTGTTGAAACATCTCAATTGATATTCCATCAATTTCTGCAGCCTTGTTTTTTGCCAATGCCTTCAGAGCAGCTTGGACTTCTTCCTTCAGTACCATCGGTTCCTGATCATATGCCACCTCTTCAAATGGTTGACTATCGACTAATTCTTTTTGGTATAATGACTCTGTATATTCCTTCCATCTTCTTTTGATGCTTCCTGCATCATTTAATATTTTCCCCATGGAATCCTTCACTATTGCAACTCCAGGCTTGAATTTTTTCTTCAGTTCTTTCAGCTTGAGAAACACTGAGCGTGTTCTTCCCTTTTGCTTTTCCATCTCCAGCACTTTGCACATGTCATTATAATACTTTACTTTGTCTTCTCGAGAGGCCCTTTGAAATCTTCTGTTCAGTTCTCTTACTTCATGGATTCTTCCTTTTGCTTTAGCTGCTCGATGCTCAAGAGCAAGTTTCAGAGTCTCCTCTGACATCCACCTTGGTCTTTTCTTTCCTGTCTTTTCAGTGACCTCTTGCTTTCTTCATGGATGATGTCCTTGATGTCATCCCACAACTTGTCTGGTCTTCGGTCACTAGTGTTCAATGTGTCAAATCTATTCTTGAGATGGTCTCTAAATTCAGGTGGGATCCACTCAAGGTCGTATTTTGGCCCCCGTGGACTTGCTCTGATTTTCTTCAGTTTCAGCTTTAACCTGAATATGAGCAATTGATGGTCTGGTCCACAGTCAGCCCCTGGCCTTGTTCTGACTGATGATACTGAGCTTTTCCATCGTCTCTTTCCAGAGATGTAGCCAATATGATTTCTGTGTGTTACATCTGGCAAGGTCCATGTGTATGGTTACCATTTATGTTGGTGAAAGAAGGTATTTGCAATGAAGAAGTCGTTGGTCTTGCAAAATTCTATCATTTGATCTCTGGCATTGTTTCTATCACCAAGGCCATATTTTCCAACTACTGATCCTTCTTCTTTGTTTCCAACTTTTGTATTCCAATCGCCAGTAATTATCAATGCATCTTGATTGCATGTTTGATCAATTTCAGACTGAAGCAGCTGATAAAACTCTTCTATTTCTTCATCTTTGGCCCTAGTGGTTGGTGCGTAAATTTGAATAACAGTCATATTAATTGGTCTTCCTTGTGGGTTTATGGATATTATCCTATCACTGACAGCATTGTACTTCAGGATAGATCTTGAAACATTCTTTTTGACGATGAATGCAACACCATTCCTCTTCGAGTTGTCATTCCCAGCATAGTAGACGGTATGATTGCCCAATTCAAAATGGCCAATACCAGTCCATTTCAGCTCACTGATGCCTAGTATATCGATGTTTATGCATTCCACTTCATTTTTGACGATTTCCAATTTTCCTAGATTCATACTTCGTACATTCCAGGTTCCAATTATTAATGGATGTTTGCAGGATGTTTCTTCTCATTTTGAGTCATGCCACATCAGCAAATGAAGGTCCTGAAAGCTTTACCCCATCCACGTCATTAAGGTCGATTCTACTTTGAGGAGGCAGCTCTTCCCTAGTCATCTTTTGAGTGCCTTCCAACCTGGGGGGCTCATCTTCCAGCACTATATCAGATAATGTTCCGCTGCTATTCATAAGCTTTTACTGGCTAATGCTTTTCAGAAGTAGACTGCCAGGTCCTTCTTCCTAGTCTGTCTTAGTCTGGAAGCTCAGCTGAAACCTGTCCTCCATGGGTGACCCTGCTGGTATCTGAATACCGGTGGCATAGCTTCCAGCAACACACAAGTCCCCACAGTACGACTAACTGACAGACACGTGGGGGAAGTCAATCATAAAAGGACAAATATTGTGTAAGACCACTACTGTAAAAACTCATGAAAAGGTTTACATACAAAAAGAAACAATCTTTGATGAGTACGGGGTGGGGGTGGGGAAGGAAAAACACTTAATAGACAACATATACGTGTAAACTTTGGTGAAGGGTAAAACAGTACATAATACAGGGGAAGCCAGCACAACCTGTACAAGGCAAGGTCCTGGGAGCTCCATAGACACATCCAAACTCCCCGAGGGACCGAATTGCTGGGCTGAGGGCTTTGTGGACCATGCTTTCAGGGAACATTTAGCTCAATTGGCATTTAACATAGTTTATAAAGAAAAGTTCTACATTCTACTTTGGTGAGTAGCGTCTGGGGTCTTAAAAACCTGAGGGGCCATCTAGGATACACCACTGGTTTCACCCCTCAGGAGCAAGGAAGAAAGAAGAAAACTAAAGATACAAGGGAAATATTAGTTCAAAGGAATATGGACCACATCTATCAAGGCCTCCACCACACTGAGTCCAGTACAACGAGATGCTCCCTGGCTACCACCACTGACTGCTCTGACAGAGATCATAATAGAGGGTCCTGGACAGAGCTGGAGAAAAATGTAGAACAAAATTTTAACTCAAAAAGAAAGACCAGACTTGCTGGCCTGACAGAGACTGGAGAAACCCTGAGAGTATGGCCCCCAGACACCCTTTCAGCTCAGTAATGAGGTCATTCCTGAGGTTCACCCTTCAGCCAAAGACTGAACAGGCCAATGGAACAAAACAAGGCTAAAGGGGCGTACCAGCCTTGGGCAGGGACTGGAAGGCAGGAGGGAGCAGGAAAGCTGATAATAGGGAACCAGAGTTGAGAAGGGAGAGTGTGGACATGTCATGGGGTTGTTAACCAATGTCATAAAACAATGTGTGCACTGTTTGATGAGAAACTAGTTTGTTCTGTAAGCCTTCATCTAAAGTACAATAAAAAAATTATCTTTTCCCCCTTTAATTCTTCCCTTACAATACTGTTTGTTATTTCTTTACATAGTGTGCATCAAATTTTCTTTAAAAGGACAACAGTAATGGAAATTTGAGGACAGAAAGTGATCACTCGGATCACTGCCAAGTACCTAAGTTAACATGAACCAGTGGCATTAAGTACCAACAAGTGTGGGTAAAAAAACCCACTGGGTTGCAATCATGTTCTTTGAGCATAATTTCTAACTGGCACATGTTCCTAGTGGCATACTGCCCCCTTTTCCAACTACTTCCTAGCTCTGGTTCCTTTGGGATACCTTCCCCCCTCCAAAAAAAAAATCATAAAATCATAGAACACTAGAGCTGGAAGGGACTTTAGAGAGTACCTAGCTAGATACTAAGGGTATCTGCATCTTAGACTAGATGCTAAGACCCTCATTTGGGAAATGGGGAACTCAAGCTTAGAGAAATTAAGTGACTTATCTAAGGTAGAATGGGTTCTCCCAACTCCCAATCCAGTGCTCTTTCTACTGGGCCACACAGTGACTTGAAGTCAAAGAAAAACAGATATGTAAACAGAGAAGAATCCAATGTATGATGATGAAATGCTGACTTGAAAATCACCTACACTGTATGTAGATACACGTGGTCTTGCCAACTCTTTCATATTCCCAAGGGTCTCCCTTAACAACATCTTAGTGACAACATCTTAGAAACAGGAATGGCACCCTAAGAAAAAGAAAAAAGGTAAAATAAAATTTAAAAAAAGTAAAGATCTTTACTGCTTTCTCTTGTTGATTGAAAAAATACCTGGGTTTTCAGGACAGCAACCTTTGTCTTCCAGTCAATGCATCCTAGAAAGGGCTCCTTTAGGCCTCACCTTCAGGTAAGAAATCTGGAGAGGGCACCAAAAAAGTACCGCCGTCTCTATTCCACCAGGGTACATTTACCCAATCTGTGTAAGGAAGGGGACAGAAGTAGCCTTGGCTGCTGTTACTCTACAGTAGTAAGCAGAGAGAACAAAATAGTGTTCCAAAGCCTGGGTCACTTATAGAAAGGAAAGAACCTTGAGACGAAGAGAAAATGGGTCACTCAAGTGTTAGGAGTGACTTCTCCCTCCAAGCCTTTTTCCCTGAGCCTTCTTCCTATGTCCTACTCCTCTAGGGGTAGAAGATATCTGTGTATATGTGTGTGCAAGCAAAAGTGCATGTACTCACATGTGAATATCGTATACATTCCTGTCCCCAACATAGCCTTGGCTGTCTATAACCACTTAGACTTATCAGAAGAGGGCACAGTGACAAAGCCTCTGGTTTTTGAGGAGAGGATGGTTGACAATAATTTTCTTTCTTAGGTCATGATCTTTTAAGCATTGCCCTGGCATTCTTAGCTTTAACAACAGTGATCAGGGCAGAACACCCGTCCCCAGAGGCTGTACAACTCTGAAAATGCATGTGGATGGACTTACTTTCTGCCTCAACCATACTGCCTAACCCCGTCCCCTCGCCCCATGCCCTTGTCTACTAGAGGCTAAAAAGAAAGCACAGAACTTCACGATGTTACAGCACATTCATTCTTTCATGTGGTTCTCCCAAGAATCCCATGAGATGAGATTGGGCAGGCAATAGCCCCTTTCTCACAATGAGACAACTGAAACAGGAAATGATAAAGTGACTTACCTTAGGTCATCCATTCCGGTTAGTAGCCAAGCTAGTACAGGGCTCCATAGTTCCTCCAAGAACCTAATTTTGGGGTCTTTGAAGTGAGGTATTCACCAAATCAAGGCCTGAAAATCCATTGATTTGCTCTAAGGTCACACATGGCTTATCATGTGGATGTTAAGATGGAAGTGAAGGATTCCATCATTTTCTTTCCAATGCAATCTGTAATATTGCTCCAACTACAGAGGAACATCTTGGTAAACCCATTCTAATGCTACCCCACAAACTGGCTCTCAGCATTTCTAGAAGGAATTGTCTACCAAAGAAAACTTTTACTATTATCATTCATAATTGAGGAATAAATAGAGGCTCTGATCACCACCATTTGGTATGTTCACAGATTGTGTGGGGGCCTTTGGGGAAAACCAGACCTGCTACGCCTTGATAAAGCAATAAACAGAAGGCCCAAGCTGAGCTCTGTAGTCTCTCTGTGTGATATGACCTGTAATATTCATTATAAAAAGAGATAACGTTTTTTCTGGCTCTCAATAGGTAATTCACTCTTAGTCAAAGAGATTATGGATAAAAATGCCCTGTGCTTTCAAAATTCACAATCAGCTGGGCAATAATCTCAGAGTGTCATAGTGAGAGAACAAGAAGTCCTTCGGTCTCCCTCCTCTTCCTTCGCCACACCTCACCTCCTCTCCCCAATATTTCCCTGATTCTTCCACCTGCCCTTCTCACAGCCTCCCATTCCCCCAAGGCTGCTTTTTTTGTTAACTCCAGTTGCCTTCACAAATAATGCCCCACTCTCATTCACAAACAATGACTAGTGTCACAGCTGAACCTTCAGCAATTTCAATTTCAACCTTTCAACTTGAAAAATGTAGCAATTTTTAAAATCCTCCTGTTTGCTAATCATCATTTACGGGAATCAGATACAAAATCATGTTATTTTTTGTGAAAATGTTACTAGCCTGTGGGTGTTAACACAGGAAATCTGCTGCATCCCACAGTGACTAAAGAGAAAACCTCACTGCTCATTAGCAAAGGAAAAGCTGCTGGAAAACTCATTCACAGCACTGCATAATCATCTCATCTATTTATTTGGTGGGCTTTTTTTTTTAATTTGGGGTAATTGTTTTGGAGCTGTGGGCAAAAGGGAATGAGTTCACCACCATCTTTCACAACAAAAGGAACTTGACTCAAATAAATTACCGTGTTTAAAGCGGTCTCAATCCTAACACAAATGCCATCCTTCCTCAGCTTTCAAATAGATAGTGCCAATCAACATTCCCCCCTCCCCATTTCCTTTTGAAGAGTAAACAGCATCTGCTGTCATACACTGGTTGTTCCTACCTTGACAAGGAAAAAACAAATGTCCCAGTGCTTCTGCTTCCTTAGGTCAGCTCACCACTGGCTGGAGATATTCAACTGAGATGGTATTCCAAAGAAAGAATTTCATTTTATTCTTGAAGAAACTATTATTTTCAAACCCAAATCCAAAACTCTGTGATCAAGGAATCTTACTGATTCCAGTGGTGGTATGCAAGTCAACATTCCATGAGGCAAATTACACCTCCCCTTGGCCATGCAGGTAATGCCACCAGGTGAGTGTTGTGTTTGGTACATAGAACCATTTCTCAAAATGTCCTCCAGGGACAAGACCACCTGCTCAGAAACACCTGAAATACCTTTTAAAACATGGAGAATCGGAGACAGTACCCAGGATGGTGGCTGAGTCACACACACTCTGCCGTTCCTCTACAGCAAAGAACTGAGAAACCAAGTGAAACAGATACAGATAACAATCTGGGAACACAGAACAGCAAACAGAAGGTTAAAGAACTAGACTGAGCACTGGGGGGCGGGGAAACTGAAAGAAAACAGTGAACAAGGAGACTTACTGACTGTGGGCACCCTTCTAGCTGGCCCAGCACATCGTGGCCATCTTGAAACAAAGTGAGCAA
The DNA here is from genome assembly GCF_024166365.1 of Elephas maximus indicus. NCBI lineage: Eukaryota > Metazoa > Chordata > Mammalia > Proboscidea > Elephantidae > Elephas > Elephas maximus. The sequence goes on from NC_064846.1 coordinate 127,204,192, forward strand.
CGTTTCTGGTTGAGGAGAACTAGAAGGCAACTTCACAGAATCCCCAATAGGAATCAGAGATGCTGTGTGGACAAACCTACAGCAAAGCAAGGTGAGCAGAACATGAACTGGATCTAAGTAGGGAAAGTGCAAGAAGGTGGGTGATAGCCCTAGGGAACCAGGTAACCATAGATCAGGGAGAAAGCCAGAAAACAGGGACAGAACCACTCACCAGCAGTAGTCCCTGGACAATTGTGTGGGTGGCACCTGTGGAGTGGAAGATCCTTGGAACGGCAGCTAGAGATCCCAAACCAGAGCATACTCTGGACAGCCCCCTCCTCCTCACACTTCGTTGAGGCTGGGTCCTGATCACCAGCTGCACTCTGCAGGGAGTACCCTGGTGTCCACACCAGAGACTGGGAGAACAAGATCCCCTCTGTGCCCCCTGCCCTTCCGGTGACCGGTGGTGAGCCCCCTGCCCCCTACGCCCAGTGATCTGTGCTGCACACTCCCACACCATTAGACATGCGACTGGAGGCTCATGCCTGCCCCCCAATCCCTGCACAGCCTCACCAGCCTAGAGATCTGCAGCATGTGCTTCCACTCTGTCAGATCTGCAACTGGAGGCTCATGCATGTGCTGACCACCCCGAATTGCCTTGCCTGCTGGTGACTGGTGGTACAATTTCCTGTACCACCCACCCAGTGCCCAAAGACACATGCACCCTTGCTCCAACCATCCAGCAACCAGCAGTGCACACACATATAATGCCCAACCCAGCAACCAATGAAAACGCTCTCTGCACCCATGACCAAGTAACCAGCTGGACAGACACATCACCTCACCAGCAATGCCAGACACATTCTGACAGATGCCATCTACACCTCAGCCAAACCATGAACAGGAGATCCTAGTGTCCTTACCCAATGTCCACCCAGTTGCAACATCACACGCCTCACACCCAAACAGTTCCTGCAGGCCATCTGCACTTGCACTGAAACCCCTTGATACCCTACCACTGAGATACCAGTTAGTGCATGCACAGCAGGCCTACCCCATCCATTTGAGCAGTACTCCCTCACAGTGGATATGGAGAAGCCCTGCCCTGACCTCCAGAGAATGCACTAATTGCTAGCACCAACCTGGAAGGAACCCGTGGTTCCACAAGGGCTATGGAAGGACCCTGACCACCCACCAATGGTCACCCAGTAACAAGGAAAAAACTTGTTCTCCTACTTTCACTCAGTCTGGTAAGGGAAGACATACAAACCTAACCACAGAGGACTTGCACATAGGTGTGACTCACCATATCCACTAAAAAAAACACTGGTGAGAGGAAATCATACCCAGCCAACAGATATTACCAAAGTCACACATAGACCAGAACCACACAACAATTAAAATAATACAAAGTAAGAAAGACCTTATAAAGAGGAAAAGAAACAAAGCTCCAGATACACCAAAACAAAACAAAAAAACAGCACAAAACAAACACATACCTACAATCAATAAAGAAATATATAAATAAATTAATTAACACAAATGCCTTGGACAGCAGACAATAACAAATCATATGAAGAATCAAGATTAGATGGCTCAAGCAAGTGAGCAAAATAAAGGGACAGAAAACCTTCCTGAGGAAGAAATGGTAAAAGATTTACCTGATAAGGAATTCGAAAGACTTATATATAGGAAAACACAGACAGAACCCTAGAAGAATTCAGGAAAACAATTCAAGAACAAAATAAAAAGACAATTAGAAACCATACAAAAACAACAGCTAGAAACCTAGAAGAGTAACAATAAACTATCAGAAATAGAAAACTCAATGGAAGGACACAGAAGTAGATTTGAATCAATGGAAGAAAGAATCAAATTTGTTTGAGGAACAAACAGAGAAAAGAATGAAGAAAAATGAAAAAAGCCTAAGAGTTATGTGGGACACTATCAAGAGGGATAATTTATCCATAATTGGAATTCTAGAAGAAAAGAAGTTAAAAAAAGTACAGACAATTTTTAAAGATTTATTGGCACAAAACTTCACTAATATCATGAAAGATGAAAAGGTTTATATTCAAGAAGCTCAAGGAATCCCATATAGGATAGATCCCAAAAGAAAGTCACCAAGACATCATAATCAAACTTTCCAAAACCAAAGAAAATTCTGAGAGCAGATCGTAAAAAATGAAATATCACCTGTAAAGAGGCATCAAAAAGATTAAGCACTGGTTTCTTGGCAGGAATCATGCAGGCAAGAAGGTAATGAGATGACATATATAAAATCCTGAAAGAAAAGAGTTGCCAACCAAGAATCATATATCCAGTAAAACTGCCTTTCAAATGTGATAGCAAAACAAGGACATCCCCAGATAAACAGAAATTAAGGAAATTTGTAAAAACCAGACCAACCTTACAAGAAATATTAAAGGAGTCCTTTGGACAGAGAGCCAACAACATCAGACAATAACCTGAGATTAAGACACAGGATAGCATCAGACAATAACCTGAGATTAAGACACAGGACAGCATCACCCAGATACCAACCTGATAATGGATTCTCAGAAGTAAAATAAAGAAACAAAATTGAAAACAGGGAACCAGAGATATCAATCTGTAAACAACGACAACTTCAAAACAAAAAGGGGGAATAAACGGTGTAGTTATAGAACTTCCATATGGAGACGAAGTCAAAGTGATATCAAGATATAACAGGCTGCTTTAAACTTACGAAGATAAAGGTAAATTTCAGAGCAACCACAAAGCAAATGAATAAATCTACTCATCAAAATAAAGAAGAAAGTCAAAAAGACTCAGCAAGCACAAAATCAACAACTATGAAGGAAATGAAAAAAAAATCCATGAACAAAATGAACTTAGCATAGAAAACTAAGCAGAACAAAGAAATTGTTAACACCACAAAAAAAGCATAACAAAATGATAGCAGTAAATTCATACCTATCAATAACTACACTGAATGTAAATGGTTTAAATGAACCAATCAAGAGACAGAGTGGCAGGATGGATAAAAAAACATGACCCATCAATATGTTGCCGACAAGAGACACACCTTAGACACAAAGACATAAATAGGTTAAAAATCAAAAGATGGGGAAAAAATATATCAAACAGTAGCCAAAAGAAAGCAGGAGTGGCAATAATAATCTCTGATAAAAAAACAGACTTTAAATCAAAATCTATTCTAAGAGACAAGGAAGGGCATTATATATTGATTAAAGGGTCAAGTTACCAAGAGGACAACCATAATAAATATTTAGACACCCAGTGAAAGAGCTCCAAAATACATAAAACTCTAACAGAATTAAAAAGAGAAACAAACAGTTCTACAGTAATAATAGGAGACCTTAACACACTACTTTTGTTGATGGACAGAACAACTAGAAAGAAATTCAACAAAGATATGGAAGGTTTAAATAATACAATCAACCAACTTGACTTCATAGACATTACAAAACACATCACCCAACAGCAGCACACTACACATTCTTCTTCAATGCACATGGATCATTCTCCAGAATATACCATATTTTTAGGCCACAAAGCAAGCCTCAATAAATTCAAAAACATCAAAATAATACAAAGCATTGTCTCTAATCATAATGCTGTAAAACTAGAAATCATTAACAGAAAGAACAAGGAAAAAAATTAACACATGGAAACTAAATAACACCTTACTTAAAAAATAAAAAGCTTCCTAGAATCAAATGAGAATGAAAACACAACATACCAAAACATTTGGGGCACAGCAAAAGCAGAGCTCAGAGTAGAATTTATAGCAATAAATATATCAAAATAAGAAGAAAGGGCAAAATCAATAGCTTAACACTACAACTCGAACAAATAGAAAAGGAAAAGGAAATAAAATAAGGATCAGAGCAATAGAAGACAAACAATCAACAAGACTAGGAGTTGGTTCTTCAAGAGGATTGATAAAATTGACAAACTACTGGTCGAACTGACAAAGGAAAAAAAATGATAAGATGCAAATAATCAAAATAACAAATGAGATGGGTGACATTACAACAGAAACAACTGAGATAAAAGGGATCATAATAGAATATTATGAAAAATTGTACTCCAACAAATTTGAAATCCTAGAAGATATGGGCTAATTTCTAGAAAAATACTACCTACATAAGCTAACACAAACAGAGGTAGACAATTTGAACAGACCCATAACAAAAGAAGAAATTGAAGAGGTCATTAAAAATAACTCCCAACCAAAAATGCCCTGACCCAGATGGCTTCACTGGAGAATTCTACCAAACATTCAGAGAACGGTTGACGCCAATTCTGCTCAAACTGTTACTGAACATAGAAAAGGAAGAAATACTCCCTAATTCATTCTATGAACCCATCATGACCCTGATACCAAAACCAGGCAAAGACACCACCAAAAAAGAAAATTACAGACCAATATCCCTCATGAATATAGAAGCAGAAATTCTCAACAAAATTCTAGCCAGTAGAATTCAACAGCATATCAAAAAAATAATACATCATGATCAAGTGAGATTCATACCAGGGATAAAGATGGTTCAACATTAGAAAATCAATCAATGTAATTCACCACATAAATAAAAAAAAAGGAAAAGAATCACACGATCATCTCAGTTGATGCAGAAGAAGCATTTGATAAAATCCAACACCCTTTCCTGATAAAAACTCTCAGCAAAATAGGAATAGAAGGGAAATTCTTCAACATAATTAAGGGCATATATGCAAAACCAAGAGCAAACATTCTCAACGGAAAAAGATTGAGAGCATTCCCCTTGAGAATGGAAATGAGACAAGGATGCCCTTTATCACTACTCTTATTCAATGTTGTACTGAAGTCCTAGCTAGAGCAATATGGCAAGAAAGAAATAAAGAGAATCCAAATTGGAAAGGAAGAAGTAAAACTACCCTTATTCACAGATGACATGATTCTATACATAGGAAATCTCAGAGACTCCGCAAGAAACTTACTGGAACTAATAGAAGGATTCAGCAAAGTGGCAGGGTACAAGATGAACACACAAAAATCATCTGAGTTCCTCTAAACTAACAAGGAGGACTCTGAAAAGGAAATCAAGAAAACAATACCATTTACAATAGCCCTCCGAAGCGTAAAATATCTGGGAAAAAAACCTAACCAGGGATGCAAAAGACTTATACAAGGAGAAATATAAAGCACTACTACAAAAAACTAAAACAGATCTACGTCAAGGGAAAAACATTCCATGCTCATGGATTGGAAGACTTAACATTGTGAAAATGTCAATACTACCCAAAACAATCTATAGATATAATGCAATCCCTATCTGTCTTAGTTATCTAGTGCTGCTATGACAAAAATACCACAAATGGATGACTTCAACAAACAGAAGTTTATTCTCTCACAGTCTAGTAGGCTAGAAACCCAAATTCAGGGTGCCAGCCCCAGGGAAGTCCTTCTCTCTGTGTAGGTTCTGGGGGAAGGTCCTTCTCTTCAATTGTCCCCTAGTCAAGGAGCTTCTCAGTACAGGAACCCTGGGCCCAAAGGATGCACTCTGCTCCATGTACTGCTTTCTTGGTGGTGTGAGGTACTTACTTCTCTCTTTTATATCTCAAAAGACATTGGCTTAAGACACAACCTAATATTGAGTCCTGCCTCATTAACATAACCGCCAATAGTCCCATCTCATCACATCATAGAGATAGGATTTACGACACTTGGGAAATTCACATCAGATGACAAAATGGTGGGTAATCACACAATACAGGGTATCATGGCCTAGCCAAGTTGACACATATTTTGGGGGGACACAGTTCATTCCATGACACTATCCAAATCCCAACAACATTCTATAATGAAATAGAAAAACAAATCTCCCACTTTATATGTAAAGAAGGGAGGCCCCGAAAAACTGAAGCAATATTGAAGAAGAATAAAGTAGGAGGCCTCACACTTTTGGATCTCAAAACTTCATATACAGCCACAGTAATCAAAACAGCCTGGTACTGGTTCAATGACAGACACATAGACCAATGGAATAGAATTGAGAACCCAGAAGTAAATCCATTCACCTACAGGCAACAGGTCTTCAACAAAGGGTCACAGTCCATTTAATGGGGGAAGAAACAGTCTCTTTAACAAATGGTGCTGGCAAAACTCGATCTCTATATGCAAAAAAATGAAACAGGATCCATACTTCACACCATACACAAAAACTAACTCAAAATGGATCAAAGACCTAAATGTTAAAGCTAAAACTATAAAGTTCCTGGAAGATAAAAGGGTCAAAACTAGGGGACCTAATTTTCAACATAGCCTATCAAACAAAACTAAAAATGCACAAGTGATAAATTAGATAACTGGAACCTCCTAAAAATTAAGTTAAATTAAATCCCTTTGCTCATCAAAAGACTTTACCAAGAGAGCAAAAATAGAACCTACAGACCAGGAAAAAATCTTTGGCAATGACTCATCTGCTAAGGGTCCAATTTCTAAAATATGTAGAAGACTTCAACAACTCAACAACAGAAAGACAAACAGTCCAATCAAAAAATGGGCAAAGAACATGAAGACACTTCACCAAAGATGATATTTAGGGGGTAAATACATGAAAAGATGCTCAAGGTCATCAGCTATTAGAAAGATGCAAATCAAAACTATGAGATACTATCTCACCCCTGTAAGAACGGCAATGATCAAAAAAACAGAAGACAACAAATGCTGGTGAGGTTCTGGGGGGACTGGAACTCTTAAACATTGCTGGTAGGATTGTAAAATGGTACAACCACTGTGGAAAACAATATGGTGCTCCCTCAAAAAGCTAGAAATAGAAATACCTTATGATCCAGCAATCCCACTCCTGGGTATATATACCAGAGATATAAGAGCAGTAACACAAATTGATACATGCTACATTATTTACAATAGCAAAAAGACAAAAACAACCTAAGTGCCCATCAACAGACTGTGGTACACACATACAATGGAATACTACACAACGATAAAGAATAATGAGGAGTTGGAGAAGCATCTTTTAACATGGATGAATCCGGAGGACATTATGCTGAGTAAAATAAGTCAATCACAAAAAAACAAAGATTGTATATTCTCCATATTATAAAAAATCAAAAATAGATATACATGCAGAGGCAAGTTATTTGATGGTTACCAGGGATGGGAGGGAGAAGGAGGAGGAATCACTTCATAGATAGTAGAAACTTGTTACTTTTGGTGATGGTAAAGACAAGACCAAATATGGGTGAAGTCAGCACAACATGACCACGGTAAATAAAGACACTAAGTACAGATGAAAAGGGGACAATTTAGTTAAATGCTATCATATATACAATTTTGCAATGACAGTAAAAACAACCAAAAATATGTGTATGGCTATACGGGTCATCAAAAATGAAATGGAATGCATAAACATCGATATCATAGGCATTAGTGAGTTGAAATGTACTGCTATTGGCCATTTTGAATCAGAAAATAATATGGTCTGCTATACCTGGAACGACAACTTGAAGAGGAATGGAGTAGCATTCATTGTCAAAAAGAACATTTCGAGATCTATCCTGAAGTTCAACTCTGTCAGTGATAGGATAATATCCATACATCTACAATGAAGATCAGTTAATACAACTACTATTCAAATTTATGCATCAAACATTAAGGCCAAAGATGAAGAAATTGAAGATTTTACCAACTTCTGCAGTCTGAAATTGACTGAACATGCAATCAGGATGCATTGATAATTACTGGAGATTGGAATGCAAAAGTTGGAAACAAAGAAGAAGAATTCGTAGTTGGAAAATATGGCCTTGGTGATAGAAATGATGCTGGAGATCCCGTGACAGAATTTTGCAAGACCAACGACTCCTTCATTGCAAATACCTTTTTTTCACCAACATAAACAACAAATATACACATGAACCTTGCCAGATGGAATACAGAGGAATCAAGTCTTACTACATCTGTGGGATGGAAAAGCTCAATATCATCAGTCAGAACAAGGCCAGGGTCTGACTGTGGAACAGACCATCAACTGTTCATATGGAAGTTCAAGTGTAAACTGAAGAAAATTAGAACAAGTTGACAAGAGTCAAAGTATGACCTTGAGTATACCCCACCTGAATTTAGAGACCATCTCAATAATAGATTTGACGCGTTGAACACTAATGACAGAAGACCAGACGAGCTGTGGAAAGACATCAGTGACATCATATATGAAATAGGTCATTAAAAAGACAGGAAAGAAAGAAAAGACCAATATGGATGTCAGAAGAGACTCTGAAACTTGCTCTTGAACGTCAAGTAGCTAAAGCAAAAGGAAGAAATGATGAAGTAAAGAGTTGAACAGAAGATTTCACAAGGTGGCTCGAGAAGACAAAGTATTATAATGACATATGCAAAGACCTGGAGATGGAAGATCAAAAGGGAAGAACATGCTCAGCATTTCTCAAGCTGAAAGAACCGAAAAAAAATTCAAGCCTGAGTTGAAATATTGAAGGATTCTATGGGGAAAATATTAAACAACTCAGGAAGCATCAAATGAAGATGGAAGGAATACACAGAGTCACTACACCAAAAAGAATTGGTTGACATTCAGCCATTTCAGGAGGGACCATATGAGCAGGAGCCAATGGTACTGAAGGAAGGAGTCCAAGCTGCACTGAAGGTATTGGCGAAAAACAAGGCTCCGGATGCAGCACTGGAAGTACTTATTGATCTATGCCAAGAAATTTGGAAGACAGCTACCTGGTGAACCAACTGGAAGAGATTTATATTTATGCCTATTCCCAAGAAAGGTGATCCCACTGAATACAGAAATTATTGAACAATATCATTAATGTCACAAGCAAGTAAATTTTTGCCAAAGATCATTTAAAAGCAGTTGCAGCAGTATATCAACAGGGAACTGCCAGAAATTCAAGCTAGATTCAGAAGAGGATGTGGAACCAGTGATATCATTGGTGATGTCAGATGGATCCTGGCTGAAAGCAGAGAATACCAGAAAGATGTTTACCTGTCTTTTATTGACTATGCAAAGCCTATGTGGGTCATAACAAATTATGGATAATATTATGAAGAGTGGGAATTCCAGAACCCTTATTTGTACTCTTGAGGAATCTGTACATAGATCAAGAGGCATCCCTTTGATCAGAAAAATGGGATACTGAGTGGTTTAAAGTCAGAAAAAGTGTGCATCAGGGTTGTACCTTTTCACCATACTTACTTAATCTGTATGTTGAGAAAAGAATCTGAGAAATTGGACTATATGAAGAAGAATGTGGCATCAGGACTGGAGGAAGACTCATTAACAGCCAGCATTATGCAGATGACACAACCGTGCTTGCTGAAAGTGAAGAGGACTTGAAGCACTTACTGATGAAGATAAAAGACCACAGTCTTTAGTATGGATTATACCTCAACATAAAGAAAACAAAAATCCTCAGAACTGGATCAGTAAGCAACATCATGATAAATGGAGAAAAGACTGAAGTTGTCAAGGATTTCATTTTACTTGGATCCTCAATCAACACCCATGGAAGCGGCAGTCAAGAAATCAAAAGACACATTGCATTGGGCAAATCTGCTGCAAAAGATCTCTTTAAAGTGTTTGAAAGCAAAGATGTCACCTTGAAGACTAAGGTGCTCCTGACCCAAGCCATGATGCTTTCAATTGTCTCCTATGCATGTGAAAGCTGGACTATGAATAAGGGACACAGAAGAAGAACTGACACCTTTGAATTGTAGTGTTGGAGAAGAATATTGAATATACCATGGACTGCCAAAAGAACAAATAATTTGTCTTGGAAGAAATACAATCAGGATGCTCCTTAGAAGCAAGAACGGCGAGACTACATCTCCAATACTTTGGACATGTTGTCAGGAGGGATCAGTCCCTGGAGAAGGACATCATGCTTAGGAAAGTAGAGGGTCAGCAAAGAGGAAGACCCTCAGTGAAATGGACTGACATAGTAGCTGCAACAATAGGCTTAAGCACAACGATGATTGTGGGGATGGTCCAGGACCGGGCAGTGTTTTATTCTGTTGTGCATGTGGTTGCTATGAGTTGGAACCAACTCAATGGCACCTAACAAAAATATGGGTAGATATGGATGCATATATGTATATAAAGGCATATGTGAGTAAATGCACATGCAAGCATAGGTGTATCTGTAGGCATATGTATATGCACGTTTGTGTGTGCTACATATATATCCACGTATATAACAAACCACATAAGGGGCACAGTTATAGAGACCTCCAAGACATATCTGAATAACTCGCAGAACTGATTTATTTATTGGGTTAGAAGGCTTGGGACCATAATCATGGGTGACAACTTAGTCAATTGGCATAACATAGTTTACAAAGATACTGTTCTACATCCTAGATTGGTGAGTAACACCTGGGGTCTTAAATGTTTGCAAGTGACCATCTAAGATACAACTATTGGTCTCCACTTATATGAAGCAAAAGGAAATCAAAGGCTCGAAGAAGAAACTAGTTCATGCGACTAACAGCCCACACAAATAACAGCCTCCTTTAACCCGTGACAAGAACTAGGTGGCGTTCAACTACCACCACCAACCATTCTGATCAGGGACACAATAGAAGGTCCTGGATAGAATGGGAGAAAAATGTAGAACAAGGCTCAAATTGCTAAAAATGGCCAGACCTACTGGACTGATAGAGACTAGAGGAACCACAGAAACTATCACCCCAAGATAATCTTTGAACTTGGATTTTGGAGTTATTTCTACAGGTCACCTTTCAGCTAAATAATAGATTGGCTTATAAAATAAACAATATCACCTGTGAGTAATGTGCTCCCTTAAACAACTAACTATATGAGACAAAATGAACAACATTTACCCAAAAGCAAAGATGAGATGGCAACGAAGGGAAGAGAAACGAGGTCAATGGAAACAGAACAAACAGAATGGAAATAATGAAAATGCTAATACATTGTAAAAATTGTAATCAGGTCAATTTATATCAATAGATGCACACATACAAAAAGAAGGAAGGGCCAAACTCCAAGAATTATCACTACAACTTGAACAAATAGAAAGAGAGCAACAAAATAAACCTTGAGGCACCAGAAGAGAGCAAATAATAAAAACTGGAGCAGAATTAAATGAAATGGAGAACAGAAAAACAATTGAAAGAGTTAACAAGACCAAAAGCTTGTTTTTGAAAAGATTAACAAAATCGATAAACCATTCGCCAGACTGACGAAAGAAAAACAGGAGAGGAAGCAAGTAACCCGAATAAGAAATGAGATGGGCGACATCACAACAGACCTAACTGAAATTAAAAGAATCATAACAGAATGCTATGAAAAATTGTACTATGAAAAATTGTACTCCAACAAATTTGAAAACCTAGAGGAAATGGACAAATTTCTAGAAACACGTTACCTACCTAAACTAACACAAAAAAACATAGAACAGATAAACTAACCTATAACAAAAGAAGAGATTGAAAAAGTAATTTAAAAACTCCCAATGAAGCAAAGGCCTGGCCCTGATGGCTTCACTGGAGAATTCTACCAAACTATCAGAGAAGAGTTAACACCACTTCTACTAAAGGTATTTCAGAGCATAGAAAAGGTTGGAATACTCCCAAACTCATCCCATGAACCCAGCATAATCCTGATACCAAAACCAGGTACAGATACCAAAACCAGATAAAGACCCCACAAAAAAAGAAAATTACAGACCAATATCCCTCATGAACTTAGATGCAAAAATCCTCAACAAAATTCTAGCCAATAGACTCCAACAACATATCAAAAAAATAATTCACCACGACCAACTAGGATTCATACCGGCTATGTTTAACATTAGAAAAACAACCAGTGTTATCCATCACATAAATAAAACAAAACACAAGAACCACATGACCTTATCAATTGATGTGGAAAAGGCATTTGACAAACTCCAACACCCATTCATGATAAAAAAAACTCTCAGCAAAATAGGAATAGAAGGAAAATTCCTCAGCATAATAAAGGGCATTTATGCAAAGCGAATAGCCAACATCATCCTAAATGGAGAGAGACTGAAAGCATTCCCCTTGAAGATGGGAACCAGACAGGGATGCCCTTTATCACCACTCTTATTGAACATTGTGCTGGAGGTCCTAGCCAGGGCTATTAAAAAATTTTTTTATGCTAAAGAAATTAAGGGCATCCAAATTGGCAAAGAGGAAGTAAAGGTATCTCTGTTAGCAGATGACATGATCTTTTACACAGAAAACCCTAAAGAATCCTCAAGAAAACTACTGAAACTAATAGAAGAGTTTAGCAGAGTATCAGGATACAAGATAAACATATATAAATCAGCTGGATTCCTCTACACCAACAAAGAGAACATGGAAGAGGAAATCACCAAATCAATACCACTTACAATAGCCCCTAAGAAGATAAAATACTTAGGAATAAATGTAACCAGAGATATAAGAGACCTATACAAAGAAAATTATAAGACACTACTGAAAGAAACCAAAAGAAACCAACATAAGTGGAAAAACATACCTTGCTCGTGGATAAGAAGACTCAACATTGCGAAAACGTCTACTCTACCCAAAGTGATCTATAGATACAATGCAATCCCGATCCAAATACCAGTGACATTTTTTAATGAGATGGAGAAACAAATCACCAACTTCATAAGAAAGGGAAAGAACCCCCAGATAAGTAAAGCATCACTGAAAAAGAAGAACAACGTAGGAGGCCTCACACTACCTAATTTTAGAACATATTATACCACCGCAGTAGTCAAAACAGCCTGATACTGGTACTACAACAGATGCATGGACCAATGGAACAGAACTGAGAATCCATCCATATATGGGCAACTGATATTTGACAAAGGCCCAAAGTCTGTTAAATGGGAAAAAGGCAGTCTCTTCAACCAATGGTGCTGGCATAACTGGATATCCATCTGCAAAAAAGTGAAACAAGACCCATACCTCACGCCATGCACAAAAACCAACTCAAAATGGAACAAAGACCAAAATATAAAATCTAAAATGATAAAGATCATGGAAGAAAAAATAGGGATAACGCTAGGAGCCCTAATAGAGGGCATAAACAGTATACAAAACATTACTAACATTGTGCAAAAACCAGAAGAGAAATTAGATAACTGAGAGCTCCTAAAAGTCAAACACCTGTGCTCATCCAAAGACTTCACCAAAAGAGTAAAAAGATTACCTACAGATTGGGAAAAAGTTTTTAGCTATGACATTTCCAATCAGCGTCTGACCTCTAAAATCTACATGATACTGCAAAAACTCAACAGTAAAAAGACAAATAACCCAATTAAAAAATGGGCAAAGGATATGAACAGGCACTTTACCAAAGAAGACATTCAGGCTGCTAACAGATACATGAGGAAATGCTCATGACCATTAGCTATTAGAGAAATGCAAATCAAAACTACAATGAGATTACATCTCACCCTAACAAGCTGGCATTAATTCAAAAAAACACAGAATAATAAATGTTGGAGAGGTTGTGGAGAGACTGGAACACTTATACACTGCTGGTGGGAATGTAAAATGGTACAGCCACTTTGGAAATCAATTTGGTGCTTCCTTAAAAAGCTAGAAATAGCACTACCATACGACCGAGCAATTCTACTTCTTGGACTATACCCTAAAGAAATAAGAGCCTTTACACAAACAGATATATGCACACCCATGTTCATTGCAGCAGTGTTAACAATAGTAAAAAGTTGGACGCAACCAAGGTACCCAGCAATGGATGAATGGATAAATAAATTATGGTATATTCCCACAATGGAATACTACACAATGATTAAGAAAAATGATGAATCTGTGAAACATCTCATAACATGGAGGAATCTGGACGACATTATGCTGAGTGAAAATTGCTGAAGGACAAATTATGTATGGGACCACTATTATAAGAACTCTAGATAAAGTTTAAACACAGAAGAAAATATTCTTTGATGGTTACAAGGGTGGGGAGGGAGGGAGAGGGATATTCACTAACTAGACAGTAGACAAAAATTTTTTTAGGTGTAGGGAAGGGTAATACATAACACAGGGATAGTCAGTATAACTGGACTAAACCAAAAGCAGAGAAGTTTCCTAAATACAACGAAAAGCTTTGAATGCCAGAGTAGCAGGTATGGGAGTCTGGGGACCATGGTTTCAGGGGACACCTAGGTCAATTGGCATAACAAAATGTATTAAGAAAATGGTCTGCATTCCACTTTGGTGAGAGGCGTCTGGGGTCTTAAATGCTAGCAAGTGGCCATCTAAGATACATAAATTGGTCTCAACCCACCTGGAGCAAAGGAGAAGGAAGAACACCAAAGACACAAGGTAAATATGAGCCCAAGAGACAGAAAAGGCCACATAAACTAGAGACTCCATCAGCCTGAGACCCAAAGAACTAGATGGTGCCCAGCTACCACCAATCACTCCCCTGACAAGGAACACAGCAGAGAATCCCTGATGGAACAGAACAGTGGGATGCAGATCTTAAATTCTCATAAAAAGACCAGGTTTAATGGTCTGACTGAGACTGGAGGGACCCTGATGGTCATGGTCCGCAGACCCTTTGATAGCCCAAGATTGGAACCGTTCCCAAAATGAACTCTACAGACGAGGATTGGCCTGGAGTATAAAATAGACAATGATGCTGGTGAGGTGTGAACTTCATGGCTCGAGTAGACACATAAGACTATGCGTGTGACTCCTGTCTGGTGGCGAGATGAGAAGGAAGAGGCTGACAAGTTGAATGGACACAGGGAATACAGGGTGGAGAGGAGGAATATGCTGTCTCATTAACGGGAGAGCAGCTGGGAGTGCACGGTGGGGTGTGTATGGCTTTTTCTATGAGAGACTGACTTGATTTGTAAACTTCCACTAAAGCACAATAAATAAATTTTTAAAAAATGTGATCAATGGCGTAGAACAATTTGTATAAAATTGTTAAATGGGAACCTAATATGCTGTGTAAACTTTCACCTAAAACACAATAAAATATTATTAAAAAAAAAAATGAAGAATCTATGCCCCACCCCAGATTGCAACCTTTGCATTTGAGCAAGTGTTCCAGGTAATTCTCATTTCTGTGTAAGTTGAAAACCAACTGGTTAGGTATAAACAGGCATAGTCCAAGGACTACCTATGTCTGACAAAACAAATTTTAGGCATAGATCACAGAGGAGAGAAAGGTTTTCAAAGCACAGCCCACTCTCTATGCTTTCTCCAGAAAACTTTTCATTTAAAACATGACTTGTTAAATTAACACGAATGTCTGCTTAAAGACAAGTGATAACAAGAAGATAAAAGACAAACGCTCAGATGTGACTTTGGCATTATTGTTTTTGTTAGCTGCCGTCAATCCAGCTTTGACTCATGGAGACCCCATGCACAATAGAACGACATCTTCAGGATCGTTGGTGTGCTCAAGTCCCATATTGTGGCCATTATGTATTTTGAGTGCCTTCCAACCTATATCAGGCAATCTGTTTGCCAGTTTGTCCTAATATGGCTTCTGTGTTGCTGTGATGCTGGAAGCTATGCCAACAGTGTTTTAAATGTTAGCAGTGCCACCCATGGTGGACAGGTTTCAGTGGAGCTTCTAGAATAAGATAGACTAGGAAGAAAGGCCTGGGGATCTACTTCCAAAAATTAGCCAATGAAAGCCTTATGGATCACAATAGAATATAGTGACTTTAGCATAACTCCTATCAAACAGAATTATTTTAAATTTCTGCTTACATTCACATACAATCTTATCTCACCCACAGGCTGTCTTTGGACTTATTCCTAAGTCTGATTTATGTGCTTTGGCTTTGACCTTATCCAAGGTGCCTGTGTCTGGGACTCTAACCCATTCCTCAATTTTTATCTCTTAGAGCAGCAGTTCTCAAAGGGTGATTCAGAGACCTTGAGGGTACATGAGACCCTTTCAGGGGATCCATGAGGTCAAAATTATTTTCATAATAAAGCTAAGAAGTTATTTTCCCTCTTCATTCTTATTTTCTCAGAAGTGTACGGTGGTATCTTCTGGGGGCTGCAAAATGACTGATAACATCATCACTCTGATAGCTCATGGAATATATTCACGGATATTCTCGTGTTTTAAAAATTTCAAAGTATTAATTTCTAATATGATGAATAGCAATAGGTATATCTTACATAAACAAAAGCCATTTGGGGTTTAATTTTTAATAATGTAAAGGGCCCTAGGAAACCCTGGTGGTGTAGTGGTTAAGTACATGGCAGCTAACCAAAGGGTCGGCAGTTCGAATCCACCAGGTGCTCCTTGGAAACGCTATGGGGCAGCTCTACTCTGTCCTATAGGGCCGTCATGAATCAGAATCGACTCGACTGCACTGGGTTTTGTTTTTTTGGTTAAAGGGTCCTAAGACCAAGACCAAACAGTTTGAGAACTACTGCTATAAAGAAATGGAATCACATTTCTATCAAGACCTGCCCCACTTAATATGTTCAAAATTCTTGGTCCTTACACTCAGCTGCCATTCTCCCTGATGGTTTATGACCGAGCAGCTAGTTTCTGAGTGCCTGTTATATGCCTGAAATTGTACACACAGCATTTTGAGGGAAGGAAAGAAAGAAGGAAAAAAGACAAAGGAGTAAAAGAAAAAGGATGAGCTCCTTAATGGAGTTCATAGTGCTTTCAGGTACGCTAAAGGTGAGTATAAAAAACTACACATTGCCGTTGAGTCTGACTCATAGCGACCCTGTAGGACAGAGTAGAACTGCCCCATAGGGTTTCCAGGGAGCAGCTGGTGAATTTGAACTGCCGACCTTTTGGTTAGCAGTTCAAATTTTTTTTTTAATAATTTTTATTGAGCTTTAAGTGCACGTTTACAAATCAAGTCAATCTGTCACATATAAGCTTATATACACCTTACTCCATACTCCCACTTACTCTCCCCCTAATGAGTCAGCCCTTCCAGTCTCTCCTTTCGTGACAATTTTGCCAATTTCTAACCCTCTCTACACTCCTATCTCCCCTCCAGACAGGAGATGCCAACACAGTTTCAAGTGTCCACCTGATACAAGTAGCTCAGTCTTCATCAGCATCTCTCTCCAACCCATTGTTCAGTTCCTTCTATGTATGATGAGTTGTCTTCGGGAATGGTTCCTGTCCTGGGCCAACAGAAGGTTTGGGGACCATGAGCACCAGGATTCCTCTAGTCTCAGTCAGACCATTAAGTCTGGTCTTTTTATGAGAATTTGGGGTCTGTATCTCACTGATCTCCTGCTCCCTCAGGGTTTCTCTGTTGTGCTCCCTGTCAGGGCAGTCATTGGTTGTAGCCGGGCACCATCTAGTTCTTCTGGTCTCAGGATGATGTAAGTCTCTGGTTCATGTGGCCCTTTCTGTCTCTTGGGCTCACAGTTATCGTGTGACCTTGGTGTTCTTCATTCTCCTTTGATCAAGGTGGGTGGAGACCAATTGATGCATCTTACTTGGCCGCTTGTTAGCATTTAAGACCCCAGAGGCCACATTTCAAAGTGGGATGCAGAATGGTTTCATAATAGAATTATTTTGCCAATTGACTTAGAAGTCCCCTTAAGCCATAGTCCCCAAACCCCCGCCCTTGCTCCGCTAACCTTTGAAGCATTCAGTTTATCCTGGAAACTTCTTTACTTTTGGTCTAGTCCAGCTGAGCTGACCTTCCATGTGTTGAGTATTGTCCTTCCCTTCACCTAAAGTAGTTCTTATCTACTAACTAATCAGTAAATAACCCTCTCCCACCCTCCCTCCCTCCCCCCCTCGTAACCACAAAAGTATGTGTTCTTCTCAGTTTATACTATTTCTCAAGATCTTGTAATAGTGGTCTCATACAATATTTGTCCTTTTGCCTCTGACTAATTTCACTCAGCATAATGCCTTCCAGGTTCCTCCATGTTATGAAATGTTTCACAGGTTCGTCACTGTTCTTTACCGATGTGTAGTATTCCATTGCGTGAATATACCACAATTTATTTAACCATTCATCTGTTGATGGACACCTTGGTTGCTTCCAGCTTTTTGCTATTGTAAACAGAGCCGCAATAAACATGGGTGTGAATATATCTGTTCATGTAAAGGCTCTTATTTCCCTAGGGTATATTCCGAGGAGTGGGATTTCTGGGTTGTATGGTAGTTCTATTTCTAACTTTTTAAGAAAATGCCAGATAGATTTCCAAAGTGGTTGTACCATTTTACATTCCCACCAGCAGTGTATAAGAGTTCCAATCTCTACGCAGCCTCTCCAACATTTGTTATTTTGTGTTTTTTGGATTAATACCACCCTTGTTAGGGTGAGATGGAATCTCATCATAGTTTTAATTTGCATTTCTCTCATGGCTAATGATTGAGAGCATTTTCTCATGTATCTGTTAGCTGCCTGAATATCTTCTTTAGTGAAGCGCGTATTCATATCCTTTGCCCACTTCTTGATTGGGTTGTTTGTCTTTTTGTGGTTGAGTTTTAACAGAACCATATAGATTTTAGAGATGAGGTGCTGGTCGGAGATGACATAGCTGAAAATTCTTCCCCAGTCTGTAGGTGGTCTTTTTACTCTTTTGGTGAAGTCTTTAGATGAGCATAGGTGTTTGATTTTTAGGAGCTCCCAGTTAATCTGGTTTCTCTTCGTCATTTTTGGTAATGTTTTGTATTCTGTTTATACCTTGTATTAGGGCTCCTAACGTTGTCCCTATTTTTTCTTCCATGATCTTTATTGTTTCAGTCTTTATGTTTAGGTCTTTGATCCACTTGGAGTTAGTTTTTGTGCATGGCATGAGGTATGGGTCCTGTTTCATTTTTTTGCAAATGGATATCCAGTTATGACAGCACCATTTGTTAAAAAGACTACCTTTTCCCCAGTTAACTGACACTGGGCCTTTGCCAAATATCAGCTGCTCATATGTGGATGGATTTATATCTGAGTTCTCAATTCTGTTCCATTGGTCTATGTGCCTGTTGTTGTACCAGTACCAGGCTGTTTTGACTACTGCGGCTGAATAATATGTTCTAAAATCAGGTAGAGTGAGGCCTCCCACTTTCTTCTTTTTCAGTAATGCTTTGCTTATCCGAGGCTTCTTTCCCTTCTGTATGAAGTTGGTGATTTGTTTCTCCAACACATTAAAAAATGTCATTGGAATTTGCATCGGAAGTGCATTGTATGTATAGATGGCTTTTGGTAGAATAGACATTTTTACTATATTAAGTCTTCCTATCCATGAGCAAGGTATGTTTTTCCACTTAAGTAGGTCCTTTTTAGTTTCTTGCAGTAGTACTTTGTAGTTTTCTTTGTATAGGTCTTTTACATCTTTGGTAAGATTTATTCCTAAGTATAAAAAAAGAAAAAAAAAGAGTTTTTTCTTTTTTTATATTTTATCTTCTTGGGGGCTGCTGTGAATGGTATTGATTTGGTGATCTCCTCTTCGATGTTCTTTTTGTTGATGTAGAGGAATCCAAGTAATTTTTGTATGTTTATCTTATAACCTGAGACTCTGCCAAACTCTTCTATTAGTTTCAGTCGTTTTCTGGAGGATTCCTTAGGGTTTTATGTCGTCTGCAAATAGAGATAATTTTACTTCCTCCTTGCCAATCCGGATGCCCTTTATTTCTTTGTCTAGCCTAATTGCTCTGGCTAGGACCTCTAGCACAACGTTGAATAAGAGCAGTGATAAAGGGCGTCCTTGTCTGGTTCCCGTTCTCAAGGGAAAGGCTTTCAGGCTCTCTCCATTTAGAGTGATGTTGGCTGTTGGCTTTGTATAGATGGATGCCCTTTATTATGTTGAGGAATTTTCCTTCAATTCCTGTTTTGCTGAGAGTTTTTATCATGAATGGCTGTTGGACTTTGTCAAATGCCTTTTCTGCATCAATTGATAAGATCATGCGGTTTTTGTCTTTGGTTTTATTTATATGGTGGATTACATTAATGGTTTTTCTAATATTCAACCAGCCTTCCATACGTGGTGTAAATCCCACTTGGTCGTGGTGGATTTTTTTTTTAATATGTTGTTGAATTCTATTGGCTAGAATTTTGTTGAGGATTTTTGCATCTACGTTCATGAGGGATATAGGTCTGTAATTCTCTTTTTTGTGATGTCTTTACCTGGTTTTGGTATCAGGGATATGGTGGCTTCATAGAATGTGTTAGGTAGTATTCCGTCATTTTCTATGCTTTGAAATACCTTTAGTAGTAGTGGTGTTAACTCTTCTCTGCAAGTTTGGTAAACTCTGCAGTAAAGCCGTCCAGGCCAGGGCTTTTTTTTGTTGGGAGTTTTTTGATTACTGTTTCAATCTCTTTTTTTGTTATGGGTCTATTTAGTTGTTCTACTTCTGATTGTGTTAGTTTAGGTAGTGTTTTTCTAGGAATTCATCCTTTTCTTCTAGGTTTGCAAATTTCTAAGAGTATAATTTTTCGTAATAATCTGATATGATTCTTTTAATTTCAGTTGGGTCTGTTGTGATGTGGCCCATCTCGTTTCTTATTTGGGTTATTTGTTTCCTTTCCTGTATTTCTGTAGTCGGTCTGGCCAATGGTTTATCAATTTTGTTAATTTTTTCAAAGAACCAGCTTTTGGCTTTGTTAATTCTTTCAATTGTTTTTCTGTTCTCTAATTATAAAAAAAAAAAAAAGTTTTTTTTTTTTTTAATTCATTTAGTTCAGCTCTAATTTTTATGATTTGTGTTCTTCTGGTGCCTGATGGATTCTTTTGTTGCTCACTTTCTATTTGTTCAAGTTGTAGGGACAGTTCTCTGATTCTGGCTCTTTCTTCTTTATGTATGTGTGCATTTATCGATATAAATTGACCTCTGAGCACTGCTTTTGCTGTGTCCCAGAGGTTTTGATAGGAAGTGTTTTCATTGTCGTTGCATTCTATGAATTTCTTTATTCCCTCCTTAATGTCTTCTATAACCCAGTCTTTTTTGCGCAGGGTATTGTTCAGTTTCCATGTATTTGATTTCTTTTCCCTAATTTTTCTGTTATTGATTTCCACTTTTGTGGCCTTATGGTCTGAGAAGATGCTTTGTAATATTTCGATGTTTTGGATTCTGCAAAGGTTTGTTTTATTACCTAATATGTGGTCTATTCTAGAGAATGTTCCATGTTCGCTAGAAAAAAAAGTATACTTTGCAGCAGTTGGGTGGAGAGTTCTGTATAAGTCAATGAGGTCAAGTTGGTTGATTGTAGCAATTAGGTCTTCCGTGTCTCTGTTGAACTTCTTACTGGAAGTCCTGTCTTTCTCCAAAAGTGGTGTGTTGAAGTCTCCTATTATACTTGTGGAGGTGTCTATCTCACTTTTCAGTTCTGTTAAAGTTTGTTTTATGTATCTTGCAGCCCTGTCATTGGGTGCATAAATATTTAATATGGTTATATCTTCCTGGTCAATTGTCCCTTTAATCATTATGTAGGGTTCTTCTTTATCCTTTGTGGTGGATTTAACTTTAAAGTCTATTTTGTCAGAAATTAATATTGCCACTCCTGCTCTTTTTTGCTTATTGTTTGCTTGATATATTTTTTCCATCCTTTGAGTTTTAGTTTGTTTGTGTCTCTAAGTCTAACGTGCATCTCTTGTAGGCAGCATATAGACGGATCGTGTTTCTTTATCCAGTCTGAGACTCTCTGTCTCTTTATTGGTGCATTTAGTCCGTTTACATTCAGCGTAATTATAGATAAGTATGTGTTTACTGCTGTCATTTTGATGCCTTTTTATGTGTGTTGTTGACAATTTCATTTTTCCACTTACTTTTTTGTGCTGAGACGTTTTTCTTTGTAAATTGTGTGTTCCTCATTTTCATAGTATTTGACTTTATGTTTGCTGAGTTATGTTTTTCTTGGGTTTTATTTTGATTTATGGAGTTGTTATACCTCTTTGTGGTTACCTTAATATTTACCCCTATTTTTCTAAGTAAAAACCTAACTTGTATTGTCCTATATTGCCTTGTATCCCTCTCCATATGGCAGTTCTATGCCTCCTGTATTTAGTCCCTCTTTTTGATTATTGTGATCTTTTACATATTGACTTCAATGATTCCCTGTTTTCAGCGTTTTTTTTCTTTTTAAAATTAATCTTAATTTGTTTTTGTAATTTCCGTATTTGAGTTGATATCAGGATGTTCTGTTCTGTGACCTTGTGTTGTGCTAGTATCTGATATTATTTGTTTTCTGACCAAACAATTTCCTTTAGTATTTCTTGTAGCTTTAAAAAAAAATTTTTTTTTTGGTTTGGTTTTTGCAAATTCTCTAAGCTTGTGTTTATCTGTAAATGATTTAATTTTGCCTTCATATTTTAGAGAGAGTTTTGCTGGATATATGATCGTTGGCTGGCAGTTTTTCTCCTTCAGTGCTCTGTATATGTCATCCCATTGCCTTCTTGCCTGCATGGTTTCTGCTGAGTAGTCTGAACTTATTCTTATTGATTCTCCTTTGTAGGAGACCTTTCTTTTCTCCCTGGCTGCTTTTAACATTTTCTCTTTGTCTTTTGTTTTGGCAAGTTTGATGATAATATGTCTTGGTGATTTTCTTTTTGGATCAATCTTAAATGGGGTTCGATGAGCATCTTGGATAGATATCCTTTCGTCTTTCATGATGTCAGGGAAGTTTTCTGCCAACAGATCTTCAACTATTCTCTCCGTATTTTCTGTTATCCCTCCCTGTTCTGGGACTCTAATCACACGGAAGTAGTTCTTCTTGATAGAGTCCCACACAATTCTTAGGGTTTCTTCATTTTTTAAAATCCTTTTATCTGATTTTTTTTCAGCTATATTGGTGTCAATTCCCTGGTCCTCCAGATCTCCCACCCTGCATTCCAATTGCTCAAGTCTGCTCCTCTGACTTCCTATTGTGCTGTCTAATTCTGTAATTTTATTGTTAATCTTTTGGATTTCTGAATGCTGTCTCTCTATGGATTCTTGCAACTTATTAATTTTTCCACTATGTTCTTGAATAATCTTTTTGAATTCTTCAACTGCTTTATCAGTGTGTTCCTTGGCTTTTTCTGTAGATTGCCTTATTTCATTTCTGAGGTCATCCCTGATGTCTTGAAGCATTCTGTAAATTAGTTCTTTATATTCTGCATCTGGCAATTCCAGGATTGTGTCTTCATTTGGGAAAGATTTTGATTCTTTAGTTTGGGGAGTTGTAGAAGCAATCATGGTCTGCTTCTTTATGTGGTTTGATATCAACTGCTGTCTCTGAGCCATCTCTAAGATATTGTAATGATTTATTTTATATTTGCTCACTGAGTCTTATCTTGTTTTGTTTTCTTTCAATATACGTAGATGGGCTACTAAGTTGTGCTGTCTTGAGTGTTGTAGCCCTTGACTCACTTATGTCCTATTACCAGCTGGTTTGGGCTGTTACCAGAGATATAAGCCTAAGAGTCCATTCACTATTCTTGAGTAGAATCTGATTTTGGGTCACTCCGGGGGGGGGCAGGATGTTGACAGGCTTCCCCCAAGTGCCAGTGAGGTAGGTGTGTCTCTATTCCTAAAGCACCTTGGTGGGTGGGCTCTGCAGCTGTACCTTAGGCCCCCAATGCAAGTACCTCTACAGATTGGTAGGTGTCACCCTCCTTAGACCCCTAAGGCAGGAGGCTAGGTGGTCTGGGGGAGCTTCAGCCCTCAGTTCCCTGTTGTGGGTCAGTGAGGGCTCTGTTTAATATTCAGAGATATCAGACCTGGGAACCTTGTCTTTCCAGTAATCTGCTAAAACAATTACAGTCAGATCCCTATCAGAAATGTCTTTGCATTATACTAGCCACCTTGTTCCCTGTAGGGATGAAAGCCCAAGACTGTGGATTGCATATGTTTGGCTGGAGCTGGTTTTGTGTATTTAGTCCAATTAGGGAAGAATTTTTGGTCCCTGGGTTTTTTGTAGCTGCTTCTCTCAGGCCAGGAGAATGGGTTAGGAAAAGATCAAAAAAAGGAAAGTAAAAGCACAGCGCACTTCTCTCTCGGGCTCAGGAAATTCCAATGTTAATGAAGCAGCCTGGGAAGGGGAGGGGAGGGATCAGATAAATAGGAGAGAGTAGCACCCCTGAATATAGACAAAGTTACTTATCTTGCTTGGGATGACTGTTTTATCTGAGATTCCCGAGGGGTGCGTCGACTGTGTGCACTGGCTGGGTAGAGATTGCCCCCGAGGGTCAGGCCCGGGTCCCGTGCTTGTGCTGTCTCAGAAGCCGGGGTCAGTTCCTCCACTCCCAGTCCAAAGCCCAGCGCCAAGTTTCCCTGGCTGGGACACCGCACCCCAGGCTTCAAAACCAGTCACTGCCTCCCGGTGACTTCTCCTCCTGTCAGCTGCATCGCTGCGCTGCCTGCGTGCACTGGCTGGGTTTCCTCCGAGGTCACTTCTGCCAGCTAGGGCTGCGTCCTGTGTTTGCGCCATCTCAGGATGCCATGCTCAGCTCCCCTGTGCCCAGTCCAAAGCCCGGCACAAAGGTTTCCTTACTGGGACGTTGGCTCCAGGCTCCAGGCTCCCTGTGGTTGTTCGTTCTCAGTCTCTGTCACTCAGGTCAACTCTTTATATCTGTGTTTGATGGTCAGGGTTCGTAGATTGTCATGTATGTGATCGATTCACTTGTTTTTCCGAGTCTTTGTTGCAAGAGGGATCCGAGGTAGCTTCTACCTAGTCAGCCATTTTGGCCCCGCCTCAGCCATAGCTCTTAACGATTGCACTACCAGGGTTCCAGAGACAAGTATGAAAGGCACCATAAGATGAGGAAGTGGGAAAATCATCAAGCATTTCAAGTTCTGAAATTCAAAACACCTAAAAAAATAAAAAAGAGGCACCTGGCAAGAAACTATAGCCTAGGGTAAATGAGTAAGAACCCTGATCACCTGGAAATCATATCCTGGTATACCTTCCTAGTGTTGATTCTAGATGTTACAAAGCATGTTATCATCTAATCTGGGCTTCCTACAAGAAAGCCATTTCCCATAAAACCTCTTTTTTTAAAGTAAATTCCTTCATCCTAGATTTTTTTCTTCTCATTTACCTTTTTGTTTAACATAAGTTTAATTAAATCTTATCATTCATCTGAATCCACTTCAAAACAAATACATATACACATATACATATTCTTCAATTGAAAATTATGCACCAGATTCTTTCAATTTTTCATTCAGAACACAGTTTAGCAACCAAAATAAATATTGAGGTGAGGTCAGTTTTTATTATTGATCACTGATGAAGATCAAAGACTACAGCCCTCAGTATGGATTATACCTTAACATAAAGAAAACAAAAATCCTCACAACTATACCAACAAGCGATATCATGATAAATGGGAAAAATATTGAAGTTGTCAAGGATTTCATTTTACCTGGATTCACAATCAATGCATGGAAATTGCAGTTGAGAAATCAAATGAAGTATTGTATTGGGCAAATCTGCTGCAAAGGACCTCTTTAAAGTGTTGAAAAGCAAAGGTGTCAGTTTGAAGATTAAGGTGCGCCTGACTCAAGCCATAGTATTTTCAATTGCCTCATATGCATGCGAAAGCTGGACAATGAATAAGGAAGACCAAAGAAGAATTGATGCCTTTGAATTATGGTGTTGTGAAGAATACTGAATATACATGGACTGCCAGAAGAATGAATAAGTCTTTCCTGGAGGAAGTACAGCCAGAGTGCTCCTTGGAAGCGAGGATGGCAAGACTTTGTCTCAAGTACTTTGGACATGTTATCAGGAGGGACCAATATCTGGAGAAGGACATAATGCTTAGTAAAGTAGAGGGTAAGCAAAAAAGAGGAAAACCCTCGATGAGACGGATTGACACAGTGGCTGCAACAATGGGTTCAAACATAGCAAAAATTGTGTGGATGGTGTGGGTCAGGCACTGGTCCCTTCTGTTGTACATAGGGTCGCTATGAGTCGGAATCAACTGGACGACATCTAACAGCAACATTGCATTGGGCAAATCTGCTGGAAAAGACCTCTTTAAAATCTGAAAAAAGCAAAGATGTGACTTTGAGGACTAATGTGCGGCTAACCCAAGCCATGGCCTTTTCAAACACTTCATATGCATGAGAAAGCTGGACAATGAAAAAGAAAGATCAAAGTATTGATTTATTTGAATTATGGTGTTGGTGAAGAATACTGCCAGAAGAACAAACAGATCTGTCTTGGAAGAAGTACAGCCAGGATGCTCCTTAGAAGCAAGGATGGTAAGACTTCATCTGGCTTACTTTGGATATGTTATCAGGAGGGTCCGTTCCCTGGAGAAGGACATCATGCTTGGTAAAGTATAAAAAAAAAGTATAGGGTCAGCAAAAGAGAAGAAGACTTTCAATGACAAGACGGACTGACATAGTGACTGCAACAATGGGCTGAAACATACCTACTACTGTGAGGATTGCACAGGACTGAGTAATTTTTCGTTCTGTTATACATGGGGTCGCTGTGAGTTGGAACTGACTTGATGACACCTAACAACAACAACACTTCCTTCAAGGCTTGAAATGATACTCTCTTCCCGCTCAAGCCCAGTAAATTGCTTTGCCAAGCCTGGGTTCAGCTTCTATAGCCCTACTACTTAAATGTGGTCCATGGGTCCGCAGTATCAGCACCACCTGGGAGCTTGTTGAAACTAGAAGCTGCATTTTAACCATATCACCAGGTGTTTCCCAAGCACATTAAAATTTAAGAAGATTGTTCTACAACACAAAGAGCTAATACAGGACTCAGCCACTTCAGCCAAGTCCTCATTAGTCCTCAGGGCAAGGTGGTGAAAGCAACTGTGGATCTGAGCTCTTCTCTGCTGACACTGACTCAACGATCTGCAGCTCATGCCTATAGAACCCTCAGAAACTTTCAAGTCACCCTACTCAAAAAAGCACCACTACAATCCCTTTCCCCCCACGTGTCTGTCAGTTTGTTGTACCGTGGGGGCTTGCGTGTTGCTGTGATGCTGGAAGCTATGCCACCAGTATTCAGATACCAGTAGAGTCACCCATAGAGGACAGGTTTCAGCTGAGCTTCCAGACTAAGAGGGACTAGGAAGAAGGACCTGGCAGTCTATTTCTGAAAAGCATTAGCCAGTGAAAACTTTATGAATAGCAGTGGAACATTGATATAGTGCTGGAAGATGAGCCCCCCAGGTTGGAAGGCACTCAAAACATGACTGGGGAAGAGCTGCCTCCTCAAAGTAGAGTCGACCTTAACGATGAGGATGGAGTAAAGCTTTTGGGACCTTCATTCACTGATGTGGCATGACTCAAAATGAGAAGAAACAGCTGCAAACATCCATTAATAATTGGAACCTGGAATGTAAAATGGAACCTGGAATGTACTAAGAATCAATCTAGGAAAATTTGAAATCATCAAAAATGAAATGGAACGCATAAACATTGATATCCCAGACATCAGTGAGCTGAAATGGACTGGTACTGGCCATTTTGAATTGGACAATCACATAGTCTACTACGCTGGGAATGACAACTTGAATAGGAATGGTGTTGCATTCTTCATCAAAAAGAACATTTCAAGATCTATCCTGAAGTACAATGCTGTCAGTGATAGGATAATATCCATACGCCTACAAGGAAGGACAGTTATACGACTATTATTCAAAATTACCTACCAACCACTAGGGCCAAGTTGAAGAAATACAAGATTTTTATCAGCTGTTGCACTCTGACATTGATCAAACATTCAGTCAAGATGCATTGATAATTATTAGCCATCAGAGAATTGCAGATCAAAACTACAAAGAGATTTCATCTCACTCCAACAAGGCTGGCATTAATCCAAAAAACACAAAAAAATAAATGTTGGAGAGGCTGTGGAGAGATTGGAACACTTCTACACTGCTGGTGGGAATGTCAAATGGTACAACCACTTTGGAAATCAGTTTGTCACTTCCTTAAAAAGCTAGAAATAGAACTACCATACGTTCCAGCAATCCCACTCCTTGGAATATATCCTAGAGAAATAAGAGCCTTTACATGAACAGATATATGCACACCCATGTTTATTGCAGCTCTGTTTACAATAGCAAAAAGATGGAAGCAACCAAGGTGCCCATCAATGGATGAATGGATAAATAAATTGTGGTATATTCACACAATGGAATACTACGCATCGATAAAGAACAGTGAGGAATCTCTGAAACATTTCATAACATGGAGGAACCTGGAAGGCATTATGCTGAGTGAAATTAGTCAGTTGCAAAAGGGCAAATATTGTATAAGACCACTATTATAAGAACTTGAGAAATAGTTTAAACTGAGAAGAAAACATTCTTTTGTGGTTATGAGAGGGGGGAGGGAGGGTGGGAGGGGGCATTCACTAATTAGATAGATAAGAACTACTTTAGGTGAAGGGAAAGACAGCACACAATACAGGGGAGGTCAGCACAATTGGACTAAACCAAAAAAAAAAAAAAGCAAAGACAAATCCGTCTCCTCTCAACTGAGTGCACACGTATAGGTGTTTAAAGATATAAGAAAAGTGTTGTTCCTGTTAGGTGTCATGGAGTTGATTTTCAACTCATAGTGACCTCATGTGACAGAGTAGAACTACCCTATAGAGTTTCCTAGGCTGTAATCTTTAGGGAAACAGGTTACCATGTCTTTCTCCCATGGAGTTGCTGGGTGGGTTTTAACCATCAACCTTTTGGTTAACAGCTGAGCACTTAACTGTTGTGCCACCAGGGCTCTTTACATGAAGAATACAGGTCTAGAAACAGCATGATCTTTCCTGAAAGCATAAGATGAAGCCAGGTGTTTGCTCCTGCAGCTGGCAACTGCCCAGGCCTGTAGCTGACAAGGCTTGTTTTCCTTACCAAGCCCTGCCTTAAAAAGCCCAGCTGGAGAGACCTGGAGCATAAAACACAGGTGAACCTCATCTGATATTTTACAGCTATGCTGCTTTGGAACTTTAGATGCAAGGATTATGGTCTTACAGATTTTATCTTCTTGATATTTTCAATTCACTTTAGCCAGCCTACTATTAATCTCTTCCTTACTTTAGTCATCTCCGATTTTGTCTCCAGCATATCTGGCCACTCAAATGACCCATATCCTATAATTCTCACATATCTCATAGCCATTCCTTACTGCTAATTGTTGCCTTACTTTGTAATATCTATCACACTGTTTAAAATATGCTGGATAACTTTTGCTGTTTTAAAAAAGTATAAATTTAAATAATTAGTTGGCAAAAAAAAAACCCGTTTTTATATTTTATGACTCTGAACAGAGTACAGAGTAGCACACTGTTACAGCTATTTCATGTATACTTCACAGAGCACCCAGTCATACAAGAGCTGTTTTCTGACTAATTGGTTGATTGATCCAATTAAACCAAGATGACATTGTCCACAAAACCCTGTGGACATAGTTCTTAAACTCTGAGCGTGTCCTTAACAGGAATTCCTTCCTTGGGAAGTAATCAACAGTGTTTTTAGTTCCAAGCCCAAATGCATCATGGATAAAATTGCTATTCCAGCCAATCATGCATAACTAGCAGCCAACTGAGGATTAGAGATGCATGACCTTATTGGTTCATTAATAGATGTCTAACATGGGGCAGTTCTACTCTGTCCTATAGGGTCGCTATGAGTCAGAATCTACTCGACGGCACTGGGGGGTGGGTGGGTGGGTAACATAAAATTATCTTTGAATGAAAGGAACTCTTCTTTCTAATTCAAGGCCTCATAGATAGCTATTCATTAACCTCTCAGTTCTCTGTTAGGTAAAGTTAGATTTTCCATTGCATCACATCATGCCAATGAGCCCACTTTTGGAAACATACATTTAAAACCCAAAGCTTCCCCTTTAGCCACTGAATACACTCTTCTACCCTTTTCTCTCATTTTTTTTTGCCACCTCTTACACTTTTATTTCACATCCTTATTCCTCTTTCTCTAATTTTCATCTTAATGCTAATAGTCTAGGTCTAGGATTCTTTTTTTTTTCTCTTTAAAAGACTTTATTATTACTATTTTAAATTAATTTATTTATTGTGCTTTAAGCGAAAGTTTACAAATCAAGTCAGCCTCTCACACAAAAAGTTATACACACCTTGCTATGTACTCCTAACTGCTTTCCCCCTAATGAGACAGCACATTCCTCCTCTCCACACTGTATTCCCCATGCCCATTCAACCAGCTGCTGTCTACCTCTTCCTTCTCATCTCGCTTCCAGGAGTTGCCCACAGAGTCTCGTGTGTCTACTAGAGCCAAGAAAGTCACTCCTCACCAGCATCATTATCTGTCTTACAGTCCAGTCCAATCTCTGTCTGGAGTTTTGGCTTTAGGAATGGTTCCAATCTTGGGCTAACAAAGAGTCCGGGGACCATGACCTTCAGGGTCCCTCTAGTCTCAGTCTAGGTCTAGGATTCTTTTATTCTCCATCTCCTCAAAGCAAATTTCTCTCTTGAACCCATAACCGGATCACTCACTCAATCATTCATTCATTTATTCTATCCTTCTCTATGAGCCATCCTCTTCCTTTGCTCTCCCATATACCAACTTCCCAACCCCCTCCAGACACACACACTCACACATGCATGATAAGGGTTTTAAAATCAGAACTGAATACATCCCATTGAGATCAGCCATCCTTTTCTATACTATATAATAGGCAAGTCTTCCTTCTGGTCCAGCATGTCACATTCCTTTTGGGACCCTTTATCCCACAGCTAAAGTATTCCAGCTCTTTTCTCTGAGTGGAATACTGGGTCTCTCACTCCATAACCAAATACTTTGAGACCACTCTTTCAGTTAATCAATTATAAAAAGATAGAAAGGACTCAGGCAACCCTGTTCAGTATAGTACAAGGAGGGTTGGGTGTAGCATTTGTCTGTTATTGACACTTCAACAATTCTAACACTTGACGTTTACACTCCTGGCCCCTCAGGTAGGTTTTTGGAAAGGACTGCAAAGTTAATAATCATAAAATTAAACCATTGTACAGGAAACTTAATTTGAGGGGTGAACATTTGGGTACTTTTTTTTCATTCAATGAGGACTTATTGAGCACTTCCTATGGGCCAAGCCCTGGGCAGCCACTGGGAAAACAAAGACAAGTTATACACAATTGTTTTCAGGAAGTGCACACACTAGTTTGAGTCAGACAGATAAATCATTGAGTGCAGTGGATATTGGGTTAGACAAACATATGAGTAAGCTGTTATTTATCACTGTGATAGTAAGAGATGACACACAAGGACACATAGAAAGCGATGTTTCAATTGGTACTTTAAAGATGAATAGGAATTTTGCAGAAGTAAAAAGAGAGAGGGGACAGAAGAAACAGCTTGCGAAACTACCTCTAAAATGACTTGTTGTATTCAGGGACTAGGGGAACTAAGGATGTGGATTACTTGACAAGGTCAAGGATGGCCTCAGTGGCATTTCCACACATAAAAACATCAGCTGCCTCTCCTCTCCCAAAGTTCCTCTGTTTTGTTCACTACTCTATTTCAATGACTCACTGGCTGGATGAAACCCAAACAAACCTTGACAAATGAGAACTTGTTCTATTGTTATTGGACTTTAAGGACTCTCTTTAGCTGATTCTTTCCAGTGTATAACTCACATTGTCAGGCAATCTACATTATCTGAACTTTTGAGTCTATCCTGTTCTATAAAAATAAGTTTATGGAATAAACTCTTGAAAAGTGTTCTTATCAAATTCACAGGATGTGGCAGGTGGAAGTTAGCAAATGTATCAAGTGACAGATTCTGGGTCCAAGGTAGATTCAGGCTAGAATTATGGTATAGATATGAGAGAAAAGATAATAAAGAGTATTTTAGAGTTCTTAAATTTGGGCTTATAAGGCCAACTTGCAGGATGAGGATAAAAATGAATAAAGAGTCAAGTATAGAATGACTCTGTCTTTGAAGAAGTACAACCAGAATGCTCCTTAGAAGCAAGGATGGCGAGACTACATCTCACATATTTGGACAAGTTTACAGGAGGGATCAGTCCTTGGAGAAGGACATCATGCTTGGTAAAGTGGAGGGCCAGCGGAAAAGACGAAGACCCTCAACAAGATGGATTGACACAGTGGCTGCAATAATGGGCTCAAGCATAGCAACAATTGTGAGGATACCACAGGATCAGACAGTGTTCCGTTCTGTTGTGCATGTTGTTGTTGTTGTTAGTGCCATCGAGTTGGTTCCAACTCATAGCAGCCCTATGCACAACAGAACAAAACACTGCCCGGTTCTGTGCCATCCTTACAATCATTGCTATGCTTGAGCTCATTGTTGCAGCCACTGTGTCAATCCACCTTGTTGAGGGTCTTCCTCTTTTCCGCTGACCCTGTACTCTGCCAAACATGATGTCCTTCTCCAGGGACTGATCCCTCCTGACAACATGTCCAAAGTATGTAAGACACAGTCTCGCCATCCTTACCTTTAAGGAGCATTCTGGCCACACTTCTTCCAAGACAGATTTGTTCATTCTTTCAGCAGTCCATGGTATATTCAATATTCTTTGCCAACACCACAATTCAAAGGTGTCAATTCTTCTTTGGTCTTCCTTATTCATTGTCCAGCTTTCACATGCATATGATGTGATTGAAAATACCATGGCTTGGGTCAGGTGCACCTTAGTCTTCAGGGAGACATCCTTGCTCTTCAACACTTTGAAGAGGCCCTTTGCAGCCGATTTGCCCAATGCAATGTGTCTTTTGATTTCTTGACTGCTGCTTCCATGGCTGTTGTTTGTAGATCCAAGGAAAATGAAATCCTTGACAACTTCAATCTTTTCTCCGTTTATCATGATGTTGCTCATTGGTCCAGTTGTGAAGATTTTTGTTTTCTTTATGTTGAGGTGTAATCCATACTGAAGGCTGTGGTTTTTGATCTTCATTAGTAAGGGCTTCAAGTCCTCTTCACTTTGAGCAAGCGAGGTTGTGTCATCTGCATAATGCAGGTTGTTAATGAGTCTTCCTCCAATCCTGATGCCCTGTTCTTCTTCATATAGTCCAGCTTCTTGTATTATTTGCTCAGCATACAGATTAAATAAATATGGTGAAAGAATACAACCCTGATGCACACCTTTCCTGACTTTAAACCAATCACTATCCCCTTGTTCTGTCCAAACAACTGCCTCTTGATCTATGTAAAGATTCTTCATGAGCACAATTAAGTGTTCTGGAATTCCCATTCTTCGCAGTGTTATCCATAGTTTGTTATGATCCACACAGTCAAATGCCTTTGCATAGTCAATAAAACACAGGTAAACATCCTTCTGGTATTCTCTGCTTTCAGTCAGGATCCATCTGACATCAGCAA
This sequence comes from Elephas maximus indicus, assembly GCF_024166365.1. Lineage (NCBI taxonomy): Eukaryota > Metazoa > Chordata > Mammalia > Proboscidea > Elephantidae > Elephas > Elephas maximus. Next base: position 127,237,443 of record NC_064846.1, read on the forward strand.
TGATATCCCTGGTTCCACGTCCTCTTCTGAAACCAGCCTGAATTTCTGGCAGTTCCCTGTCGATATACTGCTGCAGCCGTTTTTGAATGATCTTCAGTGAAATTTTGCTTGCGTGTGATATTAATGATATTGTTCTATAATTTCCACATTCGGTTGGATCACCTTTCTTGGGAATAGGCATAAATATGGATCTCTTCCAAACAGTTGGCCAGGGAGCTGTCTTCCATATTTCTTGGCATAGACGAGTGAGCACCTCCAGCGCTGCATCTGTTTGTTGAAACATCTCAATTGATATTCCATTAATTCCTGGAGCCTTGTTTTTTGCCAATGCCTTCAGAGCAGCTTGGACTTCTTCCTTCAGTACCATCAGTTCCTGATCATATGCCACTTCTTGTAATGGTTGAATATCGAATAATTCTTTTTGGTATAATGACTCTGTGTATTCCTTCCATCTTCTTTTGATGCTTACTGCCTCGTTTAATATTTTCCCCATGGAATCCTTCACTATTGCAACTCCAGGCTTGAATTTTTTCTTCAGTTCTTTCAGCTTGAGAAACGCCGAGTGTGTTCTTCCCTTTTGGTTTTCCATCTCTAGCTGTTTTTACATGTCATTATAATACTTTGCTTTGTCTTCTCCAGATGCCCTTTGAAATCTTCTGTTCCGTTCTTTTACTTCATCATTTCTGCCTTTTGCTTTAGCTGCTTGACGCTCAAGAGCAAGTTGCAGAGTCTCCTCTGACATCCACCTTGGTCTTTTCTTTCCTGTCTTTTCAGTGACCTCTTGCTTTCTTCATGGATGATGTCCTTGATGTCATTCCACAGCTCGTCTGATCTTTGGTCACTAGTGTTCAATGTGTCAAATGTATTCTTGAGATGCTTTCTAAATTCAGGTGGGATAAACTCAAGGTCATATTTTGGCTCTCGTGGACTTGCTCTGATTTTTTTCAGTTTCAGCTTGAACTTGCATATGAGCAATTGATGGTCTGTTCCACAGTCTGCCCCTGGCCTTGTTCTGACTGATGATATTGAGCTTTTCCATCGTCTCTTTCCACAGATGTAGTCAATTTGATTTCTGTGTGTTCCATCTGGCGAGGTCCATGTATGTAGTCACCGTTTATGTTGGTGAAAGAAGGTATTTGCAATGAAGAAGTCGTTGGTCTTGCCAAATTCTATTATTCAATCTCCGGCATTGTTTCTATCACCAAGGCCATATTTTCCAACTACTGATCCTTCTTCTTTGTTTCCAACTTTTGCATTCCAATCGCCACGTGGGGGCTGTTGTGCATAGGGTCACTATAAGTTGGAACCAACTTGATGACACTTAACCACAACAACAACAAATGACATAGATGCTTCCATTATCTATAAGCTCAGTATACACCAGTCAGAAAAGCCTTCCCAAAATACTTGAAAAAACTGAAATGATTACAAGTCCACACCACTCTGGAACAGTCAGACCACTCCTGGAGTGTTTTGCCCACTTCAGAAGAATATCCTTTAAATATGCTGACGAAATTGAGTACGCCCAGAGCAGAAGTAAGGGGATAATACAGGGCTCAGAAACCACATCACAAGATAAAAAGTTTAGGACCAGAGACACCAGGGTAAAGAAGAGGGACTGGTAACTCTACAAGCAAATAGCGGATGTTATAAGAGAGTGAAGGAGCCCTGGTGCACAATGGTTAAGCACTTGGCTGCTAATCAAAAAGTTCGAACTCACCAGTCGCTCAGTGGGAGAAAAGACCTGGTGATCTGCTCCCATAATGATTTCAGCCTAGAAAAACCTATGGAGCAGTTTTACTCTGTCTATGAAGCAGAATCAACTCAATGGCACACAACAACATAGAAGACTGATTTTTGGAAAGAGCATTGTATAAACTGTTGTGTTCCAGTATATGCTGAGATCTCTTTTTGTGTAGTGTCTACAAATGCATTAGTTTAGCCCAGTGCCATTACTACACTGACTTTTATTATTTTATTATACCTCTTTATCTCCTCTATTAGCCTGGTAATTAGACCTTTTACCATCATTATTTTATCCTAGAAATTACAAACATCTTTATCTTATAGTCTGTCTTAAATTTATACTTTCACCATGTCCTCAACAATACAAGAACTTTACAACAGTTTAACTCTGCTTACCCCGCCCATCTATTTGACTATTGTTGTTACATCTTTTACCTCTGTGTATTTTATAAACCCCACAAGACATTGTTATCACTGCTGCTTAAACAAACAAAAGATTTTTATATTAACTCACATATTTGGCTTTTTGAGTGCTGTTCACTCCTTTTACTTCTATGCTTCTGTTGAGGATCATTTTCCTTCACACTGAAGAACTTTTACTGTTTCTTATAGTATGAGTCTGTTAGTGATAAAGTTTCTTAGCTTGTTTGTCTGGAAATATTGTTATTTTGCCTTCAATTTTGGAAGACTGTTATCTATCAGTATAGACTTCTAGGTTGAAAGTTTTTTTTTTTTCTTCCAGCACTTTAAAGATACCATTCCATTATCTTCTTGCTTCTGTAGTTCTATAAAGAAGTCATCTAGAGTTGTTACTGTTGTTCCCCTGAAAGTAAGGGATCTTTCACTCCCTCTGGATGTTTTTAGAATTTTCTCTAGATTTTTGTTTTCAACAGTTTGATTATTATGTGCCCAAGTGCGGTTTTCTTAGTATTGATTCAACACCTTAGTATGAGTTGGTGTGTTTCAGCAGATTTGGAAAATTCTCAGCCATTATTTCTTTAAATATCACTTTTTTTCACATTCTCTCTTCTCATTCTAGGAGTTCACTTACACTTATGTTAGAATTTTTTGTCATGTCCCAATCTTTTCTATGCTTTTTTTTGGGGGGGGTTAATTTTTTCATTCTTTTTCTTTTTGTAAGTCAGTTCAGAGATTTCCTATAGGCCAGTCTTTGCATTCATTAATCCTGTCCTCGGTGTGTCTGGTCAGCTGTTAAAATTATCTAATGATTTCTTAATTTTAGATACTGTATTTTGCAGTTCTAGAATGTCCACTTGATTCGTTTTTATGGATCCTAATTTTCTACTTAAATATTCTATCTTTTCATTTATTTTATCTATCTTTTCCTCTGTTTTCTATAATATATTAATCATAGTTATTTTTCAAGACCTGATCTGCTGATTTCAACATCTGGATCATCTCTGGGTCTAATTCTTTGATTATCTTATTTTTTAATCATCAGTAAATTATCCCGTTATCTTGAAATTCTAGTGATTTTTAATTGAACAATGGACATGGTGGTTGATATATAATAAAGGTTCTAGTTTATATTCTCACCAGTTGTCAGTGAGTCGATTCCAACTCATTGTAACTCCACGTGTGTGTCAGAGTAGGACTGTGCTCCATAAAAGTTTTCGGTGGCTGATCTTTCAGAAGTAGACTGCCAGGCCTTTCTTCTGAGGTGCTTCAGGGTAGATTTGAACCACCAACTTTTTGGTTAGTAGTCGAGTGTTTAACCATTTGTACCACCTGAGCATGCTTACCACACTATTTTCATTGTTTTAACAAACAATGACAATTGAGTATCTTTCTTTCTCATATTTATTTGTTGTTGTTGCTAGAGGCCTTCGAGTTGGTTCCAGCTCATATCAACTTTATGTACAACAGAATGAAACACCCTCTGGTCCTGCACTATCAGCATAATCGTTGCTATGTTTGAGCCCACTGTTGCAGCCACTTTGTCATTCCATCTCGTTGAGGGTCTTCCTCTTTTTTGCTGACACTCTGCCTTACCAAGCATGATGTCCTTCTCCAGGGACTGGTCCCTCCTGATAACATGTCCAAAATATGTGAGATGAAGTTTCACCATCCTCACTTCCAAGGAATACTCTGGCTGTACTTTCTTCAAGAAAAACTTGTTCGTTCTTCTGGCAGTCCACGGTATATTCAATATTCTTTGTTAACACCATAATTCAGAGACATCAATTCTTCTTTGGTCTTCCTTATTCATTGTGCAGATTTCACATGCATATGAGGTGACTGAAAATATGACTTTGGTCAGGCGAACCTTAGGCCTCAAAGTGACATCTACACTTTCAACACTTTAAACAGGTCTTTTGCAGCAGATTTGCCCAATGCAATGTGTCGTTTGATTTCTTGACTGCTGCTTCCACGGGCATTGATTGTGGGTCCAAGTAAAGTGAAATCCTTGACAACGTCAATATTTTCTCCACTTATGGTGTTGCTTATTGCTCCAGTTGTGTGGATTTTTATCTTATGTTGAGGCTAATCAATACTGAAGGCTGTGGCCTTTGATCTTCATTAGTAAGTGCTTCAAGTCCTCTTCACTTTCAGCAAGCAAGGTTGTATCATCTACATATCACAGATTGTGACTGAGTCTTCCACTGATCGTGATGCCACATTCTTTTTATATAGTCTGCCTTCTCGGATTATCTGCTCAGCATACAGATCAAATATGTATGGTGAAAGGATACAACCCTGACACACACCTTTCCTGACTTTAAAACAATCAGTCTCCCCTTGTTTTGTCCGAACAACTGCCTGTTGATCTATGTACAGGCTCCTCATGAGCACAATTAAGTGTTCTGGAATTTCCATTCTTTGTAATGTTATCCATAATTTGTTATGATCCACACAGTCAAATGCCTTAGCATAGTCAATAAAACACAGATAAACATCTTTCTGGTATTCTCTGCTTTCAGCTAAGATCCATCTGACATCAGCAATGATATTCTTCGTTCCACATCCTCTTCTATATCTGGCTTGAGTTTCTGGAAGTTCCCTGTCGATGTACTGCTGCAATCATTTTTTAATTATCTTCAGCAAAATTTTACTTGCATGTGATATTAATGATATTGTTCAATAATTCCTGCATTCTGTTGGATCATCTTTCTTTGGAATATGCACAAATATGTATTCCAGTCAGTTGGCCAGGTAGCTGTCTTCCAAATTTCTTGGGATAGAGAGTGAGCACCTCCAGTGCTGCATCAGTTTGTTGAAACTCCTCAGTTGGTATTCCGTCAGTTCCTGGATCCTTGCTTTTTGCCAGTGTCTTTAGTGCAGCTTGGACTTCTTCCTTCAGTACAATTGGTTCTTGATCATATGCTGCCTCCCGAAATGGTTGACCATCGACCAATTCTTTTTGGCACAGTGACACTGTATTCCTTCCATCTTCTTTTGATGCTTCCTGTGTCTTTCAATATTTTGCCCATAGAATCCTTCAAAATTGTAACTCAGTGCTTGAATTTTTACTTCAGGTTTCTCAGCTTGAGAAATGCCAAGTGTGGTCTTCCCTTTTGGTTTATAACCATTATTTTTTTCATGCACATAATACTCTACATAATAAAGGCAGTGATAGTAGGCATCCTTGTCATGTTTCTGATGTTAAAGGCAATGATTCTAATCTTTCACTGTTATGTATAATGTTTGCTATAGATATTTGTTACATACTCTAATCAAGTGAAGAAATTTCCCTTATATTACCAGTTTGCTAATTAATTTTTTTTTAATAATGGGTAGATTTTTATTTTTATTAAGTGCTTATTTGTACTAGCAATATGGTTATACACCACTATCTGTCAGCTTGTCACACTGTGATAGCTTATGTGTTGCTATGGTGCTGGGAGCTATGCCACTGGTGTTTCAAATACCATCAGGATCAGTCATGGTGGACAGGTTTCAGAGGAGCTACCAGACTAGGAAAAAAGGGTAGGAGACAGACTAAGACAGACTAGTCAAGAAAGGCTTGACCATCTACTACTGAAAATTAGTCGATGAAAACCCTATGGATCACAACAGAATTCTGTCCAATATAATCACTGTAAGATGAGTCTCCTAGGTTAGAAGGCACTACACAATAGCTGCAACAATGGACTCAAACATACCAAGAATCATGAAGATGGCACAGGACCAGGCAACATTTCAGAAGATCACCATGAGTCAGAGGTGACTTCGCAGCAACTAACCACTAGATGGTTATACTTATATCTCCTTTAAACTGTTAATGTAATAAGTACTACTAAAAGATTCTCTAGTGTTAAAAAGTTTTCTAGTCTTTGTGTTTTATATGTTGTTGTCGTTAGGTGCCATTGAGTTGGTTCCGACTCATAGCAACCCTATGCACAACAGAACGAAACACTGCCCAGTCCTGCACCATCCTTACGATTGTTATGTTTGAGCTCATTGTTGCAGCCACTGTGTCAATCCACCTCACTGAGGGTCTTCCTCTTTTCCGCTGACCCTGTACTCTGCCAAACATGATGTCCTTCTCCAGGGACTGATGCACCCTGACAACATGTCCAAAGTATGTAAGATGCAGTCTCGCCGTCCTTGCTTGTAAGGAGCATTCTGGCTTCATACATTTCAGGTTTTGATTAATAATGGATGTTTGCAGCTGTTTCTTCTCATTTTGAGTTGTGCTGCATCAGCAAATGAAGGTCCCGAAAACTTGACTCCATCCATGTCATTAAGGTTGACTCTACCTTGAGGAGGCAGCTCTTCCCCAGTCATCTTTTGAGTGCCTTCCAATCTGGGGGGCTTATCCTCCAGCACAGTATCAGATAATGTTCCGCTGCTATTCATAAGCTTTTACTGGCTAATGCTTTTCAGAAGTAGACTGCCAGGTCCTTCTTCCTAGTCTGTCTTAGTCTGGAAGCTCAGCTTAAACCTATCCTCCATGGGTGGCCCTGCTGGTATCTGAATACTGGTGGCATAGCTTCCAGCATCACAGCAACACACAAGTCCTCACAGTACGACAAACTGACAGACATGTGGGGGGTGTTTTATATAATGGTTTGTTATTTCTAAGCAACACTGCTTACGTGAATTTGCTAATATTTTATATGGGATTTTTGCACCTATATTTATAAGTGATATTAACCTATTATCTTCTTATATTGCAATGTCCTTGTCATTTTTGAGCACAAAGGTATGCAAACCTCTCAAAATCAGTTGGACAGCAGCTTTCCTGTTTTTCTGTTCCCTAGGGAATTAGTAAAAAGAAGGTAGGAAAAGCTACTCATTGAATATATGTTAAAAACTTGCCTTTAAAATGATCTTAGCTTGGCATCAGTTTGCATGAGGGTTATATTTTTTACTCTTGGGTAAATGTGTATGTGTACATGTCTGTCTATCTGTTATACATGCAGACAGGCTGTGCCTCAAACTTCCAGGCAGTCATTAGACTGTTAGGAATGAGACACATACACCTACTGGCATCAACCATTCCATGGGTGCTACATTCACCTGTAATTAAGCTGGACATATGAGACACTTACACAGTGTTTGCAAAGTGAAAGTCATTATTATTATTTATAGAAAGCAAACATTAAACAATAACAACATATTCCCAAAGGAGGGCAGCTCAAAACAAAACAAAAAAAACAAACTCACTGCTGTCAAGCCAATTCCGACTCGTAGCAGCCCTATAAAACAGAGTAGAACTCTCCCATAGAGTTTCCAAGGCTGTAAATCTCTAAGGAAGCAGACAGCCACCTCTTTCTCCCACGGAGTGTTTAGTGGGTTTGAACCATGGACCTTCGGTTATCAGCCAAACACTTTAAACACTGTGCTACCAGAGCTCCAAAGATAATGCTTACCCTTCCCCATATTGCTCAGGTCCATTCTTACGTCACTGGGCAGGCATGCAGTGGTTCAGGTCAGATGCTGTGTTCATGTCACCACTGCCTCCAGCTACCACCATGCTGCTGGGGGGTCTGCACGGCTCCAAGGCTTCTGCTCTGCTGCTGGGCCTCACTGGGCCTTGCTGCTGGCTAGAAGACCCCTGAGCCTCTGCCACTGGGCTCTTCTAAACCTCTGCTGTCAGCTCCCATCACACTACCTGGGTCTGCACAGCTCTCTTGCTGCCACACTACCCTGGTCCCTGCTGCCCGGGCGGGAGGTGTGCAACCCCTGCACAGGGCACACTCAGGCCTTTCTTGCCCTGCACAAGCGTTATACTTCTTTTAACTCCCCTGGCAGGCAAGCATCCTGTTTCTCACTATCTTCAGCTTTTGCCCTTTCTTCCGGGTCTAGAAGGTGCTCAGTGCAGGGACCCTGGGTCCTTGGTCCAAAGGACATACTCTGGTCCAGATTCTTCTTGATGGTAGTGAGGTCCCCTGAACCTCTGTGGGGTTAGCCTTTTTGAGCCTAGCAGGATGGCAAAACCTACCAATCCCTTTGATAGGCCACAATCACCTCATTTGCTAGTCCTGCAAGAGTTTTATACACCTTATTCGCATAATCTCAGCCAATCATTTTGTGGGAGTTATAAAACCATGCCCTAAAAGGCCATATAAAATCAATTTACTGCACTGCAATGTGTTCAATAATAATTGGCCTAGGTTTGGTTTTTATTTTGTTTTGAATCAATTTTGATAATTTTTATTTCTCTAGAAATTTTTCTCTGTGGTAGACAGAATAATGGTAGTTCAGTGGTAGAATTCTTGCCTTCCATGTCGGACACCTGGATTCGATTCCCAGCCAAATGTACCTCATACACAGCCACCACCCATCTTGTGGTGTGTGTTGTGTGTTGCTGTGATGCCAAACAGGTTTCAGCGGAGCTTCCAGGCTAAGACGAACTAGGAAGAAAGGTCTGGTGATTTACTTCAGAAAAGTCTGCCAATGAAAACCCAATCCAAAACCAATCATGGAGATGGCACAGGACCAGGCAGTGTTTAGTTCTATCATGCATGGGGTTGCCACGAGCTGGAGGACCAACTCGATGGCAGCTAACAACAACAAAGATGTCCACGTTCTAATTCCCAGAACCTGTGAATATGTTAAATTACATGGCAAAAGGGAACTGAATTCTGCCAACAACCTGAATGAGCTAGAGCCTACAGAAAAGAACATGGCAGATGGAATTAAGGTTGCTAATCAGCTGACCTTAAAATAGGGAAAATATTCTAGATTATCTAGGTAACAATGAGCCCTTAAAGTAGAAGAGGAAGGCAGAGAAGAAAAGGATCAGAGAGATGTGGCGTAAGAAGGATTCAAACTGCTATTTCTGGCTTTGAAGACTGAAAATGGGGTCACAAACCATTGAATATCAATGGTCTCTAGAAGCTGAGAATGATGCTCAGTTTTCAGGCACCAAGGAAATGAGGACATCAGTCCTACAAACACAGGGAACTGAATTCTGCCAATAACCTGAATGAACTAGGAAACAAATTCTTTCCTAGAGCCTCCAGAAAGGAACACTTGATTTCAGCCTCGTGAGATTCTAAGCAGAGACCCAGCTGAGCCCGTCAGACTTCTGACCTACAGAGACTGTGAAATAATAAATTTGTGTTGTTTTAAGTTGCTAAATGTGTGGCAATTTGTTAGAGCCGCGATAGAAAACTAAGTCTTTTTTTTTTTTTTTATCAGTTTCAAATTTATTAGCCTAAGGTTGTTCAAAATACTTACTTATGATTTTAAAGCTCTTTTGTAAATGATGCATATTTTCTGTTTGGTAGCTTTTTTTTTTTAACCTCACTTGGCACTTTGTGGGATTTTTCAATCTGAAGTTTCATGTCTTTTCTCAAATCTAGAAAATTCTTAGCCATTATCTTTTTCAATAGTGACCCCCTTCATTTTCTCTCTCTCGTTTCTCTGGAATTGAGACCTGTGTAGGAACTTCTTTATCTATCACCTATTTCTTAAATTATTTTTCAAGCCTTTCATCACTTTATGTCTTTTACTACATTCTAGATAATTTAATTCATTCTATAACCCAGTGAGTTAATATCTACTTCCTTGAGTAGGAAAGCTTTCATTTTAGGCCTAACGGACTTTTTCATGGACATTTTATTCCAGTATGCCTTTTAATTTCTTGACAGCTTGCATTATTTGAAGATTTTTGCATGCCTCTACCCCTACCCAATTAGATGGTTTTGTCATTGTCTCAGGTCTGCAGGGAACAATAAAACAAATTTGATTATATGCTAGATGACACTAACTGTAGTGTTTACCATGAAGGTGTCCTGCATTTCTGTACTCTTCATGCAAACACGGCACAGGTCTAACTCCTTACTTCATGTGGATGACTCGTCTTCCATTCCTTCATTTCCTGGCAATAGGTGTTTCTGACAGCAGCTCCAAAAATAAGCAAGCTCTATTTCACTTACTTTTTTTATGGGTACACATAATCCCCCTACCGCATGTGGATGACTTTCAGCCTTCATTTGTGTGTAGGCACTGAAACCTCAATACCTACTGTCTAAATCCAGTCCCAGCTCTGCCGGGCCCATGTGGCTTTATCCCTCTAGACCATTTTATGGGGGGTTTTGTCTCTTGGCTTATGGTCTATGGAGATTTTTTTTCAGTTTTTCTACATATTTTTGAATATAAAAAATAATCTATCACTCCCATACATCATAAAGGGGTAAAGAAGTTTTCACTATGCTATTTCTTGCTCTTTTGTGCTGGAAACATCCTCTTGATTTTCATGAACTTTCATGTCACCAGCATCTGCTAAATATGTAAACCAGTTTTTTTTCCCCCCTCAAAGAGGCCTTCTGTAAGACATTGATGTTTCTATGGAGATGTAAAGGAAGATAAAAAGGGCCTAATATTAGAATATCTTCTGAAATGAAGGAAATGGCAGCTGAACTCCTAAACTTCGCAGATTATCCACAGAGGCATAAAGTGATTAGGAAAATGATGGGTCAATAACTGAAAATACAACCCCAAACAGAAATTCGTTTGGACACTTTTGTTTTCCCTTTCCAGTCTTTAAGGACAATCTTTCATTTAAATAACCTTTAACTCTTAGTTATATGTCTACTCTTTACAGGTGACTTGACTGGATTTAATATCTGAATTAATTTGCTTGAAATTAATGAAAAGAGAGTCTATAATCAATGAAAATGACACTTAAAACCAGAGAAACTTAGGAAAATTTTGTGATGTAGTAGGAAGGCCACTTGCTACTGGTGGCATCAAATCTGGGCTCTCTCCCAATCCCCCAGCTGCCTCATCTGAGAGAGAATACAGTTTTGTGATTAAGAGCTTGGACTCTGCAATCAGAATGCCTGGGAATTTTTCCTGATTCTACTTCAGATCATTTGACTTTGGGCAAATTACTTAACCATTCTAGGCCTCAATTTCCTCATCTGTAAAATGGGGATAGTAATTATATCTACCTCATACATATGAAGATTAAATAAGGCAGTACATATTAAGTTGTCGGTCAGTGATGAGTAACCAATAAATTTTGGCTCTTGTTGATGTTATTTTCTAATTATTACTATCATTACTAATATAACTAGCATATATTGAGCATCCATTCATAAAACACTGGCTGTGTGCTGTGGGATGGTTGAGTTGCAAAAAATTTTAATATGATATTCCTTCTCTGAGTAAACTTACAAATATCACTGTTTTGCCTGGCCCTAGAAGAATAATTATTTAGGGAACCCAACCTGACCACCATATGCCTGGGAAGAAGTTGGTGATAATCCATTTCTCTGGCTCCTACATTTCTCATAATGATGACCTTTCAAGAGATGTATCTCATCTGTTTGACTGATTTTCTACCTGGTCAGAATTGTGCTTTCATCGCAGAGAAGTAATGTAAGATTTGGCCATTGCAGAGCTCCCTGAAAAGTTCCCACTGGTATAAAAAGAACCTCAGGATTTTCAAATACATTCTATGAATAAGAAAATACAGAAGTACTGTCCTTCCCATGAGGGACTGCATCTTTGTAAGTCTCAAGGAGCTGGTGCTTTATTTTCAAAAAATTGTTAAATTTCTGTTTAAAAAAAAAATCCATGGAAAAACCTTAAGGAGAATAGAAGGTAAAGATTTGGGACCATGTGAGTGTTAGTGATTTAACTTAAAATTATTCCATAATCCACATTTATGCCATTCACATTGGCTTCAAGAAACTCTAGACAGAGAACTGGATTTTCCCCATAACTTGTCACATATTGGGGGTTTGGGACCCTTGCACATAGAGCTTCCATTTAACCCTATGACAAAGATCCCATGCTTGCAAGGAATAAAACCTTCTCAAGCTAGCATAAGGAAAAGGATGAATATGTTGTAGGGATAAAAGAGCTTCTGAGAAAGTCTTTGGACAGAAATTACACAGCCATGTTTTAGGCAGGTATCTTAGGCTGGGTTCTCTAGAGAAGCAAAGCCAGTGAAGCATATATATATATATGTATATATGTAGAGAGAGAGATAGAATTTACCTCAAAGAAATGGCTCATATGGTTGTAGAGGCTGGCAAGTCCCAAGTTTATGGGTCAGGCATCATTCTGGAGGCTTTTCCTGACTCATGTAGCTTCGGGGGCTGACGAACCCAAGATCTGCAGGTAAGATGGCAGGACACTGGCTCACAGGCTGTGGGACCTGAGAAATCCCAAGATCTCAAGTTCCAAGAACTAGAGGTCAGATGATGACAAGCTGGATACAGGATCCAGAGTGAGAGCCTTGCTGGAATATCCATTTATATACTGGAGGCAGGCCACACCCCCAAGGAAATCCTTTTTCAACTGATTGGCTACTCACAGCAGATCTCATCACATGGAGTTGATTACATCATTACATAACTGCCAAACTACATCCTAACTGTCAAACTACTGAGATCCATGGCTCAGCCAAGTTGACACACAACCTCAACCATCACAGCAGGACTGGAACCAGAAACTGGAAATCATACAGGAGCTAAGAGAGCTGCTTTCTTCACATCTGGCTAGTTATCTATCCCTAGACATACTTTCTCTGCTGCACTTACACAGAAGCCAAATTTGAATCATGGCCTTACATCGTTTCCCTCCTTTGAGCACACAACAAAAACTAAATTCAACCCCCACGTTGTGAATACAAACCCCCAGGAAAGGGAACTTGATTGGCCCAGCATAGATCTGGTATTACCTGTGACCAGGAGGCAGGATCACATGACCCACTACCCACTCGGCCAGAGCTGGGAAAGCCCTCAGAGAAGAGATGGGGCTGCCAGGAAAATGGATTGGCATGACAAAATGATTCTACTTTCTCCTTACTCCCTGGCCCTGAATCATCTGCCTGCATATGATGACTAGATTAAGTACACTACAGGGAAACACGATGAATGTAACCGAAAGCCTAAACTTCAGAAAGAATATTGGATAGAAGAATAAAGCTGGCCAGGAAAGGGTGCTTGGGAAGAAGGGAAGAGAAATGTTATCCATGGGTTATCTGGGTCTGAGAGTGGTGTGAGAAAAGAAGAAAACAAGCACTAGTGACTAGTTTCACCATCAAGATCACCACCACTACCCCTGCCCACCCTTTTAAGGTAAACAGAAAGTTGGCTCACAGACTGGTTGTATTTGGGGCTTCAAATCTCCTTGATTACAAGTTAAAGGCTCTTTCTCATCATTGTCTCACCCATCATTGGTTCCCTGGGGTATCTCTGTATCTCTGGCCTCGGTTTCCACTTGAAGTACCAAGCTCCTCAAAGGGTAGCAGCTGAAGCTATCACCCCAATATGTGATCCCTGAGAATGGCATCACCCAGGAGCACATTTGTTGGGTCTCCACTCTCCGTTTGCAGAAATCAGCACTTCTTCTATCCCCTGGGGAGTCCCTGGATGGTGCAAATGGTTAACATGCTCAGCTGCTAACCATAAGATTGGAAGTTCCAGTCCACCAAGATGTGCCTTGGAAGAAAGACCTGGTGATCTACTTCTGAAAAGTCAGCATTGAAAACCCTATGGAGCACAGTTCTACTCAGACATGGAGACAACATGAGTCAGAATCAACTCGACAGCAACTGATTGGTTCTCTCATCTGAAACTCCATGCAATCACTCCCTTCCAAACCATGATCTTAAAGACCTTTATTACCCTGGGAAGGTGAAGCATGAAGTTGCAGACCATGCCCAAAAGGCTTCTCTCCCTGATCCATGTGGACTTTCACCCTGAATTGGCCCTAGGATTAAGCACTGGGCTGGAGCTGGGGCTGGGGCTTTTGGCCTGGGAAAAACTGTGAAGTGGACAGTTTTCCTCTTCTGGGCCCTTCTGCCTCCAGAAGAAAGAGTAGCCCTCTAGCTCTTTTGATCTTCACTCAAGGAAGGAGTTCTCTCAGATCCTTTACTACCACCCTTCCACATCCACACCTGCTTTGATACTTCAAGCACAGCATTAGAGCAGTAGTTCTCGAAGTGTGCTCCTCAGACTAGCAGCATCAGCATCCCCTGGGATCTTGTTAGACATGCAAATTCTTGATCCCACTCCAGACTTACTGAATAAGAAACTCTGGGGTGGGGGCCAGTAATCTGTGTTTTATTAAGCCCTCTGAGTGATTCTGATGGATGCTAAAGTTAGAGAAATAGTGCTTTCGAATGCAGTAATAGTTATCCTAAGCTAACCCCAAAACCCACTGCAGTCCAGTCTATTCAGACCCATGGTGACCCCATGTGTGCAGAGTAGAACTGCTCCATAGGGTTTTTAAGGCTGTGACCTTTTGGAAGCAGATCGCCAGGCCTGTCTTCTGGAGGCATCTTCTAGGTGTGTTTGAACTGCCAACCTTTGTGCTAGTGGTCAAGCACTTAACTATTTGTGCCACCCAGGGATTCTAAAATTTTAAATTATTAGCATATACATTACTATTCACCTTCATATTGTGCAATGTCCATTTGAAATGAGGGTATCAGAGCATTTAACCCATATGTTGTATCACCAAAATTACACAATTAGTATTTCATGGCTTGTCCCTGAAGGGAGCCTTGAGCTGGCCAGAAGAGAAAAATGCAAGCCAGACTCAGGAAGGTTGGAAGGAAGTAGAGGAGATCCTCCCAGGCACAGAGCCAGCCTGAGGGAGCACTCCAGACAGGGGAATCCTCCCTGGACAAGTTCAGGTGCCTGCCCTACTAAGTGGAGTGCCCATGAATGCTCTCGTTCAGGCCTGACCGCTACTGGGATCCCCTCCCACCAGCTGCCAGACCCACTTTCCAGGCTGGGGAGCGGGTCTGGGGAAGCCCAGCCGTGTGTTTCCCCATGGCAGACAGGTGACCCCTAAGGATCTTCAAACATCTGAGGCAAGACATACTCAGTACCTGGATTAGGGTGGGTGAGAGGCTTACCCTTGCAGAAATGTGGCTGTCCCTCAAACATGCTCTGGTGCTGCCAGCCTAGGGCCAGCCCCCAACCCTGCCCTTCCCAGACTCACAGCCAGGCCCTTACCAGAGGCAGATGGTGTCAGCAGTGAGGGCTAGGGCAGGAAGGGGGAGGTTGGGTAGGGCCCAGGGTGCTAAAAGGGAAGGGAGCAGGCTGCTGAGAACCCATCCCAACTGAGGCAGTGGGAAGGAGGCATGCCCACCAGGGAGCCACATTGTCTCATCATTTACAAAAGACAAATTTAAGAATAAAATCATTAACAATTTGAAGACAGCAACAACATTGCATTAAACTCCAAGATTGCAGAGCATTAAACCCCAAAGTATAGGGCCCTTCTGAACCTGGGGTCCTGTGGGACTGCACTGGTGTCATTCCCATGAAGGTAGCCCTGCCAGCTAGTATTAAAATGAGTAGGGTGAAGATTGACCTGCTCAATGGTTTCCTTATCCAGGCCCCACACTGTAATCTGAGCCTACGAATCCCAGTAAATTTCCATTAGTCCCTAAACTAGTCCAAGGCAGATTTGGCCTGCCCTGCATGCGCAGAAGGGCCAGCTGTGAGAGCTAATTGACTTCAACAGAGGACTCAGCAACAGGAGGAACAAATCAAAAGGAAAATCATCACCTGGACCCTATTCTGAAGCAAGAGGTTCAACAAGAACCACATCACCTCCTGGTTCCTGGCCATCTTCTAGAATTTTCCCTCCCCAGTATGCCTGCATGGCTGCCATCTTGCTTCTCAAATCACGTATAAGCCCTGCTTTTTCCCCATAGCTTGGGGAGCCTGACCTGAGGAACTTCCTCCCAGCTCCTTGTTCTGCTAATTGCAATAAAATTCTCACTTTCTCTTTCTCAAAGACTGGTGTCCAGATAATGGGCAAGTCTGAGCACGCTGGACAATGACCCACCTTCTAGGGTTTAGTAACGATACTACCTTAGGAACGGAGAGTGTTTCCTCAACTAGTCTGACAAGAACCTTCAGAATCTAACCCCTGGTTACTTCTCCAGTTTCTCTGCTCCCTACCACTACCCCATCCACAACCACAGACTTTTGCCAAACTGAACTACTGGTAGTTGCTTTAGAGCATGAGGCACTTTCTCAATTCCCCTTTGCTGCTGCTGCTGCCTGGAATGCTATCTACTTTTCACCACCACCTCCTGCACCTCCCCCTCCCACTTCTTTTCCCTCACTCTACCTTTCATTTGAATACTCTAGGAAGCATTCCCTCATTCTCCAAGATGTGCCAGGCATCCTATGTGGTCCCATACCATACTGCATTCAACTCAATTGTGGGACCTACCTACATGCTGGTCCATAATAGCAATAAATTCCAAAAAGGCAGAAGTATCATTTTGTTTACTGCTCTGTCTGCTTGGCAGAATATTGGTAGGAGTGGGAAACAATAAATAATACTAATTAAATGAATGACCAGGACAAGCTGCAAGACTCACAATGTGCTTTCACTGAAGAAGTTGCCTGCCAAAGTATGTGATGACTAAATGCTGTCATCTTTTATTCTCTGAGTCATACACAATGCCACTTCATTTTTTGAGATTGTTTTTGTATCTGTCAGGTAGTTTTAAGTGGTTGAGTTTACAGTACTGCATTCAGATGAGTGTTTGGCTATCATCACAGTCTCGCCTTTCTTCAGTTGAATTTATATCATAATTTTTTTTTAAATCTCCTTTCCCATCCTTCATTTTCCTCAAAGGTACTTATGATAACTTCGAATGGTGGTGGCCCAGAATCATGATCCTGAAATGGCTTGAGATCATCAGCACAGGATTTTTCAAGCAGGGCTGAGCACATGTTGGGTTCTACAGGCAGGTCAGCAGGCTTCAAAGCTTCAGACTTAGAAACCTTTTAATATAAAAATAAATAACACAAACGTCAGTTACATCTGCTCCTGCTGGGTACTCAGACATAAAAGCCTGTTATTTTCTGAGAACTCTAAAGCCACAACTTGGAATTCACCTGAATCTTTTGTCACTGGGTCCTAAGAGATGGCTAAAAATTAGGTGACAGCACAGCATGAGGAGGAAAGCGCATTCAGGTGCCTTTGCTGCACGTTCCCTTCAGGTCTGGGAGCAAGGAAGGACCTGCTTTGTCACAGTGTTTTGAGGTCAGGATCCAGAGCCCCAGCAAGAGCTGAAACCTACAGCAGCCCTCTGAGCTTTCTACCCCCCAGCATTCACATGGACTTGGCTTTGAGGCTAACAATGGAAAGCTAGGGTTCAATTTTTCAAACTGTGGCTGATATAAATTCGCTTGGTGTCTGAAGGCTATTTTGAAAGTATATTTAGGCTTCTGGTGTTCTTGTGAAATTATTGTTTAAAAAAATATTTCATTTGCTAGGTGGCTATAACTTCTGAAATCATTCAATTTTTTTCTATTTTTAAGTAACAGCATGATTTTTCCCCAAGAGCAATGTGTGTATTCTAAAGTATACACACTTTAGAAGGGAATGGAAGCCAGTATAGTGTGATTGCCTAGAGGAAGAAGACATGTTTGTTTGACTTGACCTACATAAGCACAACCAGAATGAAACAAACATTTTATAATTCCTATAAAAAAAAAATAGCTACTTATGACACCCTTTCTCTAGCATGTGTTTAATTATTCATATACGTCAATATCTCTTCCTACCTATAACATTAACTCTGGAAGTGTTTCTTCTATAACATCAAAGTAGTTAAGAGCAGAGCCTCCGGGGTCAGACTGGTTTTGAATCTGGACTCCAGCTGGCTCACTACCTGTGACACCTGGGGCAAGTCACTTAACCTCTCTGAGCTTCAATTTACTCATCTATAATAAAAAAGAGATAGTAGTACTCACCTCACAGAGTTTCCGTGTGGGGTTATTACATGAGTTAAAATGTATGTAAAGTACTTAGAGCAATACCTGACAGATATTTAGCACTATAGAAGTGTTAGATATATCACTGAAGTGCTAACATTTGATCAAGATTCTATAATTTATGTATTATGTACATGAGGGACACACACACACATGTGTTTACACACATAGTTGTGATAGCTAGTCTCAAAGATGGCAGCCAACAATTCCACTTTCACTGCACATGCATGTTGTTCCTCCCATCAAGAGGTGTGGTCTTTTTTCCTTCCCAGGCTGGTCCAGTGACTTGCTTTGACATAAAATGTGGCAGAATATTGTGTCAGTTCTGAGCCTAAGACTTAAGAGACCCGACAACTCCACTTCTGCTCTCCTAGAACCCAGCCATCAAGTTATAAGGAAGTCCAGGCTATCTTGCTAGAGAGAAAGAGACCATATGGAGAGGTCCTGGAGGATGAGACACCACATAGAGAGAGAGGCCATGTGAAAAAGAACAAAGGCACTTCAGCCCAACTGTCACTGGGATGTCACCACATGAGTGACCCTAACTGATGACATGTGGAAGGATGGTTGTTGTTTTAAGCCTCAAACTTTGGGGTGGTTAATTATGCAGCAGAAGATACATAATTTCATTGTATAGACTGATGTAGATAAGTGTTTCTTACACGAGGGTGATTTTGCCCCTCACATTTTTGGTTGTCACAACTAAAGTAGGGGGTTGCTACTGGCATCTAGTGGGTAGAGGCCAGGAATGCTGTTAAACATCCTAAAATGCACAGGACAGCCCACAAAACAAAAAATTATGCAGCCCCAAATGCTAATAGTGCCAAAGGTGAGAAACCCTGAGATGTAGATAGATGGATAGCTAGCTAGATAAATAGATCCATAGATGGTAGGTGATAGATACGAATGAGGGCTATTGAAGTTGATATACAAGCTGGCCTCTTAAGATTCAGTTTTTAAATTTTTAAAAATAAAATAACTAATGAAGTTCCCATGGCTTCTTGCAGCAGGACAAGAGGGTCCTGGTTAAGGTGGTAAGTGTGATTAGGAATTATTGCCCCTGGAATCACATGAAGCATCTGGCTATCACCACCCTACTTGTTCAGTCTCTAGCTCTAAACTACAGAGCCACACAGTGGCCGGATGCTGCTCTGACAACTATCCTTAACTCTAATTAGTCCTGATTACAACTCATAGGTTCCGAAACACCAGGGCAGCAGGATACAATTCATATCCACTCCCTAGTGCAAGCCTTCGAGCAGTTTCAGATTCAGCACAGGAATGCATTATTGGAGAAGTTATCTGCCCTGTTCCTGAAAGGAATTGTTAGAGGGTTGAGTCTCCTTGAGGAGGGTACACCTTCAGTGCAGAAGGAGGAGGTGTTAAAGCACTGAGGTGGAAGGCAGGCAGGATTATGATCGATATGCTCTGGAATCCAAGGACAAGATTCGGGAAAGGATGAAGGTGGATAGAAAGCCATAGAAATTGTTAAGGGTTAAATTGTGTCCCCTAAAAATGTACGTTGATGTTCTAACCCCGGTACCTGTGGACATGATCTCGTTTGGAAGTAGGGTCTTTGAAGATGTTATCAGTTAGCATGAGGTCATACCGGGGTCGAGTGGGTCTAATTCAATCCGAGTCCCATAAAACCCATTGCCCCATAGGGTTTCCAAGGAGCAGCTGGTGGATTCCAACTGCCGACCTTTTGATTAGCAGCCATAGCTCGCCGTAGCTCTTAATCACTGCACCACCAGGGCTCCTCAATCTTAGTAGTGTCCTATAAAAGAGGACAAGAGACAGAGGGAAAAGGGTCATGTGATGAGGGAGTTAGGCTGCAGCTGCAAGCCAAAGAATACCTTGGGCTACCAGAAGCCAAGAGAGACAAGAAAGGATCTTTCTCTGGAGACTACAGAGAGAGCACGGTCCTGTCGACACTCTGAATTCAAACTCTTAGCCTCCAGAACTGTGAGGCAATAAATTTCTGTTCTTATAGGCTGCCCAATTTGTGTATTTTGCTATGGCATCCCTAGGAAACTAGTACAGCTTTTTGACAGAGGCACAGTGCTAGGATACTCTGAATTTGGTGTGTCAAGAACTGAGGAACATGTCAATTAGCCTCTTGACCACATCCGGGCCGGGATAGTGAATAAAAAAAACAAAAAACCAAACCCGTTGCTGTCAAGTTGATTCTGACTCATAACAACCCTAAAGGGAAGAGTAGAACTGCCCCCATAGGGTTTCCAAGGAGCAGCAGGAGGATTTGAACTGCCAAACTTTTGGTTAGCAGCCAATCTCTTAACCACTGCACCGCTAGGGCTCCAATAGTGATATACTGAATAGGTATCTGCTTATGAACTAAGACTAAACATGTGCTGGCCAAGAACAGCAGAGAAGGAGCTCCTCATGCAAAATTTTTTACTGTCTCCCAGAATTCTGCCTGAGGTAATCAGAAGTAGAAGTTGGCTTTGCTGAGTTAAACGAAAGTTCATGATACCTTTCTCCTAGGCTTGCCTTTCACTGGTTTCATTAAAAGAAACCCCTCAAAAGCCTCCCACAAGGGGATCTATCTTGACATGCATGGTGAGCAGCTGTGTGTTTCTTCCACTATAGAAGAAAAACATCGAAGCTCTGATAGCTTTTCTCAAATCCAACTAGAAACAACACTTCAGAAAGAAGGTCACATTTTTCCTGAACTTTATACACTGGCACATCACCACACACACACACACACACACACACACACACACACACACCCTCAGGATAAAATCCTTCCTGTTTGATGGGACCTTAGACTCACTAAGGGCATTTCCTAGATTCATGTTGTGACTACTAGTCATTTGGGCAAATAAAGATTGTTGGAATCTTCCACATACTTCTCTTTTATTTATGCTACTCCTTCAGACCTAGGAGATCCTTGTAGCTTGGATGTGTCAGATGCTGGGTGACCTCATAAGATTTAAAGCAATCTTTACTACCATCATCATATCACACAACTGACCCTTTCAAAATAGCCCTCTATCACCAGAATGCTTCCAGCCAATGAAGCTGGATGTGTTGTTTATGTTATTTTCCAGAACCAACCTAAAGCCCCACCCCAGCAATGCCACATTTTACAGGTAGTATATATGTGACAGGTTGGAATTCAAAGATTGTCTCTCCACTGGGTCTGCCCTAGAATCAGGGATCTTCTTCATCACTGATTAGACCCAAAGATAAGCTAATAGAGGTTGTTCAATCCAAGCACGGGGTCGACTCTCACACTAGGTTTTATTCGGAGGATGGGGCTTTATTAGAGTTTCACTGTTAAGGAAACGTTTTGCTCCTAAGGTTTTCAAACTCATATTTCCTAAGAAATGAAACTTTGGCTCATGCTTATCCAAACAATTTAACTGATATGTATTAGAACATTTTTTCCAGAAATATTTAATTAGCTAGTATTCTAAAAACAGTTCTGTTGCCATTATTTCAGAAAAGAACTGACTGCTAATTTCTCTCTGATTTTTGGCCACTGAGCCATCGTTCAAGGTTGTTATCCGCATGAATGAGAAAAATATTCCATTTGTAGAGATCAAAGTTAAAAGAGAATTCAGACTCAGTTTTATTCTGCTCCAGTGTAGAATTATCTGCTCTTCCTGGCAGCGAACTGGCTAAGAGCTACGGCTATTAACCAAATGGTCAGCAGTTCGGATCTACCAGCAGCTCCTTGGAAACCCTGTGGGGCGCTTCTACTTTGTTACTTTATCCTATAGGGTTGCTATGAGTCAGGATGGACTTGACAGCAAGGGGTCTTTTGTTTATTTTTTACAGGGTTTACTTTTCCTAATTCCTTCCAGAACAAAGGGGAAAAAGTTACATTCAGGAATAATGTTTCATCTTAGTCACATTCAGAAGATGGGTGAGTTAAGAATTTATCCAGCATTGCTGACACCAAGCAGAGAATCAGCCAAACAAAGCCTACACATAGTAGGTGCTTAAAAACTATTTGATATTGAAACACCTTACTCAGTGACACCAAATTTGGTGGCAGACATGGCATCAGGACACCCAGTCTCAGAGTACCATCTGCTGCTTAGGCACTGTGTTCTCACACACTGGTTTATTTTTACATGCATACTTTTTTCAAAAAATGTTTTCATCTATAATTTTATTATCCAGCCAACTGTGCATAATGTTTAATGACATCCTACTTAAATAAATAAATAAATAAACAACACTCTTAGAAGAACCACAGGGAAGTAACAACTGCTGCTTTTCTCCCCAGCACCTGATACAAGGTTTGTTGGCAAGGGGCAAAACAGATGACAGCTCTTGCTCACTTCCAGTGTCCGCAGACTGGGTTTCATGAGGCAAATAACTTGTGCTGTAGTCTGATCCTCAAAACAATGGCTGAGCTGGCATTAAGCATGACTGAAACAAGGCATCACCATGGGTGATATGAATTGTCACATCCTAAAACCATCTAAAACCATCTAGACCTCTGATGTGCTGCTCATGGCCCGAAGGCTCCCTATCAGGAGTTTTGCCTTTGTGTTTAGCCTCTCCACTAGAACCAGATTAAACTTGCCTTGAGATGGAAGAACTCAGGGTCAGTAATACCTTACTATGAAATGTTTCCTCTAATCAATAACCTTTAGTAGCAACACAGAGCAGGGGCAGTTTAGGAAGAATGGGTGTCTTAGATTAGGGAGAGACTCTTGAAGAAAGTCCAGGGTAGGGGGAGTGAGAAGTGTGGAGGCCTTAAGTCTGTTTTTAGCCTGTTACCAATAAAATTTTAGAGGTTTAATGTTAGAAAATACAAGCTTTTAAGGAGGTAATTCCTAGCTCTGCCACTTACTAGCTGTGTGAACATATCCAAGTAATTAAACATTTCTGCTGTTTCCTCATCTCTAAAATGGAGATGCGCAGACATTTTGCTGGGCTGGAAACAGAGTTTTTTGGCAAAGGGAGATTTGGATCCAGCAAGAAAAAAATGTGTTGGACACTTCTCTGTATTCTGACAGGACAACTGAGGAGAGTTTTGGAGTCTTGTTTGGTAGTAAAGGATTAAAAAGGGGCAAAAAAAACCTTCCCGAACTCTGAATCCAGTTATGGAGGCCTCCCAGGTGCCAAATGACACAAAAGCTTTCCTTTTTTTGCCTTTAAAAATATGCTTCTCCCACTGCAATAAGATTTAGTATGTGCAGTTGTTGTTGTTATTGTTAGGTGCCATCGAGTTAATTCCAACTCATAGTGACCCTATGTGCAACAGATTGAAACTCTGCCTAGTCCTGTGCCATGCTCATAATAGTAGGTATGTTTGAGCCTATTGTTACAGCAACTGTGTCAATCCATCTTGCTAAGAGAAAAAAAAAAGCCAATTCCAAACGTTTATATACAGTGTGATTCCATTTATAAAATATTCTAAAAATATAAAATTTTAGGTATGGAGAACAAATTATTGGTTGCCAGGACTCAGGGATTAGAGAGGGGAGGTAGGATGGTATATGTGGCTCTAAAAGGACAACAGGAAGGATCCTTGTGATGATGGAAATGTTTTGCATCTGGGCTGTATCAAATGTCAGTATCTTGGTTGTGGTATTGTACTATACTTCTATAAGATGTTACCATTGAGGGAAAGCTGGTAAAGGATACACAGGACCTCTCTGTATTATTTCTTATAATGTAGATCTACAATTATCTCAAAAATTTTATTTAAAAGTTTAAATTAAAAAGAGATGCAAGATGGTGACCCCATTGTACATGTAAATGGAATGAATTATTGGAACATTTCTCCAACGCAAAGTGACATACAGGTAGTCCCCAGGTTATGAACGTCTGACTTACATACAACTCATAGTTACAAACCCCCGTAAGGCCTATTATATTAAAAATTCGAGGTTACATACAATTGTTTGTAATAACAAATGGGAGCTACTTTGTGACATGCATCAAAACATTATTATTATTATTACTATATTATTACGCTAAAGATGTTTTAGTGTATCTGGAAGTGTTTCATTAATGTTTTTTATGCATAAAAAGGTACACTATATACTAAGACAAATATTTGATTGATTGATGTTAGATACGAACCATACCTAACTATTCCGACTTAGGTACAAATTAGATTTAATTACAAACTTAAGAATGGGACTCGTTTATAATTCGGGGACTGCCTGTAGTGTGAAAAATGCTTTGAGGAGGGAACAACATTGACAAAATATAGGAAGGTTGCTCACGTGGAGTCGCCCTGCATCAAGACAGGCATTTGGTGGTCTGATAGAGTTAGGAAAAACCCTGGGTTCAGTTTTGGAATTGTAAGGCTCACCAGGGAAGCTTTGCTTACAGTCTTAGGTGGTTCTCTAGAATCAAGGCCTGTTCCAGTCTACACAGCATCAAAGGGACCAGTGGGGGTTGGGGTGGGTGTGGACTCTATGGATGTTAATGATCTCCATACCTCTCTTGTGGAGCCCATCAAAAAAGGAGCTACCAACCCTAATGGGTGTCCCATACAGATAAAACTTGGAGAAAATCTGCCTGAGAGAATGCATTCCAGAGGAAGAAGTGACCAGATTTAAAGGTTGGAAGGCCATATTCCCTCTTAACGGAAATGCTTCCAGAGACTTCAAACATAAACCTATGTGGGTTACTCACTTTGGACTTACATAACATTAACCATAGGGACAGTCTTCCAAGTTCTTGCTTGCTCATAGGGAGAGCAGTTTCAAAACCTCTTAGATTTACAGACACAACCCCCTACAACATTTGCTTCTAAATTGAAGCAAAGAAAAATTATCAACCTTTCCAATCCTCAGATTCCCCAACTTTAGCACTCAAGGGAGAGAGTTGACTGTGGGAAGAGAGTCTCTTTTTTTTTGTGGGGAGGGAGTGCCCAAATGACAACAGAGCTTTCCCACATGAGAAACCATGGTTGGAACTTGGGTTTGGGCTCAATCCAGTCCTCTGCTGATGTGGGGCTGCAGAAACAGAAGCCAGAATTCCTGACATAACAACTACTTTTGCTCCCAAACCATTAGAGAGTACCCTTCAACTTTGTGAGGGAGTTTTCTTAGACATCACTGAAGAAGAAGACATCTACAGGCATCTCACTTACTTTGGACATGTTATCAGGAGGGACCAATCTCTGGAGAAGGACATCAAGGTTGGTGAAGCAGAGAGGATCAGTGGAAAAGAGGAAGACCTCAACAAGACGGATTGACGCAGTGGTTTTAACGATGGGCTCAAGCATATGTACTACTGTGAGGACATCACAGAACCCAAAGCAACGTTTTGTTCCGTTATACATACAGTCACTATGAGTCAGAACCGACTCCACAGCACCTAAAAACAAAAGACATTTTGCTGGGCTGGAAAGAATGATTTTTTGGCAACGGGAGATTTGGATTCAGCAAGAAAAATGTTGGACACTTCCCTGTATTCTCTCAGGACCTCTGAGGAGAGTTTTGGAGTCCTGCTTGGTAATAAAAGATAAAAATGGGGCAAAAACCTTCCCATACTCTAAAGTCAGTAATGGAGGCTACCTAGGTACCAAATGACACAAAAGCTCTCCTTTGTCTTTAAAAATATGCTTCTCTCACTGCAATGAGAATCAGTATATGCAGTTGTTGTTGCTAGGTGCCATCAAGTAGCTTTTGATTCATAGCAACCCTATGTGCAACACATCAAAACTCTTCCCAGTCCTGCACCATCTTCACAACAATAGGTATATTTGAGCCCATTGTTACAGCCACTGTGTCAGTCCATCTTGTTGAGGGTCTTCCTCTTTTTCGATGACTCTCTGCTCTACCAAGCATGATGTCCTTCCCCAGAGAATGGTCCCTACTGATAATATGTCCAAAGTAATTGAGATGAAGTCTCGCCATTCTATCTTCTAAGGAGTCTTCTGGGTGTACTTCTTCCAAAACAGATTTGTTCATTCTTCTGGCAGTCCATGGTATATTCAATATTCTTTGCCAACACCATAATTAAAAGGCATCAGTTCTTCAATCTTCCTTATTCATTTTCTGGCTTTTGAACGCATATGAGGTGATTGAAAATACCGTGGCTTGGGTTATGCCCACTTTAGTCCTCAAAGTGACATCTTTGTTTTTTTAAAACTTTAAAAAGGTCTTTCACAGCAGATTTGTCCAATGCAATACGTTGTTTGATTTCTTGACTGCTGCTTCCATGGATGTTGATTGTGAATCCAAGTAAAATGAAATCCTCGACAACTTCAATCTTTTCTGCATTTATCATGATGTTGTTTATTGGTCCAGTTGTGACAATTTTTGTATTCTTTATGTTGAGGTACAATCCATACTGAAGGCTATAGTCTTTGACTCTCATTAGTTAGTGCTTCAAGATTTCTTACCTTTCAGCAAGCAAGGTTGTGTTATTTGCATATCCCAGGTTTTAAGCCACATAGTATCCCCTTGTTCTGTTCTAATGACTGCCTCTTGGTCTATGTATAGGTTCCGCATGAGCACAGTTAAGTGTTCTGGAATTCCCATTCTTCAGAATGTGCAGTTAGAAAACTTTCTTTTAGAGATTGTGGTAGTAGTGGTGATGTCACTGATAATAACTATGCGATACCAGTTAAGACAGTAGCCCTGGAGTCGCCTCCAACTCATGGCAACCCCATGTGTGCCAGAGTAGAACTGCATTCCATAGGGTTTTCAGTAGCTGATTTTTCAGAAGTAGATAGCCAGGCCTTTCTTCCAAGGTGCCTCTGAGTGGACTCTAACCTCTGGTTAATGGTCAAGCACATTAAGTTTTTGCACCTGGCAGGGACTCCAACACCTATGTGTGGCAGTATTTTCTAGAGACAATTTGAGTAAAAGAGTGTCCAGTGTCAAATTTGTGAAATGTGGCATAATTTGCTTTTCTTTTAGCTGACTTAAGTCTGGGAGAGGAAGATCATTAAGAATCCTGTGTAAATTTGTTTCACTTAGCTTCTTCAAAACTTAACTGATCACACAACACTGTGAGGACAGAATTTTTAAAAAGTTAAAAATCATGACAATCATGCAAATATAGTGACCATATGTCAAACTTTTGTTTAATGCAAAGATTTGTGCGACTACGTAGTTTCGGAAAGAAAACTGAAATAAACAAACAAAAAAAAACCAAACTAATTACTGTCAAGTTGATTCTAACTCATGGCAACCCCAAGTGTTACAGAGTAGAACTGCCCCATAGGGTTTTCTTGGTTGTAATCTTCATGGAAGCAGGTTGCCAGGCCTTTCTTCCAAGGTGCCACCAGGTGGATTTGAACTGCCAACCTTTAGGTTAGTAGTGGAGTACATACTATTTGTGCCACCCAGAGACCTAAATAAGACTGCTAGATTGCTGAAATACAAAACAGGTAAATGTCCTACAGGGCAGTAATACTTACTGTTGAGATTATCTTTTCTATTGGGAAGTAATTATTTGCATTTCTACTAGATAAAAGTAATCAGCAGCTTCTGTAAGTTAGCATTTAACTTTACAGAATTTTTGTCTTAAACAATAGTAAATTGTTAGGTTGTTGTTACTCATAGCGACCCTGTGCACAAGAGAAAGAAACACCGCCTGGTCCTGTACCATCCTCTCAATCATTGCTATGCTTGCGATTGTTGTTACAGCTACTGTGTCAATCCATCTCTTTGAGGATCTTCCTCTTCTTCACTGACCTTCTACTTTACCAAGCATGATGTTCTTCTCCAGGGACTGGTCCCTCCTGATGACATGGCCAAATATGTGAGATGAAATCTTGGGATCCTTGCTTCTAAGGAGCATTCTGGCTGTACTTCTTCCAAGACAGATTTGTTCATTCTTCCGGCAGTACATGTTATATTCTATATTCTTTGCCAACACCATAATTCAAAGGCGCCAATTCTTTTTCAGTCTTCCTTATTCATTGTCCAGCGTTTGCATACATATTAAAAAAAATACATATTAGGTGCCTGAAAATACCATGACTTGGATGAGGAGCACCATAGTCCTCAAGGTGACATCTTTGTATTTCAATACTTTAAAGAGGTCTTTTGCAGCAGATTTGCCCAAAGCAACACGTCTTTTGATTTCTTGACTGCTGATTCTGTGGGCATTTACTGTGGATCCAAATGAAATCCTTGACAACTTCAACCTTTTCTCCATCTATCATGATGTTGCTTATTGGTCCAGTTGTGAGGATTTTTGTTTTATGTTGAGGTGTAATCCATACTGAAGGCTGTGGTCTTTGATCTTCTTCAGTAAGTGCTTCAAGTCCTCTTCACTTTCAGCAAGCAAGGTTGTGTCATCTGCATATTTCAGGTTGTTAATGAGTCTTAATCAAATCCTGATGCTGCATTCTTCTTCATATAGTCCAAATTCTCGAATTATTACTCAGTATACAGAAATTTTTTTTTTTCTATACAGATTGAAGGAAACCCTGGTGCCATAGTGGTTAAGTGCTACTGCTGCTAACCAAAGGGTCGGCAGTTCAAGTCCACCAGGCACTCCTTGGAAACTCGATAGGGCAGTTCTACTCTGTCCTATAGGGTTGCTATGAGTCGGAATTGGCTTGACGGCACTGTTTTTTTTTTTTTTTATATACAGGTTGAATAAGTATGGTGAAAGGATACAACCCCGACACACACCTTCCCTGATTTTAACTACGCAGTATCTCCCTTGTTCTGTTCCAATGACAGGTTCCTTATGAGCACAATTAAGTGTTCTAGAATTTCCATTCTTCATAATGTTATCCATAATTTTTCATGATCCATGCTGTCGAATGACTTTGCATAGTCTATAAAACACAGGTAAACATCTCTCTGGTATTCTCTGCTTTCAGTCAAGACCCATCTAACTTCAGCAATGATATCCCCCTTCTTCATCCCCTTCTAAATCCTGCGTGAATTTCTGTCGATGTACTGTTACAACCACTTTTGAATGATCTTCAGCAAAATTTTACTTGCTTGTGATATTAATGATATTTTTTGATAATTGCTCATTCTGTTGGATCACCTTTCTTTGGAATGGGCATAAATATGGATCTCTTCCAGTTGGTTGGCCAGGTAGTTGTCTTCCAAATTTTTTGGCATAGATGCGTAAGTGCTTCCAGTTTTGCCTCATTTGTTGAAACATCAATTAGTATTCCATCAGTTCCTGAAGCCTTGTTTCTTGCCAATGCCTTCAGTGCAGCTTGGACTTCTTCCTTCAGTACCAATGGTTCTTGATCATATGTTACCTCCTGAAATGGTTGAATGTCAACCAATTCCCTTTGGTACAGGGGCTCTGTGTGTTCCTTCCATCTTCTTTTGATGCTTCCCGCATCGTTTAGTATTTTCCTGGTAGAATTCTTCAATATTGCATCTCGAGGCTTGAATTTTTTTCTTCAGTTCTTTCACCTTGAGAAATGCCAAGTGTGTTCTTCCCTTTTGGTTTTCTAACTCTAGGTCTTTGCACAAGTCGTTGTAATACTTTACTTTGTCTTCTTGAGCTGCCGTTTGAAATCTTCTCTTTAGTTCTTTTACTTCATCATTTCTTCCATTTGCTTTACCTACTTGACATTCAAGAGCATGTTTCAGAGTCTCTTCTGACATCCATTTTGGTCTTTTCTTTCTTTCCTGTCTTTTTAATAACCTCTTGCTTTCTTCATGTATGATGCCCTTGATGTCATTCCACAACTCATCTGGTCTTTGGTTATTAGTGTTTCATGAGTCATATCTATTTCTGAGATGGTCTCTAAATTCAGATGAAATATACTAAAGGTAGTATTTTGGATCTGGTGGACTTGTTCTGATTTTCTTCAACTTCAGCTTGAACTTGCATAAGAGCAACTGATGGTCTGTTCTGCAGTCAAGCCCTTGCCTTGTTCTAGCCAATGACATCAAGCTTCTCCATCATCTCTTTCCACAGATGTTGTCAATGTGATTCCTGTGTATTCTATCTGGCAAGGTCCATGTATATAGTCAGCCCTTACGTTGTTGAAAAAGGCATTTGCAATGAGGAAGTCATTGCTCTTGCAAAATTCTATCATGCAATCTCTGGTGTCATTTCTATCACCAAGGCCATATTTCGCAACTACTGAGCCTTTTTCTTTGTTGCCAACTTTCACATTCCAATCCCTATTAATTATCAATGCATCTTGATTGCATGTTTGATCAATTTCAGACTGCAAAAGTTCATAAAAATTGATTTCTTCATCTTTAGCCTTAGTGGCTGGTGTGTAAATTTGAATAATAGTCATATTAACTTGTTTTCTTTGTAGGCATATGGATATTATCCTATCCCTGACAGTGTTGTACTTCAGGATAGATCTTGAAATGTCTTTTTGATGATGGATGCAATGCCATTCCCCTTCAATTTGTCATTCCTGGCATATGAAATCATATGATTATCAAATTCAAAATGGCCAAAAGCAGTCTTTTTCAGCTCACTAATGCCAAAAAAAATTTTTTTTAATGCCTAGGATATTCATCTTTATGCATTCCATTTCATTTTTTTCCCTCTACATCAATCTTTTTTTTAAAAATTGTGCTTTAAGTGAAAGTTTACAAATCAAGTCAGTCTCTCATACAAAGACTTATACACACCTTGATATGTACTTCTAGCTGCTCGCCCCCTAACGAGACAGCGCACTCCTCCTCTCCACCCTGTATTCCCCAAGTCCATTCAACCAACTCCTGTCCCGCCCTGCCTTCAGACAGGAGCTGTCTACACAGTCTCATGTGTCTACTTGAGCCAAGATGCTGACTCCTCACCAGTATCATTTTCTGTCTTATAATCCAGTCCAATCCCTGTCTGAAGAGTTGGCTTCTGGAATGGCTCCACTCTTGGAATGACAGAGGGTCCAGGGACCATGACCTCTGGGGTCCCCCCATTATGTCTGGTCTTTTATGAGAATCCGAGGTCTGCATCGTACTTTTCTCCTGTTCCATTAGGGATTCTCTGTTGTTTTCCCTGTCATGGCAGTCATCAGTGGTAGCCAAGCACCATTTACTTCTTCTGGCCTCAGGCTGATGTAGTCTCTGGTTTATGTGTCCCTTTCTGTCTCTTGGGCTTATGTTTCCCTTGCGTCTTTGGTGTTCTTCATTCTTCTTTGTGCCAGGTGGGTTGAGACCAGTTGATGCAACTTAGATGGCCACTTGCTATCATTTAAGATCCCAGACATCACTCACCAAAGTGGGATGCAGAACGTTTTCTTAATACATTTTGTTATGCCAATTGACCAAGATATCCCCTGAAACCATGGTCCCCAAAGCCCTGTCCCTGCTACTCTGGCCTTTGAAGTGTTCGGTTGTATTCAGGAAACTTCTTTGCTTTTGGTTTAGGCCAGTTGTGTTGACCTCCCATGTATTGTGTGTGGTCTTTCCCTTCACATAAAATAGTTTTGTCTACTATAAAATTAGTGAATACCCCTCACCCTCCCTCCTCACCCTCCTAAAAATTGAAGAATATTTTCTTCTGTGTTGAAACTTTTGCTTGAGTTCTTATTATAGTGGTCTCATACAATATTTGTCCTTTAGCAACTGACTAATTTCATTCAGCATAATGCCTTCCAGGTTCCTCCATGTTATCAGATGTTTCATGGATTCATCGTTGCTCTTAATTGTTGCATAATATTCCATTATGTGAATATACCATAATTTATTTATCCATTCATTCATCCATCGATGGGCACCTTCGTTGCTTCCATCTTTTTGCTATTGTAAACAGTGCTGCAACGAACATGAGTGTGCATATATCTGTTCATGTGAGGGCTCCTTTTTTTCTAGGGTATATTCCAAGGAGTGGGATTGCTGGATCATATGGTACTTCTATCTCTAGCTTTTTAAAAAAAAAAAAATTTTTTTTTTAAGGAAGTGCCAAATCCATTTCCAAAGTGGTCGTACCATTTCACATTCCCACCAGCAGTGTATAAGTGTTCCAGTCCCTCCACAGCCTCTCCAAAAAGTATTCTTTTGTGTTTATTGGATTAATGTCAGCCTTGTTACGGTGAGATGGGGTCTTACTGTAGTTTGGATTTCCATTTCTCTAATGGCTAATGATCATGAGTATTTCCTCATTTATCTGTTAGCTGACTGAATGGCTTCTTTGGTGAAATGCTCGTTCATATCCTTTGCCCATTTATTAATTGGGTTATTTGTCTTTTTGATGTTAATTTTTTGCAGTATCATGTAGATTTTAGAGATCTGATGCTTATCAGATTTGTCGTAGCCAAAAAACTTTTTCCCAGTCTGTAATCTTTTTTTTTTGGTTAATTTTAATTGTGCTTTAAGGGAAAGATTACAAATCGAGTCAGTCTCTCACACAAAAACTTATATTGCTCTCCCCCTAATGATACAGCCCACTCCCTCCCTCCACTCTTTCTTTTCCTGTCCATTTTGCCAGCTTCCAATTCCTTCTACTCTCTCATCTCCCCTCCAGGTAGGAAATGCCAACATAGCCTCAAGTGTCCACCTGATCCAAGAAGCTCACTCCTCACCAGCATCTCTCTCCAACACATTGTCCAGTCCAATCCCTGACTGAAGAGTTGGCTTTGGGAATGGTTCCTGTCCTGGACCAACAGAAGGTCTGGGGCCATGACCACCAGGGTCCTTCTAGTCTCAGACCATTATATCTGGTCTTTTTATGATAATTTGGAGTCTGCATCCCACTGCTCTCCAGCTCCCTCAGGGGTTCTCTGTTTTGTCCCCTGACAGGGCAGTCATCAGTTGTAGCAGGGCACCACCTAGCTCTTCTGGTCTCAGGCTGATGTAGTCTCTGGTTTATGTGGCCCTTTCTGTCTCTTGGGCTCGTAATTACCTTGTGTCCTTGTGTTCTTCATTCTCTTTGATCCAGGTGGGTTGAGACCAGTTGATGCATCTTAAATGGCCGCTTGCTAGTGTTGAAGACCTCAGACGCCACTCTCCAAGGTGGGATGCAGAATGTTTTCTTAATAGGTTTTATTATGCCAATTGACTTAGTTGTCCCTTGAAATCATGGCCCCCAAACCCCCACCCCTGCTATGCTGGCCTTCGAAACATTCAGTTTACTCCAGAAACTACTTTGCTTTTGGTTTATTCCAGTTGTGCTGACCTCGCCTGTGTTATGTGTTGTCTTTCCCATCACCCAAAAGTAGTTCTTATCTACTATCTAATTAGTGAAAACCCCTCTCCCACAGTCACTCCCTCTCCCCTCATAACCATCAAAGAATATTTTCTTCTCCGTTTAAACTATTTCTTGAGTTCTTATAATAATGGTCTTATACAATATTTGTCCTTTTGCAACTGACTAATTTCACTCAAAATAATCCCTTCCAGATTCCTCCATGTTATGAAGTGTTTAACAGATTCATCACTGTTCTTTATTGATGTGTAGTATTCCATTGTGTGAATATGCCATAATTTATATATCCATTATTCCATCGATGGACACCTTGGTTGCTTCCATCTTTTTTGCTATTGTAAACAGTGCTGCAATGAACATGGGTATCCATATATCTGTTTGTGTAAAGGCCTTTATTTCTCTAGGATATATTCCAAGGAGGGGGATTGCTGGATCATACGGCAATTCTATTTCTAGCTTTTCAAGGAAGTGCCAAATCGATTTCCAATGTGGTTGTACCATTTTACATTCCAACCAGCAGTGTAGAAGTGTTCCAATCTTTCCACAGCCTCTCCATCAATTATTGTTTTGTGTTTTTTGCGTTAATGCTAGCCTTGTTGGAGTGAGATGGGATCTCACTGTAGTTTTGAATTCCATTTCTCTAATGGCTAATGATCGTGAGCATTTCCTCATGAATCTGTTAGCTACCTGAATGTCTTCTTTAGTGAAGTGTCTGTTCATATCTTTTGCCCATTTTTAAATTGGGTTATTTGTCTTTTTGCAGTTGAGGTTTGCAGTATCATGTACATTTTAGAAATGAGGCACTGATTGGAAATTTCATAATGAAAAACTTTTTCCCAGTCTGTGGGTAATCTTTTTACTCTTTTGGTGAAGTCTTTGGATGAGCATAGGTGTTTGATGTTTAGGAGCTCCCAGTTATTCGGTTTTTCTTCTGCATTTTTAGTAATGTTTTGTATACTGTTTATGACATGTATTAGGGCTCATAATGTTGTCGAACTGAACACTAGTGACCAAAGACCAGATGAGCTGTGGAATGACATCAAGGACATCATACATGAAGAAAGCAAGAGGTCATTGAAAAGACAGGAAAGAAAGAAAAGACCAAGAGGGATGTCAGAGGAGACTCTGAAACTTGCTCTCAAGCATTGAAAAGTTAAAGCAAAAATTGATGAAGTAAAAGAACTGAACAGAAGATTTCAAAGGGCAGCTCGAGAGGACAAACTGAAGTATTATAATGACATGTGTAAAGAGCTGGAAATGGAAAACCAAAAGGAAAGAACACGCTAGGCGTTTCTCAAGCTGAAGGAACTGAAGAAAAAATTCAAGCCTTCAGTTGCAATAGTGAAGGATTCTACAGGGAAAATATTAAACGACACATGCAGCATCAAAAGAAGATTGAAGGAACACACAGAGTCATTATACCAAAAAGAATTAGTCAATGTTCAAACATTTCAAGAGGTGGCATATGATCAGGAACTGATGGTACTGAAGGAAGAAGTCCAAGCTGCTCTGAAGGCATTGGCAAAAAACAAGGCTCCAGGAATTGATGGAATATCAAGTGAGATATTTCAAAAAACAGATGCAGCGCTGGAGGTGCTCACTCGTCTATGCCAAGAAACATGGAAGACAGCTTCCTGGCCAACTGACTGAAAAAGATCCATATCTATGCCTGTTCCCAAGAAAGGTGATCCAACTGAATGTGGAAATTATAGAACAATATCATTAATATCACAAGCAAGCAAAATTTTGCTGAAGATCATTCAAAAATGGCTGTAGCAGTACATTGACAGGGAACTGCCAGAAATTCAGGCTGGATTCAGAAGAGATCGTGTAACCAGGGATATCACTGCTGATGTCAGATGGATCCTGGCTTAAAGCAGAGAATACCAGAAGGATGTTTACCTGTGTTTTATTGACTACGCGAAGGCATTCGACTGTGTGGATCATAACCAATTATGGATAACATTGTGAAGAATGGGAATTCCAGAACACTTAATTGTGCTCATGAGAAACCTTTACATAGATCAAGAGGCAGTTGTTCGGACAGAACAAGGGGATACTGATTGGTTTAAAGACAGAAAAGCTGTGTGTCAGGGTTGTATTTTTCACCATACCTATTCAATCTGTATGCTGAGAAAATAATATGACAAGCTGGACTATATGAAGAAGAGCGGGGCATCAGGATTGGAGGAAGACACATTAACAACCTGCGTTATGCAGATGACACAACCTTCCTTGCTGAAAGTGAAGAGGACTTGAAGCACTTACTAATGAAGACCAAAGACCATTGCACCTCAACATAAAGAAAACAAAAATCCTCACAACTGGACCAATAAGCAACATCATGATAAAAGGAGAAAAGATTGAAGTTGTCAAGGATTTCATTTTACTTGGATCCACCATCAACAGCCATGGAAGCAGCAGCCAAGAGATCAAAAGACACATTGCATTGGGTAAATCTGCTGCAAAGGACCTCTTTAAAGTGTTGAAGAGCAAAGATGTCACCTTGAAGACTGAGGTGCGCCTGACCCAAGCCATGGTATTTCCAGTCGCATCATATGCATGTGAAAGCTGGACAATGAATAAGGAAGATGGAAGAACAACTGACGTCTTTGAATTGTGGTG
The DNA here is from genome assembly GCF_024166365.1 of Elephas maximus indicus. Lineage (NCBI taxonomy): Eukaryota > Metazoa > Chordata > Mammalia > Proboscidea > Elephantidae > Elephas > Elephas maximus. The sequence goes on from NC_064846.1 coordinate 127,273,049, forward strand.
CTGGCAAAGAATGTTGAATATACCATTGACTGCCAAAAGAACGAATAAATCTGTCTTAGAAGTACATTTTTTTTTTTTTTTTAGAAGTACAGCCAGAATGCTTCTTAGAGGCAAGGATGGTGAGACTGCATCTTACATACTTTGGACATGTTGTGAGGAGGGATCAGTCCCTGGAGAAGGACATCATGCTTGGCAGGGTACAGGGTCATCGGAAAAGAGGAAGACCCTCAACAAAGTGGATTGACACAGTGGCTTCAACAAT